>NC_053396.1:126513701-127176529 GCF_905171765.1 Bufo bufo
TGCTTTTAGCAAACGTTGAAATAAGACAGCCCTGCCTGAAAATGAAAACATGCCCCAAGTTCAATGCTGCAATTCTTAGCATAGAAGGAATACATTGATGAGTTGAGTATTCTGCTAAATATTTGCCTGGAGTGAAATATTTGGATGTCAAGATCAGAGATCAAACCAGAGAGTAAACTTATATATGTATAGGAATGCTATTGTATATATGTATATATCTATCACTTATTACTTGCGCGTTCAGACACGATCAATGCTGCAAAAAGTTTACCATCTGAAAGGATTAGCCTGACAATGTTACCACTTAAGGCAACATGTACTGAGTTTTCTTCAATTGTAAGCAAAACTATTAGGCTGGGTTCACACGGGCGAATGCATTGCACCAGCACTGAATCCTGACCCATTCACTTCTATGGGGCTGTGCACATGAGCGGTGATTTTCACGCATCACTTGTGCGTTGCGTGAAAATCACAGCATGCTCTATATTGTGCGTTTATCACGCAACACAGGCCCCATAGAAGTGAATGGGGCTGCGTGAAAATCGCAAGCATCCGCAAGCAAGTGCAGATGCGGTGTGATTTTCACGCATGGTTGCTAAGATGACAGTCTATTCACTGTATTATTTTCCCTTATAACATGGTTATAAGGGAAAATAATAGCATTCTTTAATACAGAATGCTTAGTAGAAGGTCAATTGAGGGTTAAAAAAATATAATAATAATTAACTCACCTCCTCCTCTTGATCGCGTAGTTGCCGATCTCTTCTTACTTCTTTAATCATGAGCTGCCGGCTAAAGGACCTGTGGTGATGTCACATCACATGGTCCAATCACATGGTCTATCACCATGGTGATGGACCATGTGATTGGACCATGTGATAAGCTCAGTGACATCACCACAGGTCCTTTGACAGGTCCTGAAGATAGAACAGGAGACCGGCAGCTACGCAATTAATTGGAGGAGGTGAGTTAATTTTATTTATTTTTTTAACCCTCAATTGACCTTCTACTAAGCATTCTGTATTAAGAATGCTATTATTTTCTCTTATAACCATGTTATAAGGGAAAATAATTACATCTGCAAAACATCAAACCCAAACCTGAACTTCAGTGAAGAAGTTTGGGTCTGGGTACCACATTCAGTTTTTTATCATGCGTTGGCAAAACGCATTGCACCCGTGCGATATAAACTGAACAACGGAACGCAATCGCAGTCAAAACTGACTGCAATTGGGTACCTGCTCGCGCGGGTTTGCCGCAATGCACCCGGGACGCATCCTGAGCCAAAACGTGACGCCTGTGTGAACCCAGCCTTAGATTTTTCTGTTCATTTCTAAAGTGTATCTTCCTGTTGCTGTGCTCCCCTGCTGGAGGTGCAGACCTGGCTCTCAATCTTCCCCTCCTGGTTAGCTCGTCCCTCCATGCAGGCTGTGGCCTGCTTGCCAGTTCAGCCTTTCTCTGCCCGTATGGTGCACTCTTAAAGGACCAGTGCATGCATCCTTATCTTCACCAGCTGATGGCTGGCAACCTTGGGGAGATTAAGGCACCTTCCCCTGTGGGATGGTGTCTAAACAATAGGTTCCTAGTTCACTAGTGTACTGCTAGGTTTGCTATAATACGAGCACCCACTTCTGCCTGTTTTCCGGATTTGACCCTTCACTGCCTGTCCTGACCCCTGCCCGATCTCTGTGCCGACCCTGTGCTGCCTGCCCTGACCCTAGACTGTTTCTCGGATTGCACATACTCTGCCTGCTCTGACTTCAGCCTGTCCCTGATTATGATTTTTCCTAATCCCTTGGTGCTCTGCACCAGTGACTCTTGACTCTGTGGGTTAGCTGTCAATCATACATCGATTACTCCAGGAGGAGGTAGCATGGTGGTTTTCCTGCAGCAAAGGTCCAGATCCCTGTAGAGGGGTTAAACGGTGAAGACTAGGGGACTGCCACGATAATACCCATAGGAATAGCTCAAATTCTATTCAGTTGACAAAGTAGCTCCGTACACCCTAAGTATAAGGCTCCATTCACACATCCGCAACGTGTTTTGCGGATCCACAAAACACGGAAAGCGGCATTGTGCGTTCCGCATTTTGCAGACCGCACATTGCCGTCACTAATAGAATATGCATGTTCTTGTCCGTAATTACAGACAAGAATAGGACATGTTCTATTTTTTTGCGGAATGGAAGTGCGGACCCGGAAGTGCGGATCCGCAATTCCGTGTCCGGGCAGCACCTCGTGCTGCCGCATAGGAATAAATGGGTCCGCAATTCCGTTCCGCAAAATGCGGAACGAAATTGCGGACGTGTGAATGGAGCCTAACAGTATAACTATATGAAAAGTAATGTACTTAACTCCTTAAGGACACAGCCTTATTTCACCTTAAGGACCAGGCCATTTTCTGCAAATCTGACCAATGTCACTTTAAGTGGTGATAACTTAAAATGCTTTTACTTTTCAGGCCATTCTGAGATAGATTTTTCGTCACATATTGTACTTCATGACAGTGGTAAAATGGAGTAAAAAATCATTTTTATTTATAAAAAAATACGAAATTTGCCTAAGTTTCAATTTCTCTACTTCTATAATACATAGTAATACCTACAAAAATAGTTATTACTTTACATTCCCCATATGTCTACTTCATGTTAGGATCATTTTGGGAATGACATTTTATTTTTGGGGGACGTTACAAGGCTTAGAAGTTTAGAAGTAAATCTTAAAATTTCTCAGAAATGTTCAAAAACCAACTTTTTAGGGACCAGTTCAGGTCTGAAGTCACTTTGTGAGGCTTACATAATAGAAACTACACAAAAAGAAAACCCCATTCTAGAAACTACACCCCTCAAGGTATTCAAAACTGATTTTACAAACGTTGTTAACCCTTTAGGTGTTCCACAAGAATTAATGGAAAATAGATATACAATTTCAAAATTTCACTTTTATGGCAGATTTTCCATTTTAATATTTTTTTTCCAGTTACAAAGCAAGGGTTAACAGCCAAACAAAACTCAATATTTATGGCCCTGATTCTGTAGTTTACAGAAACACCCCATATGTGGTCGTAATCTGCTGTATGTGCACACGGCAGGGAGCAGAAGGAAAGGAATGCCATACGGTTTTTGGAAGGCAGATTTTGCTGGACTGTTTTTTTTTTATACCATGTCCCATTTGAAGCCCCCTGATGCACCCCTAGAGTAGAAACTCCAAAAAAGTGACCCCATTTCTAGAAACTCCGGGATAGGGTGGAAGTTTTGTTGGTACTAGTTTAGGGTACATATGATTTTTGGTTGCTCTGTTTTGGCACCGTTTTTTTTTTTGTTATTTACAACATTTATCTGACAGGTTAGATCATGTGGTATTTTTATAGAGCTGGTTGTCACGGACGTGGAGATACCTAATATGTATACAATTTTTTTATTTATGTAAGTTTTACACAATGATTTCATTTTAGAAACAAAAAAAATCATGTTTTAGTTTTTCCATAGTCTGAGAGCCATAGTTTTTTCAGTTTTTGGGCGATCATCTTGGGTAGGGTATGATTTTTCTGGGATGAGATGACTGTTTGATTGGCACTATTTTGGGGTGCATATGACTTTTTGATCGCTTGCTATTACACTTTTTGTGATGTAAGGTGACAAAAAATGGTTTATTTAGCACAGTTTTTATTTTAATTTTTTTACGGTGTTCATCTGAGGGGTTAGGTCATGTGATATATTTATAGAGCCGGTCGATATGGACGCGGCGATACCTAATATGTATACATTTTTTTTATTTATGTAAGTTTTACACAATAACAGCTTTTTTAAAACAAAAAAAATGATGTTTTAGTGTCTCCATAATATGAGCCATAGTTTTTAAATTTTTTGGGCGATTGTCTCAGGTAGGGGCTAATTTTTTGCGGGATGAGGCGACGGTTAGATTGGTACTATTTTGGTGGGCGTACGCCTTTTTGATTGCTTGCTGTTGACCCCCCCTCCCCCCGTGCATTTAGTTGAGGTGCCTGCTTAATGATTTGAGCGGGCACCGGCTTCCGATCACTGCCCACCGCGCGGCGGTGATCGGAAATACACAGGGCGTACAGGTACGCCCTGTGTCCTTAAGTACCAGGACATAAGGGCGTACCTGTACGCCCTGTCTCCTGAAGAGGTTAAAGGGGTTGTCCCACAAAAAATATTCTACAGTTTTCAAACTAGCACCTGAATCTGAATTATTTTGTAATTGCATGTAATAAAAATTTTAGCATAGCCACTGAGTTATTCAATACAATCTTGTTTATTTCTTATTTCTTTGATCTGCTCACTGAGAAGGCCGCACATGCTCAGTTTTATCCTTTAACTGCCTCCTGAGCTGTGATAGGGAGAGCTGAGACACGCCCCCTGAGCTGCAGCAGAAAAGACACTCCCCTTGAGCTGTCAGCTTGATATAAATCTAGCAGAGCAGTGAATGGGGAGATCTCTGGATCCATGTGAGGTACAGGGCTGGTTCTAGCTCTGTTAGAAATAGACCGCCATGTACTATATGATGTCATGGGATAACCCCTTACACATTTATGTTAGTAAAAAGCAACCAATCTTCTATTCTATCAGCTGAACTTTCCATATTCACAGGACATGCCATAATCTCTTGGCAGGTGGGTCATTCAGCTCTTCTCTCAATGGCAAGAGCCTCTCTAAATTGACAAACAAGGAGAAACGGGCCCCATGTTCACAGCTGACCGTGGCCCCATGTTCACAGCTGACCGTCAGTCAGAGCTTAGAAAATCATGTAAAACCTTCTGGCATCACAGATACAAACTGTCCCACTGGACTAAAAATGTAGGCACAAAAAGGACCAGTGTCCTTACAGCAGTGTGCTGATTGATTACGTACGCTGTAAAGGTAGAAAGCTTCTGAATTCATTTTTCTTAAGACAGAGGAAGAAAGAAAAAAGAAAGACATAAATGTTTATAGTTTTAACCGAGGCCAAGTCAAAAATATTCCCATCCACAAACATTAAACTTTCACAGATGTTCAGGAACAAGCAGATCTGCTAAGCGAAGCCAACATGTCATCAAGAGGCTCCACTTACAATACACAGTGCTTTCTCTACGAGGGGCAGACAACACGTTCGGTGGACACCATCATGTACGGAGTGCAAAGTTCACTCAAACCTGAACAGGAATCAATCATGTTTTCAGGGAATCCATGACCGAAATAAGTCTTGGAAATGAAGGCAGCTAACAGTTCCTAATATATAGAAAAATGGACAAACCAAAGAACAGGCTGGTTCCTTAGGGTACTTTCACACTCGCGTTGTTAGAATTCGGCAGGCAGTTCCGTTGCCAGAACTGCCTGCCGGATCCGGAAATCCGTATGCAAACGAATATCTTTTTTTTTCTGGATTCGTTAGACTTATTCATTAAAATACCGGATCCGCCTTTCCGGTATCCGAAATAACGGATCCAGTATTAAATTTTTTCAAAGCTAGAGGGAACTGCGCATGCGCAGACTGGAAAACCGGATCCGGCAATTTCCGGAAAACTTGGTACCGGAACCGGTATTAATACATTTCAATGGAAATTAATGCTGGATCCGGAAAGTGCGGTAGTGTTCCAGAATTGCAAGCTGCAGTATTTTGGCCGGTCTAATACCATACAAGGGACTGAACGGAAGACATCCTGATGCATACTGAATGGATTGCTTTCTATTCAGAATGCATTGGGACAAAACTGATGCGTTTTTTTTCGGTATTGAGACCCTTTACCGGATTTCAATACCGGAAAAGAATAACGCTAGCGTGAAAGTACCCTTAGATGTCTTGCTGTCCACTCAGTGTACTACATACACCTGTGGTTGACTGTAATTGACACCAACATAGCTGTTGTATGATATACACTGCTCCAAAAAATAAAGGGAACACAAAAATAACACATCCTAGATCTGAGTTAATTAAATATTCTTCTGAAATACTTTGTTCTTTACATAGTTGAATGTGCTGACAACAAAATCACACCAAAATTAAAAATGGAAATCAAATTTTTCAACCCATGGAGGTCTGGATTTGGAGTCACACTCAAAATTTAAGTGGAAAAACACACTACAGGCTGATCCAACTTTGATGTAATGTCCTTAAAACAAGTCAAAATGAGGCTCAGTAGTGTGTGTGGCCTCCACGTGCCTGTATGACCTCCCTACAATGCCTGGGCATGCTCCTGATGAGGTGGCGAACGGTCTCCTGAGGGATCTCCTCCCAGGCCTGGACTAAAGCATCTGCCAACTCCTGGACAGTCTGTGGTGCAACATGATGTTGGTGGATAGAGCGAGACATGATGTCCCAGATGTGCTCAATTGGATTCAGGTCTGGAGAACGGGCGGGCCAGTCCATAGCATCAATGCCTTCGTCTTGCAGGAACTGCTGACACACTTCAGCCACATGAGGTCTAGCATTGTCTTGCATTAGGAGGAACCCAGGGCCAACCGCATCAGCATATGGTCTCACAAGGGGTCTGAGGATCTCATCTCGGTACCTAATGGCAGTCAGGCTACCTCTGGCGAGCACATGGAGGGCTGTGGGACCCTCCAAAGAAATGCCACCCCACACCATTACTGACCAAATGCCAAACCAGTCATGCTGGAGGATGTTGCAGGCAGCAGAACGTTCTCCACGGCATCTCCAGACTCTGTCACGTCTGTCACATGTGCTCAGTGTGAACCTGCTTTTATCTGTGAAAAGCACAGGGCGCCAGTGGGGAATTTGCCAATCTTGGTGTTCTCTGGCAAATGCCAAACGTCCTGCACGGTGTTGGGCTGTAAGAACAACCCCCACCTGTGGACGTCGGGCCCTCATATCACCCTCATGGAGTCTGTTTCTGACCGTTTGAGCAGACACATGCACATTTGTGGCCTGCTGGAGGTCATTTTGCAGGGCTCTGGCAGTGCTCCTCCTGTTCCTCCTTGCACAAAGGCGGAGGTAGCGGTCCTGCTGCTGGGTTGTTGCCCTCCTACGGCCTCCTCTACGTCTCCTGATGTACTGGCCTGTCTCCTGGTAGCGCCTCCATGCTCTGGACACTACGCTGATAGACACAGCAAACCTTCTTGCCACAGCTCGCATTGATGTGCCATCCTGGATAAGCTGCACTACCTGAGCCACTTGTGTCGGTTGTAGACTCCGTCTCATGCTACCACTAGAGTGAAAGCACCGCCAGCATTCAAAAGTGACCAAAACATCAGCCAGGAAGCATAGGGACTGAGAAGTGTCTGTGGTCACCACCTGCAGAACCACTCCTTTATTGGGGGTGTCTTGCTAATTGCCTATAATTTCCACCTGTTGTCTATCCCATTTGCACAACAGCATGTGAAATTGATTGTCACTCAGTGTTGCTTCCTAAGTGGACAGTTTGATTTCACAGAAGTGTGATTGACTTGGAGTTACATTGTGTTGTTTAAGTGTTCCCTTTATTTTTTTGAGCAGTGTATATGTACAGGTGTCTTCACATTTTTACTAAACCATTTTTTGAGTAAGAAATTTAAACAGATTCATGTCTTTGCATACGACCCTATTAACGTGAAAGCTCTTTTTCCCCTATGGCTTTTTCTTGCCAATTACAAGGGCTGCACAGCCTGTAAAGAGTCACAAGGACCCTGTGTCCCTATCATGAAACAACCGGCACTCAGATTGCCACCATATGGAGCTCTGTAAGCAACTGTATTATGAGGTTATTTTCTCCTAGAAGCAGAATACCTCTGTAATATGGCATTTGTATGAAGGTACAGTAGAGCCATATACTGTAGATGGTTATGGGTGCTCTATGCAACGCATAGGTTGTGACCTTCTTATTGAAGAGTCCATATTCAATTCTAACTTGCACCTCATAACATGGTGATACTGGCAGATGTACAGATGTAGTAGAGTTAACACACGTTTTATGAGACGTGTTATCTAAACTAAATGCGTTAAGCAAACACCTTCAATTGCTTTTCAATGGCTTTTGTTTCAAGATAACGCGATGAGTTAAGAAATTTGAGTTAAGAGTTTGTGTGTTAACCCTGCTACATCTGTATATGGTGGCCATGGTATGTGGTGAGATTCTCACAAGGCTCAAGATCACGCAGATGATTAACACACTAGTGAATAGGTCCTACAGAGGTAATGGCAGGGAAGGAACGCCTGATTAGGACAACCTTCTATAAAGAGCAGTACATGGATTTTCACCTACAGGAGAGCTCCCTAGAATCAGCTACTTGGCGGGGAACAAATCAGACAAACGGAATAGTCAAAGTGGACAATCCCTTTAAACTTAAAAGGAACAATGAACAAAATGTCTACCATGTTACCATTTAGGGCATTGCTACACTGCAATTTTGGCTGCAACAACTGTTGTGCGACCACAGTTCACAGTGCAGCTGGCTTGCCATGGATTTTTTGGTATTTGGGTTTGGCAGTGGCAGCAAACATGTTTTTCTATGGGGCGCGATACTGGGGCGCTCAACATGTGTCACAGCCATAGTCACCATGTAGCCGACCCCTCACTGTGCAGTCTCATCCTGGGCAGAACCGACTGTGAATGGTCTTCAAAGAAATTACTAAGAAGATCTTAATAGAACCCCCTACAGCACATGCAAAGTCAATTAAAAAATGATACAAAAAACCCCAAGAAAACAGAATATGGTTTAAGTTATAGTCAAATCGGTCAAGTTGGACAAACTGAATGAGTTCTCAGGTTGAAGAATTCGCCAGTTGTGTGGTCAGATGTCGTACACTGTACGCAAACAAAACTTTTATTTTATTTTTTTGTCCCTTCTAACAAATTAAGAAAATATGGAAAGTTATTGGAGCCAGATGACCAGCCCCATTGTTGTTGTTCTCTGTCTCCGTACTAAAAATAATCTGAATAAAAAAGAACCAGCTATGGTTCTCATTAGGTTAATCAGTTCCTATGTTCCATTTACAACGGCTCAGGCACAAGAAGGAAACATAGTTATGTTACAGCAAAAGTGTCACATTTTGAAGATATGTTTACAGTATCAATGCGGGGTTAATAATATGTACCTGCGATTTTACTTAAAATGTACCAGATTCCTGTACAGGGTGGCCAATTGGAAAGGAAAACTCACTAAAACTAAGACAATTTTTTTTTGTTTCCTAACAACGTGAGTATAGTGAACGACGAAGCACTTTTAGGGTAACTGCACATGATGCGGATTACGTGTGGTTTATCAATACAGGTTTTCATGCAGAAAAACCACAGTGTACGGTACCAGCAAAGTGAATTTGAGATTTGTACAGAGTCACATGTACAGATTGCGTATTGCAGAATTGATCTACCGAATGGATTTTACAATCCGCAGCGTGTCAATTGTTATATACCGTATAGGGGTTTTTCCCATAGATTTTAAAAGGGTTGTTAAAATAAATCCACACCAAAAACTGAATTTAAAAAAATGCAATTGCGCAGTTTTCATGTAGATTCAGGCAACATGTGCAGGAGAGGAGGATTTGGCAACCCACCTCCACTTGGTCAAACCTGTAAAGGGAAGCTTACTTACCTTCTCTTCCCAGCATGGGATGCTCCGCTGGGCTCCCTCGCTGAAAACATCCAGTTTGACGCCTCCTGCAGCCACAAGGTCACATGACACATGGGAATCTGGTCATCGCCACGGCCAGTTATAATGGGCAAATAGTTTAGGAATAAGATTGCACACCATATACTAGGGGTGGGCGATATAAACCATATACGATATTATCGACATAAATTCGGGCAACGATATAGATTTTAGCTAGATCGCGATAGATGACCACAGAGCGGTAGTGAATTGAAGAAGCTTCTCACTCACCGCTCCGTGGCCTCCCGACTCTGCAAAGCGCTGCACTGGCCAGGGCCTTGCGTGCACACATAGTCAGCGCGCTGGCTGACGCTGTGTGTGACGTCAGGTCCCTCTCAGTGCATGCTGGGAAGAAGATGCGGTCCGTCTCCTGCGGACTCCATCAGACAGCCGCGCACCGTTCAGGAAAGGTAAGTATATTAGCAGGGGCCCAAATCTACCGGGGGGTGGATGGCTATGGCATGGGGCTGATGGCGCTGGCTGGAGGACATGATGATGGTGTCAAACTGACAATGGCATTGGGCTGATGGCACTGGCTGGGGGACATGATGGTGGCAATGGCATGGGGCTGATGGTGCTGGCTGGGTACATGATGATGGTGACAATGGCATTGGGCTGATGGCGCTGGCTGTAAGACATGATGATGGTGGCAATGATATGGGGCTGATGGCGCTGGCTGGGTACATGATGATGGTGACAATGGCATGAGGCTGATGGCGCAGGCTGGGTACATGATGATGGTGACAATGGCATGAGGCTGATGGCGCAGGCTGGGTACATGATGATGGTGACAATGGCATGGGGCTGATGGCACTGGCTGTGGGACATGATGATGGTGGCAATAATATGGGCTGATGGCACTGGCTGGGGCACATGGATGATGATGGCCATGTAATTTGTATACATACAGAAGAACATAATATATCGCAATATATCGTTATATCGCACATGCTTCAAATTATATTGCGATATAGATTTTAGGCCGTGTCGCCCAGCCCGACCATATACTATGCATGGGAGCGGAAGTATGAGGGAGATAGGCTTTATGCATTATCAATGAATATGTATAAGGCCTCTTTCACACGTCCATGTCCATGATGCAGTCTGTGATAAGATTGGTCAGTGGTTCATCCAGGAAGATGTCCGTGAAAAATCTATGTTCGTGTGTCCCTTTTTTCCTTTTGGTGTGTTAGCAGTATTCCATGGACACTGCTGGGCGGAAAATTAATTTCCAGAGCATATTCTAGGAACGATCCGTAAAATCCACAGACCAAACACATGGCATTCATGTCTCAGACTACAAGGGCTAATACACACGAGCGTGTGAGCCCTGTGCCCGTGCTGCGGACCACAAATAGCAGTGCGATCCGCACCGCAAAAAAAATTGTACGCAACACAGACACAAACCCTCCTGTGCATGAGCCCTAATGTGCATGAGTGATCCATAAACACGGACAAAAATAGGTCATGGCTTCCGTGGGGTCACCACTGACCCACTGTCCGTGGAAAACCACTGATGTGAATACACACATTAAAGTCAATCGGTACGTGAACGGTCCGTTGAGACCACAGACAGTGCGCGTCTGTGATTTACTGACGTGTGAAAGACGCCTGTGTTACAAATTACCTACACTACATGTCATACATTTGAAAGTTAATATAGTATTTTCCCCTGATTCTTAAGGTACTATTACTCCAACAGATGACATACAGATCACGATGAACGAAGATGTAGCGACTCGTTAGCGATGAACATTTTGACTATTATACACATAGATCATCGTTCATACTTGCAGTCGTTGCTCATTTGCTTTTAAATTGTTCCTTGTAATTACATGTAAAGATGAGGGACAGATGCTTTGTCAAAAGCCATGTATGAGATCGTTAGCGAGTAGACGACTCCGTATTATACGAACGCATCTATTAACGAGGAGCGATAATTTTTTAGCATGCTGAAAGATCACTATTTGTCGCTCCTCTTTGAATCATTCATACTATTACATCACAAGATTCTCGTTCATTTTCACTCGCACGCACGAGAATCTGTACGATATTCGCTCCGTGTAACAGGGCCTTTACAACATGTACCATCTTATGGCCCACACTATGAACATCTCAGTGTCTTGTTTTGTGCTGCCCACAATGCAATATCATGCATTCTGATTATGGCCCTAGTCATGGATTCCGCTCTATAATCCTGGAATAACATGCTGCAATTTAATTGAAGATTGTCGTGGAATTTTTGACTGGAGTCACAAGAAGTGACATGTACACAACATCCCAGATAAACACACGCTGGATGATAGGAATAACCCTGCTGCAGGTCGCCCCTTGTTTACACCACACTGCTATGTTTTTTGGCTGGCAGGGGGGTGGCTCTATCGACTTGTGAATGAACACATACTGGAAGAGGAAAGAAACTGACACCATCTGGCTCGGAAACAAGTGACACAGGGGAAGTTGCTAAACTGGAACTCCAAGAGCCTATTTATGAGTGAATGGCCTTATCAGATGCTTAAAGGGTATGTGTCATCAGAAAATGAAACATTGTTTAAATTAAGTTTTTATATTAAACATATTTTGAAATAAATTTTGGCAGTGCTATTTTTCATTTCCACCTTGTGGAAGTGGCTCCCTATGACTCAAACTCCAACTTTTAGTTTAAAAGTCAAATTTTGACAAGGTGGTGCCAGAGAGATGGTTCTCTTTCCTTGGGAGATACCTCTTTGCATATTCTTTTCCCATGGTGCATTGCTAATAAGTCCCATATGATGAAGCACTTCCAGTAAATCTCTATACATAGCTGGTCTCTTTAAGGAGACCCAGCACCCTGCCTAAGCTATATTTTTTTTTGAAAAATTCTAAAATCCTGCAGTTTTCACATCAGCCACTAAGCCTAATAATAGGCGTCACTTTATAGTCTGTACAGTAACTTTGCAGCAGTCATATCATTATCATTGCAGTCAAGATTACAATGACAGATATCACCAAGGATCAACCATTCACAATAGGTGATTGTCAGACCTTATCTACCCCTTCTTTACACAATGTCCTCTGCACAGGTCACAGAGCAGGTACAGAAATCTCTCCCACAGAAGTCAATGAGGTCCCCTCCTGTCCATTGTGTCTGTGGCCAATGGTGGCTGCTGTAAAGCATATCTTTAAATGCTGTTAACAACAGCTCAGCCAAGATGGCAGCCCCAATAAAAACAGGTTGAAAAGAAAGGTGTCACTATCTGGTTTTGACTGGCTAAAAAAAATGGGACCCGCACCTATCTATAGAACATGGCCCCCAAAGCAGAGGAGAACGAACTGCGCATGCGCAGCATGCTCTCTATTCTCTTCTATGGGAGTTCCCAAAAAGAACCGAGCAAGCGCACTCTGCTATTTCCAGAACTCCCATAGAAGTGAATGGAGAGTGCAACACACAAGCACAGCCACCCTCTGTTCACTTCTATGACAGTTCTGGAAATAGCCGAGTGGCGTAAAAGTGAATGGAGCGTGGCTGCACTTGCGCAGTGCACCTTTGTTCACTTTGTGGGCCTCCTTCCAGAAATAGGTGCGGGTCCCAGAGGTGAGAACCGCACTTATCTGACATTGGTGGTATATCCTAGCAATATGCCCCTAATGTGTGAGATGGGCCAACCCCTTTAAGTGCCTCCTCCTGAGACCCAAGCCCTATCAAGATAAATCAGGACAATATTGTCTGAATTCTAGCCTTACATTCAATGTAAAACATGAAGACAGTGGCAAAATACATGACATTGGTCAACAGAGTAACTGTGTCCTGCTGGGTAACAGTTTATTGGTGTTGTGAATGAGTCCAGCATGCTGCATGAGCAACTGTTCAGCCATATTAGATTTCAGTCTTCGAATGGTGACATCAGGACAACACGTCAGGGAAACTGTAAATTGGAACAGTAAATATGGCTAGGAGAGATCTCAGCTAGATAAAGCGTACAGTACCTTTAGCTGGTATAGAAATGCATACACGACCATTATTAATACCAGGCACAGCTGCTGGCTGCCTCCTTACCTGCTGCTACATGTAGAGAACTTTGTGCAGCAGCCGCCACAGATGCCATGCTGTATTACATGTTGTATTCTTTACAAAACATGATTGGATGTTTGCATAGTGTCAGGCTGCTCAGTGCGCCATTCATTTCATGTCACTTATCACTGGCAAAAGACTGCAGATGGGAGCAATTATTAGGCATGGCTCTTCATCATCTCGGTGGATAGGAGACAGTATTATGACTCAGAGCTGCGCTTCTCCCTTCTAAAATCATCTACAAATCCACCCAAATAACAGCAGCCTTTCCAGGAGCTGCGCTGCTTCACATATTTTATTTACTGCCTAATGAAATTAAAGGGGTATTCCGATCTGAAACAATGGGGGCATAGCGCTAGGATATGATCCCATTGTCTGTTAGAGGTGGGACCTACACCTACACCGAGAGCGGAACGGGGAAGGTGGTGGCTGGAGGAACCCGGGTTTCCCCGTGTCCAGCTACCACCAAGCGCTTTCCCCACAGTAGTGAATGGGAGAGCACCGCGCTTGCGCGGATACATCTCCCATTCATTTCTATGGGGCCCCCATAGAAGTTAATGGAGGGAGGCTGTGCATGCGCAGTGCGCCCTCCACATTTTTTTCGGGGCTCTGTTCTCGGTGTAGATGCGGGTCCCAGAGGTGGGACCCGCACCTTTCAGAGAATGGGTGCATTTCCTAGCAATATGCCCCCATTTTCTGAGATGGGAACACCCCTTAAAAGGAGTTGTCTAGTATACTAATGTACTGTGATTCTCCATATTGCCTCCTTTGCTGGCTGGATTCATTTTTCCATCACATTATACACTGCTTATATCCAGGGCTTATGACCACCCTACAATCCAGCAGTGGTGGTCATGCTTGCACAATAAATAAAAGAGGACCGGCCTATACACACTCCCGTAATTCCGGTCCTATACTGCAAGCACAGCCGCCACTGCTGGATTGCAGGGTGGTCATAACATCTGGATACGAGCAGTGTATAATGTGATGGAAAAATTAATGAACAATATGGACAATCACAATACATTAGTAAGTGCCTTGTATTAACTTTGTCTACATGATAAATGCCATGTGCTGGAAAAGTGGGAAAACTCCTTTAATAAGGGCTGTCCATCTGCTAGGCTGTCTGTATTTTGGTCGGCAAACAGCAGATCCGCAAAATACGGATACATTCCATGTGCATTCCCTATGTTTCTCACTCCCATCAACAGAAATGACTATTCTCTTCTGCAATACAGACAAGAATAGAACAGGTTCTATAATTTGAGGAACGGCTTCACGGATCCACAAAAATGGATGTGTGCATGGCCCCATAGAAATGAATGTGTTGGTGTACTATCCGCAAAAAACCTGGATAGCACAAGGATGAAAAATATGGTGGTGAGCATGAAGCCAAAAAGACATATTAAAGAATACACAATGACATGGCAACAGACATGTGGGATGCAGATACTCCCTATGAGACGAGCAGCATGTAAGGATGATACAGATTGTGATACTACACATTATACACCGACGTGCACATAGTAGTTCAGGACTGCACTGTATATGCCTTAGGGTAACTTCACATCACCGTTTCGTTTCTGTTCTGATCTGAAAACAAGAAAAGATCCTGTATTTTGAACATCCGTTATGTCCATTTTGCATCCGTTTTAGCCATTTCTGTCTGAGATCTGTTATTTTAGATGGTAGAAAAATTCCTCCACAAAGTACTTTTTCACCCATTGAAAATAACGGATCTCAGATGGAAATGGTTAAAATGGATGCAAAACGAGCATAACAAATGCTCAAAATAAAGGATCTGTTTTTGGTTACTGTTCTTCTTACAGATCACAAGAACTGAAAATGAAGCGGTGATGGGAACCCACCCTTATCTAAAAAGGGGGCATTTTAAAAACAAATTTGGAAAATGTTCCTAGGAAATTGTCTGCCAAACTACTCATCTGATATTGTGATGAGAGTAAGTTCTACCAAAATTCCTTGCTAATGTATATGAAATCCCACTGAGCAGAAAAGAGAGCATTAGGTCAGTCAACATACTAGAACTTTACTACGCCTCTGCCTTATGTACGGTATATCACCCCATTCTTGCAGTGTACACAGTCACCACTCTGACACTGAAAATGAAGGCTGCTATTACAAACAATACGATTTCAATAGAAATAAATTCCACTTCGCCAAATCTCTGTACTAACAGGTATTTACCCTTCACATGTCAACTGCGCGTTTAACATTTATTTGGTCCTTTTCAGCGGGTCTTGAGGAGACCTGTCATAATAAAAGAAACTCCAAAATGCACATTCCTCCAGCTAATTTATCATAATGCGTTGGAGGGCATAAAACTAAATAGTGCATATATAACAAGATCTATGCATGACCGCTACTAAAGGTCAGCGTTGTTAACCACTGAGGAGCTGCTGGACCGGCTATGTCTGGAGTTAAAATTGCTATGTTCATACTCCCCAAAAAATATCTGATTCCCAAAATCAGTCAAATAACTATTTCAAAGGACCCAAATCTGAAAACAAACAATCGCTGGTATGTAATGAGGATGGCCTGGCTCACACTTTCACTTACTCTGAATGTCAGAACAACTTAGTATGCCCTGATAATCTTTTTTGGCCCAAGTAAAACATGTAAGTAGCTTATTAACACAACACGAAATTGCTGGCATTCCCGTTGCTTTGGATAAAACAATGGCAGAAGAACGTGGGTGCAGAACTACGCTATAGCTTCTCCTTTTACCAATGAACATTCGACTGGATATGATTGGCACCTTGCATGTACACAGGTGCATATAAAAATAAGGAAATGCAGTTCTACATACTGTGTATGAAAAGGAAATACGTTATGTTTTCTGTAAACTTTCCATTACTGGAATTATTCACTACCGCAATGGAAGGAAAAAAAATGACATAACACTAATCAAAAGAATGGCGTAAGGGATTATCAGAAGTTTTCTATAAAGCTCAATTCAGTGGACAAACAAGGCATGTGACTCAAATGTTGGCAGACAGGCCTTCAGAGTCATAGACCCAGATATTAGCAGATAGGCCTTCAAAGTCTTAGCTTGGTAACCACAGAAAAGGCAAATGACTGCCTGTAAAATGAATGTATGAGCCCCGTCTTGTACACCACCTTTCTTACTAATATCCATTAACAGGCACAGATACAGCCGAGCTCAAATTGACTGTGATGACTCTGATAACACATGGTACAGTGTTATTTTGTGCCAAAAGCCATTGAAATACATTAAAAGAGTTAGTTAACCTTTTTGTGCCATTTTTTTACTTAAAGGGATTCTGTCACCTCCCCTAACCCAAAATCGGATTTTAAAGCAGTCATGCAGCACAGCTTACCTTGAATTGGCTGTGCTCTTCTATCTTGTAATTCGTCCAGTAGTTTATGAGAAAAACGACTTTTATGATTATGTAAATTAGCCCTGAAGGTGCCCAGAGGGGCGTTTTATTCCCCTTAGTGTGCCCAGTAACGCCCCTCTTATAGTGCCCAGAACGCCTTCCTTCCGACTGCCTAACCGCCCACAGCCTCTCATCCCTCTCCTCCCCCTCCCTCACGGCCGAACGAACTCTCGCGCAGGCGCAGTACTCACTGAGGAGGGGGAGGAGAGGGATGAGAGGCTGTGGGCGGTTAGGCAGTCGGAAGGAAGGCGTTTTGGGCACTATAAGAGGGGCGTTACTGGGCACTCTAAGGGGAATAAAACGCCCCTCTGGGCACCTTCAGTGCTAATTTACATAATCATAAAAGTCGTTCTTCTCATAAACTACTGGACGGATTACAAGATAGAAGAGCACAGCCAATTCAAGGTAAGCTGTGCTGCATGACTGCTTTAAAATCCGATTTTGGGTTAGGGGAGGTGACAGAATCCCTTTAATGTGTCAAAGTGTAGCAGTGAGTTGTCGCATTGCATGTTTTTGTCTTTTAATGTGTCAAAGGTCAAGTTTAGCTCGGCTGCCTCTGTAACTACTAAAATAATGGAAAAGAATCATAAAGAGGCTATAGTCACCATGATCTTCAATGCACTCTTGTACAGAATATACAAATATTTCTATAGTATATCTACTTCAAAGGCATATTTTTTACGGAAAAAAAAAATCCCTTCGTTCAAGTTCATGTGTGGGTGTAAATCTCTTTTAGTTTCTTTTCAGATACTATTTGACACAACTTACTGAGCAGATGTGGACTGCCTGGGTTGCTCAGTATTTGGCATCTAGCTAAACCAGAGAGTGGAGTCTATGGGATTTTGATTTTTTTTCACACTAGAACCCCATGAGGGTTATTAATACTTCTACAGTAATCTCCATTAACAACAGCTGATGTAAGATTGAACTACAGCCACTGATATGTGGTACCAAGGATGGAGGCGAAAAGGGTAGTCAGAGGTTAAAGCAGGCAGAGTAAATTTAGTATAGTAGTGTACAGAGGCAAAGGTCAGGGCTGGCAGAGTTCAGGCAGTATGGTAGTCAGATAGTAATTCAAGATGGGCAGCAGACAGGTATACAAGTTCAGAAGACAAGCTGAGTCAACAAGGAATACACATACAGAAATACAGAAGAAAACCTTATACTTCACAGGTATGTAAACAACCTACATAAAGGTACGTAGGGAACAAGAAGATGGGGAAGGGTCTTTTAAAGAGCTGTGATCACTAGGCATTAGCTGGAGAGAAAAGGTATTGATGTACTCTGGCAGTTTAAGAATCTTAGAGTCAGGGTGCGCATATGAGGGAGACAAAAACAGAGAGCCCAGGAGAGCAGCTATGGGAAGGTGGATGCCAGGGATATAGCAAAAGAGCAGGAGAAGACAGCAGGATGCTGGGAATGAAGGCCCCGACACCAAGGACCAGGCAGGAGAACCGGATGCTGTGAGGCAGAAGCAGAAGTGTAACATTATTTCATCATATCATATTTCCATTGTATCTTCCAAAGAACATACTCTGACAATTATTCCCCCTCAAAGGCTGTTAACGTTTCATGTAGCCATGCCAGACAGAATATGAGCAGAACGATTTGTCATTGATGTTACTTTGTACATGTCTTTAAACATGGTGGCCTCCTAATTGCTTCATTAAATCTGCAGGAACACCTGTGAAGACAGACACTGCTGTACTCCAAATTTTACCAAATGTGTCTGTAGGAAAGATGATGGTGGTGTGGCTAGTTGTCATCAATATGTACCATTTTATAAAACACTACATATGAGTAATTCTGTACAGATTTTGACCAATTTATGGTAAGCAGGATATATTATATACACAATAAGGGTCCATTCACACGTCCGTTTTTTCTTTCCTGATCTGTTCCGTTTTTTGCGGAACAGATCAGGACCAGATCTGGACCCATTCATTTTCAATGGGTCCTGGAAAAAATCGGACAGCACAATGTGTGCTGTCCGTTTCCGTTGTTCCGTTCCGCTTGTCCGTTTAAATATAAAACATGTCCTATTCTTTTCCTGAAATATCGGATCCTGGTACAATACAAAGTCAATGGATCCGCAAAAAACGGATGACATACGGATATCATTCCGTATGTCATCCGTTTTATACGGAATCCGTTCCTGGAAATTACATTAAAATTTTTATTTTTTTTTTATTTTTTTTTAAAGAAATCCAAACAACTTTATTTGCTTATTGAAATTTATACATGTTTCCGTTTTTTGAGGATCCGCAAAAAACGAATGAAATACGGATGACATACGGAAACATTTTCAGGAACAACGGATCCGCAAAAAACGGACAGAAAATCGGATTAGAGAAAAATACTGACGTGTGAATGTAGCCTAAGACTGAGCACCATGTCTCGAAATGAACTGATACATCATTAAAAAAACATAAACGAATATATGTGGATCACACAATGACAGGGCACATAAAAGAAAAAGAAAAAAGCGATATTGGGCCCCAGGCTCCAACAGGTTTCACCCAACTTTGTCAGGAATTACACGCACTGCGTTTATCCACAGCAAACTCTGCACTGTAAATTCACTTGTATTTACATGATGATTTTGATACAAATGCTGCCATAGATGTCAGTCATACAACACAATGGGTGAATGGGTGGCCATTCTGAAGAAAAATCCCATACGGGATAATACAGGCCTTTTTTATTTCTATAGGCACGGGTGTGATGCTGCATGCAATGTCAGCCTAATTGATTGCACAGTTTTGCATGTGAACAGGAGTTACAGAAATCCGATTTGAATTTACACTAATTTCATGTAGGTTTTAAGGGTATGCTCACGTGGTACAAATATATGTTGGAACAAAACTGTCATGTATTTGCTGGGGAATCCACGGCAGAAATCCCCGTTAACCCTTGGATTTCTGCCAAGGTTTTACAGTTTGCATGGTATGGATCTTCCCCTGGACAAGAAGACACACAATGCTTTTTTCTGCGACGTGGTTTAGAAACCACACAGAAAAATATAAAGTACGGTGTGGATTTCCCATAATGGGAGGAGAACTCTGTGTAGTAAAATGCTCTGTGAACATACCCTTAAAGGGCTTCTGTCACCCGCCAACCCCCAATTTTCATTTAATGTAAGCAGATTCCATATATGCCCCTCTTACCTCGGGCTGTGCAGTAATTACAATAAAAAACATACTTTTATTATATGTAAATTTCTTCACTACCAGCAAGTTGGGCGGACTTGTTGGTAGCCGCCGCATCCTGTTTTAAAAAACGCCCCCTCCTCCACTTAATTGACAGCAGCCTCAAATCCCGCGCCTGCGCCGTACCGGTCGTCATTCGGCGCAGGCGCTCTGAGAGAAGGACGGCCGCTCCTTCCTCAGTGCGCCTGCGTCAATGACGTCAGCCCTACACCCGGAAGAGAAGACCTCTCTTCCGGGTGTAGGGCTGACGTCCGGTACGGCGCATGACGACCGGTACGGCGCGGGATTTGAGGCTGCAGGCAGGGCCAGCAAGAGGAGGAGCGCGCTCGCTGGCCTGTCAATCAAGTGGAGGAGGGGGCGTTTTTTCAAACAGAGGATGCGGCAGCTACCAGCAAGTCCGCCCAACTTGCTGGTAGTGAAGAAATATACATATAATAAAAGTAAGTTTTTTACTGTAATTACTGCATACGTAAGAGGGGCATATATGGAATCTGCTTACATTAACAAATATAATAAGTCAAAAACTGAAAATTGGGGGTTGGGGGGGGGGGTGACAGAAGCCCTTTAAGGTCCTTTTATATGGACCAATGTTTTAGGCAATTACTTGGAAGGACCCAAACGTTCCTGATAGCTGTCTGATCTTCAGTGGAGATGAAGCTGGATTTAAATGCAGCAAATACCTCCACTGTAAGCGATTGCTTGTCCTCATAGAAAATCATTGTTTTTGGCCAGCAGATCCTTACACAGGACAATCTGCTCCACAGAAACAATAATTCTGGTGACGGCTGAAAGACACGAACATCAGGTGATTGCCGGCACTATTAATCTGGGATGCTCAGTCCATGTAAAAGGTCCATTAGACAGGACCTGTACAGATACACATGGAGTCCCTGCACCTTGCCGTACAAAGGTATATCAGGACCTTATTGGTGCACTGCCATACACATAAAACTGCAGTGTGCATGAGCCCTTGGAGGGGTACCCAGGTCAAATGTACTGAAGGATTGTAAACCCTAATTGTATGTTTTCTCCCAAAATAATTACTTTCAGCTGTTATCTTCAGGTATGATGTTACAAACATTAGCAGATGCTTATACCCAAGGCAGTTCCTACATCATGAGCATCCAGTCACATAAACAAAAGCCAACAATGTGACTGGAAATAAACTCTGGGAACAAAACGAGGCTTGAATACATTAGGATGGAGATTGTGGAAATGAAACATACAACTGTTTCCAATTTGCTAACACTAAACGACATCTAAAAACAAAGGGCAAGAAAAAAGTGTAAGTGGGAGTTTGGGGGAAATCCAAACTTTTGCTTTCTTTGGAGATTGTAAGGATGAGCCTTCAAGCTGTAGAGCAACACAACCTCTCTAAAACTCATCTGTTCACCCTGGGGTATTGGGCGACCTCTGGGTCCCGGAAAGGTTTTGTAATTCCCATTTGCACATTGGCCAAATTCTGAACAAACTAGCTTTATCTTCATCCCCCTTTCGCTTTTGACAAAGTTGACTCTTTAAATGCTCCTGGGGCAAATATGTGCTGCAACATTGTTCGTCTACCAAACATGTGTAGTCATATTTATCAGAGTCCAATATCACCAAAACACAAATAGTTAAATATGTGTGAATATATGCAATAACTCACCAAATATTTGGAAACACATATGTAATGTAACTTCCTCTTTTATTGATAAAATGTCCTACAACACATAACATCTGATATCATTTATAGACTATCAGCAATACAGGACAATGCTGTGATAGAAATGATCCCCCCCAGCCAAAACAGGTCGGCATATTCAAGTCTCAAAGGAGTGTGCAATATACTAAGGTGTCAAGATATTTATAATTACACATACCGTAATCCTCCATTTTGCTACAAGCAATATTGCACAATCCCACAAACGTAATGCCTGTCAGTCATTGCAAAGAATCTCAGCAGTAAAGAACTTTAAGTAAGTGATAATACATAGTCCAAGCAAGACCAGGAGCCAAGGGGGAACACCAACCCCAAGAGGAAGTGATAATACATAGTCCAAGCAAGACCAGGAGCCAAGGGGGAACACCAAGAGGAAGTGATAATACATAGTCCAAGCAAGACCAGGCAATAAAAGGGTTACAAACAGTTTTTATAAATAGCATAAAAAGGACAGACATATACAGACCAGGAGCCAAGGGGGGAACACCAACCCCGACGAGCGTTTCGCCTCGCTTCCTCTTGAGGTTGGTGTTCCCCCTTGGCTCCTGGTCTTGCTTGGACTATGTATTATCACTTACTTAAAGTTCTTCACTGCTGAGATTCTTTGCAATGACTGACAGGCATTAAGTTTGTGGGAATGTGCAATATTGCTTGTAGCAAAATGGAGGATTACGGTATGTGTAATTTCAAATATCTTGACACCTTAGTGTCAAGCGTTATATATATTGCACACTCCTTTGAGACTTGAATATGCCGACCTGTTTTGGCTGGGGGGGATCATTTCTATGACAGCATTGTCCTGTATTGCTGCTAGTCTATAAATGATATCAGATGTTATGTGTTGTAGGACATTTTATCAATAAAGGATGAAGTTACATTACATGTGTGTTTCCAAATATTTGGTGAGAGATTATCAGAGCCCCAAAATACGTTCCCCTTTCAGAAAACATCATCATGTTCTGATCTGACCAATTCCATTGAAGAAATATTGTTCAACAAACAAGATATTTTTCTTCTCTTTTTCCTTTTGCTTTCACTTAAATAAGCCCTTAGTCCAATCTAAGGCTCCTTTCACATTAGCGTTTTCAATTCCGCTATTGAGATCAGTCATAGGATGTCAAAAGCGGAAGAAAACACTTAAGTTTTGTTCCCATTCATTGTCAACAGGGACAAAAATGAACTGAATGAAACGGAGTGCACCAGAATGCATTCCGTTCCATTCGGTTGCGCTTCCATCACAGACAGCGTTTTTCTGTCCGTGATGTGATGCGGAGCAAGACGGATCCGTCCTGGCACACAATGTAAGTCAATGGGGATGGATCCGTCCATCTTCTCTGACACAGAAGAAAACGGATCCGTCCCCCATTGACTTTCAATGGTGTTCATGATGGATCCGTCATGGCTATAGAAGACATAATACAACCGGATCCATTCATGACGGATTATGGTAACGGAAGCGTTTTTTGAAGATCCATGACGGATCCGCAAAAAACGCTGGTGTGAAAGTAGCCTAATCCAAAAGTCTGTATAGTGGTCTTCATAGTGGTAAAAAGGCCAGTTCACTGCGATGCACTTAAAAAATTTTTATGGTTGAGCATTGGTTTTCCTCATTGACTTCAATGTTTTGAAGATGCATCTTGTAAAAACTATATTAAATCAGTACCTTTTCCAAAGAAACTGTTTCAGGTAAAACTATCACCGCAGCATTTTTCACACAGTATTCAATACAAAGTCACCCACATAATTGCAGCAAAAAAAAAATGTACTAGAGCTGCAGTCCAAATCAATATATTCAACGGGGATCCACAGACTTTTCTTCTACTTGATATAGTTGGACTCAACTGAATGCTTTGAGAAATAAACCATGGTTTTAACTGTATCTCCATCATAAACGGCAAAAGATCTACTGCTCAAGCAACTTCTAGAAAGCCATCACCAAGTAAAATAAAGTATCTGGATAGCAAATAGTGAAAACCTAAAATAGAGTTTACACAAACTAATTGTTTTACAGAAGGGTAAAGGTGGATTTACATGGGGTGACTAGAGGCCGACTGTCAAGAAGGAAGCGTTCATTAAGTGGAGGTGAAGTGCTGCATTTACGTGCAGCGATCACCTCCACAGTATTGCTATCGTTCACTCTCATATAATGTATAAACAGCACGATCTCCTGGCCAGAAACAATAATTTACTTGCAAGCACTATTATTATTATACTCACTTATATAGCGCTGACATATTCCGCATCAAGCTGTCCCAATCTAAGTTTCCTATCAGTATGCAGTGTGGGAGGAAACCAGAGAACGCGGAGGAAACCCACGCAAACATACAAACTCCATGCAGACGTTGTCCTTGGTCAGACTCGAACCCAGGACCCCAGCGCTGCAAGGCACCAGTTTCACCCGATGAATAAGCATTTTGTTAGTTCATCGTGTGATCGGCTGCAGCTTCAGATGGGCAGATTGTCGGAAACCAGCGTTTGCAGGAATGTTCGTTCCCAATAATCTGGCTGACTATCACCCCATCTAAATCCACAAAGTGGTACAATTGTGTTACAGTAGATTCTATTAAAGAAGTATGGCCTTCCAAATATAGTCCACAAGATAACAAGCGGTGAAAATGAAAAATGAGATAAAAATAACAGAAAGCATGTAACTGCATATTCAGCCGCTCTTTTTTCAAATATTATTTTTAAAAGGAGACAACAGCATTGGGGACATACTTCCTCCCTTTACATAGTTTTTCAAGGTCACTTAACTTGCGGGTTATGCCCACATCGTGTAAGACGCTTTTCCTGTAGAAAGAATTAGCATAGGAGAACACTGTGCGACAATGTACACATGCATACACACAAATGCACTACTGCACTCATTAAGACGCCAGGGCTGTGTGGTAACCATCAAAGGATTCCAGGGGCCTAGCAAGGCATGACCCTTTCTTCCTAGGTTAAATCAAGCTGTCTCTCTGTGGAACCCTCCACATTTTCACAATGTCTCCACAACCAATGCCTAACTACTTTAACTAATCTGCCACATCCCACTGTGCCCGGCATGGCCTTTGTTACTCCTCTAAGCACCTTTGTGTCCTTTTAGTTCTTTCACACCAAGGGAAAAAGCTTTGTAGTAGGGGCTGCTGAGAGCCCAGTGACACATCCAAAATAAGATATTACTGATGGGACATCATGTTCTATACCGATACATTTATCTACAAGACAGCACAAAAATGTTCACTCATTAACTATGTTAAAAGACGTTGGGGCCGTGCAGAAATATGCAGAATTCTGCTTTCACTCTTTAACTTTAAAGGGCGTCGGACCCCTGCTGATCAGACATTGAAGGCCTATCCTGAGGACATCAACATCCTGGACAAACACCCTCAAAAAAGATTTAGATTAAATCAGTTTACCATATAGAAATGCTAGCCATAAGCTGAATCGCATGGACTTTGTTTTGTACACATCATTTTTACTTGGAAATACTTCAATAAAACCAAATGTTCTTGGGGAAAAAAGGAACTGTCTAATTATTTTTAATGAAAAAAAAGTACTGAATGTACTGCCTGCTAGTAAAGAGTAAAAAAGCCAAGTCACAATCCCTTCTTGACTCCCAGACAAGGCTTCAGAAATGTAGCACCTCACTTCAATGTAACTGCTTCCACAGCAAACAAAATCATTTTCTTTTGAGTAAATGTCCATGGTATTTCCACATAAGACTTCAAGCACACATCTGTATTGGGATCTGGGGGGTACTGATCCGTAATATGTCTAGAACTCTGTGGGTCCATACGGTACCTTTGTGCGCCTCTGATTCAATATGGAGGACGGTCAGAAGAAACCAGTCAGCAATCCATTAATGTACTCATTTCTGCAACTAAGTAAACTTTTTTCGTTTTTTCCCTTTCACAATGCTTTGCATTCATGTGGTCTGCAAAATACAGATGATGTCCATGTGACGTTTGTGTTCTATCGGTTTTTTTTGCAGACCCATTGACTTCAATAGGTCAGTGAACCACATTTTATGGCCAAGTATAGGACATGTTTTATCTTTCCGCCTCCGTATGTCCATTCGACAGGACAGAATGTGTCCTATACTTGGCTGGAAAATGTGGTTCACGGACCTATTGTAGTGAATGGGCCAGCAAAAGAATCCCAGATGCAACACAGACTTCATCTGTATTTTGAAGACCGCAAAATACATATGGTCGTGTGAATGCACTCTCAGTCATAAGATCTGACGATAAAGTGAGGTACTATAATTTCTTTCTTTAAAGGGGTTATCCAATCCTCTAAAATGCCCCCCATATGCCGGGCCCCTCACTTTGAATATAGTTACCTGGCTGCTTCGGTTTGCGGGGAGCCAAGTAAGTATATTCAATGTGAGGGGCTCGGTGTATGGGGGGACATTTTAGAGGATTGGATAACCCCTTTAAATGTAATTATGAAAGATAAAAGTAAAGATCTATATAAAACATATGACTAGCTGATGTAGAAGGACCCATTGTTATTTGGGCAGCACGGTGGCTCAGTGGTTAGTACTGGTACCTTGCAGCGCTGGGGCCCTGGGTTTGAATCTGACCAGGGGCAACATCTGCATGGAGTTTGTATGTTCTCCCCATGTTTGTGTGGGTTTCCTCCCACACTCCAAAAACTTACTGATAGGGACCTTAGATTGTGAGCCCCATTGGGGACAGTTAGATGCTAATGTCTGTAAAGCGCTGCGGAATAAAGTAGCGCTATATAAGTGCATAAAATAAATATATTTGCCTGAGTCACTCTTTAGCACACCTTGGCTTGTCTGAAGAAAAATGACTTGTGCAAAGGTTTAAATTTAGCATATGACCTAATGACTACGCAAGCAGGAACATGCATCACTGCCCCATCCTGCTTGCGTTAGGTATTAAACATGTCAGCCAATCTCTCTGTTGAGTCTGAGACAACAGTCTGGTTGCTAGAGGAAATAATTACTGTCTTTCTTTTGTGATGTACTTAACACATTTTATGAAGACTGGTGCACGTGACGAGGTGCTGTAGCCCTTGATCACCAATTCGATTTTTATGTAAATGAGCTTGAACACGTTTGCTCTGAAATTCAGCTACTTTTATTTCTTGTTGTTTACAAAGTTCTGATGATTTTATAGTAAAGAAAACTGGACATCCTAGAAAAGGACATAAGGAATACCTAGAATAAGGTTTTATTAAAGGTTCCCTCTAATATTGTACAAAGGAAGCTACCTGAATTAAAGAAGCTATCAAGGAATTTGATATTCATGGCCTATCCTCAGGCTTAGGCACAGGAGAGGCAAGTCTGACAGTGTAGATCCTGTCTGTTGGAAGCCACCTAGTCGCTGATAGACGGGACTGACACAATTTTAATCAAAAATGTGCGCGAAGAGCCCGTTCATTGGGTACTCTGATCATTTATGTGGACACAAAAAGCGTTATTTGCAGATCGTGCTGTGTCAGCAACGAGTCAGTATGGGGAAGAGCGATGGCATTAGCGATCGCTCCTCCCCATACTCTGTAGCAGATCGCTACATGTAAATGCAGCGTCTCCTCCACCAGCGAGCAGTAGATTGTCGGGAAGGAACGCTTCCTTCCTGATAATCTGCTGCTCTGTCGTCCCGTGTAAAGCATCTATAAGCTGGAGAGAAGCTGTAGTACAAGGCAAAGTGATATGGAATTGGTCCTAAGTCAGGAGGTAAAGTGTAGGGTTGCTCTTGTTGGTGGAAGGTGGTGGTCTTGGAAAGGCCCTCAGTTTTACAGTATATCCCAGAGGAACCCTTTAACGTACAATATATATATATGGATGAGTAATGTGTATACACTAAACAATATGCATCCATTTTAATTCTTGGATACTTCAGATGCAAGAAGAGCATTGGTGCCTTTACCTGTGGTCCTGAAGTTCTGCTCTCGAAAACAGAATAACTGTATCACATTTCAAGACATTCAGAATTGACCTTGCGTCTACGCTCCCAGTGAATCCCTGTGAGCTGTACCTTTTATGGCTAGAACGTTAACATACAGATTTTTAGTGCATTACGGGCTAAAATGAAAGTGGGATCACACTAAGGGCTACGGTCTAAGAAGAGTGGGTGGTGAAGTGGAGGAGATGTTAGTGAGGATGTGGTTACTGAGGCCTCTGGAAAGCATCTCATTCCAACTCAGAGCCAAGTGATAAAAAGTGTTACTGGGAGGTAAAAGTGCGAAGAGAGTGTGCGGAGGAGGTCGGAGGGGAATTGGATGACTTTCTAACTGGCATCAAACCCAAATAATCAAACATAAGCCTACTTATGTATGCCCGACCAACTGTCGTGACTATACCAAATACATGGTTTTTCAAAAAAGTTTTTTTCGGAATTGAACTTTAGTGCAATGAAATATGTACCATAAATTTATTGCCAACTGGCAAAGCTACTGGTACAGTGGAATTCTGTGGTACACAGAGGTATTTTCTTCCCACAGATTATAACTTACAATTTATTATAAATAGATTGTAGTACTTCTGTGTGCACCACTGGAATTCAGCTATGTTTTATTGCTTATATTGAGTACACCTGTCTTTTAGGCATTCTGGCCAGTGTCAAAATGGAGATATCTGCTAGGAATGGAATTTATCAGTTTGAGGTTACTATTAAGGTAGTTGAGATGCCTTCTAGCTAATTTGACTGATGTAAACCTTGAGATGTAGAGAAAACTGAATCTTGGACGGTAACTACAAGAGCAATTGTCTTACTATGCTTAATATAACTGTACTACTACTATTGGTCATTAGGAAAGTTACTGCAAACTTCACACCTCTGCTCCAAAGTAACTGGTGTGTTATTATCAGGTATTTTAGAGAATATGGTTGGAGGTTAATCACTGATGACTTGTGCTGATGGACAGATCCTGTCTACTCAACCTGGTAATGCTGGATGATATGACAATTTGCAAATCTGGTTACATAGTAAAGAGTCTCACCTTGTTAGCTAGTACTAGCACCCATTAGCTGAAATGTATTGTGTGGTACAGACACTGATGCATAATATGGAAAAATAAAAGTCATAATTAAAGGGTCACTGAGTTTTTATAGAACTTTTGATATGTCATAGAGACATATGAAAAGTATTGATCGGTGGGGGTCTGAGAACTGAGAAACCCACTGATCGACAGAATGAGGAGAGAGAAGTGTTCCCGTATCACGCTCTGTCTCTTCGCTGCAGGAGAGGAAGCAACACGGACTCAATAGAATGTCTATGGGCTCATCTTAATTCCATCCCCTGCAGTGAGGAGAGAATGTGTGATATGCAATGGCTTCTCTCTTTTCATTCTTGGAATTGGTGGTGGTCTCAGTACTCAGACTCCCACTAATCAAAACTTTTGATATGTCTCTATGACATATCAAAAGTTGTATGAAAACTCAGTGACTCTTCGAGATCACCGCTATACTTACTACATATACAATGTAAACTAACAATGCATTATTTATACATCGTAATAAATGAAATGACCATAATTAGTACTTTATGATGTGTATGTCATTGCAAATTAATATGAATTAGGTGATAGCAACCTTTGGTGGTTAACAAAGGGGTTAATTGGGTGACAAAAGCCTTTTATTGAAAGTTATTGAAGTTATTTCTTGCAATCCAAGAAAAAATAATAAAAGATAATAATCTTTACAAGTAAACAGATAAGACCGTGCATTTTTCCTCCTCTCAGAATCCAGGTGATTTCACTCTCACCACGCCACAAGAAGACCAGGGACCACAGACATCACTTCCAAATTACGCCCAGAGGGAGAAAAAAAGTCAGGTTTTTTCTCCATGTGTATCCACTCATGCAAACAATGCTCAGGGAGTCAGGGAGAAAAAACCTGACTATTCGATGTGCCTTAAACCTGCTTGCCCTTGTGAGTAAAATAGCACATTAGTGTAAGATCTATACAGCGGTATTCACACTATTAGCGCATTTTGGTGTCACACAGGGCGTAATTTGGAAAGGACATCTGTGGACCCTGGTCTTCTTGTGGTGAGAGTGAAAACAATTGGATTCTGAGAGGAGGAAAAACGCGCGGTCTCATCTGTTTACTTTTGCTTCATGTGAATTGAACCCACATCACTTTGGAGACTCGCTGCATGTTCCATCTAGTAACGGACTGGAACTATTGTTTTTTATATAATAATCTTTACAAGTTTGTATGTTTTGAGAAAGCTGTCCTCTGTGAAACTGGGATGGTGGGGAAAAGTACACAAAGACTCCGCCAGCTCTAAGATACCTCAATGGTTCCACGAGAAACTAAAGCACTGGACAAGTCTTTGGCCACAGCCTGCCCTTTAAAGCAGGAGACACAATAGAGCCCGATTGTGATCTGTCACCCCACTGTATTGCTGCATTTCCTTTTGTTACACATTCCTTTAGATAAAAGAGCAATGCTTTCACAAGTCAGGAGACACTTTAAAGATGGTTGTCTGATTCAGAATAATTGCAGAGGGTATTCTAGCCAATCTCTAGGGCTTTTCAAACTGTTGCCTTTGTTATAATTCCTTCTGTGAAAGTTATATGCCTCAGAAATGAATGCTGTCAGATATGACATGTGTTTTAACCAGACATGCTTGGGTGGGCTGGTTGTGGAATCCCAGTGGGAACATCTGAGGTCTCAGCGGGACCAAAAGCTTGACATAATATGAAGGGCGGCCTTTCCGTGTGTGGAGCCTAGGCCTAGGAAGTCCAGAGCAACACGGTACTAGTGCAGCACTGGAACAGCAGCATTGGCATCACTTCTTTTTTATTTTTAACACTTCTTCAACCCAGACTCATAATTTTTTTTTTACCATACATTAAAGGGGTTGTGCAGCTATTTATATTGATGACCTGTCCTCAGGATAGGTCATCAATATCTGATCAGCAGGGGTTTGACACCCGGCACCATACCAATCAGTGTAATGACAAGTACTAGCTCCATTCACTTGAAACTTATAATTACACTTCACCGCTACTCCACAGGAGACAACGCATAGTGTAAAGACCAGGAAAAGGCGTTCAAACAGCTGATCGAAGGGGCTGGCGAAAGGTTTAACCCCCGCCAATCTGATATTGATGACCTATACTGAGTGTAGGTCATCAATATAAATAAAACAGACAACCCCTTTAAATACACCACTTTTTTGAAGTTACTCCATGTATACTACTTTCTGTCCTGGCTCTTTATCTTTCTCTGGACTTTTAGCATGCGACCAGAGAGGGAAGGGGATGAGTGATTCAATTAGAACATCACACTTTACACTATTCAATGCGATGTTCTGTCAGCATCTTTATCTAGGACTAACAAGTGTAGTATCTGTTCTTATAAGGTCCTGGTAGCACAGAGCCACCACCAGGATGTAGGGCAGAGAACCACACGGTCATCCCTAGGGGGGTACACCTTTCACCATTACAGCCATATGGTAGGTGACCAAGGGACTGCCGGATCTAAGCCAGGGGTCTAGATGTGCTTGAAAGCCTGAGGTGTAGAAATGCCCTAGGAGTGATGGCCCTGGGGTGCCTGAACTCACTGGGGCTGGGAGCCCACTGGGTGATGGCACATTTGCATGCACTTCACTTCACACATTTTGAGCGCACACACCTCTACTCTTTGCCGGGCCTGGTGTACAGAGAAAGAAGTTTTATAATTTAATTGGTTGTTGTTCACTTTACATGTTTGTTTGTCATAAGGATCTTCAGGTTGCGGCATCCTTATGGGTTATCCTTTCCTGTGGTATAGGGGGTTGTGTGGCTATATTGGTTTCTCCCCCCCTTGCAAAACCCCTTGGCCTCTCCCTCTGGGGAGAGGCCAGACCTAGACTTTTGGCTCTTGGCCAACACCTTGGGTGGCAGCCAGGTGGAAGCCAGAGAAAGACCATGGCCTCAGTCCTGGTCCCTTGCAGGACCCTTCTGGCCAGAAGGGACCAGGAATGGTTTATGGGGGGCTCTTCTCTTATGGAGATGGCCTGTGATGGACTACGAAATAGTGCACGTTTTTGTGTGGTACGCTGCACGATTTTGATGTACAGGTGTAGAAAGCATGTACATTAGGCTTTTTAAATAAAATCAAGAGAACAATACAGCTCTCAGCAATTCTACATCTGTTATTAATAATGAAGTTTAACTTGCAGATAACATCCTCCCCTCACAACATCCTCCCCTCACAGCAGCAGTCAATTAACACTGGATTACCGACCCATCTATATAGGAGTTTTATCTCTCTCTCTGCTGACTGCCACAGGAGGACAATATATTGTATTTCATTTTCAGTGGTATACTACTACCAAAATAAAAAAATACAATAAAAATTAACAGTTTTCTATGAATACTGAGTACAAAAAACCTCTTTCTGATGGAAGTGACCCATCTAATTGCTAAAACTGTCTGCTTCCTAGAGACTTCACTAGTACTCACATATGAGACCATAGTCTGGCTATTTGGCATATACCGTATACCAAAGAGGTGAATTCATAGTGACGAACTATGCTAGGCATGCTAGCAAAAAGGTATTACAATTAAAGAATTCATCTGATTGCTGACTGGTGTACTCCACCCACTATACAAGACACGTTTGAATCTTTGGCAGCAAAAACGCTGCGAATACCAGAGTTGCAGTAAGACAGAGGGTAGCTTGAGGCACGTAGCATTATTGGCCATGCAAAGGTCATGCAAGGGAATAAAAAGGTGTAATCATTTTTGGGACGGACATGTAAATTTCAACAAAATTCATGCTTTGCAGGCAAATGTTTTAAGCTATTCCCTTCAAGCCATTCAGAATTCTCCAGAAAAAAAAACTAATCGCAGTATAGGTGACTGAAGAAAAAAGATAAACTTGCCTTACAGGCTTTTGTATAGCCTGTGACTAAATGTGTGGAATGTGTATAGAAGATGTATATTCTGTGGTACAGCTGTTCCAGAAGAAAAAAATAAGATTAGAAAATGATAGAGGCAGGCATAGCTATGTCATTCATTTACAAATGAGTCGAGGAATACTTGCAGAACTCTCAATTATTCTTGCTGTACATATTTCCAGTACAGAAAAATCTCCATGGATCTAGAGCACTCATATTCTATTGGTGTTTGTTATTACCCTACATAAAAAAAACGGTACAATTTCCAATTGCCATGGACTAACTGCAGTTGTCAAAGGGACAATTTTCAATAAAATTTTACTGAAATGTTGCCAGCATTATCGAGATTTGAAAAAGTGGCATGCATTACACCAGAAATCTACTCCAGCTATTTGCTGGCATATGTTAAATTTTTGGGCACATGGACCTCCTGAGCCTCTTAATAATTTGGTCCCATCATTCGCCAGTGAATTTGTTGACGAAGACTGGTGTGATGAATGTCAATCTTAATTAATTCTTCCCAAAGTGTCCACATGTATGGGGCAAAGGGCACCCTATGCATGAAATAAAGCTGTCAAAGGGCTTCAGCTAGAAGAGAAATTCCAAGAAGGGCTAGGACCATAGCCCAAGGTGCCGGGAGTCTTAGGACAGTTCCTTACAGGAGGTTTATCCATCCCCTTAGAATGGACATGTTCCCAGGAGACGGAATTCTCCCATTAAGTTTCAGGTGGTACATTAAAAGCAGATGTTATCTGCATGCTTTTCTCTTCCCAGGTGTGTAGTCCTAACAGCCAATTATATTATTCTTGGACTACATACCTACCTGAATGCACTTACTGATCCTCATAGAGGGACACTATTAGAAAGTGTAGTGATTATAGCTATTAGACTTGCTGAATATTTAATTGGCACTTATGCATTTGGCATCCAAAAGAAAGAGAATTGAGCACGAGAACTTGTGGGACTTATATGAATTCCAAGCAGAGGGAAAAAATCAACCATGTCAATTATCGCCAGGGTCAATTACACCAGATTCATTCAATAACAGTAAAGCCAAGAACAAATATTGAATATTTTTGCTAAATAATAGTGATATTTGGCAGACTAGATGAGCCAAATGGTTCTTATCTGCCAACACATTCTATGTTTCTATATATAATGACCAATACATTTAGTAAAGAGTCTCTCTCACATTCTGAATGGGGAGGTCTTGATACTGTGTTTTTAATACAATAGGATCATGGTGCAATATGGTGTTACATGGCAGGCATTATGTATGCCAAACTGGATGAGATCCTTCTATTATTATATATATTATATACATAATATACATAATACAGACAATTGCACTAAGCATGAACAAGACGAGTTACAAACTGCCCGTGAGGGCTTACAATCTAGGAGTGCTATGCACTGGTATTATATGAACTCTTAAAGGGTTTTTCTGAGATTCTGATATTGATGATGTATCCTGAGGACACCTTCTGACACCCGCTGATCAGCTGTCTAAAGAGGCCGCTGTGCTTCATGAGTGTTGCGATTTCTCGCAGCTTACCAACCACAGCGCCGTCCACCTGGATAGCACCTGTGTAGCTCAGCCCCATTTACTTGAATAGGATTGAGCTGAGCCCAGGCCATGTGATCGATGAACGACATCACTGGCCTAGGAAGAGACTGTGGCACTCACAAGCACCATGGCCTTTTCAAACAGCCGAATGGCGGCGGTGCAAGTTGTCGGACCCCTGCCAATATAATATTGATGACCTGGAGATAGGTCATCAATACCAGAATCTCAAAAAAAAAATCCTTTCAGTGACATTAGAAGATATATATTCAGTTGGGTTAATTCCGTATTACAAATTGTGCCCAAGTTAATTGTGCAAGTTACAGTATTTGCTGATGATATACTGAAGCAGAAACTGGATAAAACATATTTTTAAATATGAGGCATACACGACATGAGTAAGTCATTGTTAGACATAACTTCAGAACTTCCAGGTTTAGGTCCCCCCCGCATGTGGCTGTACAGAACCTGGCTCTGCCATATGCCTTCTGTGCAGGAATTTCCTCACGTAAATTCTATGCTATTGTTATACAGATCTGTACAGGCAACCTCTACAATGACTGCAAGTAAATGTACCCGTAGAAACCACGGTTTGCAGTCCTGTCTTACAATCTGGTAGTGCAGAACTCTGGAATGTATATGTTTGGAGACAGAGATCTTAGTGAGCACACCTACGGGCATGGGAAATCTCCAGAAATAAGTCAGGTTTCATTTTACTTTTCAGTGAGAGAATGAACTTCCTAAAATAACACAAATGAAAATGTTTAAAGGGGTTATCTCTTAAAAGGGTTTTTCAATATTTTACTACTGATGAGCTATCCTCAGGATAGGTTATCAGTATCTGATCGTGGGGTCCGACACCCAGAACCCCCACCGATCAGCTGTTTGAGAAGGCGCCGGTGCTACTGTAAGCACAGCACTGTACATAGTATAGCGGCTGTGCTAGGTATTACAGCTCAGCACCATTCACCACTATGGGGCCGAGCTGCACCTAGGCCATGTGACTGGTGAACGTGTCGTCATTGACCTAGGGAAAGCGGTGAGAAGGCCACAGCGCTACTGCGAACACCGCTTCCTTCTCAAACCAATCGGACCCCCACCAATCTGGTACTGATGACCTATCCTGAGGATAGGTCACCAGAAGTAAAATGTCAGAAAACCCCTTTAAAACTGGCAACAAACAACTGCAAATGATAAATGTCTCCCTATATACTTATTATACATCTATTTACTGCCATTTATACAGTCACTATTCCAAACAGGATGCAGATGATGGTGACTAAATGGGTGAAGTGTTTATGTCCCACCAGAGATTTAAACTGAGAAAATCCCTTTGTGACATGGAGCAGCCTTTGTGGGGGGGTTGTTAGATTTAGGATTTGGAGCCTCCTATGGGAGAAGACTGGGCACTAAAAGAGTTGGATTAAGAACTTAATTAAGATTTCTTCAGTCCTTGTCTCTGCCACCCACCGGAAGAAGGTATGTGATGATGTTAACAGAAATGACAAAGCCAATCCACAAGGGAGCTAACTCGCAGGCACTGATTATTTGCTTGAAAGACATTGGTAAAAAAAATAATAATCTTTGTTTTGACAGCTGTTCGGGCAAAATGCTGAGTCTTTTATTATAGACAGATTAGATAAAGTGTCTTCAATGGTCTGGAATCAGTACCCATCTCAAGTATGTAGGCCATTGTGCCAAATTCATAAAGAGAAGGATAACTGTTGTTTTAAGGCTGAGATTTGGGTGCGGACAAAAGCATTCCTCTGCCATCACATTCTATATAACAAGACTATGATGTCCTTCAAAGACCAGTGACAAGAGAACGACCATAAAGGTGCAACGACGACTAAGGCTACTTTCACACTCGCATTTTGTGCGGATCCGTCATGGATGGATCCGTTCAGACAATGCAACCGTCTGCATCCGTTCAGAACGGATCCGTTTGTATTATCTTTAAAATAGCCAAGACCGATCCGTCTTGAACACCATTGAAAGTCAATTGAGGACGGATCCGTTTTCTATTGTGCCAGATTGTGTCAGTGAAAACGGATCCGTTCCCATTGACTTACATTGTGTGCCAGGACGGATCCGTTTGGCTCAGTTTCATCAAACGGAAGCAGCATTTTGGTGTCCGTCTCCAAAGCGGAATGGAGACTGAGCGGATCCTTATCCACTCAGAATGCATTAGGGCAAAACTGTTCTGTTTTGGACCGCTTCTGAGAGCCCTGAACGGATCTCACAAACGGAAAGCTAAAACGCGAGTGTGAAAGTAGACTAAGGATTAGTGATACTGCCTAAAAACACATTCTTCTACAGCTTATCCGGGTAAATATTTCACAGATATGGGGCAAAAGTCAAAGCCAGAGCGGCATTTGTGAAATGAATATGTCTCTTTTTGTGTCAGATTATGGAAATGATAAAGATGGAGCTTATCAATGCAAACATGGCACTTTTTAGGCTTATAGGGGTTGTGCAGACAATATATATTGATGACCTATCGTCAGGATAGGTCATCAATGTCTGATTGGTGGAGACCCGACACCCCTGCCGATCAGCTGTTTGAAGAGGCTCTACATGTGAGCACCACTTTCTTGTTCATTACGCTATGCATTATCTCCTCTGGAGCAGTGGCGTAGCCGTTTTCATCCTGCCTTTTTTCTGCATATTTGCCAGGTTGAAGCCGGATCTCCGTGGGTCTCTATTATAGTTTAATGGGGTCAGATGGGAACACAGTGGCTTCCGGCAATGCCGGATCCAGAAACTAGCCTTAGATAGAGCCAGGAGACCAAGACAGCTAGTCTAATGGATTTTGTTCTGCAGTTTGCTATGTACTGTTAAACATAAAAGATTCAAAAGCCAAATTTAGCAAAGTGTAAAAAACAATTACACAAACATTTTAGCCCAAAAGACTTACAAATCAATAAATAAAGTTCTAAGTATTTTCACAGTCTCAAAAGCGGCTTTTGGCAGGGTGCTGGTTCTCCTTGAACAGACTAGTCCTGTATCAAGACTTACTGGAAGTACCACATGATATGGAGAATTATTGGCAACGTCAATGGGAAAAGTATATGCAAAGAGAAAGAGAACCATCTCACTGGCGTCACCTATTGGAAGTGGCTCCTCCCTATGGGTCTAGATCCAACTTCCCAACAAGCCTTGGGAACTTTCCAACAAGCCTTAACAAGGGAATATAGCTAGGCCAGATATCCATCCATCCATGGAATACTGTTTCGGTGTGCTTGACCCTCATCAGTACAGAGTGGGATTCTGGCTGGCTCAGTGCGATGCCTTAATTAAGGCTGTATTATACAGCCCGATTCTGTTGGCGATTGTCGGGAAAGAAGGGTTCCTTCCCAGCAATTGCCTGCTCGCTAGTGGAGAAGACCGCTGCCCAGGAGCAGATCGTGATTAGCCCCCACAATCTGCCACTTGCAAACAATAATTTTTAAACATGTCAAAATATTTGGATTGCCCGATGAACGGATAATCGGAGGCAGTTAATACAGGCTTAAGAAGCAGCTCAGGCATGGTGCTAAATCTCCTTGAAGAGACCACACCTGTCTGGAGACTTACTGGCAGTAAGCACTCCGTATTGACAAAGGCCAAGATGGTTCTCTTTCTTGGTAAATATGTCTTTGCATACAAAGTCTTTAAAAGAATAGTATTGTTTAAATTAATTTAAAATAGGACACTGATACATTTTCCTTTTTTCTAATCTATTCCTATTTCTGATTGTAATTTTTTTCTTATTCCATTTTCAGTGTCTGAATATGGGGGCAGCCATCTTGCCTAAACTGCTGATAATAGCATTCAGAGAAATGCTTTACAACAGCCACATGGACCATAAGAACCTGTAGACTGGAGATTACTTATTGACTTATATGGGGGAGTTTTCTAGGCATGCTGAGTGACCTGTGCAGAACTAATAGTGCAGGGAGGGGAAGTCTCTACAGCCCAGGTAGGGTCAACTTATTATGAGGCTCAGTAGCCAGAGTGAAAACTGCAGGATTTAAAGGAACACTGTCACCTGGATTTCACTTACTGAGCTATTAACATCACCACATCAGTCTCCACGATTTATATTAAAATATACTAGTATTACTGCCCTGTGTCTTCTCATTTGTCTAAAAAATAGCTTTTAATCATATGTTAATTACCTCGAGAAGGAGCCCAAGGGGCTGTCACTCCGGCCGTTGGAGCCCAGCACCGCCCCACTGCTAATTTATTCACTGCTCATCGCCGGGGTAATGTGCTTGTTGTGCCTGAAATCTTGCGCATTTCCTGGTCAAGCGAAGCTGGCGCATGCGCACTTCATTCTGTGAGGCCGATGCCAGGACATCGCGCTGACATGTGTATCCACGGCGCATGCGCGAGATTTTGGGCACAACAAACACATTACATTGGCGATGAGCAGTGAATAAATTAGCAGTGAGGCAGTGCTGGGCTCCAACAGCCGGAGGGACAGCCGTTTGGGCTCCTTATTGAGGTAATTAACATATGATTAAAAGCTATTTTCTAGACAAATGAAAAGACACAGGGCAGTAATACTAGTATATTTTAATGTAAATCGTGGAGACTGATGTGGTGATGATAATAGCTCAGTAAGTGAAATCCAGGTGACAGTGTCCTTTTAAGTTTATTTTTAATATAGTTACACAGGAAATTAAAAAGAAATAACCAAAGGTTTTTGAAAATGTGTTTAAGATAAAAAGTAAATTTAATCAATAGGTCACCCCTGATGACACATTCCCTTTAACTGTAAGTACAGCTAGATTAAAGGGAATCTGTTACCATGAACAACACTAAGAAACCAGGCACAATGCCAGGTAGGTCTGCCTGAGCTGATTATATCAATACCCATTTAATCCAGATCTGTTGTGGCATTCTGGCTTTGCCAGTCACATCCCGCCTGTCACGGTCCTGCCCCAGTTGATTAACAGGTCCAGGCGAGATGGCATTAGGGTACTTTCACCCTAGTGTTAAAGTTTCCGATATTGAGTTCCGTCACAGGGGCTCAATACTGGAAAAAACGCTTCAGTTTTATCCTAATGCATTCTGAATAGAAAGCATTCCGTTCAGGATGTCTTCAGTTCAGTCCCTCTTATGGTATTTGGCCGGAGAAAATACCACAGCATGCTGCAGTATTTTCTCCAGCCAAAATTCTGGAACACTTGCCGGAATGCCGGATCCGGTATTAATTTCCATTGAAATGTATTAATGCCAAATCCGGTACCAAGTGTTTAGTAAAACCGCATGTGCAAACCTTTAAAAATGCGAAAAAATTAAATCCCGGATCCGTTTTTCCGGATGACACCGAAGAGACGGATCCGGAATTTCAATGCATTTGTCAGACGGATCTGCATCCGGATTCATCTACAAATGATATCCGTTTGCATACGGATTTCTGGATCCGGCAGGCAGTTCCGGCAACGGAACCGCCTGCCGGATCCTCACAACGCAAGAGTGAAAGTACCCTTAGGATGCCTATTATACTGCATATACATAACCAGCTATACTGCATGCAAATGATCAAAAATTAGACAACTTTCTAATAAACCTAATAAACATTTATTAAGACCAGTGTTTTACATGCTGGTCTTAATCTACCTCCCGCTGTTTCCTGGCGTAAATTATGATAAATGTGATGGGTCAACTATGCCCGACACCGTTCTACCTATTCGGAAAGGTTGCAAAATTTTGTGCAAGCGAAGTGCGCTCAAAACATTACTATTTTTTGACACCAGTTTTCAATGAGCCCCTCTATGAGCTTAAATTTCTTGTCATTTTTAATATTAGATAGAGAATTGTTTGTATTAAGAGGGAAAAAACCCATCCTGATCATGTCCTGCTGACAAGGTGGACAGCTCATTTTAAGTAATCCTAACGGATGTCGTTATGACTTTTAGGCTACCACTTACCTCCACTGCCAGTAATCTAAGATTGTTCAGATATTTGTAATAAATGTCATCAAAGTCTAAAGGTCCCTTTAGACAGGACAATTTAGCAGGCGATGTATTACTAAATTACAGGAACTGAAATTGGTTGGTTTTAACTATAAATAGTTTAGACAAGACGACATGATGCACATATTTGCCAGTAGACAGTCTTTACATATAAGATAGGCCTACCTGATGTTCTTGTCTCAACGTCCATAACCATTCTCTTGACCAGTGTATTTGCAGCTAGCAATGATTATTTTTAGCCCAATTAAACCTTAACATAGTACAGTTCTAGGTATGAGTAAGAAAGCAAACATACAACTGAATGATGTTACTTCTCTGAGAAAAAAGGCCCTCCATGTTTCAGCTTAGATCCTAAACATTACAGACCTCTCACCTAGTTTATACATTCCAGATGTATAGTTCATTCTAGTTCTATTTCTAGATTTGGGTCCTCAAAGGGGTTGTCCGATTCAGAGCTGAACCCGGATATTACCTTTTTACTTATTTACTATGCCCACAGAGGTCAGTATAAAATAATAAAGGAATATTAAAACCTAAAAGAGGACCTGTCACTACAAAATGCAAAGCAATGTGCAAGTAGCATGTTATAGAGCAGGAAGAGCTGAGCAGATTGATATATAGTTTTGTGGGTATTTATACATTTATATGTGCCTTCTTGTAGCTATCAGTACATGGGGGAGATGTGACGGACAGCTATATGGAGAATAGTATCAACCACTGATAACACTTCCCCTGTGTACTGAGAGCAGTATATGGGCGGGGTCCGGCGGAGGGGTCAGTAGGGGTTCTATTGCTCAGACCACCACCAATCACAGATAATGGTGACCGGTATGAAGATAATAACTTCTCTAATGACCTCAATGGTCGGCTGATTGCACCGAGTATAGCTCCTAGCACCATGACTATTCAAATCTACTTAGCTTTCCCTACTCTGGCTCATAGATGGAGGTCCTCAGGGAGTACACACCACTCTCCGATGACTATATGCTCTGACGGACTGTGAACATAAAGTGGCCCTGGAAAAAAAACTAAAAGTGGCCCCATGATATAGGTGGGTCCAAATTGACAGAATATGGGGCTACACAAGTAGGCAGGGACAACAAAAGTAGGCAGGGTAGCAATACCAGGACAAAATACCACCCCAGCAGAACTAAATACTACAGATCAGCACAAAGTACTGCCTCCCTCACCATAGTAATCAACTGTGTCATGGGGCAGTGGAATTCAGGAGGGTACCTGTGGCCACCAGCCAGATGCATAATTACTTGATGTTCCTAACATTAATTAATGCTAAGAGCTCTAGATCATCATGTACCTAGCTGGAGGTTCCTGGGCAACAGCCACCCGGGAATTTTCCCTGTAGGGTCTATGGCCAATCTGACCCTCAATGATGTATGCTCTAAAAAAGTATATGAGCTGCAAAGAAGTCTCCAGTGTGAATGAAGCAGTAGTGCGCAGGCATGACCACCACTCCATCTAGCTAACTCCACCAGTCCCACAGAAGTGAATGGAGTGGTGGTCATGCACTTGGGGAACCCCTTTCTGGTGATCGGTGGAGGTCCCAGCTGTCAGATCCTCAGTGATTGAAAATGTATCACCTCTCCTGCAGATAAGTTATAAATTATGTAAATGTTAGGCTATAACTTGAATATTCAATACATAATAAAGATATTAATGAGGTGCAAACACAAAACTTAGAAAGAGGTACATTTGGATCTGATCGTAGAATGCCACAAACCATCAAATTTAGCTTTAAAACACACAAAAAAAGGAAACAAACTAGACACAGGCAGCCACAGGCAAACCACAAGAACCACTTGCACGTGTACAATTTTTTGTATACCAACATACATTTGGGGTATCACAGCTACGTTGTTCTACTATAGACAGCATTCAGGTTACATATGGAGATTTAGGGGAGGGTTCACAATTCTGTGCACCTAAAGACTCTATAAAGTTACAGCTGAAATTACCTTCACATTTGAGGAACACAAACCTTATTACCCTGGAGCATAACACCGCGGCACAGCGCAGTCCAATGGAATACATTACAAATGATTAGCACTCAGTCCTAGACAAGAGTTCACAATTTGTTTTTCCTACAATTTATGGAATATCTCTTAGGATGAGATGCTGTCTCTTACAGTTCAGATTTTTATCAGTAACAAAAATACAAGCTACATTGATGGACTAAAATAAATAGCTATGCCTGCCAAGATACAGACTAGCTTATACTATTTGTTTTTGGTTCTGCTGAAACTGACATGACCTTATTGGCCGACACCAGTCACAGCAGGGAGGCAAGACAAGAACGAAAATCAACTTTTTACCAAATATTTATACATGCAGAACAAAAATTGTGGCATATAATATATCTATGTTTAGTCATTTAAACATCTTTTAGTTTAAAAGGGTTGTTTGAGTTCGATTTATTTTGTGTCAAAAGGACATGAATGCTGCAGCCAGTCAATGGCCTCAGTGGTGTACGACATGAGACCACCGATTGGCTGTAGAGACCACGTGCAGGATAACACACTTCACCGCTGGAGCCAAAACAATGTCATGGCTGCAGCCCAGTGGAGAGGATGGTGTGGTGGTGCCGAAATGGCAGCAGAGGTGGCCGTGGAGCAATGCAGCTAGAATCCAGCAGCGGGAACCACACAAACCCCACCGTGGGTCCAGGCACTCTGAAGAGGTCTTGGATAAACCCTTTAATACCAAATCTATCCAGAAAGCACAATGTGGAGACTCAAAAAGTATCAGTATTAGACTTACATGACTGTGAGCATGGGCTGCATGTGTTAAACTAGCAGATTGTTGGCTGAAGATGGTTTTTTGCTATTATGTTTCCACAACTGGATTATGTCATGAATCTGATTTATCTGTGTTTGATAGAAAATTGAACTAGGAGCCAATTAGGGTCCATTCACACATCCGTGTGTGTTTTGCGGATCCGCGGTTCCGCAAAACACGGACACCGGCAATGTGCGTTCCGCACATCGCCAGCACTAATAGAATATGCCTATTCTTGTGCGCAATTGCGCACAAGAATAGGGCATGTTCTATTTTTTTCAGGAACGGAAATGCGGACCTGTAAGTGCGGGTCCGCATTTCCGGAACGGGCCGCATATCGTGCAGCCCCATAGAAATGAATGGGTCCGGAATTGCAGATGTGTGAATGGAGCCTTAGGCCTCTTTCACACGGGCGTTGCGGATTGGGGCCGGATGCGTTCAGGGAAAATGGTGCGATTTTAACACTAAAACAAGTTAGTTTTCACTGCGATTGCGTTCCATGTTTGCGTTTTTTTAGCGTGGGTGCAAAACATTGTAATGCGTTTTGCACGCGTGTGAAAGAAATCGGCATGTTTGGTACCCAGACCCAAACCCGGACTTCTTCACAGAAGTTCGGGTTTGGGTTAGGTGTTGTGTATATTGTATTATTTTCCCTTATAACATAGTTATAAGGGAAAATAATAGCATTCTGAATACAAAATGCATAGTACAATAGGGCTGGAGGGGTTAAAAAAATAAAATAAAATTGAACTCACCTTAATCCACTTGTTCGCGCAGCCGGCATCTCTTCTGTCTTCTTCTTTGAGGAATAGGACCTTTGATGACGTCACTACGCTCATCACATGGTCCGTCACATGATCCATCACCAGGAGCCGGAACGCTCCATACCAGTATGACAATCCCTCAGGCAGCTGCTCCCAGCCAATCCCAGTGCTTCTCTCATATACACCTCATGTGAGAGCAGCCATAACAGGCCCGCTGATTGGTTAGTGGTAAGACAAATGCTGATTGGATATAAACGAATTGGGGTTAGGCTACTTTCACACTTGCGTTCAGAGCGGGTCCGTCTGGTATCTGCACAGACGGATCCGCTCCTATAATGCAAACGCTTAGATCCGTTCAGAACGGATCCGTTTGCATTACCATGAACAAAAAAAACAAAAAATATTATTTTTTTTGTTCATGATAATGCAAACGGATCCGTTTTGACTTTACATTGAAAGTCAATGGGAGACGGATCCGTTTGAAAATTGAGCCATACTGTGTCAACTTCAAACGGATCCGTCCCCATTGACTTACATTGTAAATCTGGACGGATCCGCTTGCCTCCGCACGGCCAGGCGGACACCCGAACGCTGCAAGCAGCGTTCAGGTGTCCGTCTGCTGAGCGGAGCGGAGGACAAACGCTGCCAGACTGATGCATTCTGAGCGGATCCGCATCCACTCAGGATGCATTAGGGCAGTACGGATGCGTTCGGGGCCGCTTGTGAGAGCCTTCAAACGGAGCTCACAAGCGGAGCCCCGAACGCTAGTGTGAAAGTAGCCTAAGTGTGGCTTGCTGTACATTACTGGGGCTGGTGACTACCTGCAGTTCATCACCCTGTGTGCTGTGTGGGCCGTAGCTGCTGTCATGGGGTTGTCACTGTTACTGCCTGAGGTAGGTGATGCTTTGTGTTTGCATCATACAATAAGCTAATGTTAAAGAAGCAACCTGTGGCCTTAAGTGCACTACAAAGCCCAGCAAGCCCTCATCTATTTATGCCATGCAGACACTGAATAGATATTGTATTGGAAGGTGGGGGGTACTGTTGCCCCTTGCAGTATAAAGTCACCATTTGGCCCACCCCATGCAGAATAATGTCTCCTTGGCCTCAGCCACCCCATGCAGTATAATCCTCCCCATATAGTATAAAGTCACCTTGTCCCCAGCCGCCTCATATAGTAAATTGTCACCTTGTGGCCCCATGAGGTATAATGTCACCTTGTGGCCCCATGCAGTATAATGTCACCTTGTGGCCCCATGCAGTATAATGTCATCTTGATGGCACGGGGGTGAGGGAGAGCTGATGGCACCGAGTGGGGAGAGCTGAAGGCACTGGCGGGAGAGAGCTGATGGCACTGGGGTGGGGGAGAGCTGAAGGCACTCGGGGGGGGAGAGCTGAAGGCACTCAGGGGGGAGAGCTGAAGGCACTCGGGGGGAGAGCTGATGGCACAGGGGGATATGGGAGGAACGGAGCTGATGGCACTGGGGGGAACTGATGCACTTGGGCTGGTCACACAGGGGGGAATGAAGGGTGTTGGGGACTGATGGCAGGGGGTCTGATGTGTTTTTATAAAGGAAAACAGTTTATTTATTATTTTTTTTCTTATTAGAGTACTCGATTAATCGTAAAAACAATCGGTAGAATACTCGATTACTGAAAAATTTGTTTACTGCAGCCCTAACTTGAGTCCTCTCTGTACCTAAAAATGTTGTCTGCTGAATAGCCCTCCTCCAGAATTCCTATTAGTCTGTGAACATAAATGCAGGAAAAATCCCAGAGAGCACTGATGTTTTTGGCAGTAGTATATTGCTAAACCTGACTACTCAAGTCAATAACGGCTTTAAAAAAAAACAACTGGCTAAAATGGAAGGAGACAGATGGTATAAGCTATTATCGAGGATAAGGAGAGGACTTTTAATTGAAGAGTAATGGACAGAGAGTGAACTTCTTCCTAGCCAAACGGATAGGAGCACATTGGTTGCTGAAGCTTTAACCATCACTAATGTAATGCCTTATTTGGGAAAGTTTAGTTTGACCAGCTTATGGAAGCTAACCAAGAAGAGAAGAATGTCAGGTCTTCAAAACACATCCACTACAGGGTTTACTTCAGGGTTTATACTTTTCATTGCAAGATTATATTTCCACCGACATGCAGCACGTCCATTTTCTGGCTCATGGACACATTCTTTTAGCTCTTGATGTCTCATAATGTCATCATGTGCAGTCATCTTAGTAACAATGGTCTTCAACCTGCTTAACAAGGGGCATTATTTTGGCAGCTTGTACATATGTTCCTTATAGTAGACAGCAGGCTTCCCAACAATTACTAAACTTCATAGTTAAAGGAGTTTTTAAGGAGTATGCAATTTGTGGGGGTTTAATTCCCAGCACCCCCTGAAAGGGCTTCAGCACTCCTGAAAGCATACCATGCACAGCGCCGTAGACTGTATAGTCACCGTATTGCAGTGCAATCTCATCCACTTGAAGGGGATTGAGCTGCACATAGGCCATGTGCCAATGAACTTGACTTCACTGCCCATGGAAGAGGGCACTGAACTCTTCAAGTGTTGCTGTCTCTTCAAACAGCTCATTGGTGGTGGTTCTGGGAGCTGGACCCCACCAATTATAGAAACATAGAAGACTGACAGCATAAAAAGACCCCTTGGTCCATCGAGTCTGTCCTTATATTATTGCTTATTAATTTTAGGATAGAGGTATTTACCCAGGAATGTTTAAATTCACTTACTGTAAATTTCCTGACCTGATGGGAGTTTGTTCCGAGCCTGAACTATTCTTTCAGTGTAAAAATATTTCCTGAAATTAGTTCTGATCTTCCCCTCCAACAAATTTCTGAATCAGATATTGATGACCTATGCTGAGGATACGCCATCAATATTTTATTCCCTGAAAAACTCTTTAAAATACAGGCTTATTTTAGAGAAAACAGTAAAGTCTGAATTACACAGGCAGATCAGCAAGAGATTGTTGGGAGGGAAGCGTTCCCTTCTGGCAATTGCTTGCTTGCTAGCGGAGGAGACTGCTGCTATGACATGCAGTGATCTCCTCCACAGCAAGGAGAGGAGCGATCGCTATGCTAACACTCGTCCCCATACTGTCTAGCGGTTTGCCAGCGGCAGATCGCTATTAGACAGCACGATCTGCCGCCGCCAAGCGCTGATTTTTAAGAAATCGGCCAACCGGCGGCAGTATTACACTGAAAGATGATCGCTAAGAAGCGTTCATGTTCGTTACCGATTGTGGGCCAAAAAATCTGCCAGTTTAATACAGCCTTAATATTGAAGTATCTACAGATACTATAAGATAAGATAAACTTTGTTGTGAAGAGTCCATAAATGAAACGCTAAAGGCATGGCCCCATAAAGTTGTATGGGTTGTGATAAGCTAGACCTGTGGTGATTAATTTATTTGATGCCCTCAGTGGCTTCAACCTGAAAAATGGTTGTCTCACAAAATGCTATGTTCATTTTATTGTGCTTTTTATTGAGTGATTAACTTGTAAGAGGTAACTCCAATAAGTGACCCCAACTAAAGTTTTAAGCATTCAGCTGCACATAGACATAAGACAGCTGACAATTATTTTTACCTGCGTCTCCCATTAAAATGGGAGATGTTGGGGTACTGGCAGGGGATTTTTAAAATTTCTGTAAAAATTGCCAACTGGTCACATCAATCTGATTGAGGCATAAAGATAGCCATACAGATTTATTAGAAGTTGTTTGATGGTTGAATAGCAGATGAACAAAAAACATCTGGTGAACCTTTTCTTTCACAGACATGGCCATACACATTTTAGTCCATACTGGCCGTTACAGTTGTTTAAATTGCCCATACATGGTCAACAAAACTGGGCGATGGACTAAAGATCTTTCTTAGAACATTCTTTGAATGAAAGATCTTTCGTCAGACGATCGGGCAAGAATAAACAGGGCTGACCTCTTATGAGGTGATGATGCTCTGTCATCGGTCAGCTAAAACGATCGTTCATTGTTAAATTTCAACCGAGGAACATCTGTTTTGATCAACTTTAGCCACCTTAAAAAAAATAAAAAATGAATATAACTGGACAGACTTTGGCTTTCTCTTATCCCAGAGATAAATGGCACCAGAAGTCTATGGCAGCTGATTATTTTGCATTCTTTGTTGAAATAACTTGCATGTCTGGTAATGTTCCTCATCACTCACTCAGCTTATCACCTACTCAATCAAGTACTCACCCAGTTTTATCCATGATCACTAAAGATGGCCATACACATAATAATTACACATATAATTAGGCTGATAATTGAATAATTGTTGAATGAACGATCCACAGTTGTCCAATTATCAACCTATGCAGTAATTCAACCTGGCCATACATTTTCAGTGACACAGGGTTTAGGGCAAACAATGTTCCTGGGAATGCACTAGAAACTTTCTTTTGAAGTAAATGGTTGGACAGGATGGTGACCCACAGCAATATTAGGTGTGGCCAATGCTCTGTTTGTTGAATACGCTGAGTGTTAGGAATTTGAATTTGGTTGGGATACAACATGTAGTGTGCCAATGTGTGCCCATGTGGCTTGTTTTATATAGGGAAAATGATCAGAAGTCTTCATAAGAAATTTGAAGAACATGTGAGATCGGTAACTACTGGCATTGGATCACGTGAGAGAGGAGTAAAGGAAAGCTAAATGGACAATATGAACAAATGCCATCTGCCCTCTTGAGTTGAATGATAAAAATGACTGTAGTGGTTTACTTTATGAAATGTGGACTGTGCAATGTTTTTTAATTGTATGTTTAGATTCTTACTATGGTGACACCAGGAGGGACATATATCTGTGCATGTTGGCATCATGACATAGCAGGCTTGACAAAGTGCAGGGCACATGAAGTGGCCGTCACCTGATTGCACACCTACACCCAGAAACTGCTTATGTTGAAGGAAACAGTAAAGCGCCAAAAGTTTAACGATTGGGGAGAGCTGCTCATTGTTTTACACTAGTGTGTATGGCTACATTTACTCGTATATACTGCATCATTATGTCAAGTTACAGTACAATGGATCTCAAAGGGACTGTCTGCTGGAGATAAACCCTAGTTGTCCTAAGGGTCCTCTGACAATAAGATGATCACAGGGTTTCCAGCTGCAGCAGGTGAAATGAAGAACATACTCACTACTAACTCAGAATTTCCTAATAGGTTATTTGAAAAAGGGTTTGCAAAACTGGACAGTCCCTTTAAAGGTAAAAGTAAGGATACCTCTATGAAACGGCTTCTAAAATCATTCACAAATCGAGGCAGAAAAGACTGCTAACATGGAACAATTAGTTGCAAGTAACTGAAAAAAAAAAATCGATCAGATAGTATCCGTGTAAAGAAAATCCAGATCCTGACCGTCAGTTATGGTTGCTATCCTCCTTCCCCTGGCAGCCAAGAAAGAAAGAATTGCTGTCTCCAGCCAGGCAGGGATACAAAATATTTTCTTTTTATTTATAAAGATGGTAATATTAAGGAAAATTATTTTTAAAAAAAGCACACAGAAACAAGGACACACTCGAGAAGACTGCAGTCCACATCAAGGAAAACCAAACTGTAGACATAGAACATTAATACTGCTGTACGTCTAACCTCAGCAGGTGTATAACCCCTGTAGGTGGACATTTGTCTTCCTTCAGTACATAAATAATACCTTCTTTCTTGGACAGATGTTTCTACTCTTAATTAGGCTCATATGTTTGGAGATATACTGTATTTGCGGGGGTGAGCATGAGGTTCATCTCCAGACGCTAGCTAGTCAGCTAATCCGTAAAGGAGTCCTGTTTTTGTCTGCAATGCCTATCTATGATGTTTTACTGTGCTTTATGCCATTGTATTCCCATCTACACTGCACGCAGTAATTAGCCAATGAGTGGGTATTTACAGCATGACGCCAGCATTGACACAGAACATCCAACTATGAACAGATCTAATTCAACATAATGGACCAGTGGATGGTTTACTCTGATCAGTCAGCAGTGTCTGGCGTTACCTGTACCAATTTACTAGAGCACTGAGTATACAAAGGGAGATTTAAGGCAATGCACTGTGGACAATATGTGCAAATCATTTATTAATTTATTATCTACATCATTTATTGGCTGCGGTAGGACAGTTCTGTGTCGGCAGATGTCTGGCATTGGGGCGGGGGGGCATTTGATCTTGTTGAAGGTGCCTAGATAAGGATACAACCATCTAAAGTCTAAGGGTAGCACAGGTGTTATGAAGAACTACTGGCTGACTGATCTCTAATGTGATAATTAACTGAGGTTAAAGGGTGTTTCCGATACTTAGATATTGATGATTTATCAGGAAAACTCATCAATATCAGAAAAGTGGGGGGTCTTACACCTAGCGCCCACTGATAAGCTGTTTTGGGCAGTCATTGGCACAGAAAAGTCAGCCAATTGTGCCTTTTGGATGGTGCTTCTATCCATAAAATGGCAAATGGAGGTGGTGACATGTTCACATGCCCTTATAAGGGTTGCCAACTGTTCAGAAATTCCTGGACAGTCCGTAAAAATAGTCGTGTCCAGGAAAAAAGATAGATGTGTCCGTAATTTTTTTGAGGCTGGTGGTTCATGACTAGATTATTTTGGTGGTAATTATCAGAATTTTACAGCTCACAGTAAATGCTGGTAATGAGTTCTTATCAATATATTGAGCTATAGACATGTATTACTATAATCTTTATCATTCACTATGGTTTTCCAATTTGTCCGTAACAAATGTTGGCTGTCCGTGATTTTGGAAAAAAAGAAAAATTCTGGCTGGCAACCCTGGCCCTTTCAGCTGCATCCATTTTATGGACAATAGCTCAACCTGAATGGAACAGCGGGCTGGCCGAGCAGGAGGGACATGGCTTCAATTATCAAGCAAATATCCCCAAAGTTGTAATTAAGATGTATAAGTGACATATTATCCAACATGAGATTCCCAGGTATAAAGTTAAAATAAAGTGGCCAACCCTTTTTATTAGCTTTACCAATACTGATGTACTCAAAACACGCAGGTTGCAGAGTTGCATGACTGCGCTCCCCACCACCACCTGCGCATACCAAGATGTGAGCATGCATGTTTGTGGAAACATATCTGAAGGTTTTCATTAATGAAGGTTTTCATTTCATGAAGTTAGGCCTCATTCACAGATACGTGGATCACGGTCCGTGAAAACCTGTCCTGCTGAGTGCACGAACTTCCTGAGCGCTTCCTGCCGCTGTACAGTAATACACGGGTATAGATCATACGAGTGTATTACTGTACAGCGGCGGCGGCACGAAGTGCACGGCGTCATAGCAACCAATGACGCTGTGCGCTCGGCAGGACAGGTTTTCACGGACCGTGGTCCGCGTATGTGTGGATGAGGCCTTATACAACTAACATTTGACAATACTGCATCCAGTTGTGGCCCACATTTATCATCCTCTTCTTGCATTATGTAATATTCTAACAAAGACTGAGACATCCAAGTATCCAACCAGCAGGTACAGCTATATAGAAGTGCCCCATTATTCAATAGTCTATTGGCAAAGCCACAATCCACTATTTTCGAGAACATTTAAAGCAGTTTTCTTGCTTTGATAAATGAAACATGATTGTGGTAATTAATCCTGCCATGGCTAAACTAAAGAAGAACACTACTATACAAAGCATGAGACTCATCTGGATGAAAGTCAAAGCAGGTGTAAGCCAGCACATGGAAGGTGCCAAACAACCGCACTGGGCACGCTTCACAATGAGTTTAATTTAGGGAATCCTAAAGGCAGACTACAATTCACACCTCCCTCCCCTTGACAGAAGTAAATATCTCAGTGCCTAGTCTGGACAGTGCTAAACATGTAAATGTGGTATTCAGCACCATTTCCAAAACCCACAGTCACAAAGAGCTCAATTTCTTACTCCACTCCATACTACGAGTTGTGCCTGAATTAGTTATTGTAGATGGCCAATAAGAAAAGTGATTGCAACAATACATGTGTCCAAGTCCACCGTCATCTATGTGTCTGAAGGTCGCAGATCACTTTTGGATAGAGTTGATGTTGGGGAACTGCTCTTCCACAAATCTCTCAGGATGCATTTACATGTTGCAGAAAAATGTAAAAAGAATTTTGCCAAAATTAACACAAAATCATAGCAAACCGGATGCAGTGATTTTGTGGTAATCATGGCAAAAGAACCCTTGACTGCAACATGTGACTGTACCTTAAGGGAATGGCTACGAGGCGACACTGGTCGTCACACGACAGCTGTCGCGGCCTGTAAGGCAGGGGCATCGCAGTGTAGTGGTGACCCCATAGAAATGAATTGGGCCGCAGCACCACGTAACCAGTGTCGTCGTGTAGCCGTACCTTTAGGCTGGACTCTCACGTTATAAAGCAGACCAACACAGTTTTCTTATTTGGCTGTCTGGTAAACTGATGTTTAGGGTCCATTCACACGTCTATAATTTGGGTCCGCATTCGTTCCGCAATTTGCGGACCCATTCACTTTCAATGGGGCTGCAGATCCGCAAAACACTTACGGACGTGTAAATAGACCCTTAGCTGCAAAACCAGGCAGCCATTAACAATCAAACTCCTTTTTGCAGCAGTTTGAAAACCAAGCCAATCTGAATGGCAGCGCAGATCAGAAATGCTGCACTGATTGCGGGTGGTAGACTGCATCATTTTTTGAAAAAACACAGCAGTTTTTTTACACCATATATATTTTTTTCTTTAATGCTGTGGTCAAATGCTAAATTGATCAGCAGGAAATGATGAAATGCCCGGCAAGCAATTTTTTTTGTAGTGGCAGTTTCCTTTTGCTCCTTTGGTGTTCTTTTTTTATTGCAGCATACTGAGTTTGGCCTTTTATTTCACACATTTTCCTCTAGCCCTCTCTTTAGGGAAAAGAGAAACTCCCCCCCGCCCCCCCAAAAAATACTTACCTGAATTTCATGGCGTTTTTTAAAGGCAAAAAAAAAAGTCAAGAAAGCGACATAGGGGGTCATTTATTATTGCTTTTTGAAATATTTATGTCGCAGAGTTGTTCTGCTGCAAAATCTCGGACTTTTCCTTGCTCGCTCCACTTTTGCAAAGTGGCGAAAAAAGGAGGCGCAGTGTGGGCAGGGAAAATGACCTTAATCTACATCATGGGAGCTGGTATAGATTAAAGCACGTCGCACGGCCGGTGGGAGCAGGCGCCAAAGTTATGTAGAGGGTTTGTGTCTCAAATCACCAGTCTTAATAAATGTCCCCCATAGTGTGGAAGCAGCCTCAGGAAGACTTTAAAATCTTATGCAGCCCCTCCCCCAACAACTACAGAAAAGCCCATCAGCCAACAGAAGTATTTAGCGATAGACACTGCATCAAAGCCAATGCCTTCTTAATTAATCCAAATTAATTGCTGTACAAGGAGATACCCAATAATCCTTAATAAGAGTGTAGCTTCCATATGACAATACACTTTTAGTTTTTGATTTCCATTTTTGTAATTACTTAACGTTTTAGTAAACGAAAATGTAATTGAAATGGTATTACTGGTACTGGGCAATGGTCATTTCAGTTTTATTTTCCTAATGTAATGCAGTGCTGGCATCTGATATTCATTCACCTTACTGAACCAGGTCAGGGTTCTAACTTGTACCTGTGTGTCTCATTCGCATTCCCATGGAATTCCAGCCCTGCACCCCTCCCCCTCTATTCAGCAAGATTATCTCTAAATACATTCCATGATGTCATAATTGATAGAAATCCTATATCTGGATTGCTTCAAAGGACCAGATAGAAACAGTTACAGGCCATGTCAGCATAATGAACAGGACATTTCTTGTACATCCTCACAGCACCATAGGGCTCTGCTTAAAAGTATTTCGTGCTCCAAAATATTTTGTATGAAAATAAACTCATTAACAAGTTTAAAACTTATATTTTATTTTATTTTAATTTGGGATGTTTGTGTACAAACCTTCTTTCCTCCAGACGCAGAGGATGTCCCCTGGTCACAGTCCTGGGGATAAATAGATGATGGGAGTGATCTCTGTACTGACCCCTGATATATTTATACATAGTAATTAGATCACCCCCCAGTCGTCTTTTTTCTAAACTGAATAACCCTCATTTTGATAATCTTTCAGGATATTGTAGTTGCCCCATTCCAGTTATTACTTTAGTTGCCCTCCTCTGGACCCTCTCCAGCTCTGCTATGTTTTTCACGTGCACAGGAGCCCAGAATTGCACACAGTACTCCATGTGTGGTCTGACTAGTGATTTTAAAATACAATAGTAGCAGACCTATGGGCTTGTCACATGCATATTCTTTGAATAAATCCTCTCACAAGGTACAAACCGGATTCCAAAAAAGTTGGGACACTAAACAAATTGTGAATAAAAACTGAATGCAATGATGTGGAGATGGCAAATGTCAATATTTTATTTGTAATAGAACGTAGATGACAGATCAAACGTTTAATCCGAGTAAATGTATCAGTTTAAAGGAAAAATACATTGATTCCAATTTTCACAGTGTCAACAAATCCCAAAAAAGTTGGGACAAGTAGCAATAAGAGGCTGGAAAAAGTAAATTTGATCATAACGAAGAGCTGGAAGACCAATTAACACTAATTAGGTCAATTGGCAACATGATTGGGTATAAAAAGAGCTTCTCATAGTGGCAGTGTCTCTCAGAAGCCAAGATGGGTAGAGGATCACCAATTCCCACAATGTTTCGCAGAAAGATAGTGGAGCAATATCAGAAAGGTGTTACCCAGCGAAAAATTGCAAAGACTTTGCATCTATCATCATCAACTGTGCATAACATCATCCGAAGATTCAGAGAATCTGGAACAATCTCTGTGCGTAAGGGTCAAGGCCGTAAAACCATACTGGATGCCCGTGATCTCCGGGCCCTTAAACGACACTGCACCACAAACAGGAATGCTACTGTAAAGGAAATCACAGAATGGGCTCAGGAATACTTCCAGAAACCATTGTCAGTGAACACAATCCACCGTGCCATCCGCCGTTGCCAGCTGAAACTCTACAGTGCAAAGAAGAAGCTATTTCTAAGCAAGATCCACAAGCTCAGGCGTTTTCACTGGGCCAGGGATCATTTAAAATGGAGTGTGGCAAAATGGAAGACTGTTCTGTGGTCAGACGAGTCACGATTCGAAGTTCTTTTTGGAAATCTGTGACGCCATGTCATCCGGACCAAAGAGGACAAGGACAACCCAAGTTGTTATCAACGTTCAGTTCAGAAGCCTGCATCTCTGATGGTATGGGGTTGCATGAGTGCGTGTGGCATGGGCAGCTTGCATGTCTGGAAAGGCACCATCAATGCAGAAAAATATATTCAGGTTCTAGAACAACATATGCTCCCATCCAGACGTCATCTCTTTCAGGGAAGACCCTGCATTTTTCAACAAGATAATGCCAGACCACATTCTGCATCAATCACAACATCATGGCTGCGTAGGAGAAGGATCCGGGTACTGAAATGGCCAGTCTGCAGTCCAGATCTTTCACCTATAGAGAACATTTGGCGCATCATAAAGAGGAAGGTGCAACAAAGAAGGCCCAAGACGATTGAACAGTTAGAGGCCTGTATTAGACAAGAATGGGAGAGCATTCCTATTTCTAAACTTGAGAAACTGGTCTCCTCGGTCCCCAGACGTCTGTTGAGTGTTGTAAGAAGAAGGGGAGATGCCACACAGTGGTGAAAATGGCCTTGTCCCAACTTTTTGGGGATTTGTTGACACCATGAAATTCTGATTCAACATATTTTTCCCTTAAAATGGTACATTTTCTCAGTTTAAACTTTTGTTCCGTGATTTATGTTCTATTCTGAATAAAATATTAGAAGTTGGCACCTCCACATCATTGCATTCAGTTTTTATTCACGATTTGTATAGTGTCCCAACTTTTTGGAATCCGGTTTGTAATATGATCTGCTGCCAGGACTCCTGGAGACACAACCACTAAAGCAATATTTGACAACCCACATTCTAAGGCCTCATGCACACGACCGCACACAGCCATTGATATAACTGCCTATTCTTGTCCGTAAAACGGACAAGAATAGGACAGGTTATATTTTTTTTGCGGACCACGGAACGGAGCAACGAATGTGGACAACACAGGGAGTGCTGTCCGCATCTTTTGCGGCCCCATTGAAGTGAATGGGTCCGCATCCAAGCTGCAAAAACTGCGGCTCGGATGCGGACCAAAACAACAGTCGTGTGCATGAGGCCTAAAGCCACTCCACCCTCCATCTTTCCTTTGTATGCTGGGACTTAGAAATGCTAGCTCCAGCTATTCTTCCCCACCTCCAAATCTCTATAGGCGTGTAGAAAGTTGTACATGTCATACACTGGTGGGTTTTTGTGCACGTTGGGAAGCAAAACCAATAAAGGGGTTTTCTGGGATTTTCATATTGATGGTCTATCCTCAGAATAGGTCATCAATTGAGATTGTTGGATTCTGGCTCCTGGCACCCCCAACGAACAACTCTATGATGAGGCCGCGGTGCTATTTGAGTGCTTAGTCTTCTTCATAGGCCATGTGATGTCACGTTCATCAGTCATATATATACGCTGCTCAGTCACATTCAAGTGAATGGGGCTGAGCTGCGAAACCAAGCGCAGCCGCTATACAATGCACAGCGCTGTGCTCAGTAAGCTGTTAGGAGGCTGTGGTGTTCACCAGAGCTCCGGTAAGTGCCGTGGCTTCCTCAAACAGCTGATTGGTGGGGGTGCCAGGAGTTTTACCCCCACTGATCTCATATTAATGACCTATCCTGAGGATAGGCCATGAATATGAAAATTCTGGAAAAACCCTATAAATAAAACACAGGCAGAGCAAACAGCAGACAGATGTTGTCCTTGAAACCACATCTAAGCCTAAGCTTAAAGCTTCATGCACAAGACCCTGTGCTTTCTACATTTTTGCAAAAAGCACACTGACCCATTTATTTCTATGGGGCCAAACACGACATCCACATTTTTTGTGGATTAGTGTGGCCATTTATAGAACTTGTGTGGACCAAAACACGGACATGGTCGTGTGCATTAAGCCTTAGCCTAAGGGCTCATGCACACGATTGTGCCGTTTTTTGCGGTCCGCAAATTGCGGATCCGCAAGAAACGGATGCCGCCCGTGTGCCTTCCGCAATTTGCGGAACGGAACAGGAGGCCCATTATAGAAATGCCTATTCTTGTCCGCAAAACGGAGCAACGGATGAGGACAGCACACAGACCCGTATACGGAAAGCAAAAAACTTTGTGTGCATGAGCCCTAAGGGTACAACCACACGGCACAGTTGTGATCCATTCGGGTTGCAGCCAGCTGCGGTCAAGAACCACGCTGGCTGTGACCCGAATGGATCACAACTGTGCCGTGTGGTCGTACCCTAAGGCTGGGTTCACACTTGAGCGTTTTACAGCGCGTTCAAACGCGCTGTAAAACGCTCAACACATGAAAACCAATGCTTCCCTATGGCCCTGGTTCTCACTTGAGTGTTTTACAGCGCGTTTGAACGCGCTGAAAAACGCCCTACGCTCAAACAAGTTCTTGAGCTTCTTTGGGGCGTTTTACAGCGCGTTTGTGGCCATAGGACACTGCAGTCAATCACACAAACGCGCGCCAAACGCGCGTTTACTATTGCAAAAAACGCACATAAAAACGCGCGACAAAAACGCGCATATCAAATACGCTCAGGTCTGAACCCAGCCTTAGACTAGACGTTTCAGTGTGATGTCATGTATATTTCTAGCAGAGAAATGACTGTTGCATGATACAGTAACTATATTCTGTAATATTTTGGACTATTAGCTCTATGAAACCAATGAGACAAGTATTATTATTTTAAACATTCCAATTTCTCCGTTTCCCCCTTGATATACTATAGCACTGTTATCCCAAACATGTGCAGAAGATCACTCAGAGGTGTGAAAATTGAGTTTAAAAGCCGCTCTTCCTCGCAGTGTGACATTCACAGAGCCATGCTACCACATTAGGAAAACAGAAGTAAAGTTTCCTGGAGATTGAGCTCTTGAGTAATGCAGGCGGGAGCGTTACAGCTCTTGTCCTTTCACTGAAGAAATGCTGTGGGGCTCGCCACCAGGCTACAAGGTGTAAATCGACTGCATACGTTGTGTTACAATGCTCTCTATGGGAGGAGACCAAGCTACTATGCACTTCCCTAATTCTCTACAAAGGCTGCTATTCCAACAGATCATTGAGGCCAAGGGATTCCTTTCAGCTGGCCGCTCACAAGTCTGGAATAGTGTCAGAGCGTTACCAGCCAATGCTGAAATACAAAGACAAACCTTCCTGTTCCTTTTGGCTCATCTGTACATAAATGAATCCATATTACAGGCGGTAAACTAACAATGACTGCAAGGATTCCCCATTACAAATAGATGAGGCTACATCCAAAATTCTAATTTCCGGTGGCTCAGTGGTTAGCACTGGTGCCTTGGAGCGCTGGGGTCCTATGTTTGAGGACATGTCTGCATGGAGTTCTTATGTTCTTCCAGTGTTTGGTGGGACCCCGCCGATCAGATACTGATGACCTATACTGAGAAAGTGTCAGCATCACAATCTTTCTGAAATTCAGAAGGTAAAATCTGCAACAATCCGGCTGATTCATTTTTGCTACGGAATTCACACCATTTGGAGCAGATTTTGCTGCTGAGGAATACCGGCATGTCTGATGCAGATTTTCTACTCATCACGTGTGATCGCACCTTAGACCCCATGCATGCAAAAATATTTCACTACTATTGAAATAGCTTAAAACCACCTAGGCGACTGATGTCAAACGCAATAATGGAGTTGGGTACAATACTAACTACTGAGTATATTTCCACTATCTTTTTGTCATAATAACTCCTCTTTTGACTCATCCAACATTTTGACCAATATATGCCAATTTTCTCTTCCTAGCAACATGTTCTGATTACCACACAAGTTCTAATACAAACATCCATTTCACCAAGCACACAGTGGTATATTGCTTATCTTCATATTTGCAGATACCTGAGCTCAGGTAAGGCTACTTTCACACTCACGTTTGGTGCGGATGCGTCATGGATCTGCACAAACGCATCCGTTCTGATAATACAACCGCATGCATCCATTCAGAACGGATCCGTTTGTATTATCTTCAACATAGCCAAAACTGATCCGTCTTGAACACCATTGAAAGTCAATGGGGACGGATCCGTTTTCGATTGTGTTAGTGAAAACTGATCCATTGATATACATTGTGTGTCAGGAGGGATCCATTTGGCTCAGTTTCGTCAGACGGATGGATCATGTGATGGACCATGTGATGAGCGCAGTGACGTCACCACAGGTCCTTTCCCTCCTGGTCATCAAAGAAGAAGACAGAAGAGAAGCCGGGCTGCGCGAACAAGGGGATTAAGGTGAGTTAAATTATAATTTTTTTTTTCAACCTCTCCATCCCTATTGTACTAAGCATTCTGTATTAAGAATGCTATTATTTTCCTTTATAACCATGTTATAAAGGAAAATAATAAAATCTACACAACACCTAACCCAAACCCGAACTCCTGTGAAGAAGTCCGGGTTCGGGTACCAAACATGCCGATTATTCTCACACACGTGCAAAACACATTAAAGGAAACCTGTCACCAGGATTTTGTGCATAGAGCTGGGGACATGGGCTGCTAGATGGCCACTAGCACATCTGCAATACCCAGTCCCCACAGCTCTCTGCGCTTTTATTGTGTTAAAAAAACGTTTTGATCCATATGCAAATGAACATGATATGTGTCCTGTGTCCGGAGATGAGTCCAGCGGAAAGGAGCCCAGCACCGCCCCGCGTCCTCCGAATCTCCTCCTTGCTGGCTGACGTCACAGAGCTGGAGCGCCGAAATCTCGCGATGCACATGCGCCGTGTCGGCATCATGTTCATTCCCTGTGCTGGCATCAGCACAGGGAACGAACTGCGCATGCGCTAGTTCGCGCATCACGAGATTTCGGCGTTCCAGCTCTGTGACGTCAGCCAGCAAGGAGGAGATTCGGAGGACGCGGGGCGGTGCTGGGCTCCTTTCCGCTGGACTCATCTCCGGATACAGGACTCATATCAGGTCGTTTGCATATTGATCAAAACGGTTTTTTAACACAATAAAAGCGCAGAGAGCTGTGGGGACTGGGTATTGCAGATGTGCTAGTGGCCATCTAGCAGCCCATGTCCCCAGCTCTATGCGCAAAATCCTGGAGACAGGTTTCCTTTAAAACGCTTTGCACTCGCGCGGAAAGATTGTGCATTATCAGTGACCTCCACAGCATCCAGCCCCCCCTCAGCAGTGACCTCCACAGCAGCCTACCCCTTTAATAATGACCTCCACAGTGGCTGCCCCTTTATTAGTGACCTCCACAGTACCCCATCTCCTTAACAGTGATTTCCACAACACACCGTCCTCTTAACAGTGGCCTCTACAGCAATCTGCCCCTTAACATTGAACACCATAGCGGACCGTCCCTTTAACTGTGACCTCCACCGCAGCCTGCCCCTAGGGTGGCCAGAGGTCCGGTTTTAGGCCGGACAGCCCGGCTTTCAGACTCCATGTCCACCATCCGGGATGTCATTTAGAACAGCTCACTCTCAGACAGCCGCACTGTGCTGTCTGAGCGTGAGTTGCAGGGGGAAAGTCACCCTCTTTCCGACCCCTGCAGCTGACAGAAGTTGATTTTTACCTTCATTTTTTCAATCCCTGTCGGCTGCATAGTGAGAAGGGGCGTGGCCTAACCGGATCGGGGACATGGCTTAGCGGGAACGGCCACCCTACCTGCCCCTGAACTGTGACCTCCACAGCACTCCGCTCCCTTAACAGTGTCATCCACAGCGCCCTGCCCCTTTAAAGCTGACCTACAGCAGTGAAGAAAATGGCTGGGTTGTTATGCTAACCTGGTGTAAAACTGTGTGTATGTGGAGACTAAGGGCCTGTGAGCTTCTATTGGCTGATAAGGGTCATGTGACCAGGCTTCTATTGGCTAATGCATTTTTTGGGAATATCTCAGGAATGGTACGGGCTAGAGAGCTGAGACCCGTTCTAAAACCTTCCTATACACCTGATATACCTGTGTGCCAAATTTCGTGATTGCAAATGCGATGGTGCGGATTCCTTTAGAGGAAATACATACATACATACACTCAGCTTTATATATATGAGATTATCAGGAATGAACTAAAGATTCCCAATAATTGCCTGATCTTCACTTACATGCAGCAAACACACCTGCTGTATGAGGAAAAGTGATCGCTTCTTCCCATAGAAAATCATTGTTCCTGGGCAGCATATCGCTGTTTAGACAGCACAATCTGCTCCACAGGAAAGACGAATTTGGTGCTGGCCAAAAGACAAGATAACCCCGATAAATGAACGTTTGCTCGTTGATCGGGTGATCCCAGCACCCTTCACACAGGCCAACGGGTGTCTATGCAAACACTCATACCTGATAACTGGCATGATTATCAAGACCTTTAGGGTGAGACCACATGTCAAGGTCACGTTGCTGCGTTAGAGTACCACGTGGTCATAATGGCTGCAGAGGGCACTAATTAAACTAATGAGACTGCGCTATTTAGTCAGTCTGTATTGTTAATGGCCTTACAGTATTGAAGGTGCCATGTGGACATTAACAGTACAGGCAGACTAAACAGTGCAGTCTCATTAGTTTAATTAAAGCCCGCGGCAGCCCATACAGCCACACGCAGCGAGGCCGCATCACAAGTGCCGCACAACTGCACCCTGTGGTCATACCTTTACCCTAAGATGTAAGTTGTATATTAAGGGTAGATCACACTTATTATACATGCAGAAGAGTGCAGTGGAAAATATTATAGACGAGCACTCGACAGTGCTCCTGATAAGGAAACCACAGCTGAGGGAATGGCTGAGAGGCATTCTAATATCAGAACAAGATCAGGACAAGTCTGAGCAGAACATGTGAAATAAGCGAGCAAACGAAGCCAAGATTGTCTCTATTATCCACTGGGAATTCACAAAACCAAGCACATAATCTGGGGTCCAGTTTTCCCACACAGTTTCATAAAAAAAAAATATAATAAAGTTTAGTCCTTTTTCATATACCGGAGAATTAATCTAATATGTTAAATACCTGTATTACTGCTTGCTCTGAAGGTCAAAAACACAGATGAAAAAACTGCTCTAATACCTGCTTTCACATGGTCATAATGAGCATCCAAAGTCCATCTCATGACCGCTTTCTATGGTTCTACTGACTTCGATCACATAGCAGCCTATGAAAATCTATGTTTGGTTTAGTAGAACCGTAATAAGGCTGAGTTCAGAAAGTGTGTTCGGTCCATGACACAGTCTGTGTGATGCCCGAATTTCCTGGACCATCCGCAGCTCTGCTGACAGGAGCTCATTGCATCATAGAGATTTACGATGATGTGAATTCCTGTCTGGCTGACCGGAGGTGTACAGTCCCGCACTTACATGGGGCTGTTAGCACAGGACAACAGATCTGCAGTCGGGCTGGAATTCACAGCATCATAGATAACTATTAAGCAGTGAGTTTGGGTGAGCTGAGGCACAGTCAATCCGGGAAATGCAGCCGTCATGTGGATCATGTTCCATGGACTGAACACAGTAGTCTGAAACCAGCCTAAAATGAACTCTAAGGGTACTTTCACACTTGCGGCAGAGGATTCCGGCAGGCAGTTCCGTCGCCGGAACAGCCTGCCGAATCGAGCAATCCGGACTCAAACGGATGGCATTTGTCAGACAGATCCGGATGCACTTGGAACCGAACCTGAGTTCAGGAAATGTTTTTTTACAGTATAAATCAATTTCTGAAGATATTAGGCAAAGTCTCGCGAGACTTTGCGAAGTAATAACTTCGGCTTATCGGAGCTAATACATTCTAGTACAGTATTGAAACGAAGTTTTATGAGAATTGAGATATTTCAACCGAAGTCGATTCGCTCATCCCTAATGGCTAGCTTTAGTTCTGCTGACAGCGACATTACCTGCATTACATCTCCTGTATAACGTTGCGCATCCTAAATATCTGTGACATTCAGTGTAATTTTTTCTTAGCCGCTGGTGACAGCGACATTACCTGCGCTACATCTCCTGGATAACATTTGCGCATCCTAAATATCTGTGACATTCAGTGTAATTTTTCGCTGCTGGTGACAGCGACAGTACCTGCTCTATGTCTTTTGTATAACGTTTGCGCATCCTAAATATCTGTGACATTCAGTGTAATTTTTTCTTAGCCGCTGGTGACAGCGACATTACCTGCGCTACATCTTCTGTATAACGTTTGCGCATCCTAAATATCTGTGACATTCAATCTAATTTATTTGCGCATACACTTATAAAACCTGCGCTACTGTAGGTGTGACATACTTGCAAGCATATATATACCATTTAATATGCTCAAGGCGAGCAGTAAGGGAGGGGGAAGTGTCCGTGCTGCTGATGGTGCACGCAGAGGCCGTGGCCCTGGGCGCGGTGAAACTGTGCCTGCTGCCAGAGCACAAGAAACACACTAATCCACGATACCTAGCTTCATATCCCAGTTTGCAGGGCGGCGCAGGACACCACTCTCGAAGTCATACAAGTGCGACCAGGTGGTCAGTTGGATTGCAGCAGATAATGCTTCCAGTCGGTTAAGCACCAACCTGTCTTCCACAAAGTCCAGTCTCAGTAGCCAAGAGTCTGGTCAACAGAATCCTCACCCTGATCCTCTTTCCTCCCACCATGGAGAGTCTTGGCAAACAAGTGATCCCACACTCGGATATGCCAAGGAGCTCTTTTCAGCACTATTCCTTGACTTGGGCGTCTCCCCAAGCCCGCTTGAAGAGGGACATAAGGAGTTCTTGTGCACTGATTCCCAAACTCTTGAGCAGCCACAGTCAGAAGAAGATGACGGTGGGGAACGGCAATTAGTGTTTCACAAGGTGGATGATGATGATGAGACACAGTTGCCAATAAGTCAACGGCAATTAGTGTCTCAAGAGGTTGATGATGAGGATTATACACAGTTGTCAATAAGTGAGGTTCTTGTTAGGTCAACAAGTCAAGAGGATGACCAGAGTGAGGAAGAGGAAGTGGTGGACGATGACCACCTGGGAAGGTGGCAAGCCGAGCGAGGACAGCAGTACAGAGGGGGAAGGATCTGCAACAGGCTGGAAGAGGCAGTGGGGTGGCAAAAGGGAGAATGTGGGCCACACCAAACAGGCCCGCAACTGTTCCCTGGAGCACCCCCTTGCAAAAATCTCCCTTGCCAAGGGGTAGGTGTTACACAGTCTGGTGCTTTTTTGAGAAAAGTGCGGACAATAAAAGAATTGTGATTTGCAACCTGTGCCGTACCAAAATGAGCAGGGGCGTGAACACTAGCAACCTCACCACCACCAGCATGATCCGCCACATGGCATTAAAGCACCCTAATAGGTGGGCCGAATGCCTGGGTCCACAATCAGTGTCTGCGGGTCACACCACTGCCTCCTCTTCCTCTGTTTTACGTGCTGGCCAATCCCCTGTCCAAGACGCAGGCCCGGATGCCTCCCGCCCTGGACCTTCGCAAGCACATCAGTAGCACATCCACTTCTGTGTCCTAGCGCAGCGTACAGATGTCCATACCCCAGGCCTTTGAACGAAAGCGCAAATACCCAGCCACCCACCCACAGGCCATAGCACTAAATGCGCACCTTTCCAAATTGCTGGCCCTGGAAATGTTGCCATTTAGGCTTGTGGACACTGAGGTTTTCCGCTGCCTGATGGCGGCGGTCGTCCCTTGTTACTCAGTCCCCAACCGCCACGATTTTTCTCGGTGTGCCGTCCCCGCCTTACACCAGCATGTGTCCCGTAACATCACCCATGCCCTGACCAACGCAGTTATTGGGAAGGTCCACTTAACGACTGACACATGGACAAGTGCTTTTGGCCAGGGACGCTACATTTCCCTGACGGCACACTGGGTGAACGTTGTGGAGGCCGGGAGCGAGTCGTACCTTGGGATGGCACAGGTGCTACCGACGCCAAGGACCGCGGGCCCTACTTCCATCAGGATTTCTGCCACCACCTACATTAGTGGCTGCAACCCCCTCTTCTCCTCCTCCACCTCCTTCTCTCAATTCTCATCTTGCAGCATCAGTCAGCCATCGGTCAGTAGCTGAAAGCAGTGCAGCACTGCAGTGGGGAAGCGGCAACAGGCCGGGCTGAAACAAATTTGCTTAGGTGACAAACAGCACACTGCCACAGAGCTGTGACTAGGTATAAAGGACCAGACTGAGCTATGGCTCTCGCCACTCAACCTACAACCAGGCATGGTTGTGTCTGATAATGGCCGTAAATTGGTAGTGGCTTTGAAGCTCGGCAAGCACACACACATACCATGCCTAGCCCACGTGTTCAACTTAGTGGTTCAGCGGTTTCTCAAAACCTACCCCAATTTGCCTGAGCTACTGGTGAAAGTGAGCCGTGTGTGTGCCCATTTCCGAAACTCATCTACAGCTGCGCCGGTCTGGCAACGCTGCAGCAGCGTTTGCAATTTTTAGCTCACCGACTGTTGTGCGACGTGAGCACGCGCTGGAACTTCATGTTCCACAGGTTGGCCAGGCTTTGTGAGCTGCAGAGGGAAGTAGTGGAATACCAGCTGCAACATGGTCGTCGCCTTTCCAGTAAGCTTCTGCTCTTCACAAGCGATGAGTGGGCATGGATGTCTGACCTCTGAGAGGTTTTACGCAACTTTGAGGAATCAACACAGATGGTGAGCGGCGATGACGCTATTATAAGCATAACCATCCCACTTTTGTGTCTACTGAAACGCTCACTGCTCACAATGAAGGAGGACGCTTTGCATGTGGAAGAGGTGGAAATGGGGAAAGACAGTAAACAGGGTGATAGCCAGACCACCCTCAGTTCGTCTTCTCAGCGCAAATTGGATGATGATGAGGAGGAGGATCAGGAGACAGTTGCCTCCGCAACATAGCGTAGCCATAGCAGGTTTATTCCATCTGTTCCGCGTGGATGGGCCGAAGAGGAGGAAGAGGATGAGGAGATTGAGAGTCCTCCTCCTGATGAGGACAGCAAAGTCTTGTCTGTTGGGACTCTGTTGGGACTTTATGTTACGCTGCCTTTCCCATGACCCTCGTGTTATACGCATTTTGGCCAACACCGATTACTGGTTGTTTACCCTTCTCGACCCCCGCTACAAAGAGAACTTCCCATCTCTCATTCCTGCTGTGGAGAGGACTAGCAAAATGGTGCAATACCAGAAGGTCCTTATGGAGAAATTGCTCCAAAAATTTCCAGCTGACTACGCTGGCGGCAGAGTACATAGTCCCTTGGGCAACCAAGGAGGGGAGATGAGGGGAACACACAGCAGTTCCAACAGAGGCAGGGCAACACTCTCCAAGGCCTGGGACAGTTTCATGACACCCGGCCAGCACCTGTCACGAGGGTGTCAAGAACCACGCCTGACTCCGTTATACCTGGGGTCAGGAAGTCGCAGCGGTTGGCTGCGCGCTCTATGTAAGATAGGGCTGTTTCCTTATGGTAGCTTTCTGGGTTTGCTTTGCAACCCTTTTGGCTCACTCAGGGATCCGTAGCTCCTTCTCCTCAGCTGTTCCTTGACCAGCACTCCCAACCTCCTTATATTCCCCTCTCACACCTCTCTGGTTGCCAGATATAGAGCTTCCTGCCTGGACTTCTATACTGACCTACTGGAGCTGTGTTGCTGCGTTCTCTGGTTGTTGGTCCAGAACGCTACCCTCCGGATCCCTGTTGGACCTTTGTGGTCTGCTGTGGTCGCCCACCTGGGTGTATGTGTTTGTCTGTATTGTCTGTCCTCTCCCTGGTGTTTCCCTCTTAGTGTCAGTGGTGCGGACTAGCGATCCCACCGGCCCGTTCACTATCTAGGGCTCATTTTAGGGAAAGCCAGGGTTTAGGCACGTGATCGCCGCATGGGTGAGGAACCCGTCTAGGGACGTCAGGGCAGTCAGGTGCCAGCCGCAAGGTGAGTCAGGGGTCACCACCTTTCCCTCTCCCTTGGGCAGGGCTTTCCCTTTTCCCTCCCTGTGCGTGACGCCGGTCATTACAGCACCCTCACCCTGATGCACGGCCTAGTGTCACAAGGAGGGAAAGTTTTGAAAGATGATGAAGGAGTACGTAGGAGACCGTTTCAGCATCTTCAGTGATCCCTCTGTGCCTTACAACTATTGGGTGTCCAAGCTGGACACATGGCACGAACTGGCGCTCTATGCCTTGGAGGTGCTGGCCTGCCCTTCTGCCAGTGTTTTTGCATAGTGGGTATTTAGTGCTGCTGGGGGCATAATAACTGATAAGCGCATCCGCCTGTGAACTGAAAATGTTACTGTTAGTTTTAACCTGTCTACGTACGATTTGTGTTTAATAATTCAGGATTTTAAAGGTGAACTGAAAATGCTGACAGGTTGACTCTTATCAAAATGAACAAGGCCTGTATTGCCCCTGACTTCTCTACTTCACCAGAGGAAAGCGGCTGAACATAAAGTTTAAATGTGGCTTTTATGGTGTATAGAATACACTGTATTCCCATGCACCCCTTCCACCACAAAAAAGGGTATATGGTTCAATCTTCCTTTTCTCGTCGGCCTCCTCCATCATATCAACATGCTTATTAGGCTGCCCTCGCTCCTAATGTTTTAGAGGGTCAGCTCAGCAGCAGACCCTCACTCCTAATGTTTTAGAGGGTCACCAGCAGGCTCTCACCCATAATGTTTTAGATGGTCAGATCAGCAGCAGGCACTCACCCCTGTTTTAGAGGGTCAGCTTAGCAGCAGACCCTCACCCCTAATGTTTTAGATGGTCAGATCAGCAGCAGGCCCTCGCCCCTAATGGTTTAGAGTGTCAACTCAGCAGCAGACCCTTACCCCTAATGTTTTAGATGGTCAGATCAGCAACAGGCCCTCGCCCCTAATGTTTTAGAGGGTCACCAGCAGGCCTTTGCTCCTAATGTTTTTGAGGGTTACCAGCAGGCCATCAATTATAATTTTTCAAGGGTGTGTATGATGCCCCCCTTTATGTGTAACAAAGAGTGTATTGTAGTGCCAGTTCCTTGTAATTTTTGGCCGCCCTTTGACTTAGAGCATAGGCTTTATGAGTGTAGGAGTCCCACTACCTGAATAATTCTACCACAATGTGAATGAGGCCCTCCTTTATGTGATATACAGGTTGTATCGGAGTGCCTCTTCTTTGTAATTTTTGGCAGCACTTGCACATTATATACAAGTAAATATACAGGAAAGAATGTTTCCTAACAATTTTTACTCTAAAATCTATTTTATCTTCAGTTTGGTGCTTATTATTGTCAGTCTATAAAAGTGGCGTACTACTCGGACAACATCGTTCCCAGCAGCGACCTGAGAGTCCAAGATGCATCCAGACATCCTCCCCATGTTGTTCCCGAACCATTTCAGTGATGTTTCCATCAATTTCTGACCTTTTCCTGTGAACCAGACACCCTCCCCTCTTCAGAGCAGGGGGTGCCTGGTTTAATGCTCTGGTTCTCCCATTGACTTCCATTGTGCATCCCGAGGTGTTTTACTCGAGCACCCAAGCACTTTGGTGCTCGATCAACACTAGTATACATGCCTAGCTCTAATAAACTAGCAAATAAAATAAAATATGTCAGTTACACTTTAACAACATTTATATCCTGTCCCCCTATCCTCCGGTGAGCGCTGCAGCCCCCTTGCAAGCTGTGCTTAATTTGCAGCTCAGGCCCATTCATTGAGCTTCCCCTAAGTCATGTGACTGACGTATGGTGACGTCACTGGCCTAGGAAGAGGCCACGGCGCTCTGTCTCTTCAAACAGCTGATCGGTGGGGCTGCTGGTAGTCGGACCTCACCTATCAGATATTGATGACCTATCCTGAGGATAGGCCATAAATATAAAATTCTCGGACAAACCCTTTAATTGTGGCAAAGGTACACGGGCCTTCCTAAAAGCCACAGTTTGACAAGATCGTGAGTCCCTGACACCACTGAACTGAATGTGCAGATCTTGTGCAGCTGCAGAGAAAGAACATAATGTTTTAGGGGGTGAAAAGTTTGAAATGTGAAAATGTGGTTAAAATATTGGTCATAGCTTAAAAGGAGAACACAGAAAGGTTTTGTGTCACTGTGCAGTCATCTGCTATGATCTGTTTCCAAATGCAGCTTGTGGTCAAATGTAACCACAGAACAGCATATTAAACTTATCCTCTGGGACCAAAGCAAATCATTACCAGACTGCTCGATTTAATCTTAGTTCTCAGGCTGTTCTCTTGCTTTTGACATTTACACGGAAGAACAGGTGAATTTCATAATAGGCTAAAGCAAAGGAAAGGAAGCATCAACGTGACGCCTGCCAATAAATAATACAGTAATAATACAGTAATAATTTACACTTCAGACTAAGTCCCAGGAGATACACGGACAACGCTAAAACATTGTCAAAGACACATCTAATATATATATATATTTCTTTTCAGGCTTCCCTTTAACCGCTGCTGTAAAAAGACGCATGAGTATAGCAACTCTATTGTGAAAAATTGTCGATTTTTTTTAGGATAGAGCTGCAGGGGGACCTAAATTACAACACAGTGGCACACATTTTTTTTTTACTAAGGAGAGCGCATCTAGACAATAAGCGGCTGAATCCTGGCATATTTGCCAGGTAGCGGCCAGATCTCAGCTGGATCCCATTATAGTCATTGGGCCCAGTGGGCATTCCAGTAACATTTGGCATTGCCGGATCCAGACAGCCCCAGCAGAACTACTGCCACAGTGTTAAACAGGCCTTAGCTTTTAATCACTAAGAAGAACCACCCACATGACTTCTGAGACTAGAACGAGCAGAGATTAAAATGGATGAGTTACAAAATCTGCTGAAAAACATACATGCACTTTTATTTCCTCATGATATCATGTGGTTGGATCTGATCCCTACTATTGATTACATGGACTGTCAATTAACAGAGGGCATCTTAATTCTACAAGCTTCAAACCTGTTGATTCCCACAGGTGAACCCTTAAAGGGAACCTGTCACCTGGATTTTGGGTATAGAGCTGAGGACATGTGCTGCTAGATCGCCGCTAGCATATCCGCAATATCCAGTCCCCATAGCTCTGTGTGCTTTTATTGTGTCAAAAAAACGATTTTATAGATATGTAAATGAACCTTAGTTGAGTCTTGTCTCCTCCGTGCTTCAGAGTTGAGTCCATCGTTCTCTGACTCTTAGCCCAGCCACACCCACTGTGAAGGAGCCCAGCTACGCCCACTGTGAAGGAGCCCAGCACCACCCACTGTGAAGGAGCCCAGCACCGCCCCGCATCCTCCGAATCTCCTCCTTGCTCCCCGAAGTCACAAAGCTAGAGCGCCATAATCTCGCGATGTGCGAGCTAGCGCATGAGCAGTTCGTTCCCTGAGGCTGATGCCAGCATAAGGAAGGAACACTATGCTCTCTAGCTTTGTGACGGCTCTCTAGCTTTGTGACGTCGGGGAGCAAGGAGGAGATTGGGAGTATGCGGGGCGGTGCTGGACTCCTTCACAGTGGGCGTGGCTGGGCTCCGGAAACGTTAGTAACAGCTGCTTGGGCTTCTTACTTGCCTCATTTACATATATATAAAATAGCATTTTTCACACAATAAAAGCACATAGCTATGGGGAATGGATATTGCGGATGTGCTAGCGGCGATCTAGCAGCCCATGTCCTCAGCTCTATACCCAAAATCCAGGTTCCCTTTAAAAAAGGTCTCCATTCCTGAAAATCCCCCTACTGCCTAAAACAAGCTTGGTGTAGGGGTTGGTAAAGCTTAGGGGTTGGTAAAGCTTTCTATAATTCCTGTCCAGTGCCGTAATTCTCTGCTCTTCAAAGAGTCTTTGAGAAGGTTGAAGTTGCCCCCGCTATTGTAAACGTAACAGCAAGTCTTGTTGTTGCAGAGTTCTGGGGAACCCCCGATCAAGGCTGAAGGAGCTCTAGGATGACTGGAAACCCTGGTTGGTAAAAACGGCTCGAATCAAATCAAAATTGGCCATCTTGAGCAGCATATGCCAACCACATGGTCCACATCTAGAGAGGGTTAGATATGGAGATTAGATGAAATCACAAGCATAGCTACGTCATACTGTGCTTGATTAAGCCTAACCAAGTTAGAGCCAAGGGTTGTTAACGGCTTATTCAAAAAGATAATGAGGCTGTAGATATTTCCATTCCACATTTACACCTGTTCCATGAAAATCAAGTTAATTGTTGTAATTTAATAAATAATTCTTCAGCGTGACGGTGGGAACAAGTGTGTTGCATGGATAAGTATAGATTATTTGCCAAAATCAAACTAGAGCATGGTTAAATGTCTCCCATTTTAGAGCCCTCTGCTGTACAACAGAAATTTTACCACGCCCGTTTAAAGTGCAAAGCCATGTGCACGGAGTCTGTACAAGGGTAGCTGGATTCCCTATAGTTCTGTATTACAGCAAAAAGCCCTCCTTGTGCCACCAATGTCTTGGTGCATCATCATACTTCCTTAATTCATCTTCCTACGGAACAAGTCACAACAAATTCCATGTTAGGCCAGGACTACATGGAGATGTGTTTTGCTACTGACTGATTTTAAAAGGGTTGTCCAGGCCACAGATATTGAAGACCTACCAATGCGAAGGTACTGTTGTGCTGCTCTATATGATATATTGTTTCTATCCTCAGGATAGGTCATCAGTATCAGATCGGTGGGGGTCAGACAAACAGCACCACCATAGATTAACCGTTTTGGCAATCACGGCTCTGGAAACAGCTGATGGGTGGGGGTGTTGGACCCCCACAAAACTGACATTTATTACTTGTCCTGAGGATAGGTCTCCAATATCTGTAGCCTGAATAAACCCTTTAACTATGAAGCTATACCTGTAGTACAAAGAGTTACAAGCAATCCTGTGGACAGCAGCTGTCACCAAATAATCAAAAACAATTAGTAGTGCTACAAAAAGAAAAAGAGGAGGAAGGGAAATCAAAACCCCTTAAAGGGAACCTGTCACCGGGATTTTGGGTATAGAGCTGAGGACATGGGTTGCTAGATCGCCGCTAGCACATCCGCAATACCCAGTCCCCATAGCTCTGTGTGCTTTTATTGTTTAAAAAACCCGATTTGATATATATGAAAATTAACGTGAGATGAGCCAGAGCTTGAAAATATGACTCTTCTCTGGTCACACAAGTAAGATATGACTCTTTTATGTTAATTTGCATATGTATCAAATTGTTTTTTTTTTACACAATAAAAGCACACAGAGCTATGGGGACTGGGCATTGCGGATGTGCTAGTGGCCATCTAGCAACCCATGTCCTCAGCTCTATACACAAAATCCCGGTGACAGGTTGCCCTTAAGAAGACCCCTATAGGTGGCAGAATCAACGTGAACTGCGCTCAGTGGACTTTAATGGATAGGTCTTGAGCGTCAGGGGAGAACTATGTATGATAAATATAAGTCACTACCCACCTGTTACTGCCACAGGGGGGGGAAAGGGGGTTTGTATTGAACTGGTTAGCGATTTTATACACTGAGTCCAGGGTGCACCATACATGTGGAACACCCCACACAGGGTCCTAGTGATTAGAAGATCCACAACCAGGTATAAAAGAAATTTCACTGCAGCCAGAGCCAATACAAACCCCTATGTATCAGGGGAAGAAAAGAGGGAAGGTGTGTAGGTAAGGGCATGCACCTGAGGCTGGACTGGCGCAGTGAAAAAAGAGCCAATAATAGAAATCCACAAGGGTGCCCCACATAAACTAGGGGATTGAAAAATGACCCTACACGTGGAATAGAAGGAGGGAATCCCAATACATTTGTATAATAATTGGTTTAAAAAACAGATGAAGGAATACCAATCCTCAATACTATTTGGGCTCAGGAGCTACATCAATAGCTCAGCTTCATCAACATCAAGCAGCGCGTCTCAGCTCAACGCGTTTGGAAGCCCAATGGACCTTTATACTGGGAACCTTGCGGCCTCATGGACTCAATGACCACATTTCGTATGTCAGTTTCATTGAATGATTGCAGTGCGGTTTGTCATTGTCTGAGTGGGCTATGTATCCATCCGACATATGCTGATAAGAACAATTGTTCTGTGTAGCACATGGATACTTTATGTGAGGCTGTGCCCTGGCTGACACATTGTTTATACATCACATCTTTGCATTATGTTCTTCTCTGCATAATAATGTAACTTGGTTCTGCACTATATCCGCTATGATCTCACCTCCACGTTTCAATATCTATTGGGGTTTGAATACCCGTGACTTTTGTGGCTGTTTTCCATCAGATTGGCTGATGTTAGCATGTATTTGTGTAACTGCATGGTTTTCCCGCTCGTCCCCCCGGTCATTGGGTTTATAATTCATTACCTTGATGTGGGTATTCCTCATTTCATATGGACGATCGCGTCGCCAGGAGCTGACAGGCGGTGGGTGCCACCCCCTGGCCCGTGATTCGTTCGCCTTTAAATTCCTACGTCATTCTTAAAACGAGGAGCGTTCGGCTGCCGCTTCACGGCCGACCTAGCGCCGGAGGCTGTCACCACGCTGGTGGGACAGCTGATGCTCAGCAAATCTGTATACCCACAGGCAGATAGAATAGTTCCTGATGACTCTAGTTAGAAGAAACGCGTTGAGCTGAGACGCGCTGCTTGATGTTGATGAAGCTGAGCTATTGATGTAGCTCCTGAGCCCAAATAGTAGTGAGGATTGGTATCCCTTCATCTGTTTTTTAAACCAATTATTATACAGATGTATAGGGATTCCCTCCTTCTATTCCACGTGTAGGGTCATTTTTCAAATCCCCTAGTTTATGTGGGGCACCCTTGTGGATTTCTATTATTGGCTCTTTTTTCACTGCGCCAGTCCAGCCTCAGGTGCATGCCCTTACCTACACAAATAGCACCATGCCAGTCTACGATAAAGTCCCCCCTGTTTATATCTAGACATTTGGTTTGTGAACAAATTAGTTTCAAGATTATGTCCGAAACAGGCAAGTTATTTTTTACTTTTTACAACTGTCTTAGGCACTCAACCATATCAGACATCAGAGGAATGAAGCACTCTAAAGACTTCTGAAGCACCATATCCACCCACATATACTTAAATGGAGGGGTTGTAAACATACCAGTCGTGCATCATCAGGGCATGACAGAAACTATGATAAAATGAGTTAGACTGGACATCTTAGGACATTGCAGGGCAATATGTACTACACCAAAAGTCAACACACAAACTAAGGCTACTTTCACACTAGCGTTCGGGGCTCCGCTTGTGAGCTCCGTTTGAAGGGTCTCACAAGCGGCCCCGAACGGATCCGTCCAGCCCTAATGCATTCTGAGTGGACGCGGATCCGCTCAGAATGCATCAGTTTGGCAGCGTTCAGCCTCCGTTCCGCTCAGCAGGCGGACACCTGAACGCAGCTTGCAGCGTTCGGGTGTCCGCCTGGCCGTGCGGAGGCAAACGGATCCGTCCAGACTTACAATGTAAGTCAATGGGGACGGATCCGTTTGAAGTTGACACAATATGGCTCAATTTTCAAACGGATCCGTCCCCCATTGACTTTCAATGTAAAGTCAAAACGGATCCGTTTGCATTATCATGAACAAAAAAAACTTAAAAAAAAATAATATATATTTTTTTTTCATGGTAATGCAAACGGATCCGTTCTGAACGGATCTAAGCGTTTGCATTATAGGTGCGGATCCGTCTGTGCAGATACCTGACGGATCCGCACCTAACGCAGGTGTGAAAGTAGCCTAAAACAAAACTGCTAAAACATCAAAGCTGAGGTTTTTACATATAAAATAAATACATAAAACTGCAACCATAAAATACAATGAATATTGACTAATTTCTATTGCTTACAGTACATGCTACAGATTTGAATTGTTTCTAGTGCATTAGTAACAGATGCTACACTGCAGTGAATGGGGTTTTATAAAATTCCATATACTGTACACAGTAAGGTTGAAAACTGCTAGGTTTTTAGATCATATTGGGGGGAATGCATCAAGCCCTGCACTTTTGGGGCTCATTAGCTTAGACAGCATGACCTGCTGCCCAGAAACAATGATTTACGTGCCTGCACGAATGACAGGATCAACCGATGAATGAGTATTTCACTCGTTCATCGGGTGATTGGCGGCACATTTAGACGTGCAGAGTGTAGGCAACGAGCGTTCGCAGGAATGTTCGTTCCCGATAATCTGCCCAAAAATCGGGCCATGTAAATCCACCTTTACTTCCGTAAACGGTGGCATAGAAAGCGGAGTATCATCTGAAGGCAACAGTGCTAAACTTACAGATGCGCTAAATTTATCAAACATTGTGGGACAGCTTATAAATTTGGCACAAATTAAAACAATGCAGAATGCAAAACTGACTGTAAAATTAAAACTGCAACACGCTTCTTTTGGTCATGCGTTTTGCCAAGGTTTTCACACTGCCCTAATGGTGCTGCTTTTTTGGGCACCATGACATAGCATATACAAAGACCATAAGGCTACGGCTACGTGGCCATTTTGGGCACAATGTGTGTTGTGCTCAAGTATCGCTGTATGAAAGGGCAGAAACAGGAATGAATGGATTTGCAGTGCGACATATTCGCTGCAACTGCAACACAAAACTGCAAAAAATCCAGCAGTGAGGCTCCTTTCACACAAGCGAGTTTTCCGCGCGGGTGCGATGCATGACGTGAACGCATTGCACCCGCACTGAATCCTGACCCATTAATTTCAATGGGTCTGTGTACATTTTTTTCACGCATCAGTTCAGCGTTTTTCATGCAGCCCTGTCCCCATAGAAGTAAATGGGGCTGCGTGAAAAACGCATTGCAAGCAAGTACAGATGCAATGCGTTTTTCACTGATGGTTGCTGAGAGATGTTGTTTGTAAACCTTCAGTTTTTTATCATGTGTGTGAAAAACACATCAAAACACATTGCACCCGCGCGGAACAATATTAACAACTGAAGTGCAATCACAGACAAAACTGACTGAACTTGCTTGCCAAGTGGGGCGAGTTTTCCTGAACGCACCCTGAACGCATCCGGACCTAATACGTCACGCTCGTGTGAAAGAGGCCTGATCCTTTTGTGATTTGCGTGTTGTGGTCGCACTGCGACCTCATTCATTCCTATGGCTGCCCTGCTACATGCGTTGTGCCCAAAATCACTGTGTTGCAAACCATACTGACACATTGAAATGGCTTGCAGTCATGGAATCAGTGAAAATAGAAACAGTAATAGTAAAATCATGTTATATACAAATTTGTCTTAAGGTAATTTCAATGATTGTGGAAACTAAGAAGACATGCTGGTTGTTCCGGGCAGAGAAACCAAGACAGACGCAAACATGATGATAGGGGATGGCGGGGAAGAAGATGCAGACAGAGATGACCAGGCAGCCACTGGCTGGGATAAAAAAAGAAGTACAGATATAGAAAGAGACATACAAAGTCTGCCTGTCTGGAAGGTAACACGTGCATATAGACAGAGGAAACGTGTCTGATGGGACAGCTACAAGAGCTGCGGTACACAGGTGCAGACAGGTACGAACAAAAGCCGCTCTGAATATGCAGGGCAGTGACGGCCCTAGGGTTACAAGTTGAATGGTGACGTCATGGTTACTCACCTTACATCAATTCATAAATAATAGGGAAATAAATAAAAATTTTATGTGACGGCCGAAGTAATGCCAGAACAGTTTTATGTTAGTGTCGCCCCCTAGGGGCTGGCTTCAGTACTAATATTTGCAACCAACACCACCTGTAAGAAGAAACCACCCCCGTTATGGCGGAGGCCACAGGATAGGTGCAGTGGGAGGGATTTGTTCATAGTGTTGCATTTTTTTTCTTTTGTCCATTTTGTCATTTTTATTTTGTGCCATATTCGTTAACAGTGTGTTCTTTGTCTGTTAAATGGGTCGTACTTGTGAATTATGCATTAAAGGTATTAACATAGTTAAATGTGGCCAAGATTGTGAAGATCTGTAGTATTTTATGAAGGTATTCTGTGCGACCAATGCTCCATGTGATGGTGTGAGGGGTGACTGTGCAATACGGTGCACCACGGGGATGCCTATGTGCGACACAGTGCACCACAGGGCTTTCTGCTAACAGAATTTGACATAATTTATATTCCACCTTGGAGCTGGCATACTTTTAGAAAACTCAACATGGCAAAAAACACACGTCTATCATGCGTACTTCGTATGACACAGCAAACTAATATATAGCATGCAAGGGGAAAGAATGGCGCAATGGCTGATGGATTCTAAGTGCAAGTGCTATCCTCCCTCTGCCCCAATACAGCCAACATGACTGGCGGTTACCTTTACGGCCACATTCACAGCTATTTATTTCCGTTGCTCTGCTCCATTAGAGGAGCAAACAACGACAATGATAGAGGTGCCAGATTCTGCAAATAACTGAAACCAACGTAGCCCAACAGACCCTACTGACTATAATCTGGGAGGTTCAGCTGTTCACTTTATATAATGCAGGACTTTTTTGTCCCTTCTTTTTGGTGGAATCTGCAACGGAGGCCTCAAACGGAGCCTTCAATGCAGATGTGAACGAACCCTTATTTGTAAACTTGCTTTGAATTAGTTTTATGATATTTATTGTATTTATTCATAATCTAAAAATTTTATTTTTCTTAAAGTGGGTTATCCAAGACTAAACTTTATTAACAGACTGCTTTAGAGAGGCTGGTTCATACTCACCTAGTCCTCCCCACTGGATTCCAGCTGCATCACTCCACGGCCGGTCCCCTATCATCCTGCTGACAGGCATCACATGACTACTGCAGCCAATCACTGGCTACAGTGGTGACCAAATGATTGGCTGCATGACTTCCGTCAAAAGGATGTTAATTCCCAGAGAGCCGGGACCTGCCGAGGAGGCCGTGGAGCGATGCAGCTGGAATCCAGTGGCGAGGACTAGGTAAGTATGAACCCCACCACCAGTCCAGCCACTCCATGCAGTCTGTTAAAAAAGTTTAGCCTTGGATAACCCCTTTAATTTACCTGATATGCTCTCCCTCTTTAACTGGTGTTTTCATAAAGTTGAGTAAAAAAACATTAATTTTAATTTCTTAAACGGGAGTAATTAAAGCTTCTTCCAATGAAGGATTATTTATAACTTGTATATTTTAATACTTGACTTTTCTTGCCAAGAACAATGTACCAGCATTGTTTCAACTTGCTTCTATGACTTCACCGCTCACAGTCCCCTAATATAACTCACCCTATACTTAGCTGTACTTTTAACACTTTCATATATAAAACGTCATTTGCCCGACAGGTAACGATTTGAAAACCACTAGACATACAGATGTAGCAGGGCTAACACACAAACTCTTAACTCAAATTTCTTAACTCATCGCGTTATCTTGAAACAAAAGCCATTGAAAAGCAATTGAAGGTGTTTGCTTAACGCCTTTAGTTTAGATAACACGTCTCAGAAAGCATGTGTGTTAACTCTACTACATCTGTACTAGAGTAATATCAGTGATCACAGGGTATGTAGACACAGACATCAGATTCTTGTCAGGGGATCTCACCAATTTCAGCAAAATCCAGGTAGATTATCGTGTCTATTGGGACCAGCAGACACAACAGGGAAGCAGAGATCAGACAGGTCGGAATTCAACACTTCCTGTCCTATTGTATGCATTGTGCTAAGTGGTGCCAGGCATATGGAGGGGACGGGGTAGCTGTCAGATGTCAGCCATAGGCTACAACTATACTGCTTTGGCCATGGATATGGCTGATGTATCACTGCAGGAAAATCCAGAATGCAACTGCAGGACAAACCACCACTGCTTCACTTCCTTGCGTTAATGTCACAGCCACATTGTTTTGTGCAATATGTGAGAGATGGTCGTCAATCTAAAGATGGTCACCAATTTAGAGGGAACCTGTTCTAAGGATTTAGGATGCCACTAACATATTACCCAAGATGGTGACAGGACCACAATGACATTCTTCTATATTCTGGTAGATTCTGCACAATGCAGAAAAATAACTAAACTCTGTTTTTAGATGTAAGGAGTCAGAGGGGCTCCTCAGAAGAGTCACTCTGGAGGGTCCCCCTCCTGGCTTGATTGGCATCTCACAAGTCTTCTCCAAATGCCAAATATGCCAGGACATCAATGAGAACCTATCACCATCCTGGATAAAATGTTCCCTTTAAGGATTTTAGCTGCTTTAAAAATAAATTGAGCTAAAACAGCAATTCCACCCTACAATAATATCACTGAATCAGGAGATCTACTTGAGCAGACACGAGTGTGTGGGAAAATTATTATTTTTTATCACAATGAAATTTTTAAGAGCTCTGTCTGACAATCTGGAATCTTATTGCATTAGAGATGTTAGGGTTATGGGTTGATGATGGGAAGAAGAGAGGGCAAAATAAAGAAAAGTGTGAGGCTGTGATCAAGTATGGCAGGAGCAGCAAACGTTTAGGTCTACGGAGATATCTAACCGTGCAGATGTTGGGAAGTGGAGCTGTGCCTTTCTAGAACTGCGGTGACATGTGGACCCCTGGTCTTGAAAGCAATTTCTTTTGGCGCCAGTGGAAAAATGCAGCTGTCGCATGACAAATGTTGCAGTGTAGTCGTGCCCTATCTGTCGCGCGACTTATTGTCGCGCGACAAATCTCGTCATGTAGACCTAGCCTAAGGCCTCATGCACACGACAGTATTTTTTCACAGTCCGCAAAACGAGGTTCCGTTGTTCCGTGATCCGTTTTTCTTACCGTGTGTCTTGCTTGAGTTTTGGAGGATCACCAGACATGAAAAGTGAAACAAAAATCTAAGTCAAGTTTGCCTTGCAAATGATAAGAAAAAAACGGACACGGATCACGGACGCGGATGGCAATCTTGACTTGAATGGGTCCGCGAACCGTTGTCCGTGAAAAAAATAGGACAGGTCATATTTTTTTGACGGACTGGAAACACGGATCACGGACGCGGATGACAAACGGTGCATTATCCGAGTTTTCAACTGACCCATTGAAAGTCAATGGGTCCGCAGAAAATCACGGAAAATGGAACAACGGACACGAAACACAACAACGGTCGTGTGGATGAGGCCTAAGACTGTGAACATAGCCCTTGTGAACATAGCCCTTGTAAAGCTATGGAGCGGAGCATCTTTGTAGGGTCTTGTGGTTCTTGTTGGATTGTAGACCTGTGGTGCTCTGCACTCTTTGGGCTGACGTTCTGCACCTAGGCTGCTGTGAAACTGAATGCAGGTATCCTGAAATGTTATTTTTATTTTACAGACAAATTATTAAAGGGGTTTTCCAAGATGACACTGATGACTTATCCTCAGGACAGGTCATTAGTATCCGATCGGTATGGGTCTGACCCCCGAGACGCCCTGCCTATCAGCTATTTGAGAAGGCTCTTGTGAGCTCCACTGCCTTCTCCCTGCTCACCAAGCACAGCGCCGTACACTGTATAGTGGCTGTGCTCACTACCGCACTTAGCCCCATTCACTTCAATGGGGATGAGAGCGATAGGTCATCAGTCTCAAAATCTCGGAAAACCCCTTTAAGATTAGAAGGATTCCTACTTGTAAGCTAAGAATCTTCTTAAAGTCTTTGAATAAGTTACTTGTATAAAGTCATAAGTAACTACTGAGACGTCTGAAGATACTATCAAGCTGAGACAATATTTCATGACTCTAGAAAATGTCTCTCAAAGTTAAAGGGGTTATCCAATTTCTCAAACAGCCCCCCCATGTGCCGGGCCCCTCATAGGTGATATACTTATTATATACTAAATATATATATATATAATATACTTCACCCACAATGCTAAAGAGGTTCGTCCCTGTCCCCGCCTGCCATTGGCTGCTCCCACCCCGACACCAGATGTTTTCATCCGTGTACAGGGAGAAGCAGCAGAGGTAGTACAGGGACCGGGAGCGGTGCCGGGAGCGAGGAGCAGGGTAATTATATAACCTATGAGAGGCCCGCCACCCGGCACATGGGGGGGCTGATTGAGAGATTGGATAACCCCTTTAAAGAGAACCTGTCATGAAATGCAGTGCAATCAGCAGGCAGCATTGAATACAGCAGGAGGAGCTGAACAGAATGAGATATAATTTTGCAGGAAAAGATTCAGAAAAACTTGTAATTTTTGTATTTGAACCTCTTCTCTCTATGCACAGGAGATATTTGGGTGGCCCTACTCAGTGATTGATGGCTGTTCATGTATGTTTAGTCCTGCTGAGTTAGCTGTCAATCACTGAGTGGAGCCGCCCACATGACTCCTATGCATAAAGAAAAGAGGTTTAAGTACATAAATTACAGCTTTTCCTGAATCTTTTTCTGCAGAACTATATATCAGTCTGCTCAACTCCTCCGGCTCTATAATGTACTGCCTGCAGCTTGTACTGCATTTCGCGGTGGCAGGATCCCTTCAAAGTAGGTGAAGCCCCTAAGCAAACATGTGAGCTGTGGAGGCAGGAACCCAGAAGTGCACCACCTGAGGTTAACCACAAGATGGGATTCAAAGGTTTATTTGCTGTCCCACTCGGTCAGGAACACTATACATGCGTTCAGGAGCAATCGTGCCTTGTATCAATGACAGCAATGGGGTAACACATCAGGAGAAAGAGAGGGATGAGTTATTTGAAAGTGTGTGGTCCACAACTATGTCCACCCCAACCCTTTACCATTAGAACTAGGGATGAGCCAAGTTCGGCGTAGAAGGTTCGGGTTATCTAAGAATTCCGTTATAGATTCCGCTACCACGGACCATGACTTATGGTCCGGAATTCTTAGATACCCCGAACCTTGTACGCCAAACTTGAAAACAGAAGTTCACTCATCCCTAATCAGAACCATTTCATATTCACGACATGTGCCAATTGGTCAGTGCAATGTGCACAATATATAAGTGCGTAACCATACATCTCATTACAAGGGCTCATGCACACGACCGTATGTATTTTGCAGTCCGCAATACAGAGATCCACAAAAAAAAAAAAAAAAAAAAGGATGACATCCGTGTGACGTCTGTGTTGCATCCGTTTTTTTTTTTTTTGTGTGGATCCATTGTAACTAGGGATGAGCGAATCGACTCACTGTTAAAAACCTTTTCCCGAACTCAAGTTCAGTTCCAAGTGGTACCTTGGAATTTCCGTTTTTTTTTTGCAGACCCATTGAAATAAATGGATTCGCATACGGTCCGCAAATAAAACGGAACGGACAGGGAAAGAAAATATGTTCATGTGCATGAGCCCCAATGCAAACTTATAGCATTTGTGACTGTAGGTAAGTACTCTCCATCATTACATTTGTGCTGAATGGGACAAGTCTACCTGCGCACGTTGTGTATTTATGTGCAGAAAATCCGCACCAAAACTGCATAAAAAATGCCCATAAATCCTTACTCTTTATCGTGGTTTTGGTGTGTTTTTTATGCATTTTTTATGTTGTTTTTGCAACATTTTTTGGTGCAGATTTTCGGTTTATGTTAACAACTCCATTGACGTTTATGGGGAAAAAATCTCTATAAAAGGTGCTGAACTGCACACACAATTGACATTGCAGATTTTAAAATCTGCACAACAAGCCAATTTCTGCATGGAAAAAATATGCAAAGTGTACAGGAGATTTGTAAAACCTCATTCACTTTCCACACGAACATTCTGGTGGCAAACCCATGCCTGCGACGTGTGCAGGTAGCGTAAATGGGTATTTCAGAATAAAACTAATAATAATAGTGTCTGTAAGAAATATTAAAATGCAAATGAGCGCATCTCTGCTATCTCCTACAACTATAAGGGCTCATGCACAAAACTTTCGGTATTTTGCGTCCTGCAAAAAAACGGATCCGCAAAAAATACGGATGACGTCTGTGTGCATTCTGTATTTTGCGGAACGGAACAGCTGGCCGCTAATAGACCAGTCCTATACTTGTCTGTAATGCGGACAATAATAGGACATGTTCTTTTTTTGTGTTGCAGAATCTAAATGCAGGCGTATCCGAATTTTGCTCAATAGTAGAAGGAAATAAAGAAAGAAAACAGGGGCGCACATTAGGGTAGTATGTTCAACAATAAATATGTAATCAGCAATTAATGAGAATGGACGCTCACCTAAATGGCTGTGCTAGAAATAGGCACCACCCTATCGTAGGCATATATCGCAAAAGACCTTCAGTCACCAGGTATGTGCCCAATCCCACAAATAGATGCTTACGGACAGGAGGATTCTGCTTCGGCGCAAGAACTATTTTTTTGCAGAACGGACATACGGAAACGGGATGCACACTGAGTCATTTCCGTTTTTTTTTTTTGCGGTCCCATTGAAGTGAACGGTTCTGCATACGGGCCGCAAAATAACCGGAAACGGACATGGGCACAAAATACGTTTGTGTGCATGAGCCCTAATACCGAATACTAATACAATGTCAGCTTCCTGTTACTGAACCCCTTATCTGTCTATTATCGTTTAACCCTTTAAAGAAACCATTGGCCATCACCCTACATGAAGGCAGCCTAGCGCTCCACTTTGTCCATGCTACACAAGAACTGTAGTAAAATGAGCAAAAATGGCAAAATCATGTAAGACTTTAACATTTTAAAGTCCAGTTGATGCCCAATCGGCAATCACTTTCTGTCACTTTGCACTTCCACCAAACAGTCCATGTGCTTCTCCTATGTATAGATGACGTCCCCTGCTGCAGACATCTAATATCACTATAGAGATTTAGTCACGGTTGCACATCCGGGCGTTTATTTTTTTATTTTTCTTCTTTTGTCAATTTTTTGGCTTCTCCCGGACGCCAGACCATTACGCCGTCTATGGACGTAACAATTTTTCATCGATGACCGCTTCGCCCATCATCAGGTCAGATGTCATCGACTGAAACTGAATGACAGTCCACAGCCTCGGTGATAGCTGTCATGCAGGGACTGGGAAACTTCATGGTCCATACATCCTGCCTATAAGGAACCTATCAGTATTGCTATCAATAACCCTTTCACTGATGATGGGCCAGAATATGACATTATTTGCACAGGTACTGGTTAACTCTTGCAAACCCAAACCCATGTGTGGTGAATGCCATAGAGTGCATGCCCCGCTGAGGAGGACACTACAGTGGTAAAGGAACTCACCGCTTGCACCAAGTCCGCAACAAAGCAGGCAGCAAGAAGCAGCAGCAGCAGGCAAGTTCTGCAAGAGAAGCACAAGGCAGTATTATGACACCTGGGTCCCACGGACATGTTGGCACCCACAGAAAGTAACCGCAGTACTCACCGTGCCCTCATCTTGTGGCAGTCACTGACTGGCAGCCTGACCCCCCTGCGTTCTTCTACAGCTACAGTGGTCTGTCCCGGGGGCTCATTGAAAGCTTCTTGGCGGAGCTCAGAAAAGTCAGTCTAGTGGGGGTGTCCCGGGGGGGGGGGAACTGCGACACAGATAGGAAGAGGACACGGAGTTAAAACAGCGCGGCTCCGGTCGGGAGAAGAGCCGGTCGTGATAGAGAACTGTGTCACGAGAGAACCTGCCCGGACCTACTTGCCTCAGCCTGGAGAACGGCTCGCGTCCATACACTGTACAGGCAGCCTAAGGTTAGGCATGGAGGAAGGGGGCGGGGCCGGGCGCCTGTCAATCACTGCTCAGTGGGATTTTGGGGGACGGCTGAGGGGATTCTCATTTACACCTAGAAACTGTAATACATGGACATAAAGCTTATATTATTCCAGTCACAATTACATGCTTCTATTATATACTATACATATACAGCGCCCACCGGCTGCTCTCTTCACAATTACCCCGGGTGCAATGACTTTACACATTGCACCTTGCAACAAATTCGTCGCCAATTGTATATTTTTATTCCCCTAATAATGTGGACGGGCTGGGGTGGCTAATACGTTATATCGCGATATTCCTAGGCCGAGGATGCATGTGTGAGGAGAAGTGCATGGTCTCCATTGACTTTGCCATTCCAAACTATTTATTCCACAGAAAGGACAAATATTAGTTTTCAATTACAGACAAAATAAGTCCCCCCCCCCCCCCCCCCCCTTTAGAAATGCAGAGTCTCTGTGAGACACCGGTGGGCGGGAGTGGGTGTTGGGAGTGGGTGGGCTGTTCAGCAGGAGGCTGGGGTCACTATCACCACAGGGGGAGAGAAAAAAAATCCTAAGGAGTCTCTCCATTAATTTAGAGAAAAGGCTGCGGAGAGGCCACAGCTATCTGCCTCACACAGGTTTCTGTAGCCTAGGGGAGATGCTGCGGCGGAGGGATCCTTGAGAAAGTAGTGCGCCTCGTAACTTCACTAAGGGGGAAAAAAAAGTTTCGCAGCACTTTGCAGAAGGCAGTAGTGGCCCCTGCTGAGTGTGTCCTGCCGCCTCTCCTCCTCTGCCGGGCCATTCCGCAGAATATGTCAGCGCCTCTGCCTCTGCCTTGCAGTCGGAGCCGGTGCTGAGACATTTACAGCTTGAAGAATGAGGTTGGGGCATTTGCACAGTCTGGCTGCCCTGCTGCTGCTGGGGCACTGGGTGCAGAAGGCAGACCCTGCGGTAAGTACCCTCTTGTATAGAGATGCATGGAGTGGCTGACAGCCACCCTCTTATTATATTTATAAACCTTGTAACTCAAACCCTTCTGGTTAAAAATAGTGGATTGTGACCTCACTAGGACCAGGAAGGGGCAGGGGGGCTATTTCTGTCATTTTGGAAGAAAATGTGGCACATTGTTTCTATGGAGGAGGCCATGGGCTGACAGCTCTCACCCTCCCCAGTAGGCACTTTACTGGGAAGCACTTGTTTCCAGTTCAGATCAAGTTCTCTGTGAATTCGATGTATTTATGTTTTTTATTTTATTTACTTAGTGTCAGATTTTTAATATTGTTTCTTTCTTAGCGAACAGCAATATTACACCCTCTACATACCGCCCCTATGAGTAGGTGAATGAATGGTGAGATAGGGTGTATGGAGGCTCATCTCTTTACTGTGCCCCTGTCGAGGTCCGCAAACACGGATCCTTAAAATACGCACGCCTTTCCGTGGGCAATCCGCATTTATCACTGGAAAGGACTATTTTTCTACGCATAGGAGATGTTCTACCATTTGTGGAACGGACAGCCGTGGGCTGTCTCTCTCTCTCTCTTTTTTTATTTTTTATCTGCAAAATCCGGTCGTGTGCATGAGCCTTAACTCTATATAGTCTTTAAGCCAGCGGTCTGCAACCTCTGGTTCTCCAGATGTCGTGAGACTACAACTCCTAGTCTGAGACTGTCAGAGCATCCTGGCACCTGTAGTTCTACAACTGGGGAGGTACAGTTTAGAGACCTGACGCCTGCAGCTAGAGATGAGCGAATTTCATATTTAGAAATTCGTTCACGCTTCGTTTGGTGGTAAAAGCAGAATTGCGTTATGGATTCCGTTACCACGGACCATAACGCAATTCTGTGACGGAATGCCTTTAGAGGGGAGTCCTCTCCTGCATAACGGTAATGGGACGGATCCGTTTTGCAGCCCATAGACTTCTATTATGACGGAAAATGCATTCCGTCATAGAATTGCGTTATGGTCCGTGCAAACGGAATCCATAACGCAATTCTGCTTTTAACACCAAACTAAGCCATTGAAATTTGCTCATCTCTACCTGCAGCGTCTCTAATGGATTCTCGCATTATGAGATGCATAACCAGATAACGTATGGAAGCTCCCGGCTGTCCGGGGTGCGCACATCTCATTACACGTATGATAGCATTGTGTGGTCTTCTGTAGAGAACATCTGAGAAATCGCATTACAGCAGCCAGAGGACTTCCTACCTGTCCCGATAGGTTTCTGGAAGTAGATTTCAGGAGGAGGAGACTGTTCCACTATGGTACTGCAGCGAGAGCAGCTGAAAGGCTGGACTGCTGAGCAGGTTAGGCCTCGAAATGCCACAGGGAAGCATCCCGGAGCAGTCCTGACATGCTGGGCGGATTGTGGAATATAGGACATTCGTTCTGCGCAGGTAGCGTTAGACTTTTCCATGTACAGGCTGAGCTTTTCCAACCTTAAACTTTCTTGTTTTTTTTTTCTATAAGGGTGCATTCACACCACCGTATGTATTTTGCTGTATTCAAAATACAGATGACGTCCGTGTTGCATCCGTTTTTTTGTTTTGTTTTTTTTGCAGTTCCATTGACTTCAGTAAGTTCATGGTCTGCCTTTGTGGCAAAGAATAGGACACGTTCTATCTCTTGCAGAACGGACATACGGATGCAGAAAGCACATGGGGATGACATCTGTGTGCTTTCTGTGTCCGTATGTCCATAATGCAAATGGTACTTATTGAAGTCAATGGGTCCCCCCCCCCAAAAAAAAAAAATGGATGCCACACGGACATCAGTCGTGTGAATGTACCCTTAGTCTTACATGTTAATATTTGGTATATACATGGTGTATATACTTGCAGGACAGTAACCAGTACATCAGCTTGGCCAATAGACAAAGCTATTCGTGAACACTTTTCTATGACCAGGAAGGTAAATGTGCCTAACAGTGAAAAAAACATAGCCCCCAAATGCCTCATTTCACCGTTATCAGGGTCTAATCCTGTGCAAAATCCATTACTACACATAAGGCTCCATTCACACATCCGTGGTGTGTTGCGGACCCGCAACACACACGCCCGGCACCCCTATAGAAATGCCTATTCTCATCCGCAAGCTGCGGACAAGAATAGGACATGTTCTATCTTTTGCGGAGCTGCGGACCTGAAGATCGGGGCCGCGCTCCGCAAATGCGGATGCTGACAGCACACTGTGTGCTGTCCGCATCCATTCCGTCCCCATAGAAAATGAATGGGTCCGCACCCGTTCCACAAAATTGTGGAACGGATGCGGACCCATTTGCGGATGTGTGAATGGAGCCTAAGAAAGTGAACTGGTCAATCACACTAAAAAACCCTCTGGAAAGTGAACTGGTTAAGGAAGGGAAATCCAGTGTGAGTTGATGCCCGTTAGCACATTGATGAGGCGGTCGTGGCAGCCCTCGTTGGCATCATTGGCACATAGTCTTATATTAAATCAGTGCAGTTCACTGAGACCTCTGGAGTCCATCTACTGACAGTTTTCTAACTATAGAAATGAAAACTGGGACCTGGGACCACATCTGAGACTTCTCGACTGCCAAGTGCTTGTAAGATCAGGACTGTCAGATTTAGGCCTCTTGTACACGACCGTATGGTTTTTTCAGTGTTTTGCGGTCCGTTGCTCACGGATCCGTTGTTCCGTTTTTTTGTTTCCGTTGTGTTTCCGTTCTGTTTTTCCGTATGGCATATACAGTATACAGTAATTACATCGAAAAAATTGGGCTGGACATAAAATTTTCAATAGATGGTTCCGCAAAAACGGAACGGATACGGAAGACATATGGAGTACATTCCGTATGTGTTCTGTTTTTTTTGCGGACCCATTGACTTGAATGGAGCCACGGAACGTGATTTGCGGGCAATAGTACATGTTCTATCTTTGAACGGAAATATGGAAACAGAATGCATACAGAGTACATTCCGTTGTTTTTTTTGCGGAACCATTGAAATGAAATGGTTCCGTATACGGAACGCAAAAAACGGCCCGTAAACGGAAAAAAAAACGGTTGTGTGAAAGAGGCCTTAGGTGAAGTGGGATAGAATCCAGAATCCCTGTCTTCTGGTTATACGATGCCTTTAACAAAGATTGCTTCCCATCACTTTCCTTTCACCTGTTATTCAGGGGCAGTGAACATGAGTAATACACCGATTCAATGGAAAGCTCACGTAATGGCCGCAGCCACTCATTTCAGCTAGCATTGTCAAACAGACTAAGGCCTCTTTTACACGACAGTATGTCTTTTTCAGTGTTTTGCGTTCCGTTTTTTGTTTCCGTTGTGTTTCCGTTCCGTTTTTCCGTTCCGTTTTTCCGTATGGCATATACAGTGTACAGTAATTTCATAGTAAAAATTGGGCTGGGCATAACATTTCTAATAGATGGTTCCGCAAAAAACGGAACGGATACGGAAGACATACGGATGCATTTCCGTATGCATTCCGTTTTTTTGCGGACCCATAGACTTTAATGGAGCAACGGAACGTGATTTGCGGCCAAATATAGGACATGTTCTATCTTTGAACGGAAAAACGGAAATACGGAAACGGAATGCATACGGAACACATTCCGTTTTTTTTGCGGAACCATTGAAATGAATGGTCCCGTTTACGGACCGCAAAAAACGGCCCGCAAAACGGAAAAAAAAACGGCCGTGTGAAAGAGGCCTAAGGCATCATGCACACGTCCATATGTTTTTTACTGTCGCAAAAAATACGGATGACGTCCGTGTGCATTCCGTATTTTGCAGAACGGAACAGCTGGCCCCTAATAGAACAGTCCTATCCTTGTCCAATATGCGGACAATAATAGGACAGGTTCTATATTTTGTGGACCGGACCTACGGAAACAGAATGCACACAGAGTAAATTCTGTTTTTTTTTTTTGAGGACCCATTGAAATGAATGGTTCCGCCTACAGTCTGCAAAAAAAACGGAACGGACACCCCTTAGTGCTCATGCACAGCAATGTATTTTCGTTCCATTTTTTTGTGGTGGACCGTATGCAAACCATTTATTTCAACGGGTCCGCAAAAAAAAAAAAAACGGAAGGTACTCTGTGCGCATTCCGTTTTACAAATGTCCGCATGTCTGTTCTGCAAAAAAATAGAACATGTCCTATTATTGTCTTCATTACTGACAAGGATAGGACTGTTCTATTTGGGGCCAGCTGTTCTGTTCCGCAAAATACGGAATGCACACGGACGTCATCCGTATTTTTTGCGGACCGCAAAATGCATATGTTCGTGTGCATGAGCCCTTAAAGAGTGTGAGATCCTTGTAGTCAGTGCCCTTAGTAATGTGCTGCTGGAATCTAGCGTTCTCACTTGTGCCATCTATGAAAAATACATCCATTTCTGACAACTTTCAGTTTAAAACGTTTCCTGCCTACGGCGCACAATGACCAACCAGACTTTTTTGTGGCAACAAGAAGCCGTATCCCTCTGCGTTCATGCACATGATGCAAATACAGATGTCTCCACATTCGGCGCACTGGCGTTTTGATGCAGGTTTTTGAGCCATAGCCAACAGTTGGATCTGGCAGCAAGAAGAATTTTAAGTCCTTATATTTCCTGATCCTTTTGAATAAGACCAAAACAATTGCTCGACGTGCGGCAGTTTCTGAAAAACGCTGTGTGTGAATTCAACCTAAAGGCCATTTTTAAAGAATGACTTATAAGATTGAGCAATTTTGCACCAGAGCTACCTACCGTTCTCGGAAGATCTTCACATGCATCTTCATAAGTCGGTCCCCATTAACGCATGTATTTTTTCCCCGTTTTTGTGGATTCCAGCGTTGAAGTCATTAATAAACTGCGTGGTACCAGGCGGCACTGCAGGGGTGATTAGCCGAATCACCATAGTTTCACAAGTAGGACAAGAAAACTGCTATCCTACAAATTCCAGAGGAATTCCCACTTCATATGAATGATTACTGCCCACAGTTCTGTATGACATGTCCTTTATGACCAAACCTGACAGTCGCAACGTGAAGAGCAATCTTCTCCTCTTCATGCAATGGATATTGGGTGACATTTGCTGATTTGTTAGCCTAGAAGTAGGTGAATTAGCTGAGTTTAGCATATGTTTTATATACAGAATCGGGGTGGACTGGGAACTGAACGTGGCCCTGGGAATAAAAAACTAAAAGTGCCCCCATGTTGTAGGCGAGTCCAAATTGACAAGTAGGCAGGGACAACAGAAGTAGACGGGGCCAGCAATCCTTAGGTAGCACAAAATACTGCCCCAACAGAACCAGATACCACAGTGCATCTCAAAATACTGCCCCAGCAAAACCAGATACCACAGTGCAGCACAAAATACTGCCCCAGCAGAACCAGATACCACAGTGCAGCACATAATACGGCCCCAGCAGAACCAGATACCACAGTGCATCTCAAAATACTGCCCCAGCAAAACCAGATACCACAGTGCAGCACAAAATACTGCCCCAGCAGAACCAGATACCACAGTGCAGCACAAAATACTGCCCCAGCAGAACCAGATACCACAGTGCAGCTCAAAATACTGCCCCAGCAAAACCAGATACCACAGTGCAGCACAAAATATGGCCCCAACAGAACCAAATACAACAGTGCAGAACAAAATACTGCCCCAGCAGAACCAAATACCACAGTGCAGCATAAAATACTGCCCCAACAGAACCAGATACCACAGTGCAGCACAAAATATGGCCCCAGCAGAACCAGATACCACAGTGCAGCACAAAATACTGCCCCAGCAGAACCAGATACCACAGTGCAGCTCAAAATACTGCCCCAGCAGAACCAGATACCACAGTGCAGCACAAAATACTGCCCCAGCAGAACCAGATACCACAGTGCAGCTTAAAATACTGCCCCAGCAGAACCAGATACCACAGTGCAGCTCAAAATACTGCCCCAGCAGAACCAGATACCACAGTGCAGCATGAAATACTGCTCCATCAGAACCAGATACCACAGTGAAGCACAAAATACTGCTCCATCAGAACCAGATACCACAGTGCAACACAAAATATGGCCTCAGCAGAACCAAGTATCACAGTGCAGCATAACATACTGCCCCAGCAGAACCAGATACCACAGTGAGGCACAAAATACTGCTCTAGCAGAACCAGATACCACAGTGCAGAACAAAATACTGCTGAGGGCAACGATACAGTTGGATTCAGGAGGTCACCTGCAGCCACCGACCAAGTGCCTAAGTACCTGATGCTCCTACCATTAATTAATGTCGCGATCATCAGATCATTATGTACCTGGCCAGTGGCTGTGAGGAGGGCTCGGGTGGTCTCCTAGGCATGATCGGCCCACCTGGAAATTTCCCTGTTGGGTCTGTGGCCGGTCCACCCCTGTACAGAATATTGCATGTTGAGGATGTTTGAGCTCCCGCATTTCTACCCTCCATTACCAGGACAGGGAATGACAAGACACATACACTGCGTGCAGAATTATTAGGCAAATGAGTATTTTGACCACATCATCCTCTTTATGCATGTTGTCTTACTCCAAACTGTATAGGCTCGAAAGCCTACTACCAATTAAGCATATTAGGTGATGTGCATCTCTGTAATGAGAAGGGGTGTGGTCTAATGACTTCAAAACCCTATATTAGGTGTGCATAATTATTATCCTTTCCTTTGGCAAAATGGGTCAAAAGAAGGACTTGACAGGCTCAGAAAAGTCAAAAATAGTGAGATATCTTGCAGAGGGATGCAGCACTCTTAAAATTGCAAAGCTTCTGAAGCGTGATCATCGAACAATCAAGCGTTTCATTCAAAATAGTCAACAGGGTCGCAAGAAGCGTGTGGAAAAACCAAGGCGCAAAATAACTGCCCATGAACTGAGAAAAGTCAAGCGTGCAGCTGCTAAGATGCCACTTGCCACCAGTTTGGCCATATTTCAGAGCTGCAACATCACTGGAGTGCCCAAAAGCACAAGGTGTGCAATACTCAGAGACATGGCCAAGGTAAGAAAAGCTGAAAGACGACCACCACTGAACAAGACACACAAGCTGAAACGTCAAGACTGGGCCAAGAAATATCTCAAGACTGATATTTCTAAGGTTTTATGGACTGATGAAATGAGAGTGAGTCTTGATGGGCCAGATGGATGGGCCCGTGGCTGGATTGGTAAAGGGCAGAGAGCTCCAGTCCGACTCAGACGCCAGCAAGGTGGAGGTGGAGTACTGGTTTGGGCTGGTATCATCAAAGATGAGCTTGTGGGGCCTTTTCGGGTTGAGGATGGAGTCAAGCTCAACTCCCAGTCCTACTGCCAGTTTCTGGAAGACACTTTCTTCAAGCAGTGGTACAGGAAGAAGTCTGCATCCTTCAAGAAAAACATGATTTTCATGCAGGACAATGCTCCATCACACGCGTCCAAGTACTCCACAGCGTGGCTGGCAAGAAAGGGTATAAAAGAAGAAAATCTAATGACATGGCCTCCTTGTTCACCTGATCTGAACCCCATTGAGAACCTGTGGTCCATCATCAAATGTGAGATTTACAAGGAGGGAAAACAGTACACCTCTCTGAACAGTGTCTGGGAGGCTGTGGTTGCTGCTGCACGCAATGTTGATGGTGAACAGATCAAAACACTGACAGAATCCATGGATGGCAGGCTTTTGAGTGTCCTTGCAAAGAAAGGTGGCTATATTGGTCACTGATTTGTTTTTGTTTTGTTTTTGAATGTCAGAAATGTATATTTGTGAATGTTGAGATGTTATATTGGTTTCACTGGTAAAAATAAATAATTGAAATGGGTATATATTTGTTTTTTGTTAAGTTGCCTAATAATTATGCACAGTAATAGTCACCTGCACACACAGATATCCCCCTAAAATAGCTAAAACTAAAAACTACTTCCAAAAATATTCAGCTTTGATATTAATGAGTTTTTTGGGTTCATTGAGAACATGGTTGTTGTTCAATAATAAAATTAATCCTCAAAAATACAACTTGCCTAATAATTCTGCACTCCCTGTATGGCATTGAATGAGGTTGTGACTTACCACTCTACAGCTGGATTCACATTTACTTTTCAGCTCTGTACATACCGTAGTTTTATTTGAACTGTGCACACTGTAAGAGGATACATTGTACAAAGTGCTAGATGTAAAGAAATTTCCATTTTATGAAATGGAAGTGTCATAAATATTTATATAATATGATTTAGTCTCAGCTAAAAAAAAAACATTTAACTCTTTTGAAATGGGGTTTCAAAGTGAAAACTCTGCTAGGATAACTAAAAAAGGACCTGTAACCTCTCCCTACTTAGCTCTTTTAGTAACTACTTGCATTCCCCATGTAATATCAATTCTGGAGTCTCTATTCTTATGGCTATGTTGTGCCATTCCTTTATTATTCTTTCTGTAAGTTATAAAATAATTAGCTGCAGTTTGTAGTGAAGATCTAAGCTGGGTGTTACCAGTTAGGGGTGGGTCCCTGCACAGATTGGATAGTGTCAAGCTGTGTAGGGACAAAAGGGCTGTGGAGTCGGTAGATAAATGTTCCGACTCCGACTCCTCAGTTTTATGTACTTCCGACTCCGACTCCGACTCCCCGACTCCTCTGTATTAATATGCGAATGTATTTTATACATTCCTTGAGGGAAAGAAACGCAACCTACCACAGGACTACTGGCTGGGAAGCCTTAGCCTTAGCTAAATGACAGCAGTTTTTCCAATGGTTTACAGCTTCAGTCTTGAACTATTGGCCCTCCATTCCCTTCACTTATACAAGTGTCTCACTCTCTAGTCCTGCAAAAAACATATTTATTTAATCCCTTATCAGTGAGAGGCTAGGTTACACATGGACGCTGCGTTCCCTGTAAAAGCAGAACACAACACTATGGAAAGTATAAGTATTGCAGCTCCTAATTGTGCGTTGCGTGCCATATAGTGAAGTACATGAAAAGCATGCTTCTTCACCGTCACTTAACGTGTTCGTTTTGCGGTTACGTGAGGCACTGCATGCATTGGTCTTTATTCTTACAGTAGAGAAGTCATTAATTATAACTTTTTGTGAATTGGGACATTTAAACTTGCTTTTTTTTTTTATTCCAATCTAAATTTAGTAGGAGTCGGAGTCGGAGTCGGTGCATTGTTTGCCGACTCCGACTCCAGGTACCCAAAATTTCCCCCGACTCCGACTCCACAGCCCTGGACAAAACCTAGACTAGTAACACCCAACTGCAACTTAAAGGGGTTGTCTGATCTTGGACTTTGGGGGCTTATCTCTAGGAAATACCCCCAATGCCTGATGTAAGCCCCATAGAAGTGAATGGAGCTGTGGTCGTGCATTAATAAATAAAAATAATATTTTTTTTGTATATAGTGCCACCATATTCCGCAGCTCTTTACAAATTCAGAGGGTTTATGTACAAAACAAAATACATCACAATGTAACTAGCTAAAATACAACTGAAACACTAGGAATGAGGGCCCTGATCACAAGAGCTACCAATCTATGCATTCATTTCAATGAGACTATTAAAGAAATGTGGGCTGCACTCTCCATCACTTTACGGGTCCATTCTAAGGATAGGTGCAGGTTCCAGAGGTGGGACCGACACCTATCAGTCATTGGGGGCTTAATCTAGTGATATGCCCACAATGTCCAAGGTGAGACAATCCCTTTAATTGCAAACTGCTAGCAATTTCTTCATAACTTCTAGCAGGAAAAAAAAAGGGATGGTTCAACACAGAGTCATACAGATAGTTGCTCCAAAGTTGTTATTACACGAGGAAGTCAGGAGAGGTGACAGGTCTTATTTAATTGTGCAGACTAGGGCTGCAGCTGTTGATTATTTTAGTAATCAAGTATTCTATCGATTAATCCAACTATTTTTTCGAGTACTCTAATAAGAAAAAAATAATTAAAAGAACATTTTCCTTTATGAAACTCATCAGCTTCCTCAATGCCATCATCAGACCCCCATGCCATCAGTTTCCCCCCCCCCATGCCATCAGGCTCCCCCCAGTGCCATCAGCTGCACCCACCAGTGCCATCAGCTGCACCCCCAGTGCCATCAGCGGTTTCCCCCATGCCATCAGGCTCTTCTTCCCCCCCCCAGTGCCACCATCTCCCCCTCCTAGCCATAAGTCCCCAGCGCCAGTGAAATAAAATACTTACCTCTCCTGTAGGGGAGCTGCACGCGCTGCACTGGGAACAGACGTCACACAGCGCTTACGTGCACTATGTCCTGATGATGTGTCAGGATCCAGTGCAGCACTGTGCGGGCCAGTGGGTGACCCCGGAGCGGTGAGTAATAATAAGCATAATTTTCCGCGCGAGTGCAAAACATTGTAATGCGTTTTGCACTCGCGTGAGAAAAATCGCTCATGTTTGGTACCCAGACCCGAACTTCTTCACAGAAGTTCGGGCTTGGGATCGGTGTTCTGTAGATTGTATTATTTCCCCTTATAACATAGTTATAAGGGAAAATAATAGCATTCTGAATACAGAATGCATAGTAAAATAGCGCTGGAGGGGTTAAAAAAATTATAATAATAATTTAACTCACCTTAGTCCACTTGATCGCGATGCCCGGCATCTCCTTCTGTCTCCTTTACTGAACAGGACCTGTGGTGAGCATTCATTACAGGTAAAGGACCTGTGGTGACGTCACTCCGGTCATCACATGATCCATCACATGATCTTTTACCATGGTGATGGATCATGTGATGACCGGAGTGACGTCACCACAGGTCCTTGACATGTAATGAATGCTCACCACAGGTCCTGTTCAGTAAAGGAGACAGAAGGAGGTGCCGGGCATCGCGATCAAGTGGACTAAGGTGAGTAAAAAAAAATTATTATTTTTCTTTAACCCCTCCAGCGCTATTGTACTATGCATTCTGTATTCAGAATGCTATTATTTTCCCTTATAACCATGTTATAAGGGAAAATAATAATGATCGGGTCTCCATCCCGATCGTCTCCTAGCAACCGTGCGTGAAAATCGCACCGCATCCGCACTTGCTTGCGGATGCTTGCGATTTTCACACAACCCCATTAACTTCTATGGGGCCTGCGTTGCGTGAAAAACGCAGAATATAGAGCATGCTGTGATTTTCACGCAACGCACAAGTGATGCGTGAAAATCACCGCTCATGTGAACAGCCCCATAGAAATGAATGGGTCGGTATTCAGTGCGGGTGCAATGCGTTCAACTCACGCATCGCATCCGCGCGGAATACTCGCCCGTGTGAAAGGGGCCTAACAGTTCGAAATGATAGGCTAGGGGGTGAGGTTTGTTCAGGAATTACTCTTGTGTTAGATAGCAGTGGACGCTTGATTACTGTCAGTGATTGAATAGAAGCTTGTTAGCGATGCAAGGAATGAGAACGTGTTGCAGTTTTTCTTGCCAGGGTTTCCAAACCGGTATAAAATTGTAGAAACAAGCTATTCGTATCGACTGTGATTTATTGTATAGCTACAGTAGTTGGCCTTCTTTAACCACTATGAAATTGATAGATGTTCTTCAAAAGGAATGTACTAGTAGTTATACTCCGGCTAAGGCTTTTTACACACAACTGTATTTTTGGTCTAAAAAAGAAGGGGTGCAACCTCCAGGATCATCCAAAGCTTGGGGTGCTCAAGAATGCAAAAACTTTATTGGGATAGTCTCACAGTTCTTAGGTCTTGGTGATGTCTCCCCTTTACTAGATTCAGACTTTTTGATGAAGGGGAGACGCATCAAAATGTGTCGTCTTTTAGACTATATGAATAAAGTTATTGCATTTGTGTGCATCCCAAGCCTTGGATGACTTTATTCCACGATTCTGGAAGGTTATCAGTATTAGGCCTCATGCACACAGCCGTTGTTTTGGTCCGCATCTGAGCCGCAGTTTTGGTGGCTCGGATGCGGACCCATTCACTTCAATGGGGCAGCAAAAGATGCGTACAGCACTCCGTGTGCTGTCCGCATCCGTTGCTCCGTTCCGTGGTCCGCAAAAAAAAATATAACATGTCCTATTCTTGTCCGCGTTTTCCGGACAAGAATAGGCAGTTATATTAATGGCTGTCCGTGCCATTCCGCAAACGCACACAGACGCCATCCGTGTTTTGCGGATCCGTGGTGTGCGGACCGCAAAACGCACAACAGTCGTGTGCATGAGGCCTTATGCTAGATCCGATGTCATTTTCATCCCATCTTTCATGTTCAGGTAGCAGCGGTTCCCTCCTGAACTGAGGCTAAGGCATCTAGCAGAGCAGCCACTCTGCTCACTGCTTTAATATGAAAGGTGAGCAACCTACCGATAGAAATCTATACATAATGTATCACACAAAGCACCAAATTGCCTTTCTGCTTTCCTTCTAGTGTAAGTTATGCATAGGTAGATTCTTTTATCACATTAACAGTTAATATGTGAATATTCTATGTTGGGCAAGCCTCGAGTCGTTATAAATAGGTGGCTCCTGAGGCAGTCCGTGAGCTTGGATTGAAATCTGCGGTAACTCGGAGCTGCTGTCGATTTTAGTCTTTATGTACGCCAGCTTCTGGTGTAAATAACGATGAATGAGTCGGGGGTCGATGGCCCCGCCCACACTTCTCCTTCACCACTCCCCCTTTTCTTAAAATTGGCATAAAATGCCAATTGCAACTAGAAAAGTTGGATCTGGTGGATTTGCCAAAAACAGTCGTAGGTGGAAAATTGAATTTCCCTCAATATGTTTCCCTGATTGGTCATTCTAAGAAGCAGATCAGAGCTGAAAGGGACCAGACCTGCACTAAATGTGGGGGACCTTCCCAGCAGGTCATCCCAGCGATGACGGATTTAAGGTCAGACCGCTACCATTTTTTTCTTACAAATACTTTTTTGATTTTCTCAAAAATGGAAAGCTACCTGCACTTGCTTTTAAAACGGTACACAGCCACCATGCTTAAAAGCACCACCAATTTTTATGCTAAAGCATGAAGAACAGGTCAGTAATACAATGCAGTGATGAACACAGGCCTCCTCTGTACATCTATTGGCTTACATTTGCACTCAGTGCTCTTTCCTCTTCATGCACTCAGGCGTCATCATGTAATATCTGATTCATGTGTTCACCCATTCAGTCTATTACACATCAACACATCCACCAGTGGAATCCCAGTTCATGTGCCCTCATGTTACCTTTTTTAAAGAGGAAGTCAGTGTAAAAATGCATATTTACCTAGCAAGAACATATGAAATAAATGTAACATTGAGCATTTGAGTATTAAACATATATATTAATTAATATTCTTTACATACTGCCAGAATTCACTATGTCATGGATACCTGAAATCTGTCTCATTTTAATTGACAATAATGCACTTCCTAATGAGGGAATATTCTATTATATGGGCTGTTATAGTATTGGAGAAATTAACTTCAACAAGAATAAACGACATTGTTTCTAAAAAGATTGGATTAATTTCTAATGATGAGATTTTTTCTCTAACCCCTGGGGATCAGTGTTTCCCCTCGAAACAGTTGCTTTGCAGCATTAAAGGATCTTCCAGCATCAACAACTTATCTCCTATCCAATGGGTAGATTTGTGGTAATCCTACTGCTGAGACCCCTACCCACCATCAGTACAGGGATCGAGGGTCCCATGCTTGCATGGAGCGGTGGTGGAGCATGCTCACTGCTGCCCCATTCAAACACTGTAGCACTCTACTTAGCTTATCTTCACCGGTCCCATAAACTTTTAAATCCTCAGTATCGGTAGTAGTCCCAGTGGTTAGGCTTTGCACATTTATTAAACTTTTTTTGACTATTCGGACCAAAGGGAATGGCTTATGAGTGTGGCATGCAAGAAAGGTGTATGGCTTAGGGCTCATGCACACAACTGTTTGTTTTTTTGCGGATTGGATGCGGACTGATTCACTTCAATGGGGCTGCACAAGATATAGACAGCACAATGCAAAAAAATAGAACATGTCCTAGTCTTGTTTGTTTTACGGACAAGGATAAGACAGTTCTATATAGGGCCAGACGTTCCGTTCCGCAAAATGCGGAACACACACACGGCTGGTATCTGTGTGCATGAGCCCTTTAAGCTGAGCCAATGTGCGCAAACACTGCGACAACATTTTGGCACAAAATTCTGCCATACAGTAATCCAGGTAATAGGTGGTATAAACTAAACTGCAAACGGTCGTTCCCGACAATCTGAATTTGCCACCGATCACCTGATGAATGAGTGAAACGCTTGTTCATCGGGTGATCCTGTTGCTCGTGCAGGCACCACCGATTTTAGCTTCTGGGCAGCAGATCGTGTGGTCTAAACAGTGATCTACTGCTCAGAAACCATGACGCTATAGCAATCCCCCGTCCTCATACAGTGAAGGAGATCGCTGCACATAAATGTGCGGTCTCCTTCACTGAACGGGCAGCCAACCTCAGGAAGGCCGCACATTGCCCCGTGTAAGCCCAGCTGTAGACTGGACAATATAAATGTGCCTCAGATTTACCATTGAGCATCAGCCACTGCGATAAATGTGGTCCATGTTTAGACTGTCTAGTCTAAGCTTACACCGTATGTGCTCATGTATCGGTCTTATTCCAAAAATGAAGTTGAGCACATTACGCCACCCCTGCCTTAAATTCTAATAGCTGTGAGTTTTTGTCTGAGATTGCATGAGTGCACACGAGCAACCCGCAACCATTGTGGGCTGAAACGGGGCTAAGATCACGTGTCCAATGTACAGCACATGATCCTGGAAGTGTCCGCTACAGAATTACACAGGGAGCACAGCACTCACCCGGTAAGGATAAAAAAATGATGGTCATACTATTCTTGTAAGGGTACTTTCACACTTGCGGCAAAGGATTCCGGCAGGCTCTGGCAATCTGGACGCAAACGGATGCATTTGTGAGACGGATACGGATGCGGTTCCGTCTCACAAATGCATTGCAATACCGGATCCGTCTTTCCGGTTGTCATCCGGAAAAACGGATCCGGTATTTTTTTTTTTACAGATTTAATGGTCTGCGCATGCGCAGACGGAAAGAACGGATCCGTTATCAATGGAAATTAATGCCGGATCCGGCAAGTGTTCAGGATTTGTGGCCAGAGATAAACCTGCAGCATGCTGCGGTATTTTCTCCGTCCAAAAAAATGTAAGAGGGTCTGAACTGATGCATCCTGAACGGATTTCTCTCCATTCAGAATGCATTAGGATAAAACTGATCAGTTTTTTTCCGGTATAGAGCCCCTAGGACGGAACTCAATACCGGAAAACAAAAACGCCAGTGTGAAAGTACCCTAAGACTTACCGCTCTGCGCGAGATGAGATGATAAAATATAACCAGATATCCCCTTTAATTCCCTTAGTAAATGTCTCTTCGGTCACAGTTTTTCACCACGTGTGTGAAGGCACCCCCACCCCACACAGTTGTTGTAGATATCTCTATGCTTCCGCCATTGCAGCAGATAGTCAAGGAGTCATACAAATGGTATATGAACCTGTCTGTCATCTATGCCTGACAAAAATGTTAAAAAGAAAGACGCCATTACAGACCCGCAAAACTTTTAAAATCTTGCATATGGGGGAGGGGCAGTGGCCTAAACTCCATCCAAAGCTGGATGCCAGCCAAATGAGATACAGTTTCAAATACCCCCCTTGAATCCACAGTATAGCAAACGAGCAACGTTTTCTTGTATATTTCATGATAATACACAATAGAAAATTTCCCGTCATTATTAAGTATAGTATTTCTGGAAATATGGGCTTATGTCATGGTATGCCAATGCACAATGTACCCCCTGTCTAGATTACATCTCCATGGTCAGGAGACAGAATCACTGATGCAGGGAGTCATTTCCTGAAATTTTAACCTGAGTCTTTCACTTCACCTGAAAGAAAAAAATAAGGTGGAATAACAGAAAGTAGGAAATATACAATTAACCATTTTGCACCCACAGGCGGTGTATATCTTGCTTTGGATTACTCGAGCGTGAATGCCGGACAATGCACAAATGTTTCCAATGTTCTGATTAATGATTGCCTAAAGTGGAGGAAAAGAAGGAAATTGAAGAATGGAGATCCCAAATCATTCCCAAAGCTTTCTGTGCCATTAACCTATAAGAATCATAATCAATCCCCAAACTATAACTGCTGAATACATCCTGGTGCAGCTTGTGTTTTACATGCTGTAATGAAAACTGAAATGAAAGCAACCAATCAGAGCTCTGCTTTCATTTCTTAAATTGATTTGGGAAAGGGAAAGCTTCGCTGTGATTGGTTGTGAGGGGCAATAGGCCTTATATTTGTGTCAGTTTTCAGATGGGGCCAGTTTTGCAAATTCAGTTTAGCAGTTCGACCTTTGCAAGTTTAGAAACGTTAAAAAGCCTGGATAAAGCTATGAGTTCACCGATACCTTCTGTGGCCTGGACATGTGGTGATTACCACTCACTAGGTCTCATGCACACGGCCGTGAGTGTTTTGTGATCCGCAAATCGGGGATCTGCAAAACACGGATGCCAGCCGAGTGCAAGACACCATTATTATTAAACTTCTGTAAAAACGTCCTATCCTTGTCCACAAAATGGACAAGGATAGGACATGCTCTATTTTTTTGCGGGCCACCGGAACAGACGTGCAGATGCTGACATCACACGAGATGAATGGGACAGAAACTACGGCCGTGTGCATGAACCCTAAACCTGTATTTGCCCGGCAGCACCTGTATTTGCTGTTGTTTTAAATAGCAGGTATGGGTCCAATTTAGCTACCAACAGTCTTGAATTTGCAGGGACTGTCTATAATTTTCAGAGACAGGTCTCTGCAACTTCAGGCTGACCAAGGTTAAAAAATGGATGGGGCTTGTGTAAGCCCCGCCATCAGGTGGTTGGCCCTGGATTGGTTTGGGCATTCCCAAGGCGGGCTTACATGACCCAAATTTACCAGCTACATTGTTGGTAGCTATGGTGCGGCCGGGCAGGTAGTGGTAAGCTGCATGCAATTCAGACCGGCTAAACAGTGCAGTCTTCAGCCTAATTGCTCCTGATCTGATCGCAGCTGGCTGTGTCCCAAACGGCTCACGTCCGCGCCATGTGGTCATACCCTTAGTGTCGTGCTGGGATGGGGGCTCACCAGTCGAATAAACACTGGGAGCCCAACTAAAGTTATGTGCAAGTATTACTTGTTCATGTTTAGGCCTTAATTAAGTTACATTTGACAAAAAAAAATAGCACTGCATGCAGCACTATTTTTTCTGGCAACAACAGATATCTGAATGGGACTCCACGGCCTCTATTCTAATTCATTGGGGTCTGTTAAGCGACACTGGTATCCATCATGTGATGCATCCATTATTGCACAGATGTGAACAGAGGCTAAACGATTTTAGGACTAACAAGGACTAATTTTAAACATTTTTACCCCTTGAGGTGGCTTTACGGAGCGCCATAAACAAAGCAGCATCAGAACCATACTAAAAGGTCGATCCACCGCTACTCAAAGATGCTACTGTTAGTAGATAGTTAACATCTGCAAAGAGCGGCATCCTTCTAGTAAGTACAGGATCTAGCGGGGGGAGTGTGTGTTTATACAGCTGACCATATGGACCCTGACACCATAGCGGTTGGAAATGCTCTTATGGTTGCTCAGCAGAGCTTTGTATTAGACTTTGTTTAGACAGCAGGGTTTATACTCCATATTGTAAGCTCACAAATCAGATTTCCCTCTTGCTGTCCATTGTCCTGTTGCTCTAGAGTTGCGTCTCCTATGCTTCCCTACATTTCAGATCTTTAAAGAGGGAAAATTAGGGTATATTCATGTGTTTGTTGGAGAAATGTCTTTAATTGAAAATCAGATGCATTCACATGAATGGGGTTTGGCAGCAAGCACATGGATTTCTTCAAGGCCCATTCAGTTGAATAGGACAGTTGCGGACACTTCTGCATCAAATCTGCCACATGAGAAAATATACTTAAGGGGGGTTTCTGAGATTTTTATACTGATGACCAATCCTCTGGATAGGTCGTCAGTATCTGGTGGGGGTCTGACACCAGGGACCCCCACAGACCAGCTGTTTGGAAAGGCACCGGCACTCCTGTGAGCGCCACGGCCTTCCCTCAGCTTTTCCTAGGCCAGTGATGACACGTTCATGTGTCAGGTGGCCTAGAAGCAGATCAGCCCTATTCCAGTGAATGGGACTGAGCGCACTACCAAGCACAGCCATTATATAATGCATGACAGTGTGCTTGGTAAGCTGCGAGAAGGCCATGGTGCTCACAGGAGAACAGGTGTCTTCTCAAACAGCTGATCGGCGGGGGTTCTGATTGTCGGACCTCCACCTATGAGATACTGATTACCTATTCAGAGGATAGGTCATTAATATAAAAGACCCGGAAAACCCTTTTAAAGGGGACATATTCTCAAGTATTTCAGTTACTATCCGAACATTATAACTTCAGTAAATGTTTTAATGAACATCACTTTTGTATGAATGAGTCCGTTTTTTGTGTATGAGGACATTTTTCAGTGCTAGCGAAGGTAATGTACAGTGCAAGTGCTAATAAGCAGTTAAGCGCTAACCTACTCTCACATAACTTTTGGTGATGTCCAAAATAGGGCCAGTTTAAGATCAAAGCGGGTCAAGGGTCAAAAGTGATGGCCATCTTTCACTAAAGGAGGCCACTTGAGAAGTATGACTCCCTGCTGCAAGTGGGAACAGAAAGTTCCATCCATAGCGACTCCATGGAAAAAGAACATCTATCTATAAATCAAACATTCAGAAATTTTTTATTAAAAAAACTCTAAAGACACTTTTAAACAATTACAGCAAGTATATAGTGTTACGAAGAACTCATAAGAAACAGCTGAAGAATAAGTCTTGGCCAGCTGTTGGAGGCTTTAGTACATCCCAGGTCATAAAGGGAAGCTAGTGGTTTAGCTCAACTTTCATACCTGGTATTTTTTTGAGGAATGCAACAAGCGGGAAGGTTAGATCTCAGCACTGAGTTTTGTTGGCATGTTTGTTCATGCCTGAAAATGAGCTAGCCTTTGGAATGCATTACAGAATACATAAAGATTATAAAAATCCAACCAGCACTCTTCTGTATTCTTTAAGAGGCTCTTCTTAATTTAAGGGGGAGGAAAAAGTACATTTGCTCCAGATCTCCATGCTGCTGAGAACTTCCAGGCTTGGCATAAAAGGGCCATGGCATCTGAGGGCAGTAATTTGACATACTGTGAACATATTTAAAGTTTTACCATGTCTAATAGAACTTATTATTTAAAATGGTGGATCGTTCTAATTTTATATGTCAGTGCCTGTTACTCTGTGAGCAGCAGTCTGTATTCGATCCATAGTTATATATGCAATTTTTATTGCGTTAGCACTACCGTTGCTACAGACTTGTGTTTGTCATTTCCACCCAAACATGGTGTCCTGTAGACTAAAGATGGACATACATAAGGCAGCAGAACCCACAAATTACATGTGTAGGAATCTAATGTGTAGGAAACATAGACGGACTGGCCATAGACCCTACAGAGAAATTTCCCGGTGGGCCGATGCCCAAGGGGCCGTCCAAGCCCTCCTCTTGACCATCGGCCAGGTAATAAAGATCGGATCCTCTCACCATTAATTAATGTAGGCAGTATTTTATGCTGCTTTGTGGTATCTGGTTCTGCTGGGGTGGTATTTTGTTCTGCACTGTAGTATTGCTCATTTCGCCTATTTATGTTGTCCTGCCTTCTCTCAATTTGGACCCGCCTACAACATAGGGCCACTTAGGCTTTTTTCCAGGGCCACTTTAAGTTCCCAGTCCGCCACTGATAAAAAATGCTGGGTGAAGTGTCTGGGGAAGAAAGGATTGGCCCTGTTAAAGGTCCATATACCTGATCCTTTGTTTGCAAGAGTGATAAGCCGACTCCATTGGTGTCTAGCGATGGCTTATTCATCTCTTCCCTTTGTGAGTAGTAACAAGATGCGTGTACTCATGGGGAGCTCGGTAGGAATAGCTGATAGCTATTGAAATTGTACGACCATCTCCATCGTTCTCTACAGAGTCGTAGCTAGGCTTTCCTTCACCTGGAGCAAAGATTTGGTTCGCTACCATCGTCCTGTATCTGAATACCGTAGCCAAACCAGAGTGGCTTGTTGGCAGTCTCCGCTACGCAGGGAGCTATATAGAATAAAGGAACACTCAGGATATATATAATTGTCAGGACACCATTAGCTATTCCCAAAGAACCCAGGGTTACTAGACCCTGTATTTTCCTGTTTGCTTTTACTTAGCTTTTTTAATTCATGTCCACAATAGTCTTTTCGTTCCCCATTAACCATTTCTATAATGTTTAACCAGACAATGATTTTAAAGGAGTTTGGGGCGAACTGGTTGGTCAAGTGCATTACTTCTCAGTAACATTATAAATTACCTTGGCTGGTGAAACATTACAAGAAATAGGCAGTTTGTTTGTCGTCAGTGATCCAATCTTTCCACAGGAATTTGAGGACATTCCTTAGTTATCTAGGGACAGTTGAAGCTTAGATTGCACCCATCTTCTGTTTAAATGCCATCCAGGATTTGCCAGCAATGGTTTTTACTGACATAATAATCAGAAATTTGCACTTGAGGTGCTAAGGGGTGGTATGGTACATGGAGGGGACGTGTATAGGCTTCTATGCTGTATGTTGACCTGGTATTATGATAATAGCAGCTTCCCAAAAGACATCCAGAAGATTGCATGGGTGGAGGTCTGGGGCAAGTACCCATCGATGTAATGATCAGTTTGACCATTGAAAGAACTAAAAAACAACAGCAAGTGTTTTAAAATAACAAAAAGAACAGCTCTCCAATCCCCCACTGATCTAGTGCCGATGCTCCAGCTGTCCACCTGCTCTCTGCTTACAAGCAACTCGCACATGCCTGCTGCTTCCAATCAGTGGTCTCAGCAGGCTGTACTACTGACATAATGGCTCCAATTGCTGAGAGGTTATGCTTGTAGTAGGGTGCGTGACCACTGAGATCACTGATTGGCTGCAGTGGTCATGTGCCTAGTAAACAAAGAGAGGGCGGATCGGCAGGCGGTTAAAGAAGTGAGTATAGTTGTTCTTTCTTTTATCATTTTCACTGATGTTTTTTGTCAATAACATTCCCAATGATTTCAGTAGGATTTTTCTGATGACAAAAGCCGTACCTCTTGTACTCAGTGCTCGATCTGCATATTATTTATATATTGCTTACAACTAAGGAGAACAGCCTGCTGGATTTCCCTGGATCTGGCATTGCCGGATACTGCAGCCTGCCAGCTGGACCCCTTCACTATAATGGGGTCTGGCAAGAATCCGTCGCCTACCTGGCAAATATGCTGGGCGTCAGTCAGACAAAAAACCCTGCACACAATGCTTTTTGTCCGGCGGATTTCCGACGTTCTGTGTCTGGCGGTGAGGACAGCCGCAGGTGTGAAAATAGCCTTAGCAGAAGAGGTTTCATCATGGCAGATTAGACTTCTGTGTAGAAAGTAATGGAGTCAAATATTTATTGCTTATTTTGGGATTTTCTTGTCATAAACCCTTCACTGGTAATAATAATAATCTTTATATAGCGTCACCATCTACCGCAGCGGCTTTACAATTCATAGGGTTCATGTACAAAACAAAAGACACCAGAAAGTTGCCGGCTAATATACAACTAGGAGTGAGTGTAAGAGGAAAATAAGTATCAACCCTGGTCAGCTTCTCAGTGATTGGGCAGATCTACTGTAAATGGAAATACTCTTTTTAATTTAGTTGGGGGGGAAAAAAGTGCAGTTATTAATGAAAAACCTAAGTATTCAAGGCTTTCCAAATCTAGATGTCAGCTTCGTTTTAAACTGCAATTCCTCACACACTTCAGACGTATGTCTCAAGACTTCAGCTGAGCCACAGGCGATGACAGGCGAATTTCTTAGCTGTTAAGCACTAGTTCATTTTCAGGCATCTGAGCACATTTATTAGTATAGCCAACATGAAGGAGGAACGTCCCAGCACAGTGTTTTCATAGTATGGAGTGGACGGCACAGCTAATAAATACCACATGCTGTTTCATTACATCTGGAAATGGTTTTTGAAGAAAACCCCCGAGGTTCATGCCGGGAGGCCTGGGTAACATTTAAACAAAATCCGGATATCCTGAAAACTTGAACAGCATCAGCGGCTATGCTCCTCATTGATCTTACTGATTTAGTGGGAAGTTACGCTTGACAGTTGTAAGCGGTTTTGGAAAGGATATTAAATGAAAGCATTTACACAGACACGAGTCAAGGATAATTTACTTATTCTGTCTCCATACTGACGGGAAAGTGTGTGTGTAGATAGATTATGAATAGTATGGTATGGTAAAGTGCAGCCTGCTTTCCTATGTAGTCTTATTATCTACAATGGCAGCCTATAGCTTCATCTGTCGGTATATATCAGGATTAATTCCTGATATAAACATCAAACAGATGCCCTAAATCATTGTCAATCTGAAGTGCCTAAGGGCCCACGAGTAAAAGTTATTCTGGGGGCCCGCTGTACGGCTACATGAAAATACTACCCGCTCACACAGCGGTAGCAGCAGGGGCACAAGTCCACTGTGTTGAAATTGCACATTAAAGGCATGCTTAAAGGGGTGTTCTGGTTTACGCAAATGAAGTGCAATACTTTCCAATATCTGTTATGTTTCATTTCCTCACCACTGCAGAAATCTTTGCTTGGGCCCTTTAATATTGATGGGAGTGGACCCTGGGCAACCCCACAGATCATCCCCCCACCCCCCTTGTACTTATTCCGCTGATTCGCTACTTGTGGGCTGCGCGGGCATGAGTTTAGTCACTTCGGTGCGCAATCCCGTCCTTCGGCGCGTGATCCCGCGAGACCCGTGACCTCCCGCGGTGGGTCTCGCGGGATCACTCGCCGCAGGACGGGATTGAGCACCGAAGTAACTGAACTCATGCCCGCGCAGCCCGCAAGTAGCGGATCAGCGGAACAAGTACAAGTGGGCTGTGGGGATGATCTGTGGTGGGTTGCCCAGGTCCAATCAATATTAAAGGGCCCTGGAATAGCCAAATAAATGCTACCAGCATAACATTCGGGGGACTGAACAAAACATTAGGGGCTCAAGCCCCGAATGTTTTGACCTAACGACGCCCCTGGGTAGCAGCAGGACGCCCAAGATGATTGATTATGGGGTCCCTGCAGAGGCTTTTAGGAGGCAGGTCACTGGTGAAAGAGGAAACTGGCTGGCCTGTCTATGTGCCTGGAAGTCTTCTCCACCACCCAATGCATCTATAATAATAAACGGGGTGGTATTTTTAATAATCTACCCAGTTTTTATGTGGACAGATGTTGGTTAAAGGGTTTCTGTCACCACACTTTTCACTACTAAACAGGCTGACATTATACATGTGCAAATGTCACCTGAATTTAACTCTGCTATTCTTTTTTTTCAGTGTGCCCCCGTTTTTGTGCAATTATAACTTTTATTATATGCAAATTAGCCTCTAGGGGCATGGGGGATGTTGCACCTGCTCCTAGAGGCTCCGTTCGCCCACCTCTTTCCACTCCCTTCTACTCTTGATTGACAGGGCCAGGCCAGCGTTGGTATCCTCCTGCCGACCCTGTCTGCCAGGAAAATCTTGCGCCTGCGCCGCCCTGTTCAGTATTCGGCGCAGGCGCAGTGAGAAAAGGACTCTCGTCGGTTTCCTCACTGCGCCGAATACGTCGCAGTTATGTGGGAAGTGGGGGACTAGCGATCCACTGTTCTTTTCACTAGTTCCTCTTTGGGCCAGTCCAAACCTACCCTAATAGCAGTGGAGGGAAGTCAGTTTTGCTTGAGTCTGCATTGCCATTATATACACCAAATCTATCAAATGTCTCAAGTTGTTTGGTGCATCTTTAAAGCGTCACAGCAGTTATATAAAAAAATAGCATCATAGTGACAAATCAAAGGTTTTGATCGGTGGGGGTCTGAGTGCTGAGACCCTCTGCCAATTGCTAGAACATGGAGAGGGAAGCACTCAGATAGCCTAGTCTCTCTCCTCACTGCAGGAGATGGAAGCGAAACAGACTGAATAGAAATTCTATGGGCCCATCTTGATAGTGCTCTGTGTGAGTGCTTCCCTCTTCTCGTTCTAGCAGTTGGACTCTCAGCACTCAGACCCGTCCCCCACCAATGAAAACCTGTGATATGTCACTATGATATATAAAAAGTTTTTTCGTAAGTGCAGTGACACTTTAAAAGGGATAGGTCATCAGTATCTGATCAGTGGGGTTTAACACCACCCCAGCCGACCAGCTGTTTGAGAAGGCAGCGGCGCTCCTATGAACACCGCTGCCGTCTCACAGCTTACCAAGCACAGCACCGTATATAGTATAGCAGCTGTGCTTGGTATCGCGCTCAGCTCCATTCACTTCTATGGGGCTGAGCTGCGCCTAGGCTACTTGGGCTGATGAACGTGTTGTCACTGGCTTCGGAAAAGCAGAGAGAAGGCCGCCTTCTCAAACAGCTGATCAGTGGGGGTCCCGGATGTCAGACTCCCACCGATCACATCACAGGATAGGTCATCAGTATAAAAATCTCCGAAAAACCTGTGGCATACCTTCCATGAAAGCAGGTAAGGCAAGTCCTATGAAGGGAAGGGGACCCATTGCTAGATTTGGACTAACTATGGCAGGGGTGAGACAGGACTGGGATTTCTTTCATCCTGCTGCTCAGAGGCTGCTCTGACTCTGTATGGTCAGCAGATAAGAACTTATTTTTCCTGAAGAATTGATTGGTGGAATGTTTGTCAGATGAAAACTCTGATTGGGCACAGCCTGGTACAGGAAGTGGAGGGGAGGGCTATCTGCCTCCGCAGGCATGTGTAAAGAGCGGGAGGGTCCTGAATACATGCCTGATGCCAGCAATGGAGGAACGGATTATAGACCAGTTTTTTTGGTGGCGGTGGTGTTTGTGTGCTTTTAGTATAAGCACATCGTGTTATGGGGTAATCATACCTCCCACCCACTAGACATTTGCAAGCTTGGCCCGATCCCTCCCAGAAACACACTTATTACAGTATATTTTTTTAAAAGCCCCGCCCCTATAAATCTTATTTCGCTTTTCAATTCTGCAAAACAAGCAAAAGAAAATAGAAAGCTTGGAAGGAGCACTAATGTACATTCCATCAGAGTGGACTGAATTATATAACTTCCCATGCACATGGAGCAAAAGCTTGGTTTTTGGGGCAGGCTGCAGATTAGAAATTCCACAGTGTAATTTACTGTAACACCCTGTGGGGCAGATTTACTAATCCTCTAGGTAGCGTAAACATAGCCCACCTAGACCCGCAGCAGATTTATCACAGGGGCTCAGGCTGGATGATAAATCTGGTGCAGGGATAGACGCTTTTTTCTGTTGGTTGACTTAGGTCTCATGCACAAGAACGTTGTTTGGTTCCGCAACTGAGACACAGTTTTTGCAGCTCGGATGCGGACCCATTCACTCCCTGTGCTGTCCGTATCTGTTTCTGCGTTCCGTGGGGCTGCAAAAAAAATGGATCATGTCCTATTCTTGCCCGTTTTGCCGACAAGAATAGGCATTTCTATTATGAAATTGCGGAACGCACACGGGCGGCATCCATGTTTTGCGGATCCGCAATTTGCGGACTACAAAAAACAGCACGATCATGTGCATGAGCCCTTACTTTGTAACAGAATTTTACACTTGAATTGTGGCCCAAAGTGTTGGATCTCAGCCAGCTCTGCTTTTCTGATAAGCTGCCTCCTCTTTTTCGGCAGATAATTTCTCTAAACCTAGATTTGCCAATGGCCGATGGCAAATTTTCACCAAAATGTAGGCACGCACAGATTGGTAAATGTGGCCCACTGTGTTTTGTATTTTTCAGTGGTGTAAAAATCACAAAAACTTGCAATAGCCAACTTTTGGAGCCAGAATTCTGGAGTGCGGGGCTAGCTAAATCCCCTCCAATGTGAATAAAGGCCTAACAATCTCTCTGTGTTGTTTTTTTTTTTGTGAGTTAATGATCTGTCATGATTGTGTGTTCTCCAGCAGATATATGTGATACTGCCACAAATACTTGCCCGTTAATGTTCACAATACTCCCTCATTGCTGCCAAAGCTGTCCCGTCATATGATCACCCGCATCCAGTAGAATCGGCCAGAGAATTTTTTCATCTTTGTACACTGCCAGATTGGGGTTTTTCCTTTGGTTTTTGTGTCCTTTTGGCAACACTCCATTTTTGTGTCAAGCTAACGTAGCTCACCTGCAGGTGACCTTCACATGTCTTCGTTTTGGTGCACATCTGATCTATGGAGGTATGCTACTTGTATATCGCTACACAGTTGCATGCATTGATAACCATCAGGGTGAAACCATCGAGATGACTTATTAATATATTTGCACGCGTACCTTGTACGTTTGTGCCCGGTACACAATTTATCTATTTGATTATAAGGCCTACATGTTCTATAAATCAGTCACACTGCATTTGGAAATTACATTTGGTGTGAAAATCTGTATGAAATGATCCAATGAACATATTCACCTCAAATGTATACCACTATATGCGTATACAGTGGCATACACTTGTATATGGCGGTATAGCAGAGCCCCATAGACTTCTATGGACAAAGCTTTTAATACAGTTGTGTGCAGCTAAGAACTATATCACCTAGGCCAGTGTTTCCCAACCAGCGTGCCTCCAGCTGTTGCAAAACTACAACTCCCAGCATGCCCAGACTGCATTTGGCTGTGCGGGCATGCTGGGAGGTGTAGTTTTGCAACAGCTGGAGGCACGCTGGTTGGGAAACACTGACCTAGGCTACATTCACAGGAACCTATGAATGAGTCTGCTTTTGTTACGCAATATAGCGGAACGGGTGCAGCACCCATTCATTTCTGCCCGCATCCTTTGCTCCGTGCCGCGGCCCCGCAAAAAAAAAAATAGAACATGTCCTATTATTGTCCGCAATAGGCATTTTCTATGATAGCCACTGCATTTATTATTTTTAATATGTACCGTATGTTATTTAAGCTTTTTTAGAATCATCAATCATACAATAAACTAATATTTAATTACAAGCGGTCTGGTAGTGATTTATAGGTATAATAGCCACGGCATGTGCGGTCTGCAAATTGCAGAACGCACATAAGCCAGTATCCGTGTTTTGCGGATCTGTGTTTTGTGGATCCGTAAAACACAACGTTCGTGTGAATGTAGCCTAAGGCTACATGCGCACGACTGTATGTATTTTGCTGTCCGCAAAAAATACGGATGACGTCTGTGTGACATCCGTGTTGCTTCTGTTTTTGTTTGCGGATCCATTGTAACAATGACTATCCTTGTCTGCAGAACGGACAAAATAGGACATGCTCTATATTTTTTGCGGTACTACGGAACGGACATACACAGTGTGCTGTCCCCATTTTTTGCGGACCCATTGAAATGAATGGGTCCTCATCCTATCCTCAAAAAACAATGGAACAGACATGGAAACAAAATATGTTTGTGTGCATGAGGCCTCCTTATTTCTACGTCTTTACTGTCCTCTCTAGATTTCAGTTTATTCAAGGCTTTCCTTTTATATTTTATAGTTTTATGTCCTACCGTATGCATTTACAATAAAGTTCCCTCCACAGACTTGTAAATTGTGAACTTGAGGTTTTACAATCTATAAAAAATACAGTTTACTGCCACCTAAGCAAAATGTGTTTTCTTGTGAAAGCTTTCAAGAGTATGCTTTTGAACTTTTACAGGGTCATATAATGGACCATGAAATCTAAAATACAAATAATTGGGGATTTTAGTGGATGAATATTGTTTATGGCCTCTTGTTGATGTGATCAGTGTGGTTTGCATTCATGTTGGTTGAGAAAGTCGTATTTTACCTATCTGTGATGAGTTTAATATTAGACTTGTAGTCTTAATAGCACAAAATTGAGTACAAGTTCCTAACGAGAAACTAATGCTTGGACCATTCCCACGGTGGACATGTCACCCCCAGCTCCTAGGAGCCTGGTGGTACCAATAATAATACTATGATCTGTATCCATTTATCATTCAGGTATAAGGTAAATGACAGGAAAACAAAGGAACAAACAGTGAAACAAACGGCCTTAAGAGCTTACAATCTAAATAATATGGTTCTGGTTTAAAATATGATTTTCTCAATATACATCTTACAAAGAAGATTTACCCTTGTGTTAACTTCATTCAAATGGTCGTCCCAGACTTGGGGCCCTTGGATAGTCTATTGATGTTTGTCCCCAGGACCCCCCTCCCCTGTCAGTACTATGAAGGAGCTATAGCACTCCTCTAGAGAGGAGAATGGCCAAGGGAATGGGACTGCGCAGCAGCACCAGACGTAGTCTCCTATATGGGCAAAACATTATGCCTGTGTAAGCAACAAAGGTGACTAACGACCCCTTTCCTTTATAAGCAGAAAACCATGTGAACAGTTCCCTAATATTCCTGCATTACACTGCCTGTGGGTAATATGTCCAGTCAATTTTCCTTAAGGCCTCTTTCACACTACAGTATTTTGCGTTCAGTATACTGGACGTTTTTTGAGTTCAGTATACGGAACATATACTGAACCATTCATTTCAATGGTTCAGCAAAAAATACTGAAGTGTCTCCGTGTGCATTCCGTTTCAGTATTTCAGTATTTCCGTGCCGTGAAAAGATAGAACATGTCCTATTCTTGTCCGCAAATCACGGTGCTTGGCTCCATTCAAGTCAATGGGTCTGCAAAAAAAACTGAACACATACGGAAATGCATCCGTATGTCTTCCGTTTCCGTTCCGTTTTTTGCTGAACCATCTATTGAAAATGTTATGCCCAGCCCAATTTTCTCTATGTAATTACTGTATACTGTATATGCCATACGGGAAAACGGAACCGAAACGGAGACACAACGGAACCCAAAAATGGGACAACGGATCCGTGAAAAACGGAACGCAAAACACTGAAATGGACATACTGTAGTGTGAAAGAGGCCTAAGTCTGCATACTTTGCACCAAATTGATCAAACAGCACATGTTGTTTGTTAAATTTGACACATCTTTAAACCTGCCACTTTTGTCTAGAAATGCTATTCCAGTTTTCTGCACCTCCCCCTACTTCAGTAGCTTTGGGACTTAAAAAAAAAAAAAGTCCCAGTCAAAAATCTAGAGTGAAACTCATTAAAGGGCCTCTGTCAGCAGATTTGTACCTATGAAACTGGTTGACCTGTTACATGTGCGCTTAGCAGCTGAAGGCATCTGTGTTGGTCCTGTGTTCATATGTGCCTGCATTGCTGAAAACAAAATGATGTTTCAGTATATGCAAATGAGCCTCTAGGAGCAACGGGGGCGTTCCCATTACTCCTAGAGACTCAGCTCTCTCTGCAATTGTCACACCCTCTGCACTTTGATTGACAGAGCCAGGCAGAAAAATTTCATCATGGCACATAAGAACATGGGACCAACAGAGATGTCTTCAGCTGCCAAGCGCACACGCAACAGGTCGGCCAGTAGGTACAAATCTGCTGACAGATGCCCTTAAACATAACTAACCATGCCCACTTTACCACCCTGTTTTCAAAACTGAAGCGAGTAGCTTAAAACTGTAGAATGTTACAAAATCCCCCCCCCCCCATAGTTTGCAACTTCTTGAAGCCAAAATTCAGGAGTGCAAGGTGATAAACCCCCTTTCCCTGTATGTATTAGGGATAATCTCTAATTCTTGGTTCAGTAGCTTCTCAGATGCCATACTTCACTGCCATCATGGACATGGCATAAATCTGCCAGTCTAAGTACATCTTTGCTGTAATAGTCTTATTGCTATAACAGTCAATTTGTTTTCTCAATAATAAATTCAAGATTGTTTTTGCGTCAGGAAGTCTTTACCTCTCGGCCTCCTCTGTATATTTCCCGTTGTTTGCTTCTCACATTTGTTTGGCTGTTAGAGGAGTGGAATGTGATCTTTTCCTTCACACAGTCCTGCCTTCTAAGCTGCAAAGGTCCTAATTTCACTTAATTGCAAGATCATAGGCAAGGGACTTTGCAGGCCTGCCTGACCTCTAACCTTTCGGGGTCACTAGTCACCAACTATTACTTTTTCTTAGGAAACAATATATGCTCATACACAGTCTCTTTTCTTGGTTCCTTAGACATCATATTGATTTTTAAACTCAATTGTTTCTACGTAGCAATAGGTATTAGGTGAATAGGTATTGTCATATATTATTACTTTGAGATTTGAGTGGTATATGTCAACCCAGGATTAGGTAACTACAATATTCATGCATGCTATATGACTAATAATGAGGACTGTGATGTTCTTTGTAGCTAAGGTATGAAAATGTTTAGATACTTCTGTGTTGAAACCTGTTGCGTGTATAAAAATAATAATAATAATATTTATTTATATAGCACCAACATATTCCACAGCACAATACACTCAGGGGTTCAAGTACAAACAGAGTCAAATAATAGCAGTGTGGAGTTCAATGAGTGAGGTCATTCATTCTTTGAAAAACAGGTGCCAATTATTGCCCTTATTTAAGGAAGGAAGGCAGCAAATGTTGTACATGCTGGTTAAAGTGCATTTCTCTCTGAAATTCTGAGGAAAATAGGTCGTTCCAGACATTGTTCAGAAGAACAGCGTACCTTGATTAAAAAGTTGATTGTGAAAACATATAAAGAAGTGCAGAAAATGATAAGCTGCTCAGCTAAAATGATCGCAAATGCTTTAAAATGGCAATTAAAACCTGAAAGACGTGGAGGAAAGCGAAAAACTACCATTCAAATGGATAGAAGAATAGCAAAAATGGCAAGGACTCAGCCAACAATCAGCTCCAGGAAGATCAAAGAAGGTCTAAAGTTACCTGTGAGTACTGTTACAATTAGAAGACGCCTATGTGAAGCCATCTGCAAGAAGCCCCCGCAAAGTCCCACTGTGCTGAAGAGGTTACAATTGCACATTGACTGGCCTAAAGAGACATTTTGTGCACTGATGAAAGTAAGATTGTTCTTTTTGGGTCTAGTGGCCGGAGACAGTTTGTCAGACGACCCCCAAACACTGAATTTAAGCCACAGTACACTGTGAAGACCGTGAAGCATGGTGGCGCAAGCATCATGATATGGGGATGTTTCTCATACTAGGGTGTTGGGCCTATTTATCGCATATCAGGGATCATGGATCAGTTTGAATACATCAGAATACTTGAAGAGGTCATGCTGCCTTAGGCCTCTTTCACACTACAGTATGTCCATTTCAGTGTTTTGCGTTCCGTTTTTCACGGATCCGTTGTCCCGTTTTTGGGTTCCGTTGTGTCTCCGTTTCCGTTCAGTATGTCCGCAAAAACCTTTCAGTATGGTTTCCGTATGGTTCCCGTATACGGTCCGTTTTTCACGGATCAAAAACGGAAGCCACCTGTATTTGTGCTCAGCCAAAGTTTGGCAACAAGAAACACATGGCCACAGTGGGCTGGGCCTAGCATTTGTTAATGACGGATCCGCAAAAAACGGATGACATACGGATGACATACGGATGCCTTCCGTATGCATTCCGTTTTTTTGCGGACCCATTGACTTTAATGGAGCCACGGACCGTGATTTGCGGACAAACATAGGACATGTTCTATCTTTCCACGGCACGGAAATACTGAAATACTGAAACGGAATGCACACGGAGACACTTCAGTATTTTTTGCTGAACCATTGAAATGAATGGTTCAGTATCTGTTCCGTATACTGAACTCAAAAAACGTCCAGTATACTGAACGCAAAATACTGTAGTGTGAAAGAGGCCTTATGCTGAAGAGGAAATGCCCTTGAAATGGGTGTTCCAACAAGACAACGACCCCAAACACACCAGTAAACGTGCAACATCTTGGTTCCAGACCAACAAGATTGACGTTGTGGAGTGGTCAGCCCAATCCCCGGATCTTAATCCAATAGAAAACTTGTGGGGTGACATCAAAAATGCAGTTTCTGAGGCAAAACCAAGAAAATGGAGAAGAACTGTGGAATGTAGTTCAATCATCCTGGGCTGGAATACCTTCACAGGTGCCAGAAGTTGGTTGACTCCATGCAACACAGATGTACAGCAGTTCTCAGAAACAGCGGTTATACAACTAAATATTAGTTAAGTGATTCAAAGGAAAGCAAAATCTTCAAACATTTTTCAGTTTATATAGTGAATGTTTGAGTTTGTAAAGAAGAATACAAACACTGCTATTTTTTTTAACAGTCTAATATTCACTTTTCTTAATTTTTTTTAGAGGAACAACACAAATTTCATATATTTTTCTTCATGTTTTGATTTGGAATAGAATGTGTAGTGTTCCCAATGCATTTGTGTGTATGGAAATAAAAGCTATTAGAAGGATTTTGAGCTTTATTCACTTTTTTAAACACACTGCTATTATTTTGAACACAACTGTAGGTCACAGATATCTTGCATTTGCTTTTTGTTGTATTTTTATCCAAAATAGTATCTAATCTATTATGCTACATATACATTAACTATTTGGACCATAATTTAGAGTAGTTTGCACTATGGACGTCAAAATTGGATTGATAAGTGCAAATGGCTTGCTGCTTAGGCTACTTTCACATCTGCGGCATGGATTCCGGTAGTCTGCTTAGGCGGTCTGTTCCTACAGAGAACAGCCTGATGAATTGCATCGAATCCAGCACTGCTGGATGCAACTATAGTGGGGTCCGGTGGAGATCCAGCCACATTCTGCCAAATATGCCAAGAATTGGGCGGATACAAACTGCTGCATGTCGGAACTGGCAGCCGGATCATAGTGCCCCAGATGTGAAAGTAGCCTTAGGACAAATTTTTAAAATACATCTTTAAAAAAAAAAAAGTCTCATTGTTGCATCTTTTTTCCACACAGACCCTGGCATAAAAAAAAAGCCAGAATTTTAGCCAGTATGAAACCTAATGATAGTGCATTAAGGCTGAGCCCACGCGGCTATTTGGCCAAGACATCCGTGTCACTACCAAAGATCGTTGTGTAGCAGTGCAGCCATTGAACTGAATGGGGTCACACCAGGACTCGCAAGTTAACGCAAAAAAATCGATTGGTTTTGTGGCTGATATCGTCGTGTAGCCCCAGCCTAAAGAGCTGAATGGAGTTAACCCTTTTAGGACTGGAAGTTTTTTGTTTGCGTTTTCGTTTTGCGCTCCCTGCCTTCCCAGAGCCATAACTTTTTTATTTGTCTGTTCACATATCCGTATGAGGGCTTGTTTTTTGCGGGACAAGTTGTACTTTCCAACTCCACCATTTAATATTGCATATGATGTAGTGGGAAGCGGGAAACAAAATTCCAAATGGGGTGAAATAGCAAAAAAAGCGATTCCACCGCAGTTTTACGGGTTTTTTAATTACAACGTTCGATGAACGATAAAATTTACCAGTTATTTTTATTCTACAGGTCAGTACGAATCCGGCGATACCTTATATGTATAGTTTTTTTTGCGTTTTGATGGTGATAAAAAAATGTAAAAGTGGGAAAAAATCTGTTTTGACCCCTATAACTTTTTTGTAATTATGTGTACAGAGCTGTATGGTGGCTAATTTTTTGAGGGGCAATATGAACTTTTCATTGATACCATTCTGGGGTGTGTATGACTTTTTTATCACTTTTTATAAAAAAAATTGTAGAAAATTAAGCGACCAAAAACGGCAAATCGGCCATTTGGACGCTTTTTTTCGTTTAGCTGTTTGCCGTATGGGGAATATATTTTTATACTATGGGCGTTTTTGCACATCGCGACACCCATGATGTGTATTTTTTATTTATTTTTTTAGTTTTATTCTTATTTTGGGAAAAGGGGGGTGATTTGAATTTCTATGTTTTTTTTATTTATTTATCTTTAAATTTTTATTTTATTTTTTTTTACACTTTTTTATAGCTCCCATAGGGAACTATAAGGCTCCATTCACACGTCCGCAAATGGGTCCGCATCCGTTTCCGCAATTTTGAAAGTAGCCACTAGTGTGAAAGTAGCCTTAATTAAGTTTGTACCTTGGAAGCATCCGTAGGACTGCTGTGACATCACACAACGTTCCCATACACCTTACCAGCCGACTCCTTCACGCGCGTGTCAGCTACTAGCCGGAGCGGCGCACGCTCAAGAAGTTGAGCCCGAAGTATTTCAGGAAGACTCAGTTTGCTCTACCAAAGAAAGAAATAACCTGAAACTACCATGTCCTTTCCGGTCCCACACTGAAACCTCTGTCCCAAATACTAGAAACTCCATTAACTCGTAATTCCTTCGAGTATCTGCAGCTTTAGCACTTTTATACCTCTTTAAGCAAAACCCACACTCTAGAAAACTCACTGAGTTTGAGCAGATGTGTGTTTCCCCCTCAGCGGTCTTACACCCCATATCTTCTGTGTACAAGCTGCTGATACACCAGCGATCCTCATGTCTTCCTCCATATTGTCAAGCCTAGGAGCGGGATCTGGGAAACCACTATACCCCAGCCCAGTTGAACAGATGCTTCCTTCTATCGCACAAATCAACAATTTCGGCCAAAGCTCAAGAAACGAGCTACAAAATTGTATCTAGATGGTACAGAGTTCCAGCGTTACTCCATAAATGGTTCCCGACAGTATCGGACCGTTGCTGGAGGTGTTTCACGGAGGAGGGCACGATGATCCACGTGTGGTGGAATTGTAGCGGCTTACGGCCTTTCTGGAACTTTGTTCACAAAACAATCAAAGAAGTCACAGGTGTCCCCATTCAAAACTCTCCAGAAGCCCTCTTGCTGTTCGACTGTGTCCTGAATGTCCCAGCATATAAGAAATCCCTCCTAAAATACATGGTACAGGCAGCGAAGGCGGTGATTCCCAGGCATTGGAAGTCCTCCTCTCCCCCCTCGCCTGAGGAGTGGTTTGATGAAATCGCCCTGTATCAGAGACTAGAAGACCTCATTAGTATTACACCCGCTGACACCTTACGATATGTGAAGATATGGAGCCCCTGGGAAGCCTTTCGCTCCTCAGCCTCATTTCGGGATGTGCAGGTCTGACCTCTTCAAAAGAAACTGCACAACCCCTTTTCCTTCTCCCTCCTTCCCTCCCCCCTGCCCCCTTGTCTAATGTCTCGTCTGTTTGTCTACTATCATAATCTACATGTCCACTTGGGCATTTCTACCTCATATTGTTCCGTGGTTCATATTGTCTGATGTCGGGTTCTATATACCCATTACAGTTCTATAGACATCATACTTGAAATGTTCATATCACGTGAATTTGCAACTGTTTTATATTGTTATATTGCAAAAACTCAATAAAACCTAAATGAAGAAATAACCTGAAAACCAGGACGCTTACCTTCGATCCCCTGGACAGGTACAGGCACTGATTTCTTTACTATAATAAGAACTGATCATTGCTACTAATAGTCATTCCCAACTAGCGCGGGTATTTCTAAGTTTTATATTTGTTTACAAACATTACTGTACATTACAGTAATGATTACAAATGTCATGTTTCCGTTTGCGAACCGCAAAAAACGGATCGCATACGGAAACCATACAGAGATTTTTTGCGGTACTACGGAACGTGAACAGAAACAAAACACTGAGCAACGGATCCGTTAAAAGCAGACCACAAAATACTGAAAAAAGGCCATAAAAAGGCAAGAGGCCATAGTAGGAAATAAAGGAAGGTTGTACAGCTAATACAAACAACATGTATGCACCTTTCCGTATCATACAATGCAATCAGCTGGCCTATGTGTCAGGTACAATTAGAGAGATCCTCAGGCTAACCCTTGGAAAACTTTCTCCGATCCTTCAAATGCAAACTAGCAAAATGTTAAAAAATGTTCCTGGGAGAGACGCATTCCTGTGAGGCTTGTGATTGACTAGTATGAGAAGCATTCATGCCCTGAGGACACCTTTCACAGGCGCTCATCCCTCTCCTGCGCTCATACTTGTCATTACAGGGCTGGCCCCAGACATGATACTGCATTCTGTAAGTGTCCAAACCACCTGTGTCACTGACAAATGGCTTTGGTGGGATCATGTCAGCTTCTTGCACTGGCTTTGTGAGCAGCAGGGTGTTTGCAGTGAGGGTAGATTGTAATAATTTAATAAGGATGTACTATGGGAATATTAAGAGTTTTCCGAGACTTTTATACTGATGACCTAGCCTCTAGATAGATCTTCAGAATCTGATCGGCGAGTGTCCGACACCAAGGACCCCACCCATCAGCTGTTTGAGAAGGCATCGTCGCTCGTGCAGTAGTGTCATGGCCTTCACGCAGCTTAGCCAAGGCCAGGGGTCCCGGTTGTCAGACCCCCAACGATCAGATACTGATGACCTATCCAGAAGATATGATCTGTATACAAAATTGGGTAACTTTGAAAATGCAGTACTTATTTAGTACTGGCCTTGAGTTTATGCTGCGGTGTAGATACATAAACTACTTTTTTTTAATAATAATAATTTCCACCATTCCAAATGTTCATGTGCTCTACAGTATGTGGTTCTTCACCCGAACAGAAGCTTATAAATTCTGCAATGATATGGGCCCTTTACACGGGCTGAAAATTGAAACGATCATCGCTAACCAGCATCACTAGTAACGGTCGTTAGCGATCTGGAGGTGTAAATGAACCGCCGATTACCCGATGAACGAGCAAAACACTCGTTCATCGGGTAATTGTATCTTTTGTGCAGCACGAAAGATCATCATTTCCCAGTGGCAGATCATTCTGTGTAAACACGATCTGCTGGCAGGAAACAACGAGACAGTATGGGGAAGAGCGATTAGCGATCGCTCCTCTCCATACTCTGGAGGAGATCACTACATGTAAATGCAGCGATCTCCCCTGCTAGCGATCAGCAGATTGTTTGGGGGGTCTATTTAAAATACAAAAACCATTAATAAAGTATATTACTAAATGTGTTATTATGACATTAGGGACATTTTAACAAAAATGTATTCAAATGTTTAGTTACTCTTTAAAGTTAATGGAGGCCAGTTTAGGTAGGACCTGTAGAGGAAAGTAATGTAAAAATACTATGGCTAAAATCCACTGTGCATGCTATATAATGGCTCCCTCTAGTGGCCATCTATGATTGTCACATGCATTATTGCTCTATTGGGCACATCACTTTTTCTTTGGCGGTTTTTTCCCCACAAGGGCAGAAACACAAAATCACAAGATCTTTTGGAAGCAGATTCACTTGTAAATAGTGCAGTATGAAAAAAATATTTCATTAATGCAGACTGACAGCATGATATTCTGGGGATCATGTACTTGCCCTCAGTGCTCCAGTGTCAGGATTAAGGCCCCTTTCACACGGGCGAGTATTCCGCGCGGATGCGTTGCGGGAGGTGAACGCATTGCACCCGCACTGAATACCGACCCATTCATTTCTATGGGGCTGTTCACATGAGCAGTGATTTTCACGCATCACTTGTGCGTTGCATGAAAATCGCAGCATGCTCCTCTTTGTGCGTTTTTCACATAACGCAGGCCCCATAGAAATGAATGGGGTTGCGTGAAAATCGCAAGCATCCGCAAGCAAGCATCCGCAAACATGGTTATAAGGGAAAATAATAGCATTCTGAATACAGAATGCATAGTAAAGCATCGCTGGAGGGGTTAAAAAAAATAAAAAAATAATTTAACTCACCTTAGTCCACTTGATCGCGTAGCCCGGCATCTCCTTCTGTCTTCATCTGATCTCTGTTCAGCAATAGGACCTGTGGTGACGTCACTCCGGTCATCACATGATCCATCACATGATCTTTTACAATGGTGATGGATCATGTGATGACCGGAATGACGTCACCACAGATCCTATTGCTGCACAGAGATCAGATGAAGACAGAAGGAGATGCCAGGCTACGCGATCAAGTGGACTAAGGTGAGTTAAATTATTATTATTATTTTTTTTAACCCCTCCAGCAATGTTTTACTATGCATTCTGTATTCAGAATGCTATTATTTTCCCTTATAACCATGTTATAAGGGAAAATAATACAATCTACAGAACACCGATCCCAAGCCTGAACTTCTGTGAAGAAGTTCGGGTTTGGGTACCAAACACGTGCGATTTTTCTCACGCGAGTGCAAAACGCATTACAATGTTTTGCACTCACGCGGAAAAATTGCGGGTGTTCCCGTAACGCACCCGCACCTTTTCCCGCAACGCCCGTCTGAAAGGAGCCTAACAATAGATACGACTTGAACTTTCTGGCTTAAAGTAGATGCAATTCCAAGTCATTGATTTCTACATGAAACCGTGTATACCATACAGTGATGAGATGTGAGACAGAGCATACTGTTAATGAATACTTTGTGCTTGCTGCTTTGATATATGATGTCCAGTTTTCACTCTGGACACTGAGCCTCAGAGTAGGCTGATACTTCTTGTTTTGGTGAGATCAGTTTTCAGCAGTCATCTCATTATCATCACATTAGATAGATAGGTACATAGTAGATGCATAGAAAGGTAGCACAAGATGTTCACAGGTCACAGAGTATACTCACAACACACTCCCATAGAAGTTAATCTCCAGTCTACAGGTTCCTGTGATCCATGTGGCTTATACAAAGTGTATCTCAGAATGCTGTTAACATAGTCAAGTATAGAAAATAGAATAACAGTATACAATCAGAAAATAAAAATGGATTATAAAAAATATAATGTTTTAGTATCTGGTTTTAATTAGTAAAAAAATAAAAGTGATACGTGCCCTTTAGGTAGAGTATAATGTTATTAGTGTTTAACAGTATCTGAGCAAAAAAATAAATACGTATCAGAAATTTAATCCGGATCATAAATCTTGTTACATCATACAGCAAAGTAGATTCAGCGGATTTGTGCAAACATTAGATGCAAAAAGAACAAGTAAATAAGGAAAAGAAAACATATTCTTAGTCTGGGAGGTGTAGCATGAATATTGTACGGAGTGTAAGGATGATAGACAATCATGTCCATGCCGTATCACTAGTGACAGGTTATGTGATGATACGTCTTGAGTAAGGTCTCATGCACATGGCCTCCGTTCCATTTTTTTTTTTTGCGGATAGGATGGGGACCCATTCATTTCAATGGGTCAGCTAAAAAATGCTGATAGTTCATCCGTTTGTGTTCCGCATCCATCGCCCGTGTTTCCCTTCAGCAAAAAAAAATAGTGCATGTCCTACTTTTTTCACATTTGCGGACAAGAATAGGCATTTATTACAAGGGATCTGTGGAAAAAACGGATCCTACAAAAAAAACGGATGCCGCATTCGTTTTTTTTAGCGGACGCACAATTTGCAGACGCAACAAACAACTGTCGTGTGCATGAGGCATAAGGGTACTTTCACACTAGCGCTTTTCTTTTCCGGCATAGAGTTCCGTCCTAGGGGCTCATTACCGGAAAAGAACTGATCAGTTTTATCCCCATGCATTCTGAATGGAGAGCAATCCGTTCAGGATGTCTTCAGTTCAGTCTTTTTGTCTTTTCAGGACGGAGATAATGCCGCAGCATGCTGCGGTTTTATCTCCGTCCAAAATTCTAGGACACTTGCCGGAATGCCGGATCTGGCATTTTTTCCCATTGAAATGCATTAATGCCGGCCCCGAGTGTTCCGGCAAAACAGATCTGGCATTGCGGTCTGCGCATGCTCAGACTGCAAAAAATGTAAAAAAATAAATGCCGGATCCGAAAAGACGGATCCGGCATTTCAATGCATTTGTCATACGGATCAGGATTCTGATCCATCTGACAAATGGCATCAGTTTTCATACGTTTTGACAGATCCTGCAGGCAGTGCCGGCGACAGAACTGCCTGCCAGAATCCTCTGCCGCAAGTGTGAAAGTACCCTAATGCATCCACGCTTCCCACGTCTGAACAAAGTTATGACCTGTATGAATTGCCAAATGTAATAAACTTTTCACATATAAAAGTGTTAGTAATAGCTGCGATAACCTCTTCCTTTTTGGGAATTGTAGAGCTCTTCCAGGCTCGGGCGAGGATTATCTTTGCTATTATCATTATTTTACAGACCAAAGATCTGCTAAACAGTTTTCAGCGTGAACCAGTGCTTGCTGGACATAGGCTGAAAAGAGGACCCATAACTTCTCCTGACAATGTTGTTTTAGTGACTACTGGCATTCCTCACTTAGTAACAATTCTGGAGCGTCTATTCTTATGACTCTATGTTGTTTAGTTCATTTATTATTCCATCTGGAAGTTATGAATGAAGAATTAATTACTAGTAGGGATGAGCAAACTTGTGTTTTCAAGTTCGACGTACAAGGTTCGTGTTATCTAAGAATTCTGTTATGGATTCTGCTACCACGGACCATAATTATGATCCATGGTAGCAGAATCCCTAACGGAATTCTTAGATAACCTGGAATCTTGTACGTCGAACTTGAAAACACAACTTTGCTCAACACTAATTACTAGCAGTTTACAATAAAGGTCCAGATGGGTGTTAGGCTTCTTTCACACTGGCGTGTGCGGCCCGTTGCCGTATTGCGGACCGCATTTGCGGATCCGCAAAACACGGGTAGCATTCCGTGGGCATTCTGAATCATGGATGCGGACCCATTCACTTGAATGCGTCCGCAAATCCGGAGATGCCGAATGGTGCGGAACGGAACCCTACAGAAGCAGTCCTATCTTTTTGCGATCCGCTGCGGCTGCCCCACGGACTGTGCTCTTGTATTGCGGCCCGCATTTTGCGGGCCGCAATACGGCAACGGGCCGCACACGCCAGTGTGAAAGAGGCCTTACCAGTTGGGAGGGGTGTCCCCTGTACAGTCTGACACTATCCAGTCAGTGCTGCTGGTGTCAGACAGTGTAGGGACACACCCCAACTGGTAATACCCATCTGGACCTTCACTGCTAGCAATTCATTCATAACTTCTATGGCACATCATAGAATTATATGAATAGATACTCCAGAATGGATATTACATGGGGAACACAGTAATTACGAAAACTTAGAAGTCAGAATGGGTGACAGGTCCTCTTTAAAGCCTCATTATCTACTCTAATAAGGAAAATAGTAATGCTCAGTTGTCAATTCATTCATGCATTTCTAGGAGGAATAACAATGAAACTTCACAGGGCATAGTTTTATGAAGACGTTCTCCAGTCTTTCTGTTTTATGGGGAATGCAGGACATGTCAGGAGAGTTTACAAGTCCTCTTTAAGTTACATTTGTACAAGATTTAGCACTCTCCATGCCAAAGCATTGAAAACGTCTTCAAAAACCTTTCATTAATACTCTGTATCTCTTAAAATATTTCTTATATTATCACTGCAAATGTAATCATTTATTTCCTCTACATGTATCCTCCAGCGTTTCATACGAGCCGTAGGCTTGCTTGTTCACCAGTGGGTAGCCTTCATCTGCTGACGCATCTCTCCCCCTGGCTCCATTGTAATGTCTTGTTCACAGATTAGCATGGCTGCTGAGCCAGCACTTCTGCCAGCTTTGAAGATTATAGCACTGATCAATACTTGCATGTAGTCGGCTACGACTCCCAGCGGATTTATTAGCTTACTTAATAGTCATGAATTTTGATTTGCACTTCTTGTGTATTTTTGGTGCATACCTCTTCCTATAAATACAGAACTGTTGGAAGGAACAGGTGGCCCCAGATATGGCATGTTACCCCTGCTGTCAGCCTGAGCTTATCCTTCTCAATACTTCACTACGACGACTCCTACAAAGCCCCGGCCTCAGTAACCGTTAGAGACTCGTATGAATGGATGTTTGAGTTGTTGGATGGGTGTTTCTATAATGCTGCTGTGCATCATGTTCTGCAGAGCCTAAATATCAAGAAAGTGCAAAAACATCTCATTTTATTTTTCTTTTCTTCACAGGCTTGCCAGGGTTGTACATCCAAATGTGACTGCAGTGGTGTAAAGGGGGATAAGGTAAATATCACCCAGCTACGCTCATGCGCATTTCACCTTCCAGTAGATCCAGTATTCCAGTGCATGGACTTTGCTTCTGGCGTCTAGGTGTTTTCTCCAGTTCTCCTTCATGGAGGACTGAAGGCATAACTGAGGGAGCGGATATCGCCATATAGTATGAACATAACCTGTATAAATTGCATAAGCAGATGTTAGGTTTTTACCATAGAGACTATGGCACAGTCTTAGGGAGCATTCACACGACCGTATAAATGGATCCGCATCGTGCGCACCCATTCATTTCAATGTGTGCTGTCCGCTTGCGTTGTTCCATTCCGCAAAACACTTACGGTCGTGTGAATGCTCCCTTATTGAGGTTAGTGCCACATGACTACAACTTTGCCAGTTAGGATCAGATTAGCTTTAGAAATGTTTAATCATAGCTACCCACAGGCTAGTAACAACTCAAGAGGATAAAGAAAGACTGTGCAAGCACGAGCAAAAGACAGTTACTCATTTAATTGTTTCGCTAATAAAAAAAAAGGGCTTCTGCGCGGAGTGAAACAAAGCGAAGATGTTGTCAGGAGACTTCAAAGGTGGCGAGAAGGAGGGAAGCACACAGCGCTGTGGCCTTGCATCATTGGCAGTTACACGGAATGAGCAGTGCCAGACAAAGCACTGGTGACGTAACTGTTCGGTTTCAACTTGTCATTTTCTGGGTTTTTTTTCCAACTTTTGTTGGCTGATTTTACACTGGAGGTTACCGTATATCAATTGAATAGTAGGTTGGAGATTAGTAATCAATACTTAGTCAGTGTCTCCATTGCAGTGCATAGCAAGGACATGCAACCTGTCTGACCTGTAAAATCTTACTGTGTGGACCTATGGTTCTAATGAGGCTGATGGCATTCCACATGACTGACAAAGACATTGGGGGTCATTTACCAACTGTCACAGATTGAGGCGCTGCAGTCTGCGACTTTTTCCCGCTCACGCCAAAAAAAGGGGTGGGCAGAGAAGGGTGCGGACTGCCAGGCCCGTCTCATTTTTAATTTTCTACGCCTGTTTTAGGCATAGAAAATGTTCTAAATTTACACCAGCAAGGAAGCTGGTGTAGATTTAGACAGGCGGTGGATGCGCCAAAGTTATGTAGAGGCCGGTGCCTTTACATAACTTCAGTGGATCTACCGCCAGATATGGGGGTTATTAAGACCAGCATCTAAAATGCTGATCTTAATAAATGACCCCCATCATGTCCTGATAAGTCCCAACGCCCTGTTAGGTATTAGTTAACATATGAATGATAATAATTCATTCAAAAGCCGAAATCACAGTAAGCCCCTTACAGACGAGCGTGTGCGGATTAGGTCCGGATGCGTTGCGAATGCATTCAGTGAAAAATGTGCGATTTCGCAAGCAAAGTCATTCAGTTTGTCTGCGATCGCGTTCAGTTATTCATGCGATTTAATGCGTTTTGCACGTGCGTGATAAAAAAACTGAAGGTATACAAACAACATCTCTTAGCAACCATCTATGAAGAACTCATCACACCCGCACTTGCTTGAGGATGCGATGCGATTTTCACGCAGCCCCATTCACTTCTATGGGGCCAGCGTTGCATGAAAATCGCAGAATATAGAACATGCTGCGATTTTCACGCAATGCACAAGTGATGCGTGAAAACCAACGCACATGTATGTACGCAGCCCCATTGAAATGAATGGGTCCGGATTCCGTGCGGGCGCAATGCGTTCACATAACGCATTGCACCCGCGCGGAATACTCGCTCGTGGAGTTCATTCAAATTACATATTCTGGTGTCACAGGTCTCTGTGTATGAATTTATTGCAGTGAAATTACTGATCACCAAAATATAATCAACCCCTTTACCCTAGAAAGTAAAGTTTGGCACACGCCCTCTTGTGCAAAAATTTAGAAACTTTCTGTTCACTACTTTTAAAAAGTGGACAGAGTTGGGGGAGGAGAGGGCGTTACGGGGCAGAATATAGCTGATCTGGCATATTTATAATCTATGCCAGGAAAGGGTTATTGGTTATACCTGAAATCTATACTTGCTCCCTACTGGTGTAGATTTCAGTTGTGATGCATGGACCTGCACAGCAATTATTAAGAGACTTGTGAGTCTTAATAATTGTGGCACATCTGATGCCAGTGGGGCATAGATTAAGACTGGCTGGTAAAACACCAATTCTTAATAAATGCCCATCTATGGTTGTATCTCTTATAAAAAGCCATTAGATGTGGTTAGCGGAGTGATAATATATTACAGTGTGGTGTGAGAAAAGATGTTACAGTGTGTAAGTGGACAACGCTGGAAGCCCAAGAAGTATATGCTGCCTTGTAGAAGATCTGAAAGCATGGCAGGTACTACCAATGCCCGTATAATTACAGTACTATAGGAGTAGTAGCTGTATGATCAGGTTGCTGTTACGCAAAGTTTCATATATATATACAGTGGATATAAAAAGTCTACACACCCCTGTTAAAATGTCAGGTTTCTGTGCTGTAAAAAAATGAGACAAAGATAAATCATTTCAGAACTTTTTCCACCTTTAATGTGACCTATAAACTGTACAACTCAATTGAAAATCAAACTGAAATCTTTTAGGTAGAGGGAAGAAAAATAAATAAAAATAATAATGTGGTTGCATACGTGTTCACACCCTCAATAACCGGGGATGTAGCTGTGTTCAGAATTAAGCAATCACATTCAAAATCATGTTAATAGGAGTCAGCATACACCTGCCATCATTTAAAGTGCCTCTGATTAACCCCAAATAAAGTTCAGCTTCTCTAGTTGGTCTTTCCTGAAATGTTCTTAGTCGCATCCCACAGCAAAAGCCATGGTCCACAGAGAGCTTCCAAAGCATCAGAGGGATCTCATTGTTAAAGGTATCAGTCAGGAGAAGGGTACAAAAGAATTTCCAAGGCATTAGATATACCATGGAACACAGTGAAGACCGTCATCATCAAGTGGAGAAAATATGGCACAACAGTGACATTACCAAGAACTGGACGTCCCTCCAAAATTTATGAGAAGACGAGAAGAAAACTGGTCTGGGAGGCTACCAAGAGGCCTACAGCAACAATAAAGGAGCCGCAGGAATATCTGGCAAGTACTGGCTGTGTGGTACATGTGACAACAATCTCCCGTATTCTTCATATGTCTGGGCTATGGGGTAGAGTGGCAAGACGAAAGCCTCTTCTTATGAAGAAAGACATCCAAGCCAGGCTACATTTTGCAAAAACACATCTGAAGTCTCCCAAAAGGATGTGGGAAAAGGTGTTATGGTCTGATGAAAAAAAGGTTGAACTTTTTGGCCATAATTCCAAAAGATATGTTTGGCCCAAAAAAAACACTTCACATCACCAAAAGAACACCATACCCACAGTGAAGCATGGTGGTGGCAGCATCATGCTTTGGGGCTGTTTTTCTTCAGCTGGAACTGGGGCCTTAGTTAAGCTAGAGGGAATTATGAACAGTTCCAAATACCAGTCAATATTGGCACAAAACCTTCAGGCTTCTGCTAGAAAGCTGAACATGAAGAGGAACTTAATCTTTCAGCATGACAACAACCCAAAGCATATATCCAAATCAACAAAGGAATGGCTTCACCAGAAGAAGATTAAAGTTTTGGAATGGCCCAGACCTGAATCCGATTGAAAATCTGTGGTGGGATCTGAAGATGGCTGTGCACAGGAGATGCCCTCGCAATCTGACAGATTTGGAGTCTTTTTGCAAAGAAGAGTGGGCAAATCTTGCCAAGTCAAAATGTGCCATGCTGATAGACTCATGCCCAAAAAGACTGAGTGCTGTAATAAAATCAAAAGGTGCTTCAACAAAGTATTAGTTTAAGGGTGTGCACACTTATGCAACCATATTATTTTATTTTTATATATTTTTTTCCAATATTTTTATTATCAGCAAGAAATGGTACAAATGATGTGTAACAAATTATACAAAAAGAATAAACATTGTAAGTACATAGATTTTGCTTTTCACAATAGAGAGTTGTAAAGATTAAGTGTCTTACTCCTTTTTTTTTCTTTTCTTAACATAGAACAATAAATGTCCAAACAATGAAAACATTGAGTTCTCCCCCTCTTTCCCACCCAGAACTTAAAAACCTTATTTTTCTTCCCTCCACCTAAAAGATTTCAGTTTGTTTTTCAGTTGAGTTGTACAGTTTATAAGTCACATTAAAGGTGGAAAAAGTTCTGAAATGATTTATCTTTGTCTTATTTTTTTTTACATCACAGAAACCTGACATTTTAACAGGGGTGTGTAGACTTTTTATTTCCACTGTATATATATATTTACTTATATATTAGACCACAATAAAACAGGAGACAAGGGCTTGTTGGTTCCAGGTACTGGGTGGTTCCGCTGTTCAGCTGCCTGAGCATGAATACCTCGCTAGGCATCAAGTCATCCGCAGGCAGGAGCCAGCAGGAGCTCAGTTACAACATGCTCTGTACACTTTGTTTTATTATACAAGTCTTGCATCTTTGATGAGGTGATTATATGAGATTATTCTTTGTAACAACAGTCAGAAATAACTCTACACAGTTAGGGAACAACTTAAAGGGAACCTGTCACCGGGATTTTGTGTATAGAGCTGAGGACATGGGTTGCTAGATGGCCGCTAGCACATCCGCAATACCCAGTCCCCATAGCTCTGTGTGCTTTTATTGTGTAAAAAAAACGATTTGATACATATGCAAATTAACCTGAGATGAGTCCTGTCCCTGACTAATCTCACGTACAGGACTCATCTCAGGTTAAGGCCTCTTTCACACGACCGTTTGTTTTTTTTTCGTTTTGCGGGCCGTTTTTTGCGTTCTGCATACGGTCCGTATACGGAACCATTCATTTCAATGGTTCCGCAAAAAAAACGGAATGTACTCCGTATGCATTCCGTTTCCGTTTTTCCGTTCCGTTGAAAGATAGAACATGTCCTATATTTGGCCGCAAATCACGTTCCGTGGCTCCATTAAAGTCTATGGGTCCGCAAAAAAAACGGAATGCATACTGAAATGCATCCGTATGTCTTCCGTATCCGTTCCGTTTTTTGCGGAACCATCTATTGAAAATGTTATGCCCAGCCCAATTTTTTCTATGAAATTACTGTATACTGTATATGCCATACGGAAAAACGGAACGGAAACGGAAACACAGCGGAACAACGGATCCGTTTAAAACGGACCGCAAAACACTGAAAAAGCCATACGGTCGTGTGAAAGAGGCCTAACTTGCATATGTATCAAATCTTTTTTTTACACAATAAAAGCACACAGAGCTATGGGGACTGGGTATTGCGGATGTGCTGGTGGCGATCTAGCAACCCATGTCCTCAGCTCTATACCCAAAATTCCAGGTGACAGGTTCCCTTTAATACTTGGCAGTCTGCATACAAATAAGATGAAATACTTGTAGAGAATCCAACATGACACTGACATATTTTATACTATTGCTGTTATATCATGCCCCAGGGGCCTGCTTACTAATCACCCTTTTCTAGGCAAGTCATTGATTAAGGGCTGTCTCACTTCAGCAAATGGCATTTATCGTAGAGAAAGTTAATACAAGGCACTTACTAATGTATTGTGATTGTCCATATTGCCTCCTTTGCTGGCTGAATTAATTTTTCCATCACATTATACACTGCTCGTATCCAGGGGTTATGACCACCCTGCAATCTAGCAGCGGTCGCCGTACTTGCACACTATAGGAAAAAGCACCAGCCTATGCGCACTCCTCTGGTCCCTGGCAGGGTCATTTGACGTTTCTTTTTTGCCACTTTTAGCTTGGCACTCCAGTTCTCCTCAATGGTGTTTGTTTTCCATAGTATAAAAGTGATGTCCCATGCACACCACCTCAACGCTGCAGCCAGTCACTGGCCTCAGTAGTCATGTGCTGTATAATGCTAAAGCCAGTGATTGGGTGCACGGCGACATCGTATGCACAGGATGTCACCGCTGTAGCCAGGAAGATGACGTCAGCGCTGAAGGGCCAGAGCATGATGCTAAAAGTAGCATGGGAGAAACGTAGTTTCTAATTTTATCACATTTAATGCATACATAGGTTTTTAGTGGTGACTTCTGCATTTTTACATTTTTAGTTACTTTTTTGCACCTGTTTTTCTGTGCAGTAAAAATGCCAGCTCCAGATGTTAGGTGAAAGTCTATAGCAGAGGTTAGATCGTGGTTGACAGCCGTCTGGACCGCTGCATGTTATGCTTTCAACTGTATCTGTGTCCTCAGGACCATTCCCCTGCTGCCTGTAGTTCAGTTTGCGATGTAGTGATGTCATCACACCTGCTGCACAGATAGCTCTGCACAGAGCGGAGCAGACATGCTCTGCTCTGTTCGTCAGGTCAGTGTGGGGTAGGTAAGTATTGAAACAGGAGGCACAACTCTGTGAGGAGGGCATCTAAGGGGGCATAACTAAAAGCGGGGCATCACTGTGTGAGGGCCATCTAAGGAGCCGTTATCTATGAAGGAGGGATCACTGTGAGGGGGACATCGCTGTGTCTGTTTAGGGACACCTCAGGGGACATCACTATAAGGGGATGTCACTGTGTGGGGAGCCATCTAAGGGGCCATAACTATGAGGCAGACATCACTGTGTGAGGGGGCATGTAAGGGGAGATAACTATGAGTGGGGGGCATCACTGTGTGTGGGGTCACTTAATGGGGCATCATACTATGTGGGGTGCACTTAAGGGGGCATCATACTGTGTGTTGGGCACTTAAAGGAACATTATACTGGGTGGAAGCCACTTAATAGGGCATAACTATGAGACGAGCATTTAAATGGACATCATACTGTATAAGGGAGGCACTTAGAGGACATCAGTTTGTTCTGGGGGCATTTAAGAGGGTCTCATTCTGTGTGGGGAAACTTAAAGGGGTTGGCCACTTTCTGGCTACTTGTGACCAATGTGTGTCTAAGATGACTATATGGCACTTAGTAATATAACCTTTTGTTGATATTCTGTTCTGTTTGCTACTGTATATTTCATATGTCCCATTGTTGGGCAATACTTCTGTGCTTTCCACATAGAGGTTCTGTCCGTAAGATGGCCGCTGATGGAGGGTCATGTGACCAGGCACATCACTCACACAGTCACAGTCTCCTCTATTCAAACACATTCAAACAAATGCCCAACAGTGCAAGTACAGATGGCAGGTGCAGTGTATTTTGTATTTCCCTGGTCATATGACCCTCCACCGGCAGCCATTTTATGGACAAAACCTCTATGTGGACAGCACAAAAGACTTGGCATATATATTATGAAATAAAGAAAATTACACAGAATTTCAACAAAGGTTATATCAGTTTGTGCCTTATAGTCAACTTACAAACATATTGGTCAACCGTAACCAGAAAGTGGTCAACCCCTTTAAAGGGGTTGTCCGTGTTCAGAGCTGAACCCGGACATACTCTTATTTTCACCCAGGCAGCCCCCCTGAGGCTAGCATCGGAGCATCTCATGTTCCGATGCGCTCCCTTGCCCTGCGCTAAATCGCGCAGGGCACGGGCTCTTTTTATCATAACACACTGCCGGGCTGAAGCTTCCGCCCGGCAGTGTGTTCGGTGACGTCACTGGCTCTGATGGGCTGGCTTTAGTGCTGCCCTAGCCGTTTTACTGGCTAGGGCAGCGCTAAATCCCGCCCATCATTGCCGATGACGTCACCGGACTTTCTGGCAGCCCCATGGAGAGCCCGGTACGTCACCGGATCTCAAAAAAATCGCGATTTAGCAAAGGAGAGCATCGGAGCATGAAGTGCTCCGATGCTCAAGTCAGGGGGGCTGCCTGGGTGAAAATGGAGGAATGTCCGGGTTCAGCTCTGAACCCGGACAACCCCTTTAAGGGATCATACTACTGTGAGGGAAAACTTGAAGGCATCATACTGTGTGGGGAGGCACTAATGTGGCATCACACTGTGTCAGGGGCACTAAAGGAGCATCTTACTGTGAGGGGGCACCAAGGAATCACCCTGCTCTGAGGGGGCAGTTAGGGGACATCCTACTCGAAGGGGCATCATAATTGTAAGTTGGTACTTGGAAGACATACTGTGTGGGGAGGCACAAAGGGGGAACCAGTGGTGCACAATTACTGTGTGGTCGGCAGAAAGAGGATTAGGTGGGCTTACAGGTGTGGCTTATTATTTAAAAAAAATGGATGGTGCCCGCTCTAACTCTCCCAGCGTGGTGATAGCACATGATCACTAGGGAGGGAACGATCAAGTGGCATAGGGAGCATCGGCATCTGGGGGGTTAAATGGTCCGGATGGAAGTTTTCTCTGATCCTAGCTACCGAAGGTGGGTGTCAGCTGTTCAGCACAGCCAGCACTCGCCACGTACGTCTCGGTCAAGATGTGCAAAGGGGTTAAGCTTCCCCTAGAGGTTGCAACCACAATTTTTGCTTTTAACCGTGGTTACGCAGGACATATGGAACTTTGCATCAGAAAAATGAAGCCCGACTGTACTCATAATCACCCACAGATTTACAAGGAAAACCACTGTTATTTTTTCGTACCGGGGACGCTTAAAAACAAGGTCATAGATAATTTTATTGGACTTGATCTGAAAAGAACTGAAAGATTTTAGTAGGAAATGATATCCGCTATATAATTAGTCCCTCGGGGCAGTCTGTGGTATTGTACTGGATATTTGCCCAGCAGAAGCTTTGAGTCATGTTCACAGAGAGCCCATGTTTGCAACCAGTCAGAAGGTTTAGACGGCTTGTCTCATATGTCCACCTGCCGGGGGCTTATAATCAGAAGAATAGATGTGTTCCATGTAATCCAGTGCAGACACACAGCTTATAGAATATCTTCATGTCAGTGTCACAAAGTATAAAGCAGTTCATTACTCTGTGCCTAGGTGTCTCAGCAGTATCTGATAGATGTTGGATATTTATATGGGGTGTGCAGATAGAAGGCTTGAACATTAGCTATATACACTTATAAAGTACTTTTCTTCTTTGGTGTCCCCTTGAACATTGGCTTGTAAGTTGTGTCATACCTTCAATGGAGGCAGACCACGCAACTGCTACAGGGGGAGGGGGGCCTGGCGCTGCACTCGAAGCTTCAATTCTCGATGTGAAAACACTGCAACACTGCATTTTTATGCAGCCGCCACTAGAGGGAGCTCAGTGCAAAAAAGATTATTACAGTTTCTAGTTCAGTAAGTTGTAAACTCATTAAAGGGGTTCTCTGCAATTTAAAGGAATTGTTTGCTGTATAAGACGCTCCTGATCATAAGACGCACCTAGGTTCTTGAGAAGGAAAATAAGGAAAAAATATTTTTGACCAGACAGTAAAATAAAATAAAAAACTTCAGTGAGCTCTTCCTGCACTCACCCCTCTTCTGCCAGCGCCTCACTGCACTGTGACCTGATATTGCACAGCTTGAGGTCATAGTGCAGGCCTACGTACACTACGTCCTGACACTATACACAGTCAGGATATAGCACAGTGGGTGAGCGGTGAGTACATAATGAAAGTGTTCAACAGTATTACTTTCTCCCACTTTTGAGGAGAAAAAAGTACATCTTATAAAACAAAAAATACAGTACATATTGATGACCTATCCTCAGGATAGGTCATCAATATGAGGTCGGCGGGCAGTCGACTCCCAGGTCCCCTGCCGATCGGCTGTGCTCTGAGTATTTAGATCTCTTCCTAGGCCATGTGATGTCACATTCATCGGTGGCATCTAGATAGGTCATCGGTATATGATCAGTGGGGGTCCAACACCTGGGACCTCCGCCAATCAGCTTTTGAGAAGGCACTGGTTATGGCAGTAGCACCACAGCCTTCTCCAGCTTTTCCGAGGCCATGTGACTTTACATTCATTGGTCACATACCCTAGGTGCAGCTCAGCCCTATTGAAGTGAACACAACGACTATATATAGGGCAGTGTGCTTGGTGAGCTGAGAAAAGGCCATGGTGATACTGCAAGCGCTGATGCCTTCTCAAACACCTAATTGGCAGGGGTCCCAGGTGTCAAATCCCCACCGATCAGATACTGATCTAGAGGACCTATCCAGAGAACTCTTGGGAGATCCTGTTAATTAAAAAAAAAACATAAATTTGTTAGAAATCTGGAGCTTGTGCTTTACGTTGACAGGAAGTGATTGTCACACATGTACTGGGAAATTGGGTGGGGCAGGAGGGCCCATAGTAAGTTTTACTGAGGGGCCCTATCAGATCTGTGCACTTCTGCTTATAAGGGTCCATTCACATGTCCGTATTTCTTTTGTGGATCCGCAAAACACGGACACCGGCAATGTGCGTTCCGCATTTTGCGAACCGCACATCGCCGGCACTCTCATAGAAAATGCCTTTTCTTGTCCGCAATTGCGGACAAGAATAGGACATGTTCTATGTTTTTCGGGAACGGAATTGCGGATCCGGAAGTGCTGATCCGCAAATGCGGATGCGGACAGCACATTTCGGCCTATTGAAAATGAATGGGTCCGCACCCGTTTCACAAAATTGCGGAACGGATGCGGACGTGTGAATGGACGCTAAGGCCTAGTTCACACGACCGTATGGCTTTTATTGTTTTTTGCGGTCCGTTTTTCACGGATCCGTTGTTCCGTTTTTGAGTTCCGTTGTGTTTCCGTTTCCTTTCCGTTTTTCCGTTCCGTTTTTCCGTATGGCATATACAGTATACAGTAATTACATAGAAAAAATTGGGCTGGGCATAACATTTTCAATAGATGGTTCAGAAAAAACGGAACGGATACGGAAGACATACGGATGCATTTCCGTATGTGTTCCGTTTTTTTTGTGGACCCATTGACTTTAATGGAGCCACGGAACGTGATTTGCGGCCAAATATAGGACATGTTCTATCTTTCAACGGAACGGAAAAACGGAAATACGGAAACGGAATGCATACGGAACACATTCCGTTTTTTTTGCGGAACCATTGAAATGAATGGTTCCGTATACGGACCGTATACGGAACACAAAAAAACGGCCCGTACACCCGCAAAAAAAACGTTTGTGTGAACTAGGCCTAAGGGTTTGCATATAAAACAATCACCATTGTAATTATCTAATTTGATGGCAGGCCTATTATCTATTGCTCCTTTCTAATGTTAGAAGTGTATTATTATTGATGTACATATAGTACTGCCATACAGTACCCATGTATCTTAGAAATGTTTCAAGACTCTTTAGTGGAGCGGACATTGACTTGCAGGGCAGCTACCTATAGGTGGCGCTAGAAGGAGTTTCCTTACTCCTGGAAGAGAATTATTTCATTCACCAATTTATTTGGTAAGTTTAGCTTTACCTTTGGCACCTCAGCTTCATATACTGTAGCAAACAAGTATATCATCTTATAAAATACTCACATTATGGGCTCATTCAGACGGCCGTATGCTGTCCGCAAAAATACTGAATGCTATCCGTTTTTTTTGCGGATCCGCAAAAAAAATGAAACATGTCCTATACTTGTCTGTGAAAATCAGGACATGGCCCCATTGAAGTCTATGGGTCCGCAAAAATACTGAATGCTATCCGTTTTTTTGCAGATCCGTTTTTTTGCGGATCCGCAAAAAAACGTATAGCATTCAGTATTTTTGCGGACAGCATACGGCCGTCTGAATGAGCCCTATTACCTTTTCTGAAAGTCTTCCTAGACAGGACTTTTCACAACCTCATTTTATAGCAAATGTTACTTCTCCAATATAGAAAGCCTTTCTCATTATTAACTCTTTGTTTGTAATAGGGAGAAAGGGGGCTTCCCGGATTAGAAGGACAGCTTGGCTTACCTGGATTTCCAGGACCTGAAGGAACACCTGGACCTCGGGGTCCAAAGGTAAGAAGAAGAAGTTTGTTTGTGCTCTGTAGTAAAAAGTCAAGTAATTATGCAATGTGTTATTAAATGCTTATTTAGGGAGTTTTCCATTATTTTTATAGTGATGGCCTATTCTCAGAATTTTAGATCATTCTGTGCGAGGCATGATGACAAGGAGGAGGGCAGGAGGTGTAGAGAAGAGGAGGGCAGGAGCAGTGTTCTGCTCCAATGGGCACGGCTGGGCTTCTTTGGCAATAAGGACAGCCCCTTGGGTTCTTTTTATCCTCATTTGCATATTTATCAAAACCCCTTTTTTCAGGATCAAAAGATGAGGGATCAGAAGAAATAAAAATAAAGGTATATTTGGAAATGACATTAGGAGAGCTACAGCTTGATGCAAATGGGCCGCGGTGGTGACAGACTCCCTTTAAGTCTATTTCAGGAAAATAATAACATTAAATTAAATACTTGCAGCAAAGGATCCACTTTCTATGAATAAATCTAAAGCCAAAGCATTTGTTGTGGACATTAAACATCAGCGAGTTTCTGATCCCCTGTTAATAGCTGGTCTTGCATATTATTTTGTATGGAATAGAGGAGGCAATTATTGATTCGTCCACTAGATGTCAGTAAATACACATGAAGAAATATACCACTTCAGTCAGGTGTCTTTTATACCATTCTCAGCTGCTTGTAAAAATTTGGAGTTGGAAGACCCTTTTAATAAAAGTTTTTTTTATCCTGTGTTTTCACTTTTCGTTTTATTTAGAGCATGATCTGCAGCTCGTTTATTTTATTTACTGTTTTTTTTTTATAGCAATTATAAGCTATGCTATTTTACAATTTTACTGTGTTCACAAGAATCTAAGTGGAAACAATATGATTTCCAGTAACACGTCTCTCAAACTATATCTGTTTTAGGGTGATGATGGCACATCAGGACCAATTGGACCCAAAGGAATAAGAGTATGTAAATTTGTGTCACTAATTATGTGGGTGTGTATGGAAGTTGAGGACGGTTTTGATCATATTGAAATACATATTTCTCTTTTCAGGGACCTCCGGGCCTTCCAGGATTTCCTGGTACTCCTGGGTTGCCTGTAAGTACAACCCCATATGTTCTTAAATGGTTCTTTATCCTGTTTATATTTATTCTAAATATACAATGATAATCCAAATTGTACTTTCAGGGGTTACCTGGGCAGGATGGAGCCCCTGGACCTGCTGGTATCCCAGGATGCAATGGGACTAAGGTATTCAAATGTCTTATTTCTTTCTTTAGAAGGCTGGAATGCTGTGGACTATACAGGGCTCAGACCCGTGGTTCATTAGACAAGAGGAAGAAGACATTGTATACTATCTGAAGGCTCATTTAGATGAGTAGATAATCGTTACGATCTGAATGCTAGCGATTCATGGTGGAAGATAATCATGTAATGTGAATGTATGTAGGGACTGAACGATTTTACTAAAAACGTTCATTCAGCTCTTGTGAAATCATTGATGTGAACAAGCAAATGGTTTGTCGTTAATGAATTGTGGCGATGTAAATGTGCATTATGTGACCTTTCGCCGACAGGCATGAAGACTAGAAGTGTCATTGATCATCATTTAAGCGAGTATACAATTAAATATAAACAAATTTGTACACCATACTTCTTGCATGTAAATACTTATTGTTATTATTGGCACTGTGTCGTAGGACACTCGTGTCGTAAATCACCTGAATGATTATCTACTCTAAATGAGCCTTTAGAAGGGTAAATGAGGATGAATAGTTACATTTGAACATTGTATTTTAATCCCTTTAATCTGATTTGTAGGGTGAACGTGGTTTTCCAGGTGGTTCAGGAATTCCTGGTTTTCAAGGTCCACAGGTAAGAGTTAAGTAGATGTATTTAACTCCTTCAACCATCGTGACGTACCGGGACGTCACGGTGGTTGAGGGAATGTATGGAACGGGCTGCTTCGGTGAGCCCACTCCATACGTGTATATAATACATCAAGCACAAGGCCGTCTGGGAACGGCGATTGCGCTGAACCCTGCCATTTAACCCCTCAGGTGCTGCAACAAACGTTGATTGCGGCATCTGTGAGGCAAGGCAGAGGGCTACGGTTCCCTCTGCTTTCCGATCGGAGCCCCCCCCCCCAGTGAAATTGTGGGGCTCTGATCGGTTACCATGGCAGCCTGGACGCTTCTGAAGCTTTCCAGGCTGCTGTGGTGAGCAGCCTACTAAGCTGTGCACAAAGCACAGCTCAGCAGGGAGCACGTCAAAATCCTATTCACCCAAATAGATCTCTGTTAGAGTGAATAGGAAGAGGTATAAAAAATACAGTTTTTGATTATTACTGTAAAATAAATAAAATAAAATTACGGGTCTCTGATAGGTTACCATGGCAGCCTGGAAGCTTCTGAAGCTTTCCAGGCTGTCGTGGTAAGCGCCCTGCTAAGCTGTGCACAAAGCACAGCTCAGCAGGCAGCGTGTCCAAAACCTACCTAGATGTATATTAGGGTGAGTAGGACAAGGGACGGAAAAATTCCAGGTTCTAGATTATAACTGTAAAGGTAAAATAAAAAATAAAAAAAGCATTCAAATATAAAAAGTTTAAATCACCCTCCTTTCCCAATTTTACATATAAAAATATATTAACAATAAAAAAACATATCAGGTATCGTCGCATCCAAAAATGTCTGAACTATTAAAATATTTTTAAAAATGTCTGTGCGGTGATCTATGTAGCGTAAAAAAAAAAATAATGAAAACCACACAATTCGCTATTTTTAGTCACCTTTTCCCCAAAAAATTTTTATGACAGTGATTAAAAAGTCATACATACCACAAAAATGGTACTAATAAAAACTAGAGTTCATTCTGCAAAAAACAAGCCCTCATATAGCTCTCTAGACTGATAAATATTAGTGAATACCTCAGTGGTTATACTAAATTAAAAATGACAAGCAATTACAAAATTATTCAGATCCAGGTACTGGTTTGAAAAATGTAGAAAATTTTTAGTGGAACAACCCGTTTAACATGTACTGGATAGGTAGTAAGTGTCTGACCAGTGGTAGCTCCGCTGCTAAGACCCCAGCAAATTACAAGAAAGGGTCCAAAGTCCTCTATTTGAATTGACCCCTATTGATCAGTTAATGGTGGCGTATATATCAAAATTATGTGTTGTTGATTTTTTGTGTTAATTATGTCATTTTTATATATTTTCAGGGTCCTCCTGGATTACCAGGCTTAAAAGTAAGTCAACACATGCAACAAAGTCTAAAATACAAAAACATGTATAAACCTTAGAAGTCTGTAATAATAATAATAGTAGATAATAATATGGTTATAAAGCTGGTGGAAACCACATGGTAATGCACATCATGCAAATCAATAGCCAGAAACACAGTGATAAACAGACAATTATTCCCCACACGATGACTGGTTCAATCAGGGAACCGGAGTACAAATCAGATAGACTGGTACATGATGCTGACACCATGATGAGCTGGTATATACAATTTATCTGAATATGCCGCCACATAGTTTATTTCTTCGGTATAGTCAGAGAAGTAAGAATTCCTAATATTCAAATACTCTGTTACTCTCTTTCAAAACTGAATGAGCCCTCCATAGAATTAGAATAGGAATTGGAGGTTTTAATGCATTCAGTGGTCTGTATGTATTGTATCAAGTAAATCCCTACTTGGGGTTTATTAATGTCCTATTGTATTGACAGAAGCTGTTTCTGTTAAAGGGGTTGTCTGGGATCACAGTCTTTTTAACTAACATTAGTATTCACCGTTAAATGTATCTGTAAGGTCCCCCTGAAGGTTCCCAGTTATTTTTTTCACTCCTCCGGGTCCCCGAAGCTGCGCTCGGTATTGTTTACATTACAGCGCTCCCTCTATGTCGTTTCCTGCTGCACTGCCTTATGGGTCCCGCAAGGCAGTGCGACTCTGTAGATTGACGTCTCAATCCCAACCATGAGAGGCGTGCCTACAGGACACGGGAGGCGTGTCTACAGGACACGGGAGGCGTGTCTACAGGACATGGGAGGCGTGTCTACAGGACATGGGAGGCGTGTCTACAGGACATGCGAGGCGTGTCTACAGGACATGGGAGGCGTGCTTACCGAATCCATGCGGTGTACATGCAGATGAGAGGCGTGCACTATGCTAAACAGCAGCGTTCCCTGCCTTTAAATCAACCTCCTTCAGCCCAGAATAACGCCTCTCTGTGCCCAGTGACGTCACCGGGCTCTCTGCTAAGCGGAAGACAAGGCTTAGCACACCAGTAAGGAGTCCAGTACGTCACCAGCTGAACAAAAAATAACACTTCCGGTCCGCAAATCCAGTCTGAGGAATGGGGGCATCAGAATAAAGAAATAAAGGTAGAACCCACATATATGTAGGCTGTTAGTGAAAAGCAGCCTATTTACTAATAATCACCGAACCCGGACAACCCCTTTAAGAGGTTAGATATCCTAGAGACTGCTCATGTGGCTGCTCTGGGGCCCTTGGAGAATTCTTTTTTTTTTTTGTGGGTGGGAGAACTTGTGCAGGACTCTCCTTTCTAGAAACAAAATTGTTAGCTAACAAAGGGATAGGAACTGGCCGTTAGGTCATGGAAAGTGTATGGTAAGGGAAACCAAACATTAGGCTCTTCTGTCAGGGTGGCAGCACCATAATGATATGCACTGTGCACCACTGTTTTGGTTGGCGACATGTCTGTTTTAGTAACCACTTGCATTTCCCCATTAAAAGAACTATTCTGCAGCATCTATTCTTATGGCTCTGTGCTGTGCCATTCCTGTATTATTCCTGCTAGAAGTTTACAAATAAATTGCCAGCAGTCTGCAATAATGGTACGGCTGGCAGGGCCGGATTAACGTAGGGGGGGATGGAGCTGCAGCTCCAGGCCCCTGCATGAAAATAGGCCCAGCAGCCCGCATAGGCCAACCGGAGCTAGGCCCGCATAGGCCGCCTCGCTGAGGTTGCCTGGCGGCCGCCCCGCATCCCTTTAGTAGGACCGAACCGTGCCGACTGTCAGATGATGACAGGGCCGGCGCGCAAGGAGAAATCTCCCAGGCCGGCCCTTTACAGAACTCACCAGGACAGTGACAGCTGACAGATCAGGTCAGGTGACAGGTCAGCTGTGCACGCCGCGCTGCGTTGTCACATCAGACTCCTCCCCTGGGGCCTAGGCCATGCCGTAAAGTGAAAGACCGTGACGGCTGCTGCGCGCGGGAAGTACAAAATTCTTCCTGCGTGGAGTCAGGGGTGCTGCCAGCGGTGAGTCGCGTTCAGCAGCCTTCAATGTACTGCCCAGAAAACAACTCATAGGCGGTAAGTAAATCAGCATTGGCTCACCTCACCTATTATACTGTATACTGTATAATTTATACATGTCATTCAGGAGCATGGAAAAGCTGGGTGATGATTTTTTTCACCTAGCTTTTCCATGCTCCTGAATTGCATATCTGTTTATAGGCATATATATCTTTATAATAGCTGAGCCTGATCTGCCATTCAGGAGCATGGAAAAGCTAAGTGAGAAATAGTCACCTAGCTCTTCAATGCTCCTGAGTGGTATATCTGCTTATAATAGATCAGGTATTATAAACAGATATGCCTATAGGCAGATTTGCCACTCAGGAGCATGGAAATGCTAGGTGACTATTTCTCACCTAGGTTTTCCATGCTCCTGAATGGCATATCTGCTTATAATAGATCAGGTATTATAAACAGATATGCCTAAAGGCAGATTTGCCATTCAGGAGCATAGCATGGAAAAGTTAGGTGAGAAATTGTCACCTAGCTTTTCCATGCTCCTGAATGATATATCTGCTTATAATAGTTCAGCTATTACAAACAGATATGCCTAAAGGCAGATCTGCCATTCAGGAGCATGGAAAAGCTAGGTGACTGTTTCTCACCTAGCTTTTCCATGCTCCTGAATGGCAGATCTGCATATAATAGCTTGGCTATTATAAACATGTATGCATATAAGCAGATATGCCATTCAGGAGCATGGAAAAGCTAGGTGACTATTTCTTGCCTACCTATCTTTTCCAAGCTCCTCAATGGCATATCTGCTTATAATAGATTAGCTTTTATAAACACATATGCCATTCAGGAGCATGGAAAAGCTAGACGTGAATAGCTTTTTCATGCTCCTGAATGACATATCCAGCAGCACTAGTTAACTCCTTTGGCCAGAGATGTGCACTTAGGCTCAGTTCAGACCTGAGCGTTTTACAGCGCGTTCCTACGCGCTGTAAAACGCTCAACAAGGAGAAACCAATGCTTCCCTATGGGAATAGTTCTCACCTGGGCGTTTTACAGCGCGTACGATCGCGCTGTAAAACGGCCGACGCTCAAACAAGTACATGAGCGTTTTTTTGGGCGTTTGTCGCGCGTTCCCGTACATAGACTTTCGGGAACGCGCGACAATGTGTGTTCACTTGTCTCTGTATGCGCGCTTGTAAACGCCCGTACAATCGCGCATACAGAGCGCTCCTTTCAGAACGCTCTGGTGTGAACCCAGCGTTAGGCTAAGTTCACACAGCAGATTTTTCACACGCAAACCCATGCGTAAATCTGCTTCAAAATTACGCATGAACTTTAGTCCAATAGACTTCAAACTTTATGCATGCGTATTTTCACATGTGTAATTTTGCGTAAATTCACACTTTATTTATGCTATAAAAAGTTGCTCTGCGTTGTGTTTTCATTTTCTATAAAAAGGCCCATTAAAATCTTCTGCACCAGGCCCATGATGCTCTTAATCCGGCCCTGACGGCTGGGTGTTACCAATAGATAGTATGGCTGACAATTCATTTATAAATTCTTGTATAAATAACAGAGGATTGATACATCACAGAGCAATAAGAATTGATGCTCCAGAATTGTTGTTACATGGGAAATGCAAGCAGTTAGGGCTGTTTCACACGAGCGAGTCCATTGCGGGAATCACGCTCCGTGTGTGAGTGTGATCCTCCGCTCTGGACTTGCAGGAGCGCACGGCATTATTATGATTTATAATGCCATCTGTCTCTGCATGGCCTTTTTTCCACATAATCATAGTGACATAAAGCTGTCAGTATGATTCTGTAGAAATAAGGTCAAGCAGAGGCACATGGCATTATAAATCATGATAATGCCGTGCGCTCCTGCAAGTCCAGAGCGGAGAATCACACTCACACACGGAGCGCGATTCCCGCAATGGACTCGCTTGTGTGAAACAGCCCTTAGAAAGAGAGACGTGTCAAGAGAGGTGACAGGTCCTCTTTAATGTGACATCTGAAAGTATCCGAATGTGATTAAAATGTATGAACTATCATCTAGTGTAGGAATCACCTGTCGATAACCTAGGACTGTGATGGCTAACCTCTGGCTCTCCAGCTCTGGTGAAACTACAACTCCCAGCATTCTCCATTCATTTCTAAGGAGTTCTGAGAACAGCCAAGCAAGTGTACATTTTGGGATTTGTAGTTTTACCACAACTGGAGTGCCGAAGGTTAGCCATCACTGAACCAGGAGCTGTATTTTAATAGCTGCAGTTTGTGATTCAGCCACTAGATGTCATCAGTACACCTCGAATATAACTTGGAAGTTCACTTTTTTTAGACTCTATTTTAATGCAGTTTCCATTTTTTCCCTTAGGGGGAGCCAGGAGCAGTCATTTCTCTTTCTCAGTCAGGACAGAAAGGTGACTCAGGACTTCCAGGTCTACCAGGTTTACCAGTAAGTTTTTACAACCAGTCATCTCGATAATGAATGCATTTGATATTATGTTTCCACAATCCATTAAAACAAGCTATTTAAAACATAAGAGTAAATGTGCATATTTTTGCGTAGTTTATAATGTGCATATTATATTTCTCCGTTTGTAAAATGACTGAAAGCTTGTGAAGACACAGGTCTATCAAATTCAACTTGATCAATCTTACTCATTGTTTAATTTATTATAACCCACAGTGGCATTTGCTATTAGATAATCATCCAGCCCTTTTTAAATGCTGACATACTTTCTGCCACTACTAACCCTTGGAGTAGGGCATTCGACAGTTTGACTGCTCTAACTTTAATGAATCCTTTCTTGTATTGTTTATTTGACTCTTTGTGATTTAATAGTCACACACATACTACTCATCAGTATTGTCAAATATATAGTCACTGGATTTTTTCACTGTTCATATAGTGAACATTTCGTTTGATGTACATGTGCCACACGAGTGTCACACGTTTAAGTGTCAGACAATGGGGGCATATCGCTAGTATATGCCCCCATTGTCTCATAGGTGCGGGTTCCACCTCTGGGACCCGGACCTTCATTGTAAACTGAGCCAGCAAGTGGAGAAGGACGCACCACGCATGTGTGGCCACCCTCCATTCATTTCTAAGGGGCTGCCGAAAATAGCCGAGCGCTGGCTTGACGATTTCCGTCGGCCCCATGGAAAAAAAATGGGAGCTCACTGCTGTTGCGTGGCCACCCCTTCCATTCACTTCAGTGGGGCCGACAGAAATAGCCGGCTCAGTTTACGATATGGTTCCAGAGATGGAACCCGTGCCTATCAGACAATGGGGGCATATACTAGCGATATGCCCCCATTGTCTGAGATGGGAATACACCAAAACATATCAAAGAGGCATAGCTTGATTTTGCTAAATCCTGGTCCAAAAACTAAAATAGGACTGCCAGGGGCAGAATTAATTGCACCTCTTTGTAATAATGTCCTGATAGGGTAAAGAGGACATTATGGGACTCATAGGGTAAAGAGGGACTGAGCGTGTCCACCAGGAATGGGGTACTCGGCACCCTTATTCTTGAGAGAGGCCATGATCCCAGTTCCCCCAAAGCAGATACTTTTGACATATCCTGTCAATATGCCAAGGTCATATGTTTTTATATGACTACATTCATTTATAAATGAGTAATGCTGTGTGTGGCTTTATCAGTGCTTTTCTATCGTCACAAGATTCTCAGATGTTACCATGTCTTTAAAGTGTGCTTCCTTCAAGAAGCACATGGTACAGTGAAATGCTAAGGAATTACAAATTACAAGGAAGAAAATAAGACACGTGGAAACTCAGATGAATTAGCCATGATGACAGTTATCATGTTTATAGCAGTTCCTGTGAAATGAACGTCTGGATTTCTTTGCAGGGTCTGCTTGGGCCCCCAGGAATGCAGGGTTCAGCTGGGCGTCCAGGACCTGCAGGTTTACCGGTACAGTATGATTAGTTTATTCAATAAAAATAATTTCCGCTCCTTAATAGCATATATCACACTAATGGCATGGAATGGAAGCGATGTGACAAATCTGTGTCCCGGCCAATTCAAGTGGTCACTTTGGCCCTAATTCACTTTAAAGGGGCCAGTTGGGGTTCTGATACTTTTCTAAGGACAAAAATAGAATTGCAGAGCGCACTATGCTCATCTTCAGAAATCCCTGAGAGGCCAATAGAAACCCTGAGATATGCTGTTAGTGTGAACAGAGCTGTATCTGAGTACTCTTGAGTACAGATATCTACTCACCATAATCACAAAGATGTGGCCCCTACCAGACAGGCAATCTGATGTATAACCTTCAATGGAGCAGAACATCCTCCTTGCGCAGTATTTTGCTGCAATATATATAAATATTTAAGTTTCCTATTACTGCACATTTTTGGCAGTTGTGGTTAAAGCTTGTTAGAAAAGTATAGTGAGAAAATTAGCAATTTAAAGTTAATCTGTTCATTTTAATCAGTCACGGCATATGATAAATGAGTGAACCTGCAGAATTATTCTGTGTAGATAATCTAATCATTCATGACATGATCCCTCAGACACTTCTCTGGAGGATCTACAGTAGACTCTCTTTTATCCACATCCTCTACCCTCCCTGGTAATAGTAATGCTTATAGTAAACTAGTACCATTTCTCATGGTAGATATTTCATTTGGTTTAGGGTAACATTTAATATTTTATTTTATGTTTTAGGGACCTTCAGGATCCCCTGGAATTCCAGGAGCAAAGGTGAGACTTATCCAGTTTTATTTTAAAGGGGTTGTCTCATCTGAAACATTGGTGGCATATCGCAAGGAACGGGACCCAGAAGTGAGCGGAGAGCAGCTGCGCATATACGGCTATCCTCCATTAATTTCTATGGGATTGATGAAAATAGCCGAGCGCTGGCTTGCCTATTTCCAGCAGTCCCATACAAATGAATAAAGTGGTGGGCATGCTTGCGCTCTCCATTCATCTCTATGAGATTTCTGAAAATAGCCACGTGCTTGCTTTTTTCGGAACTCCTATATAGAGCATGCCGTGCTTCACTTTCAGGGGTCCGATTTAGAAATAGATGCGATTTCTTTCAGAAGCGGGACCTGAACCTATATGACTTTGATGGCATATTCTAGCCCATATCCCCAGATGAAACAACCCAGCCCAAGAATTTTAATATTTTTAAAATTACATTTTATGTTGATATTAACAACTTCCAATTTGATTTCATTAGGGTAACATGGGCTTAAATTTCCAAGGATCAAAAGGAGAAAAGGTATGTAAACTATCATGTTATGCGACACATTATATTTCAGGTTATTATTATAGTGTAGTATAGAGGTTTTTTTAGCATTGGGATATAGTCACGCTAAAAGCTAGATTTTCATAAGCTTGTTATGTTGAAAATAGACTTATGGTTCATTTGTAGGGTGACTCTGGACTTCAAGGACCCCCTGGACCTCCCGGACAGTCAACAGAACAGAAGGAACCAGGGGATAGTCAAGTCCAAAAAGGAGAGAAGGTTTGAACCATGACTTTATTATGTAGTAATATGACAGCACATATATATTCACACATATGCTTTTGGTTGCAATTTGGTCCCTGAGCACCCTCCACTTCACCCATGTGTTCATAGACAAGTCTGTGGAAACAAGCATTGTCCCATCTGCAGTCACAAGAGGCTGGTACCTATAGGGAGGCCTCTATGAAGTGTGAGTGCCATACTGTATGTGCTATTTAGCAAAACCTTTGTTCCTTTTGCCTTAAAGTGAATGTCAGCCCTTAAATACCATTTTGCTTTTTAGTCTAAATAATATAAAAAAAATCTGTGCTGAATAGTTTCTTTATATATCTATATAGTGATTGGTGCTTTGCTTTTTCTTAGTTTTTTCAACTGCATAAAATAAAACATGTTTTTTTTCCTGCAGCCACCATTATTATTATTAATGTGTGTATGCAGTAAGCTCCCTCTGGTGGTGACCTCTAGTGGCAGCCAGCATATTATATTTTACCTCTGTCTATGCAGGGAACTTGGAGCTCTGTATCAGAGAAACAGATCTCCAACTGCTATAAGGACATATTAAGACATTAAAGGGGTATTCCGGTTGTTTGAAGTTAGAGGATGGGGATAACGGTTAGGCCTCACCGATCACAAGAACGGGAGCCCTGGACCCCCTGCAGCTGTGGGAGTTCCGGAGACAGCCGAGTACAGCTAGTATATTAATTGAAGTTCCTGCTCATACTGGGTTTTGAAGTCAAGGAGGCGGTCAAACAGCAGCTCTGACACCATGTGACAGGTTTCTTTTAAATTTTCTTATTCAGATTTTAATTTTAAACCTTTGTAACCTGGAGACTCCGTGACTAATGATCCCTTCCTAGGGAGCCCTTACAAGTCATCCATACTGTAAAACTATTACAGTTGTTTCCTGTAGAGTCCTTTGCAGATTCAAAGCTTGCTAGGAAACGTGCTTGGAAAAATTATGGTGTGCTAATTTTTGCAGAACAGCAGTAATTTTTTACATAGTAACAAATAGGACTTTTAGGGGATCTATATTTACTGTTTGGGCATACATTTGTTTGAGATTCTGTATTTTTTTCATATGGCAACATGCCATATTTCTTGTATGTTTATGTTTGTCCAGTGGAATATATATGGTAGACCATAATGATATCCAATTCTTTCCTTCTAGGGTTCACAAGGTGGGCCAGGATTTTCTGGACCGCCCGGACCTCCGGGTCCTCCTGTAAGTAGTGTGAATTGTGTGACATGAAAACAGTAATAACTTGGTCATCTTATTAAATATTTCAGATAATCATAATAATTTCCTGAAATAAACCGTGAATACTATTATAAATATGAGAGGCTTCACTTTTGTTAATATTTCCTATTTACATGTAACATACATGAATAATAACAGCAAAAAATACAAAAAGAAACAAGCTTTTAATTTCTCCCATAAAAATATTTTGTTAAAACTCAATTAAAAATCCCACAATAAATATAAGTAACTTAGTGACTTAGATTTATTGTGTGATTTTTTTTTATTGATTTTCAATAAAATATTTTTATAGAACTAATTAAAAGCTTTTTTTTCTTTTAGAATTTTTGATCTTGAGATGTTTAGCTATTTCTAGTAATGGATTGGGTGTTACAGATTAAAGAATGTTTCATGTGGATATGCATAATAATCAGTATACATATAATACAGTCAAGATAATATTATTTATAGTAAATTGTATAATAAATACTCATATTTATCTTTCTAGGGTCCTTCTGGAGGTATTAAAGGACAAAAAGGACAACCAGGAGACCTAGGAAAAATAGTAAGTATTTCCATCCAGAATTTTATAGGGGTTGTCCCATGAAGACGATCCCTTGAGTGTATGGACATCTTAGAGAAGGTCCTCCTAAGATTCATAGCTCAAAGCTCTCCAAACAGTTGTTCTCAGTCTGGTGTAATGTATGGACAGCCATTTATGACCACTGGGGTTTCCTGAGCGGATCCCACAGGAATCAGTTGACTATCAGTCTGGTTCTAGTAAAGATACATTTCTATATTGGGGAGAATTTACTAATCTAAATGCGCCAGAATTCAGGCCCAGTTCGCATAAAAAACTGGTGTACATGCCTTGCGAGAGGTTTATTGTGTTTTATACAGGTTTTGCTCCTCACTAGACAGTTTTTAAAGTGTCTAGAAAAGGATGTGTGACTTAGAGAAGTGTTAAAATTCACCACAATAACTGCAACATTTTGTCACAAATCGTAAGTAAGGCAACCTCTGTGAAAAATTAGCAAAATTACAAATCTTTTAAATATCTAATTGTGACAAACAGGGCAAGCCTGGGAAAGAAGGAAGGAGTGGTCTTCCTGGTACTGAGGTTAGTATCAATTATATCCAAATCTGTATTATCTATGTCAAATTAAAATAAATTAATAAATGTACATTTTGTTTTCAGGGTCTTCCTGGAGATCGTGGTTTTCCAGGAAATTCTGGTAGAGATGGTGAGAAGGTAAGTAATGTTGACATTTATGATACGAGACTCAGTCATCTAGTAGACCTACGTCTACTAGATGACTACGTAATACATAATCTAGTGTAACGATCCAGCAGGTGTGAACCCACTGTGCCACTAACTGGCAATACTCCGGAGGGGCGTAACTAAGCAACACCTGGTATTCACTAGAGCCTCAGATGGTGAGGATAGGCTTGGGCCGAAGGTAGTTGCCAGGGGCTACTCCAGAGCGTAAACCGAGTCAGTGGCAGCTGGTCCAGCAGACCAGGAGGTACCTGAAATAGGTACCGGCAGGAAGCATAACATACAAGACATGACACAAGGCAAGGTAAAAAGCATGGTCAAGGCATAGCAAGGTACAGGACATGGATGAGGCATGGTATGGAACAAAACAAGAACAAGGCAAAGCGAAAAACAGGACATGGATGAGGTATGGCATGAAACAAGACGAGACAGAAAATGGGCATTCCCCCTCCGGGGAACACAAGAACCCTCCTCCGAAGGTAGGACATAGGACAGACATGAACAGAACATGGACAGAAGCAGAGGCACTACAGGACAGACATGGGACAGGATACAACGGAAGCAGTTAAGCACTGCCAGGCTCTCAGACGCAGTTACGCACTGCCAGGCTCTCAGACGCAGTTACGCACTGCCAGGCTCTCAGACGCAGTTACGCGCTGCCAGGCTCTCAGACGCAGTTACGCGCTGCCAGGCTCTCAGACGCAGTTACGCGCTGCCAGGCTCTCAGACGCAGTTACGCACTGCCAGGCTCTCAGACGCAGTTACGCACTGCCAGGCTCTCAGACGCAGTTACGCGCTGCCAGGCTCTCAGACGCAGTTACGCGCTGCCAGGCTCTCAGACGCAGTTACGCACTGCCAGGCTCTCAGACGCAGTTACGCACTGCTAGGCGAACATGGACAAGACATAGATAACAAACAAGATACAGAGCAGGAACCGAGCATAATACAGGGAAGATACAGATCAGGCAAGGATAAACAAGATACTGAATACAACAATGTAAAACCAGGCGGACCCATACAAACGGGCAGATGGTAAGACCCCTTGGGTCAGCTGCAAGAAGCTACACCTAGAATGAAAATGGACAGACTGACCCCAAGCCCTACAGCTCACAGGAACTTAAGGCTGCATAACGAGGCACCTGAGAAGCCCCACCCAGGCTCAGAACAGGGAAGTTAACCTCAACAGAAGCAGGCACAAAACTTAGGCTGCATTCACACGTCCGTGGTGTGTTGCGGATCCGCAAATTGCGGGTCCGCAACACACCAGCCCGGCACCCCCATAGAAATGCCTATTCTTGTCCGCAAGCTGCGGACAAGAATAGGACATGCTCTATCTTTTTGCGGAGCTGCGGACCCAAAGATCGGGGCCGCGTACCGCAAATGCGGATGCGGACAGCACACTGTGTGCTGTCCGCATCCATTCCGTCCCCATAGAGAATGAATGGGTCCGCACCCGTTCCGCAAAATTGCGGAACGGATGCGGACCCATTTTGCGGACGTGTGAATGGAGCCTAACAGGCAGAAGTGCATGTCGTTGCCCCTGGCAACCAGCATCCACAGAACACCGCAGCCAGTACACCAGAGCACAACGAGCCTGAACACAACAGAAACAGACAGGAGGATAGCAAAACACTCACAGGCAGTTGACAACAGACACCGCAGGTAGCACGCAGCCCCTAACAACCAGCCTGCACAGGAGGCAACCTGCAGTCAGTATGCTAGGGAGCCTGCAGCCAGCCTACACCGACACCACAGTCAAAGTGAACCGCACTGTGACATCTAGTACATGACAACCTCTTTCTAACAAAGCTAGAAGCAGCCATGTTCCTCACATGGATCTATAGATCTCCCGATTCATTGCTCCAATTGCCCTGCTAGATTTATTCCAAGCTGGCAGCCCAAGGGGGCTTGTCTTTTCTCAGGGGGTGTGCCCTGTCTGCTGCAGCTGGTGGCATTTGAAGGATGGAACTGAGCATGTGTGTCCATCTTAGTGAAGAAGAAATTAGAGAAAGAACAAACAGTAGGTGGTGCTATAAAGGTACACTTACTCAGTGACTACAAAATTTTACTTACATGCAATTACAAAAGTATTCCAATCCAGGTGCTGGTTTGAAAACTGTAAAAAAAAAATTGTGCAACAACCCCTTTAATGACTGAAGACATTCTCCCCTCTTGAATACACCGGACCATGGCAGCATAGTATGCTGACAGATCCGCTTTAAACTCTTTATGTGATCTGGTAATGAATTCCTGCAGCTAAAGGAGCTCTGTTTAATACAGTGAGTTTCATTTTCAGGGTCAAAAAGGTGACCGAGGATTCCCTGGACCTCCTGGACAGGTAATAGATGTCATACATGCATTTGCCCTAGGCCATTATGGTAATTCCAATGCATCTAGCACTAGTTGCCAGCAGAGACCATAAGTAGTCTGTGTACAGTAGTCTGTATTCCGTATGTGGAGCATGTAGTGAGCTGTCACTTAGTCCATTCTCACATGGCAGCTCAGTTAATACTAGTTCTGTGCATATAGTAACGGTTGACATAAATGTTCTGCTGAAGGCAGCCCTTACCACTGAGGGTAGCCCTGTGCTATTACCTGTGATACCCTCGTTCCTTATGGAAGTAATAGGTATTTATTAAATACGTGGATATCTTTGTGGTATTTATACTCATATGGGGATTGAAGTGGTTCTGTTAAATTACTTAAAAAAGAATACGGTTTAAAGTATACTTGTTTTGGCTAAGTAGGTCTAAGGCCTCTTTCACACGGCCGTTTTTTTTTTCCCGTTTACTGGCCGTTTTTTGCGGTCCGTATACGGTCCGTATACGGAACCATTGATTTCAATGGGTCCGCAAAAAAAACGGAATGTACTCCGTATGCATTCCGTTTCCGTTTTTCCGTTCCGTTTTAACATAGAACATGTCCTATATTTGGCCGCAAATCACGTTCCGTGGCTCCATTAAAGTCTATGGGTCCGCAAAAAAACGGAATGCATACGGAAGTGCATCCGTATGTCTTCCGTATCCGTTCCGTTTTTTGCGGATCCATCTATTGAAAATGTTATGCCCAGCCCAATTTTTTCTATGAAATTACTGTATACTGTATTTGCCATACGGAAAAACGGAACGGAAAAACGGAACGGAAACGGAAACACAACGGAAACAAAAAACGGAACAACGGATCCGTTTAAAACGGACCGCAAAACACTGAAAAAGACATACGGTCGTGTGCAATAGGCCTAACTCTGCATTTATTATTTCAATATTCATAGGTGATTTCTGGACCAGAACCAACCATTGGACCAAAAGGAAACACTGGACCTCCAGGATTCCCTGGAGATAAAGGAGAACGTGGCTTTCCAGGATCACTAGGTCCACCTGGTCTTCCAGGAACCCCAGGTGAGTCTGTGACAGATTTATGTAAAATTTACCTTACAGTTTATATGAGAAATCAAGTGAAAAGGTGAAGTCTAATCATGACCAGAACCTCACCCGTTAAAGCATTGGTTTGTGATCGAGAACTGCTCTTACTACTGTAAAAGGGACCTGGAAGTTGCAGCCATTGTAATCAGCTACTGTATGTTGCAGGCAAATAGAAATTCTCTTTAGTCTCTGAACATGTATGCAGATACACAAAGAGAAGGCACTCCTACACTAATATAGTAAAGCCTACATGACACACTAACATTGGTGACTCCTCTTAAGGGCTCGTTCACATGACCGTGCCGTTTTTTGCGGTCCGCAAAACACGGATGGCGCCCGTGTGCCTTCCGCAATTTGCGGAACGGAACAGGAGGCCTATTATAGAAATGCCTATTCTTGTCCGCAAAACGGACAAGAATAGGACAGGACTCATAATTTTTGCGGGGCCACAGAACGGAGCAACGGATGCGGATAGCACACAGAGTGCTGTCCACATCTTTTGCGGACCCATTGAAATGAATGGTTCCGTATACAGACCGTATGCGGAACGTAGAAAACGGCCCAAATACGGAACGCAAAATACGTTCGTGTGAACAAGCCCTAAGGCTGTATTACATCCCGATGTGGCAGATGATTGTCGGGAAGGAAGCGTTCCCTCCCAGCAATCACCTGCTCGCTAGCAGAGGAGACATTTGCTATTACATGCAGCGATCTCCTCTGCAGCACGGGAGGAGCGATTGCTATGCCATCACTCATCCCCATGCTGTATAGAGGTTTGCCGGTGGCTGATCGTGATTAGACACCACGATCTGCTGCCTGCAAATGATAATTTTTTAACATGTCAAGAGATTTGGATTGCCAGATGTCTGAGTAATTTCCTCGTTCATCGGGCAATTGGCGGCAGTATTAGGCCTCTTTCACACGGGCGTTGCGTGTGAGGGCCGGATAGGATGCGGGTGCGACGCTGGAAAATTTGCGATTTCTTCTGCGCGAATGCAAAATGTTTTAATGTCTTTTACACGCGCGTGAGAAAAATCGGCATGTTTGGTACCCGAACCCGAACTTCTTCACAGAAGTTTGGGTTTGGGTTAGGTGTTGTGTAAATTTTATTATTTTCCCTTATAATAGCATTCTTCATACAGAATGCTAAGTAAATTAGGGATGGAGGGGTTAAAAAAAATAAAAATGTATTAAACTCACCTCATCCACTTGTTCGCGCTGCCCGACTCGTCTTCTTTCTTCTTCTTTGATGACCTGGGCGAAAAGGACCTTTGGTGACGTCACTGCGCTCATCACATGGCCCATCACCATGGTGATGGGCCATGTGATGAGCGCAGTGACGTCACCAAAGGTCCTTTTCGCCCAGGTCATCAAAGAATAAGAAAGAAGACGAATCGGGCAGCGCGAACAAGTGGATGAGGTGAGTTTAATTAATTTAAAAAAAATTAACCCCTATATCCCTAATTTACTTAGCATTCTGTATGAAGAATGCTATTATTTTCCCTTATAACCATGTTATAAGGGAAAATAATAAAGATCGGGTCCCCATCCCAATTGTCTCCTAGCAACCGTGCGTGAAAATCGCACCGCATCCGCACTTGCTTGCGGATTTTTGCGATTTTCATGCAGCCCCATTCACTTCTATGGGGCCTGAGTTGCGTGAAAAAACGCACAATATAGAGCTTGCTGCGATTTTCACGCAACGCACAAGTGATACGTGAAAATCACCGCTCATATGCACAGCCCCATAGAAATGAATGGGTCCGGATTCAGTGCGGGTGCAATGCGTTCACCTCATGCATTGCACGCACGCGGAAAACTCGCTCGTGTGAAAGGGGCCTTACACTGCAAGATGATTGCTCATGAGCTTTTATGCAAACACTCGTTAGCGATTATCTGCTGAAAAATTGGGCAGTGTAATAATTTCCTAATTTCATCAGCAGAGAACTGCATTGTGGGCCATGATGCCGGTTATGATGTGATGGTTGAGGCCTCTGATCAGCTGCTTGTGAATAAAGACCAGGGGTGGACTGCCAGATTATTTTTAGTTTTTTTGGTTAGGTTTTTCCAGTTTAGAAACAGAAAAATAAAAAAAATAAAAAGCATCTCAGGTTCTGGCAAAAATGCAACCTGCCCGAACTGGAGATGGCTGCTCCTCCACTACAGATGTGAACCTAGTCTTAAACAAGGGACGAATACTATTCTCAGCCGCTACCCAACTGATGCCTGGGGGGACCAGGATTCGGACCCTTACCAATGTAATATTGATGACCTACCTCACAGGTAGGTCATCAATATTATATTCCGAGACAACCCCTTTAAATGGGGTCAGTGTTGTTTCACACAACTTTACATAAATCAATAGTACACGCAAATGTAAGCAAATTTGTAATATATTTTATCACAGCAAAGTGCCTTGTTCTAGAGCTATTCCCTCTCTTCTAAACTAACTTTTTCAGAAATATGTGATAAAGCAGTCTTGTTTAAACCAAGATGGAAAGATCACATTACATCATCCCATAGAAGTCTATAGAGAGGGGAGGGAGTGGAGGAGGGAGAGAGTCATTCTGAGTGATTGAATTTTAGGAAGAGGTCTCTCCTGTCTCTATCTGTACTCTGTGGTAAGACATCATATAAAGCAGTTTCTGCTCACCAGCTCAGAGCCACCTGAGAATTAAAGGTGCAGCATGCAAAGAAGAAAACAGCTAAAAAATGCCAAATACAAGTTATATAATGTATACTCCTATATAATCCTACATAGACTATCACTATTATTACATTAGACTATTTAAAACAGTCAGTGTAAGTTTCAGATTTTTGTACCACTTTCTTACTTTTATAATACAATTAATATATCTACAGTATAATACAATACATATCCAACATGCACAGTAATACTGTATAATGATTAATATATATGTGATTTGAATTCCCAGCATCAAATTTATGGACAGTCTTTAATATTTAGCAGTAGTACAGTATGTGGAAATGTATGGTTTGTTTTATTTTGTGTAGGTTCTTCTGCCACGGGTCCTCCAGGGGACCCTGGCTTTCCAGGAGAAAGAGGACAGAAAGGAGATCAAGGATCTCCAGGAATATCTATACCAGGTACTCCTGGTGAAGATGGTAGTACTGGATTTCCTGGACCTCCAGGACCACCTGGACCTCCAGGGTCTTCAGATCCTTCTAGTAAGTATCTGGACTGCTTCTTAATGTACAATGTCCTTCACAACACTTTATAGTTCAGTTGGTCCATTTGTAAGATTAAACCTAAACAGGAGTACAGTGAGTCTTTTACCAATGGCATACCAATGTTATAAAATCAATGCTAGTTATGGAATAACATTGTTTGCTCCTATCTGCTCAAATTGCTATGCATTGCATCCTGTTCAATTGCATCAACACATAACCTGACCCTAAATCAGTACCCCTAGAATGGATGTGTTATTTGTGGTCATCTCAGTGCTTCTGATTATTTTTTCTCATACTCAGTTGGAGAGCTATGTATGCCAGGACCACAGGGCTTTCCAGGCTCCCAAGGCAATCCAGGTCTTAATGGGGAAAGAGGACAAAAAGGTAATGTTTTCAGTGTTTGTTACACTTGTCTGCAGTGGCATAATTAGAGTGTTATGGGCCCCGGTGCAAACTTTGGATTAGGCCCCCCCCCCCCCAATTTATACAAAGAGGCGGCAATTTTTTTTACACTAAGCCCAATGCATGGCTACACTCACCCAGTCCTAACTACTAAAATCTGGTCCTACCTCATCCAGGGTGTTGCTGGCGTTGGTGTGAAGTCCACTGGATCCAGAACAAGGTCCCTGTGGTGATAGAGAAAATAAGAATAAGGAAGGGATGGCGACTGTCCCTGTAAAATCACCAGCAGGGGGCGCTGTGCTGGCCTGTAAGAATGAGCCATGCCAATGTAAAGCAGGGTAATCTAGGACATTTCCCCTAAGTGCTACCACACAGTACTAATGCCCACATTGTGGCCCCTCACAGTAATGAAGCCCACCTTGTGGCCCCTTCACAATAGTTATGTCCCCCTTGTGGCCCCTCACAGCAGTTATGCCCACCTTTGTTTCTGTCACAGTAGTTATGCCCACTTTTGTGCCCCCTCATTGTAGTTATGCCCAGATATGTGTCCCCTCACAGTAGTTATACAAGATATGGTTCCCCCTCACAGTAGTTATGCCCAGATATGTGCCCCCTCACAGTAGTAATGCCCAATTTTGTGCCCCCTCACAATAGTAATGCCCAGACATGTGCCCCCTCACAGTAGTTATGGCCAGATATGTGCTCCCTCACAGTAGATATGCCAGATATCTGTCCCCTCACAGTGGTTATGGCCAGATATGTGCCCCCTCACAGTGGTTATGGCCAGATATGTGCCCCCTCACAGTAGTTATGCCCAGTTATGTGCCCCCTTACAGTAGTTATGCCTTCAAAGTAGTTATGGCAGATTAGGTGCCCCCCTTAGTAAAAATGCCCACTTTTGTACCCCCTCACTCTTCTTGTGGCCCCCCTTTAGCCTCCAGTATGCAGCTTTATGAAAAAAATAAAAAAACATCTTTCTTCCCTAAAGACGCGCTCCCACACTCACATCGCGCTGTTGGCTGTGCTGGAGGCCGATTCCCGGGCTTTCAGCGCTCCTCCCACAGCCAGTAGCGCGATGTGCGGCCTGCAGGGGGAGCGCCGGAGCTCAGAAGAAAAGTGAAGCAGGAAGTGGAGACCACAGCCCGGCAGTGACAAGAACTGCGAGGTGAGTATGCCCGCCCCCCTCTTGCCTCTGCGCCGCCTCTTGTCTGTGCGCCTGGGGCACATTATATAGATGTTTGAAGAGCACTCTGACGGGGCCCGGCATTGTCACTGTACTTCATGCCAGGCCCCGTCAGAGCGCTCCCATTACATGAGAGCGCAGTGGGCCCCCTCCCCCCGCCGGGCCCGATTACGCCCCTGCTTGTCTGGCTTTCTAGCAGACATACTGATATTATATGAAGTAGGTTAAATTCAACTTTTAAAATCTCTTCTGGAGATACCACTGTATAAGCCTTTTCCAGTAGCCAACAAATCTTGATCATTCCTACTTATTATATGGAAAAAGATACATGACACAACTTGACAAAGATGTAACATCACAATGATATCGATGTCTGCAGAACTTACGTGTGGCCTACATCTTTATATAGCTATGTAGTTATTGCATTGTAATAATGTTATATGTCTACAGGTGACAAGGGAGATACCTGCTTCAACTGTATAGGAAATGAAATTACTGGCCAGAAAGGGGAACCTGGCCCTGCTGGTCCTCCTGGAAATCCAGGTAAATGAGAAGTTTTTGATTCTCGTAAAATTGGAGGATAAAAAAATTTGTTGGCAGATAGATCTATAATATTATTTTAACATTTCTCTTACCGGTGTTTTAAAGGGTTTCTGTCATCAGAAAAATGAGTATTAAGCTGGCTGACATTAGCGATGTGCTAATGTCAGCTGAACATAACTATATTAGTGCCATCTCTCTGCCTGCCGCCGTTATTGGGAAAAACAAACTTTTATAATATGCAAATGAGCCTCTAGGAGCAGGGGGGCGTTGCACCTGTTCGCTTACCTCTTTCCATGCCCTTCTACACTTGATTGACAGGGCCAGGCCAGCGTTGGTCTCCTGTCTGCCGGGGAAATCTCACGCCTGCGCCGTCCCGTTCAGTAATCGGCGCAGGCACAGTGAGGGAAGGACGTTTGCCGTCAGCCAGCTTCCTCACTGCGATGTATTCAGCGCAGGCCTCTAGGAGCAGGTGCAACACCCCCCCTGCTCCTAGAGGCTAATTTGCATATTATAAAAGTTTGTTTTTCTAAATAACGGCGGCACATAGTGACATGAGACTAATATAGTTATGTTCAGCTGACATTAGCACATCGCTAATGTCAGCCAGGTTAATACCCATTTTTCTGATGACAGAAACCCTTTAAGTAACTAGTAATCCCATTTACACAAGAACAGTTTATTCATTCTCTGTGCATCCCTCTGGCTCTACTTTCTAGCTGTTTAGAGTCTGTAATAAAAGCTGCTATCTGCTGATGAAAGGAGAACAGTATATGGGAGATATTCAGCTTTCACCAGCAGATGGCAGGCTGCATTACAAACAGCAGTCCAGTCAGAGGAGAGGGAGGGAGACAGATTTTCTGACCAATCATTGGTCAGATGGCCGTTTACACACACAGATTTTGACTGGAGCAGTCTTGTCCTGCTGTGCCCAAACCTGCTCAAATAAGCAAGTCATGTTTGACTTTTGTGTGTCATATATATATATATATATATATATATATATATATATATATATATATATACGCATGTGTGGGTGAATGTATCCATATGTACTGTATGTTTATATGTAAGTGTCACATTGTGTGTGTATATATATATATATATATATATATATATCACAGCAAAAATACACTGCCTGTCCAAAAAAAAAGTTGCCACCTGGATTTAACTAAGCAAATAGTTATGAGCCTCCTATTGGATAATTACTGCATGGGCGATTATCTTTCAGCTGACAATAAGTTATTTAACCCCAACTGGTGCAATGAGTTGCTTCTTATTTCTTAAACAACCATGTCGAAAGACACATCTCGTGGTCGTGGAAAAGATGTTAGTCTGTTTGAGAAGGGTCAAGTCATTGGCATGCATCAAGCAGAGAAGGAGATTGCAGAAACTACTAAAATTGGGTTAAGAACTGTCCAACGCATTATTAAAAACTGGAAGGATAGTGGGGACGCATCGTATTCGAGGAAGAAATGTGGCGGGAAAAAAATCCTGAATGATCGTGATCGGCGATCACTTAAATGTTTGGTGAAATCAAATCGAAGAAAAACAACAGTAGAACTCAGGACTATGTTTAATAGTGAAAGTAAGAGCATTTCCACACACACAATGCGAAGGGAACTCAAGGGATTGGGACTGAACAGCTGTGCAGCCGTAAAAAAAACACTAATCAGTGAGGCAAACCAGAAAAAAGGCTTCAATTTGCTAGGAAGCTGTCACTGATGGTGTTGCAGAAAACTGGAAGTTATAAACATCCGACTGACTTGATCCCAAACTAAGGAACATATGGGTGAGCCCTATAAAATCCCTAGAGCTATCCCTGACTGCTTTGCCCATGCAAAGATCTTTATGATAGAAAATTGCATGCCCTCGTACCTAGACTGCATGCCCTCGTACACCTGAAAAACCTATAATAGTGAGGGGACACGACCACCGGCTCCCTGCACTTAATACGGAGGGAGTCAGGGTCACCTAGAATCAAGCCAGCACGGAAACACAAATAAAGGAAAAGACTTATCTGAGGAACCAGTAGTTGCAGCCTCTTGCAGTGAACACAATCCAGGAAGTAGTATAAACCGCAAAGTGAGGCAGTATGGGAGGGAATATAAAGGGAGGCAATCAGTGTAAATAGATGACAGCTGGGAGAAGGAAAAGAGAAGACAAAGTGCAACCAAAACAAAGAACATCATGCAAGAGGTACAGAAGAACATCTGCCACAGCTTCTCAGAGCTGGCGGTGACAGTACCCCTCCCTCTACGAGTGGACTCCAGACACTCAGAGCCCATCTTCTCAGGATGGGACCTATGGAAAGCCCTGATAAGACGAGTGGCCTTAATGTCCGCCACTGGGACCCACATCCTCTCCTCAGGACCATAACCCTCCCAATGAACGAGGTACTGGAGAGAACCGCGGATAATGCGAGAATCCACAATCCTAGAGACCTGAAATTCAAGATTACCATCAACAACAATCAGAGGAGGAGGCAAAGAGGAGGGTACAGTGGGTTGGACATACAGTTTTAATAGGGACCTGTGAAAAACATTATGGATCTTCCAAGTCTGAGGAAGATCAAGACGGAAGGCAACAGGATTGATGACGGACAAGATCTTGTAAGGCCCAATAAACTTAGGACCCAACTTCCAGGAGGGAACCTTCAGTTCTTTGTAGACAACTACACCAGATCACCCACATTCAGGTCCGGACCAGGCACACGTCTCTTATCCGCCACACGCTTATATCTCTCACTCATCCTCTTCAGATTACCCTGAATCTTTTGCCAAATAAATGACAAAGACGAGGAAAATCTCTCCTCATCAGGTAAACCAGAAGACCCCTCTCCAGAGAATGTCCCAAACTGCGGATGAAACCCATATGCACCAAAAAATGGTGACTTATCCGAGGACTCCTGGCAACGGTTATTTAAAGCAAACTCAGCAAGGGACAAAAATGAACACCAAACCTCCTCATTCTCTGCCACAAAACAGCACAGATATGTCTCCAGATTCTGATTGACGCATTCGGTCTGGCCATTCGACTGCGGGTGAAAAGCAGAAGAGAACGACAACCGAACCCCCAAGCGAGAACAGAAGGCCTTCCAGAATCTGGAAACAAACTGTGTGCCCCTATCAGAAACTATGTCTAAAGGAATGCCATGCAATCTGACAATGTGATCAACAAATGCTTGGGCCAGCGTTTTAGCATTGGGTAACCTAGGAAAGGGAATGAAATACGCCATTTTGCTAAAACGGTCCACTACTACCAGAATCACAGTCTTCCCTGAGGAACGAGGCAGGTCCGTAATGAAGTCCATGGACAGATGCGTCCAAGGACGGGAAGGAATGGGTAACGGGAGGAGAGAACCCGATGGCCGTGAATGAGGGACCTTGGCACAAGCGCAGGTCTCGCAGGCTGCCACAAAACCATCAACCGTCTTACGAAGAGCGGGCCACCAGAATCTCCGAGCAATGAGATCCACTGTGGCTCTACTCCCCGGGTGCCCAGCAAGGACAGTATCGTGGTGCTCCTTAAAAACCTTGTGTCGTAAAGCGAGAGGCACAAACAACCTCCCAGGAGGACAAACATCAGGAGTCTGCCTGGGCTGCCTGAACCTCTGCCTCCAAATCAGGATAAAGAGCAGAGACGACCACCCCTTCAGCCAAAATGGTACCTGGGTCTTCAAAGTTCCCCCCTCCCGGGAAAACAACGTTGACAGGGCATCAGCCTTCACATTTTTAACCCCAGGGCGGAACGTGACAACAAAATTAAACCTAGAAAAGAATAAAGACCATCTGGCCTGTCTCCCTCTAGCCAATGGCGCCATTCCTCAAAAGCTAATTTGATGGCCAACAACTCCCTATCTCCCACATCTTAATTTCTCTCTGCGGGGGAGAGTTTCCTTGGGAAAAAGGCACACGGTCGCCATTTGGCAAGAGAGGGACCCTGAGACAAGACCGCACCTACACCCACCTCAGAAGCGTCCATCTCAACAATGATAGGCAGAGAGATATCAGGTTGTACCAAGATGGGAGCGGAAGCAAAACTCTCTTTGATACTAGAAAAGACCTTAAGCGCATCTACCGACCAGGAGGAAAAATCTTCCCCCTTTTTAGTCATATCAGTGAGTGGCTTAACAACAGAGGAATAATTTAAAATGAACTTCCTGTAATAATTAGCAAAACCGTATCAGCGCCTTCTGATTCTCAGGAAGCTCCCAATCAAGCACAGCGCGGACCTTCTCAGGGTCCATGCGAAAACCAGAAGTGGAGAGAAGAAAACCCAGAAATTGAATTTCTGGAACCGCAAACACACATTTTTCCAGTTTAGCGTACAATTTATTCTGCCGCAGAATGAGCAAGACCTGACGTAGGTGGTCCCTATGAGTTTTGAAATCAGGAGAAAAAATCTAAATGTCATCTAGATACACCAGTACAAATTTCCCCATTAAATGATAAAAAATGCTGTTCACAAAATGTTGGAAGACGGCTGGAGCATTCATCAAACCGAAGGGCATAACCAAATTCTCGAAATGGCCCTTAGGGGTATTGAAGGCCGTCTTCCATTCGTCCCCTTCCCTGACCCTGACTAGGTTGTATGCCCCTCTTAAATCCAACTTAGAAAAAACTTTAGCCCCAACAATCTGGTTAAACAGGTCCGGGATCAGAGGAAGCGGATAAGGGTCACGAATTGTGATACAGTTCAGCTCCCTGAAACCAGACATGATCTTAAAGAACCATCTTTTTTCTTAACAACCCAGCAGCAACAGGTGACTTCGAGGGTCAGATGTGTCCCTTTCTCAGGCTCTCAGAGATATAAGTACGCATAGCGACTCTTTCCGGTTGGGAGAGATTATATAAACGTGATTTTGGCAGCTTGGCGCCTGGGATGAGATTAATAGGGCAATCGTACTCCCGGTGAGGGGGCAGCTCCTGGACACCACTCTCTGAAAACACATCCGAAAATTCAGAGAGAAAAGATGGTACAGTCTTGGTAGAAACCTCTGAAAGAGACGCCGTGAGGCAATTCTCTCTGCAAAAGTCACTCCAATCATTTATTTGCCTTGCTTGACAATCAATGGTGGGGTTATGTTTAGTGAGCTAGGGTAGCCCCAACACTAGAGGAGTAGGTAATCCATTTAGGACGAAACATGACATATCCTCAACATGAGCATCGGGAACTACAAGCAAACGGCAAACCTTCAATTTCCACATCAATCTTGTCAATAGTAACAGATGGAAAGTTTTTAGAGGTTTTTTTTTTGTTTGTTTCTTTATTACCCTCAGAGAACTCCCTGAATCTCCTAGAGGGGCAAACATTTGCCAAATAATTTATACCTCCACATCAGAAACAAACCCTCCTCTGAGAGCTGAATCCTCTACTATCAGAGACAAGCAAACCCAGCTGCATGGCCTCCTCCTCAGAGGGGATTTAGAGAGGCTGAGACCCCTGCGCACTGAATGAGACCGCCCCACTGTCCTTGAACTGAATATGACAGGAAGGAGTGATCTCTCCTCTCTTTCTAAGATGCCTGTCAATACGAACAGCTCGAGACATGGCAGACTCCAAGGAGGCAGGTCTCTCATGAAAGGCAAATTCATCTTTCAATCCCTCCGAAAGACCATGGCAAAATTGACTTCGAAGTGCAGCATCATTCCAACCAGTATCAGCTGCCCATCTCCGAAATTCTGAACAATATATCTCTGCGGACTGTTTACCCTGGCATAAAAGACGCAGTTTAGATTCAGCCAGAGCAATACGATCCGGGTCATCATATATCTGCCCCAGGGCTACAAAAAATTAATCCACCGATCGGAGGGCCGTGCCCCCACCGGCAGTGAAAAGGCCCAAGACTGAGCGTTATCCCTGAGCAGCGAGATGATGATCCCCACCCTCTGCTCCTCATCACCAGAGGAATGGGGAAGTAGGCGAAAATGGAGTTTGCAAGCCTCTCTAAAACGAACAAAATTCTCACTACCCCCGGAGAACGTATCCGGAAGCGAGATCTTAGGCTCGGAACAAACTCCATGAACGCAAGCAGAACCGGTCACCTGAAACTGAGACACAGTTTTACGGAGATCTGCTACCTCCAGTGAAAGACCCTGCATGCGGTCAATCAAGGCTGAAACCGGATCCATGCTTAAGACGGTTATGGCGGTTTATAATGTCACGGATGGTGTTGCAGAAAACTGGACTGACTTGATCCCAAACTAAGGAACATATGGGTGAGCCCTATAAAACCCATAGAGCTCTCCCTGACTGCTTTGCCCATGCAAAGATCTTTATGATAGAAAATTGCATGCCCTCGTACCTAGACTGAGTGACACCTGAAAAAACCCTATAATAGTGAGGGGACACGACCACCGGCTCCCTGCACTTAATACGGAGGGAGTCAGGGTCACCTAGAATCAAGCCAGCACTGAAACACAAATAAAGTAAAAGACTTATCTGAGGAACCAGCAGTTGCAGCCTCTTGCAGTGAACACAATCCAGGAAGTAGTATAAACCACAAAGTGAGGCAGTATGGAAGGGAATATAAAGGGAGGCAATCAGTGTAAATAGATGACAGCTGGGAGAAGGAAAAGAGATGACAAAGTGAAACCAAAACAAAGAACATCATGCAAGAGGTACAGAAGAACGTCTGCCACAGCTTCTCAGAGAGCTGGCGGTGACAGGAGCATAAAGTTTGGACTCTGGAGCGAAGAAAGTCATGTGGTCTGATGAGTCCAGATTTACCCTGTTCCAGAGTGATGGGCGCATCAGGGTAAGAAGAGAGGCAGATGAAGTGATGCACCCATCATGCCTAGTGCCTACTGTACAAGCCTGTGGGGGCAGTGCTATGATCTGGGGTTGCTACAGTTGGTCAGGTCTAGGTTCAGCAACAGTATGTGCTCCAAGAATGAGGTCAGCTGACTACCTAAACATACTGAATGACCAGGTTATTCCATCAATGGATTTTTACTTCCCTGATGGCACGGGCATATTCCAAGATGACAATGCGAGGATTCATTGGGCTCAAATTGTGAAAGAGTGGTTCAGTGAGCATGAGACATCATTTCCACACATGTATTGGCCACCACAGTGTCCAGACCTTAACCCTATTGAGAATCTTTGTTATGTGCTGGAGAAGGCTTTGCGCAGCAGTCAGACTCTAACATCATCAATGCAAGATCTTGGTGAAAAATTAATGCAACACTGGATGGAAATAAATCTTGTGACATTGCAGAAGCTTATCTAAACAATGCCACAGCGAATACGTGCCGTAATCAAAGCTAAAGGCAGTCCAACAAAATATTAGAGTGTGTGACCTTTTTTTTTTGGGTGGTGACTTTTTTTTTGGACAGGCAGTGTATTTGCAAAGTATCTACCTGCTAGTGTCATACTGGGTATATTAGCCATTTGTGTACATCTCACACATTTTCTTATTTTGATAGGGTTGCCTGGTTATTCAGGACCAAAAGGTGATCCTGGTCTTCCCGGTTTGTTGGGTCCTCCTGGACAACCAGTAAGTATAAATCTGGATTTTGTGCATGTCTATTACTTTAAAACAAATGCACCCAGTTTTATCAGCAGTGCTTGTGATGAATATTATTGAATTCTGACGGGTTCAGGGTCAAGAAAACCTGTTTAGCAGATCTCCAGGATTTTGAAGACCCACTGTCTAAAAAAAACCTTCCAATGCTGGCAGATAAAATGAAGGCATTATTCTGAATATGTAAAAAGAAGAAATGTTATCTGTGCACATTAATAAATGTACTAAGCAGCGTATGTGAGATATGGCAACAAGAAATGTGATAAGTAAATAATACCTTTATCTCTGTGCCACACAGGGATTTCCTGGTTCTTCTGGTAACCCTGGCCGCCCTGGGCCTAAAGGAGATTCTGGTGACGTGATTGCACTACCTGGACTGAAAGGAGATAAAGGTGACACTGGATTCCCAGGTCCAGGTGGAAGCCCAGGCCTTGATGGTCTTCCTGGAAGAGATGGAATTCCAGGAATTCCTGGTCCTAAGGGAGAGCCGGTATGTATGTTTTATGTAGACACCATTTTCTCTTCAATGGAGCATGTCCCAACACACTGTTTCCATGGTCCAGTCAGTGCTGATGGTATCAGTGTGTGTGGGGACACTTCCTGTTCAGAAGCATAAGGGCTGTTTCACACGAGCGGATGCCGTGCGTGGCATCCGCTCCGTGAAAGAGTGCCAAGACCCGATGCAGACTGCAGAGGCACGGAGCATTAACATGACCGATAATGCTCCGTGCCTCTCTGTGACCTCTTTACTACGAAATCACAGTTGTCACTGTGATTTCGTAGTAAAGAGATCACAGAGAGGCACGGAGCATTATCAGTCATGTTAATGCTCCGTGCCTCTGCAGTCTGCATCGGGTCTTGGCACTCTTTCACGGAGCGGATGTCACGCACGGCATCCGCTCGTGTGAAACAGCCCTAATGGAAACATCCACTTGTCAGTTTATTGAAACATTTCCAGGAGGAATAGCAGAGTAGTGGCACATTGTGCAGATTCTCCAGTATTATTTCATGGAGAATTATTTACTATGTCAGAAGAGCTGACCTCTTAATGTTGCTCCGTATGCAAAGTCGCCAAAACCCTATGCATAAGCACTGTTTTACTGATTAATAATAAAGTGACTAATTATAGCTGAACCCTCAAGGATTATAATGATTTATTCTAGGAAGTAATTTCATGAAATAGAACTCTTTAGTCTTTAAGTCTATACTTATCTAGGCTTTGCATTTCATAGTTTCTGGAAACAATACATGTCAAGAGATATAGGAAGGAATTATATTTAACTCCATAATGACCACATGCTGTGGTTTTTATGCCAGTTTGCTTATTGGATCCAGTGATCACATGATCATGGATGCGTCCTGGCATAGCCCTATGGTCCCATCAGTCACTGGCTGAGCTGATTTCCAGTGACAGATTGTTAGCCTTTATTTACTAGGCATACTAGCCATCTTTGAGAGGACCCCACATTTTTCAGTGCAGTTTCAGTGGTCATCTCCCTGAGGTTTTATTGTGTGCATAAATCAACTATTAAAAGACTTTTTTTTATTTTGGATTTTTTCGTAAAACTAGTAATAATTTAACTCTTATTATTTCTAGGGTGGCCTTGCTTTCAAAGGGGAGCGTGGTCTGTCTGGTGAACCTGGCCTCCCTGGACTTCCAGGTGACAGAGGTCCTTTAGGTCCACCTGGCTTTGGTCCATCTGGTCCTGTTGGTGAAAAAGGAGTTCAGGGAGTTTCTGGTCGACCGGGAGCACCTGGAGCTCCAGGTAACTAAATTGTGAACACAAAGAAAATATAATATTCATTATTGCAATTAAAACATCACAGAACTGACGATAAGGGTATGTTATACGTATATGGGTTCATTTATCAAACTGGTGTAAAGTAGAACTGGCTTAGTTGTCCATAGCAGCCAATCAGATTACAAATTACATTTTTGACAGCTCCTTTGGTAAATGAAAGTTGGGATCTGATTGGTTGCTAGGGGCAACTAAGCCAGTTCTACTTTACACCAGTTTGATAAATGACCCCAATAGTTCTGTGGACGCTTGTCATACCTAAATATCTCATGTCTAATTATTTGACACTTGGCCTCTGTCTCTTCCAAGTTTAAGGTTCTAGAAAGATTTATGGTACATATAAATAACATTGGAACTCTGCTTTAAATTGTACATTCCAATAAAGATATAGGGATACATTTATTAAGACCGGTGTTTTAGACACCGGTCTCAATAAAGCCCTGCATTGGCGGTGGATCCGCCGGAGTTATGAAGAGGCGCCACTCCACCACTTCTAAATGTTTTACATTCAGACATTTTTCTACGCCTAAAACCGGCGTAGAAAATGGTAAATGAGATGGGCCTGCTGACCCTTCCCCGCCCACACCACGCCCCCTTTTTTAGACTTGGCATGAGCGGGGAGAAGTCACAGATTGCGGCACAAAGGACCGCAATCTGTGCCAGAAATACGCCTTATTTAGGCATATTTGTGTTTGATAAATGACCCCCATAGATGTCATTAGAGTCCATTACATATATAAAACAGATTAGAGCTATTAACTAGACATTAAAGGTTTTTTATTATTGCATCTACATTTATTCCTTATGGGGCATCTGCCAGTCTGCAGAATGACAGGTAGATTGCCGTCCATAATTGTTTGCAGCATTGGCTGCTGTGAGAGAATTGTAAAATTGTACACTGGCTAGTCAGAAATGAATGACCATCCATGTAATTCTTTGATGTGCTGGTTCTTCCAGAATGGAGTGCAGTGCGCCTTCCATTAATTTCCCCGCTCCGTTCTCGTTGTAGGGGCGGGTCCCAGAGGTGGGACTCGCACCTATCAGACAATGGGGGCATATTCTAGCGATATGCACCCATTGTATGTGATGACAAAACACCTTTAAGGTCCCAGAATCTGGAATAAGAGTGGAGAGGCACACAGTCCAAGTTGCATGAGGTCCAGTGTGAAGTTTCCACAGTCATTGATGGTTTGGGGAGCCATGTCATCTGCTGATATTGGTCCACTATGTTATATCAAGTCTTAAGTCACCACAGCCGTCTACTAGGAGATTTTAGAGCACTTCATGCTTCCACCTACTGACTAGCTTCGTGGGAATGCTGATTTAATTTTCCAGCAGGACTTGGCACCTACCCACACTGCCAAATGTACCAATACCTGGTTTAATTACCATGGTATCACTGTGCTGGATTAGCCAGCAAACTTGCCTGACCTAAACCTCATAGAGAATCTATGGGGTATTGTCAAGAGGAAGATGAGACACCAGACCCAACAATGTAGATGAGCTGAAGGCCGCTATCAAAGCAACCTGGGCTTCCATAACCCCTCAGCAGTGCCACAGGCTGATCGTCTCCATGCCATGCCGCATTGATGCAGTAATTCATGCCAAAAAAAAGTATTTAGTGCATATACTGTAAATACTTTTGAATAGGCCAACTTTTCTGTATTAAAAATCTTTTTTTCAATTGGTCTTATATAATAATCAAATTTTCTGAGATACTGACTTTTGGGTTTTCATTAGCTGTAAGCCATAATCATCAATATTAAAATAAATAAACACTTAAAATAGATCAATCTGTGTGTAATGAATCTATAGAATATGAGTTTCACTTTTTGAATTGAATTACTGAAATAAATTAAACTTTTCAATAATATTAAAATTTATTGAGATGAACCTAGTATAGGTATTAGTACATTATAAAACGTTCTCTAAAGCAATGAATTATTATTTTTTGTTTATAATGAAACATAATGCATTAAACTCTTATTGTAATGCCCTCAACCAATCCGATGAATGTAAGGAAAGGCAAGAATATGGCTTCCATGGACAGCTCTTCTATGCTTCTCCTCGTAAATATTTTTTACCCATGGTCATCAATACTTCCTTTTCTTTCTGCCTGAGTATTGTAGCTAACGGTTGCCAGTGCACAGTGCTCCGTTAATTGGCATTTTACTTGTCTTCATTTAGTGATTTGATATTGATTGTGACTGCCATCTGTCATCTGCACTGTTACTGCCAGCTCTTATATGGGAATCTTTGCATATTTGGTCTTTAAAGGAAGAGACACTTCAGTACTCTATATTATTAACTAGAATCACTGTCACCTTATTAGCTTTAAAGGTTAAATACACTTAAATATAGAATATTGCCCATAATTGAATAAGGCCTGTTAAGGAAACATCTAATGTAACACTTTTCCTGATCCATTTTCTGATGCATGCCTTCAATAGATGCTGAATACAGGACAACAGTTATAAATGTCTTTGGTGGAATTATTCTTTAATTATTTAGATATATATTTATACTATGGATACTATGCTGAACTCAAACAGGATTCGATTCTGACTAGGGACAGCATCTGCATGGACGTTGTATGTTCTCTTTGGTGCATGGGTTTCCTCCTTGCATTCCGGCTTCCTCTCGAACGCCAAAAGCATACTGATAGATTAATTGGCCCTAGAAGGTATGGGTAGTGAGCCTCATTGGGTACAGGGAGTAATATGAGTGTTGACAATTTCTGTATAGCGCTGCAGAATATTTTGAGGTTATATAAGTAATTGGAAAATGGGACATTGACTATAATAGTCATAATCAGTCTCGAACTAGCCCACTGGAGCATCCACTGATGGGCCCCTCCATTTAGATGGCCCCTTTCAATACGATGCTGAACAAACCAAGGCCCCTGCTTCTAGTTGCTTCCTTGCAGTACGACTCCGCACAGTCAGACCGGTCATATATATCGGGAGACTCCAGCAGGGGGTCAGTTCAGAGCTGCTCCAGTAAGATGGAGGATACACCGGACTCTGCCTGTATGTGAGGGTCTGCATCAGAGCTCTGCAGGCTGGACACTACTCCAAGAAGACCTGTCTTAATGGCTCCCTGCCTGCCTAGGTCAGTTTAGAGCTGGGCTAAACGTTTTATTTGCTGCACAGAACACAAGAAATGCCCTGACGCTATGCAACATCTGAATCTGCCCCTTCAGCCTCTGGATGCAAACAAGCAGGAGCTGCCATGGGTAGAGTGTCCGGGAAATACACTTACATAAAACAATACTTCCATACGTGACTTGCTGGCACTTTAGTAACATACTATATTACACAAACGACTTACTGACACACTGACTTACTGATAAAAACTTGTCCCAAACTGACACAGTGGAAGAGAAAACCTTGTCACTCCACCCCCAGCCAAAAGATCAATATCCTCTACTGTAAAATAGATCAGCCCCAATAAGCTATGTCTTATTGGCTGTAAATAAGCAGTAGCTGCAAACCAATACACACTTACTAACATACATTAAATCACATCTGCATTTTACTTACAGTAACTTTACTGACATGCATGCTTAATGACCTATATGCTGACTTGCTGATACACACTTTACTTACATACTGCATGACACACACCAATTTACTGACATATGCACTTACATGTTCACTTGCAGACACTTGCTGATATACTTTGTTAGAGACTACCATGTACACTTACATACTGACAAGCACAGACACAGATTTACTGACACATGAACTTACATATGACACACGTACTTACTAACAATTTTTACTGACTTACATTCTTAGAGACTCACACACTGACTTACTGTCAAACATTGACAGGTAGTCAGTGTGATGCTGCATGGTGCTTCCATACTGCACCATATTACAGAAAAAGTTTGCGGATGTTTAATACTGATGACCTATGCTCAGGATGTGATTGGTGCGGGTCCGACTCCCGACGCCAATCAGCTCTTTAAGGAGACTGCGGCACTCCTCACAACTTACAAAGCACAGCTCCATCCATTGGATAGCGGCTGTGCTTAGTATTGCAGCTCAGCATCATTCACTTAAATGTGACTGACGTGAGACTAGGCCATGTGACCAATTAATGTGATAACACTTGCATTGGGGGGTGTCAGGAGTCAGACGCCCGTTGATCTGATATTGATGACCTTTCCTGAGGATTGACCATCAATGTCAAACTCTCAGACCACCCCTTTAAATCAAAAGGCTTTTGGAGGTGCAGTATAGTAGTGCTCCATACAGTACTCCTATTACACCACTTGGTACAGAGCTGTATGGAACCAGAATATGCTTGCGTGCAGTAAGAGTACATTCACATGTGGAGAATACGCCAAAGATTTTCCACTGTGGAATTGTATGTGGAAAATCCGCAGAGGGTTACAGTTCTGGTACAGTGAGTGAGAGTTTATAAAATCCACAGCAGAAATTGACTTTTTAAATCCATAGCAAAAAGGTGAAATAAAATGCACGACTGCATTTGACAAATTCTGATGCGGAAAATCTGCAAAAAATGGCCATATCGATATTTTTTTGTGCATATCTGAAACTGAACAGGCAACATTTCTATATAGGTATAGAGTGGGCTGCAAAAATCAATTGCACTGGTGGGCCCTGAGCTCCGTAGTCCCAGACTGTACATAAGAGAGAGAGTTCATTTTTAAATTGTATTGTTGTATCCATATTGATTTCATTCATGATTTGTTCATTCATTTTCTAGGTACTAAGGGACCACCTGGCCAAACAGTAACGGAGAAAGGAGCTAAAGGTCTTCAGGGTCCTCTTGGCAGTTCAGGTCCACCAGGATCCCCAGGTGAGTCGTGTTCCTCAGTGGACCCCAAAAATTCTAATGTTTAAGCCCTAATTCATTGATATATATTGTATGGCCTGTAGGAATTAGCTCAATTTGCAGCACCTTTAGGATACTTTCATCTTCATCTGCCACTGCTGAAACAAAATAAAGCTGTGTCGTTGAGAGTATTAATGTTGTTGTCACCAATGTGATCTGGGTCTGAGGTCTATTTTGGGCAGCTTAAGCTACCTCTTCATAACTCTTACTAAACCTCATACTGACTGTTTGCATTAATTGCGTTACGCTCTCTGTTTTTAGGTGAGCCTGGTCTGCCTGGACAATCTGGACTTCCAGGCCTTACAGGAATGAAAGGAGATCCAGGTGTCCCAGGAATTGGACTTCCAGGACCAGCTGGTCCAAAAGGTATGCACTAATAATATTTATTAGGAAAGTTCATGAATAAGAACGTCATGAAGACATCTCTATTTTACAAATGGGACATTATTCCAACTGTCTTAGAGGTGTATATATATTGCTATATTGATCTACTACATATTATGTGAAAAGAGAACAAAATCTGTTGTTGCACTTTTAGATGAATATGCTGCTTTTATTCAATGACTGTACAGTGCAATGTCTTTTGGAAGAGGAAAGATTGAACAGCACATGTTTTGTTTCTCAGGGTTTCTGGGTGCACCTGGACCACCAGGACCACCAGGTTTATCAGGAAATCCGGGATCAGATGGAATACCTGGCCAGCCAGGTTTCCCAGGACCAAAGGTAAAAATGGCGGTGGATTCATAGATGTTACTTTATTGCAAAAAACCCTGAGATGTCTCAGATAATAGATAAGCGATATTGTAGAGTTGACAATGAAGAAATGTCTATTGTTCTATCTAGAAGTTGACATCTATGTAGAGATAATTCTACTGCAATAATATACTGTGCATGTAGTTTCAGTTCTCGCCCAGTTTTCCTTAATGCTTTGTTTGAAATAAAAGGGTGAGCCAGGATTTGGATTACCAGGACCTCAAGGGCAACCAGGTTCTATTGGATTTAAAGGATCTCAAGGACCAAAAGGAGATTCTGGATTCCCAGGGATGCCAGGGGCTCCAGGAAGATCAGGATTTGATGGCTCTCCTGGACCAAAAGGTAAAGAGTAAAAGAAGGGTTTTTTGGGATGGGAATGGTCAAGACAGAAAAAAAGGTTTAAAACCTGGGTGTATGTACCATTCATGCATCCCATGAGGCTTCTGTGGTCCTAAAATATGAGCGAACAAGAGTGTGGGGAACTCAAGGATCATGGAAAGGAGGTGAGATTGTAATCAAGCACCAAAAGGGAGATTTATTCAAACTGGTGCCAAGGAAAACTGGCTTAGTTACCCAATCAGAATGAGCCTTTAATTTTCTGAAGGAGCGCTGAAAAGTGAAAGGTAAAATTTGATTGGTGGTTGCTGTGGACAACTAAGCCAGTTTTCCTTTGCACCAGTTTTGATAAATCCCCACCCAAGTCTCTCTGATCCAAGTGGATTTCATTCATTGCATCGGAGAGCCCATCTCTATGTTTTCTCCTGAGTTAAAGGGGTTCTCTGAGCTTTTAAAATTGATATCAGATTGGGGGGGAGGGGGTCCAACACAACGCTGATCAACTGTATGAAGGGAAGGCGCGCATAGTGCTTGCCTGCCGTCTCCCTTCTCTCTTCCTGCTCGCCATAGACAGCAGTAACCAGGAAGAGAGAAGGGAGACCGCAGGCGCACACCTTCCCTTCATACAGCTGATTTTTTTTGGGGGTGCCGAGTGTCAGACCCCCGCCAATCTGATATTGATGACCTATCCTGAGGACAGGTCATCAATATTAAAAGCCCGGAGAACCCCTTTAAATCAGCATGGGTGTTGATTACATACTTTTCATTCACTTTTTGAGCTCTGAAGATGCAGAATTGTGAATGCAGCTCTGTATCTCTCTATAATAGAGGCTGTAATTTGCAGTCATGCAATGTACATAATTTACACATTACTCAGCTTTGGAATAATTGTACACATAAACTGTTAAATATTGTTAGTATCTGGAAGACACTTGCCATTTAAGCGTGCAGATTACCGGGTCATTTTAGGCGGATAGATGTCCGCCCCTTACCGTGCTCCAGTAGAAAAAACTGCATGTCAATCTTTGCTCGTTATGTGCTGATTACATGTGGCAATCATTGTCTGTATGGTGACCAGTGATTAATACGATTGTTTGCCCACATACAGTTTTCATTTTTCAGCAGCACATTCCCTGTTTACATGGGGCGATGAGCTGCTGACAAATGATTTTTAGTGCTGCATAAAAGAAACGATCACACATTGGGCACCGTTCTGGAATAGTTCATTCTCAATCACTAGCATGGGTAAAAAGGCACATAGTGTTGCATGTCATTCACTCTTATATTAATATGAAAATTGCTCTTAAGCCTCATTCACGCCACCGTATTTTTCATCCGTGTGCTACCTGACCCATTCATTTCTATGGGGCCATGCATATATCCATATATTTTGCAGATTTGTGTGGCCATTCCACAAATTAAATTACATGTGCTATTCTGGTCCATATTGAGCACAAGAGTAGCCCTTTGATTGAAAAAATGTGGATCGCACAAGGAAGGTGTCTGTATTTTGTGGATCTGTTGCTTGCAGACCAAAATACGGACTCTGTTGTGTGCATGAAGCCTTAGGCCCCTTTCACACGGGCAGGTTTTCCGCGCGGGTGCAAAGCGTGATGTGAACGCATTGCACCCGCTCTGAATCCGGACCCATTCATTTCTATGGGGCTGTGTACATGAGCGATTTTTTTTTTTCACGCATTACTTGTACGTTGAGTGAAAATCGCAGCAAGCTCTATATTGTGCGTTTTTCACGCAATACAGACCCCATAGAAGTGAATGGGGCTGTGTGAAAATCGCGAGCATCCCCAAGCAAGTACGGATGCGGTGCGATTTTCACGCATGGTGGCTAGGTAACGATCGGGATGGGGACCCGATCTTTATTATTTTCCCTTATAATATGGTTAATAATAGCATTATTATTGGGGATGGAGGGGTTAAAAAAAATAAAAAAATTAAACTCACCTCATCCACTTGTTCACACAGGCCGGCTTGTCTTCTTTCTTCTTCTTTGAGGACCTGGGAGAAAAGGACCTTTGGTGACGTCACTGCGCTCATCACATGGTCCATCACCATGGTGATGGACCATGTGATGAGCGGAGTGACGTCACCAAAGGTCCTTTTCTCCCAGGTCCTCGAAGAAGAAAGAAGACAAGCCGGGTTGCGCGAACAAGTGGATGAGTTGAGTTTAATTTTATTTATTTTTTTAACCCCTCCATCCCTAATTTACTTAGCATTCTGTATTAAGAATCCTATTATTTTCCCGTTTAACCATGTTATAAGGGAAAATATTAAAATCTACAGAACACCAAACCCAAACTTCAGTGAAGAAGTCCGGGTTTGGGTCTGGGTACCACATTCAGTTTTTTCTCACTCGCGTGCAAAATGCATTGCACTCGCGCGGAAAAAACTAAAGAACGCAACACAATCCCATACAATACTCACCCCACTTGCAGGCAAAATCGCGTGATTTTCCTGCGACGTACCTATCCGGCCCTTACACGCGACGCCCGTGTGAAAGAGGCCTTACTGTGGGAGCCATCTAACAGTCACATCCAGGGCTGGAAAATGACAATCTTGCTTGACCTGCAGGGGCTAAGAGAATGCATGCACTTGATGCTTGCACTGCATAAAAGAAGTAGTATACGCCAAAACATCTTGATGAGCAGGGTTCTGCAACACAGCCCCCTCAGCTGTATGAGACTGTGCTGCAATTCTCTGCCCAGCAGGTGGCAGGAGCGTTTCTGTCCAGAGAAACACTATGAAGGGGCCACAGAGCTTAGCTCCTCACTTCTAAGGAAAAGGGGGATGAGGCCACTTGTGACTATTAGATGCTGGCATATCCTAGCACTATCCTATTATGGGAAATCCTTTATAGGAGTTTTATGAGGTTAGCAAAATATGTGTGTAGTATTGCGGCTCCGTTCCATTGAAGTGAATTTAAGCTGCAATACAACATATGACTTGTAGACAGATGTGGCACTGGTTTTAGGAGAAAGCACTTAAGTATTTCTGTACAACACCTTTAAAGAGGACATGTAACCTCCGAATGAGGGAAAAAAATAGAAAAGAAGCGCACAATAGGGTAATATTGTTTAAACAAACAAATTAATACAGTGGGAATTATCCACACTCACCTTGTAGGGTTGTGATTAAATAGGCACAACTCTACTGTAGACTTGATAGAAATAAGATCTTTTAACCAGGACTGCAGCCGCAGATTGTTTGTTCTTTTCGGTGGGGTGTCCAATCCCCCAAAAAGGAATTTTCAGTAAAGAGAGAAAAGGTTTCTGCCTCGGTGCAAAATCACTGGAGAAGATGATCTTAGTGCAAGAATTCTTCTTGGTTTAATAGAAACTTGTAACCTCTAATGACATGCCTGTTTTACTAACTACTTGCATTCCCCATCTAATAACAATTCTGGAGCATCTCCTCTTATGATTCTATGATGTATCTTTTATATTTCATTATTCCTGCTAGAAGATGCATGCATGAATAAATTGCTTGCGGTCTGCAATGAAGGTCCAGATGGGTGTTACAAATTAGGGGTGTGTACTAGCACAGTCTGACAGTGGCAGCATTGATTGGATAGTGTCACACTGTGCAGAGACATGCCACCAACTGGTAACACCCATCTCGACATTCATTATGGACTGCTAGTAGTTACAAAAAGACATCTGTCCATCCAGTTCGGCCTGTTATCCTGCAAGTTGATCCAGAGGAAGGCAAAAAATAACTGTGAGGTAGAAGCCAATTTTCCTCACTTTAGGGGAAAAAATTCCTTCCCGACTCCAATCAGGCAATCAGAATGATCTCTACTAGCTATAACCTGTAATATTATTACACTCCAGAAATACATCCAGGGCCCTCTTGAACTCTTTTAGTGAATTCACCATCACCACCTCCTCAGGCAGAGAGTTCCATAGTCTCACTGCTCTTACCGTAAAGAATCCTTTTCTTTGTTTGTGTACAAACCTTCTTTCCTCCAGGCGCAGAGGATGTCTCCTCGTCACAGTCCTGGGGATAAATAGATGATGGGAGAGATCTCTGTACTGACCCCTGATATATTTATACATAGTAAATTAAATCTCCCCTCGGTTGTCTTTTTTCTAAAGTGAATAACCCTAATTTTGATAATCTTTGAGGGTACTGTAGTTGCCACATTCCAGTTATTACTTTAGTTGCCCTCCTCTGAACCCTCTCCAGCTCTGCTATGTCTGACTTGTTCACAGGAGCCCAGAACTGTACACAGTGCTCCATGTGTGGTCTGACTAGTGATTTGTAAAGTGGTAAAACTATGTTCTCATCACAGGCATCTATGCCCCTTTTGATGCAACCCATTATCTTATTGGCCTTGGCAGCAGCTGCCTGACACTGGTTTCTACAGCTTAGTTTGCGGTTCACCAAAATTCCTAGGTCCTTTTCAATGTCAGTGTTACCCAGTGTTTTACCATTTAGTATGTACGGGTGACTTGCATTATTCCTTCCCATGTGCATAACCTTACATTTGTCAGTGTTAAACCTCATCTGCCACTTCTCTGCCCAAGCCTCCAGTCTATCCAGATCCCTCTGTAGTAGTATACTGTCCTCTTCAGTGTTAATTACTTTACACAGTTTAGTGTCATCTAAAAAAAATATATTTTACTGTGCAAGCCTTCTACAAGATCATTAATAAAGATATTGAAGAGAATAGGGCCCAATACTGACCCCTGAGGTACCCCACTAGTGACAGTGACCCAATCTGAGTGTGTACCAATAATAACCACCCTCTGTTTTCTATCATTGAGCCACTTACTTACCCACATGCAGATATTTTCTCCCAGTCCGAGCATTCTCATTTTATATACTAACCTTTTATGTGGCACAGTATCAAATGCTTTGGAGAAGTCCAGATATATAACATCCATTGATTCGCCGCCATCAAGTCTAGAACTTACCTCCTCATAGAAACTGATTAAATTAGTTTGACATGACCGATCCCTCATGAAGCCATGCTAATTTGATGTTATTTGCTTATTTTCATTGAGATCCTCCAAGATAGCATCTCTAACGCTGGGTTCACACATGAGCGTACCTTGTTGTGCTCTGTATGCACGATTTTATCGGGCGTCTCACATACGCGGCTCCGAAACTAGCAAACGCCCATTGTCGCGCGTTCCCGGAAGTCTATGTACGGGAACGTGCGACCATACGCCCCAAAGAAGCTCCTGTACTTCTTGGGGCGTAGGGCGTTTTACAGCGCGTTCGTACGCGCTGTAAAACGCTCAGGTGAGAACCGTTCCCATAGGGAATCATTGGTTCTTGCCTGTTGAGCGTTTTACAGCGCGTAGGAACGCGCTGTAAAACGCTCAGGTGTGAACCCAGCCTTAGAAAACCTTCAAACAGTTTACCCACGACAGATGTTAAACTTACTGGCCTATAGTTTCCAGGCTCTGTTTTTGGACTCTTTTTGAATATTGGCACCACATTTGCTATGAACCAATCCTGTGGGACACTCCCTGTTCATTCATAGTTTCTAGCAGGAATAATAAATGAATGATATATCATTGAGTCATAAGAATAGATAATAAGAGGGGTGCAAGATGTTACTAAAACAGGCATGTCAGGAAAGTTTACAGGTCATCTTTCTCATTGTCATGCAGTAATGAGTGATAATTGTAGATTCTATTTTTTTTTATTAATTATGCTGTGTTAAATATAGGATTTCCAAAAGCCAACATCTGTAAAATCTTAGATAACAAACTCTTATTTCCAGGGAAATTTATTTTAAATTGTTTTAGTGTGCAGGCATTTAATAAAACATTATTCAAAATACATTGTCTGTTATGCCTTTTTATCATAGGTGACTCTGGTCAGAATGGACTTCCTGGCCCAGCAGGTCCTCCTGGGATTCCAGGTACTGGTGGCGAAGGTCCTCCTGGCCCTCCAGGGCTTCCTGGATCAGCCGGCCCCCCAGGTAAGTCATACATTCTCTCTGGTCTCTACAAGATTAAGCTGAGAAGTCATTTCAGTCACAGCAGGTATAGGTACGATGCAAATGAATATAACTTTGCATTTCTGCTGTTGTATTGTAGTAGTATTGTATATAGCAGTTTTTATACTCGTCAGATAAATGCATGTTCAAAAATCATTTACATCTCATTCTTGATTCATGGAATGTCACAACATTATCCATTTTAAAAATAACAGTTTTTTTTTTGGCTGTTTTGTTTCAAGGGGCTATGTCACCTGGTACTAGCATGAGTAGATGACACTATAAAATGTATAAAGAAGAAATACAATCTAAATTATGAAAATAATTATTATTATTAAAGTGTAATCTAAGCAAATAGTGTGGGCTTTATTTTGGACATTCATAAATTGGGTAAATGCCTTGAAGAGAGGGCACAGCCCTAGTTTGTCCCATCCTCTTTACTTTAGGTTTCCATAAACAGTGTAGGAGTCCCCTTTACAAACGTAATGCATTCTCAGTAAACGTGGTAGCCCAAAGGTCATACAACGAGGCACCTGATGATAAGACACACCCCAGGTTTTAGAGGATGAAAATAAGAAAAAAAAAATCATCAAACCTCAAATCAGACCCCATATCAGATCCTCACATCAGACCTCCATATCAGGACCTCACATGACCCCCATATCAGACCTCAGATCAGACTCCCATATCAGGGACTCGCATCAGACCTCAGATCAGATTCCCATTAGACCCCCGTATCGCCTCACATCAGACCTCCGATCATGATCTGACCCCCATCAGACCTACATATCAGACTCCCGTATCAGACCTCAGATGAGACCCCCATCAGACCTCACATCAGACCTTCATGTCAGACCTCTGTATCAGAACTCAGATCAAGATCAGACCCACATCAGACCTCCTTCAGACCTCAGATCAAACCATAAAATAAATAAATTCACTTTACTTCTTTACAGGTCTGGCGTTCTCCCCTGCATTCTTCTCTCCCTGATCTTCTCAGGGCCCGTGCTGGGGTGCAGTGCAGTCTGGATAGTGCAGTGTGGCCTGCAGAAGGGAGGATGAGTACTGGCAGAGCTCGCAGCACCTCACTCCTGGCTCCCAGCACGTACTACATACTAGTGAGTGCTTCCATAATGGAATTGCTCACTAGTATTCATTTTATAAGACACTTGGGGGGGAAAGTGCATCTTATATATGCTATATCTTTACTTTTCTTATATAAATGTTGTAATAGAAATATATATAGGTGTATATCTTCTGCCCCCTCAAGGTGACATAACCCCTTAAAATGCTTATTTAGTGACAGCTGTATTTTGCATAAATATGGTGTAATCTACAGAAACTGAAGGAGAATCCCCTCTCAGCACTATAGACAAACATAATGGTTCCTGTAGTCTCCATTGTATTTCTGCCATCTACATCCTGTTATTAAATATGCTTTCACACTTCTTATTGCAGCTGGTATGTACACTAATGAACACCGAAAAAGAAACTCATATACTGTATTTGCTTCACCGCTGTTAACTGAGCACTTTTCAGGACCTTTTATATTACATTTTCCTGCCACCAGCTCTGTGTGAGGCCACATCACCCTATGCATAAGCCGCCTGCACAATGTCCCACAAAAGGCTTTGGCCTGAAGAGCACTTGTGTGATCACTATTCACTGAACACTCTGCCTTCTTGCATCCTGCTCCCCGCTATACTGTGTTCAAGCTTTGCGAATGATTTCTACTAACTGCATGCATTAATATGACGCATGTTCACCATGCTTAACGTTTTATTATAAAGACACTGCCATCTTTTGTTTAATGGTATGGAGACTGTGGGCAATAGTTATACATAGGTACTATGTCAAATATTGCCTGATCACCGTCATGGCATTCTAGCCTATGGTCTATGGCTGCCCTTATTAGAACACAGGGAATTAATTGCCTAAGATGGTCTTTATTTTTTATTATACAATACTATTTTCTTAAGATTTTCCAAACAGTTTTTAGAGCACGATTGTCCAATCTCATTGTGCGTGTGATTGGGTTTATGAAAAAAAGGGGACCGGAAATTTTGTTTTATATGTCTTTGCAAAGCTCGTTTTGGACTATTGAGTGTACAAGTGGTTGGATCATCCCATACCATCTAGTGTCTTGCTTTAATTTTTTGCAGACACGATTCTTGTGCTTACATGGGTCACACTCTGGGTCTGGTTCTGTTTAGGAATCCAGCCGCAGCAAATAAACCATGGCGTTTACACACGCTTCACACGTGGGGGATAGGTTAACTGTCTTTATATGAAATTGCCTCTCGAGAGCGTATGTGCATGGTGGAGAAATTACTGAGGTCTATGCAAGGTGGTAGAGTAAGGCCTCTTTCACACTACCGTATGGCTATTTCAGTGTTTTGCGGTCCATTTTTCACGGATCCCTTGTTCAGTTTTTTTTGTTTCCGTTCTGTTTTTCCATTCCGTTTTTCTGTATGGCATATACAGTATAAAGTAATTATATATAAAAAATTGGGCTGGGCATAACATTTTCAATAGATGGTTCCGCAAAAACGGAACGGATACGGAAGACATACGGATGCATTTCCGTATGTGTTCCGTTTTTTGCGGACCCATTGACTTGAATGGAGCCACGGAACCGTGATTTGTGGGCAATAATAGGACATGTTCTATCTTTCAACGGAACGGAAATACAGGAACGGAATGCATACGGAGTACATTCCGTTTTTTTGCGGAACCATTGAAATGAATAGTTCCGTATACGGAACGTAAAAAACAGCCCGGAAACGGAAAAAAAAAACGGTAGTGTGAAAGAGGCCTAAGTTAGTGATATAATACATTGATATGATACAGAAGCATTATATTAGATTTTTATGGGGTTCTACTTTGCATTAGATATTAATATGTTAATACACTGGTCTGCGATTTAAAAGATGGCAGTGTTTTTACACGATCTATCTTTCTGTGTCACTTACTAATATCATTTATATGCATGTCATCACTTTGCTAGATTATTCTAAATCACATGTATCCATTATGTAGCATTTAGTTGCAAAAGAAAGAAGCCGCATTACTGTGCATTAAACCAGTGCAGTAGATTAGAGAGTCTAATATGGCAGGACGAAATAGGAAGTCATTACTAGAGTGGTGGATATTTTTCTATAATGTGCCCCTTTGTATTAGATTATCAGGTATGTCTTTTATTAGGGACTGATAAACTGGAGACCCTATCAGTGTCCTGATGTCAACTGAAGCTGACACAAGAGGGTTAATTTGCTACTTACATTCACATTATGTGATGTACAGTTATTACTAGTGGAGGAGAGACTCTCAATGAACCTTTTATCTCAACCACAATCATTCCCAATGCCAAGAAGCACAGTAAAGTCATGTTTCGTTCCATCATATGGTAGATATGAAGTAATCACTGTGTTGCAGTCACCCTATGTAACTGAAAAAGGCTTATACATTTTAAGGTTTACCTTTAATTACCCGTCTTATTTATATGCTTAATTGAGCACCTCGAGATGACAGTCTTACCAATTGCAGGACAGGCGTTTTCCTTGCGCACCACTACCCCTCTCCAGTAACTGTGCAGAGAATCGCAGCACTGCTCCATACAGGTGTGCTACCTGCATAACACCTAGACAGGAGTAGTGCTGCGCAGGGAAAAATCAGAGGTAGTCACAGTGTGCCAGGGCCTCTTTGTTCCACCAGTTGTGAGGGCTCCAGCAGGTAGACCCCCACCGTTCATCAAATGACAGCATATCCAAGCGTGTGTCCATGGGAAAACCCTAAAAATGATGGTTTAAAATGGAAGTAAATAGAGTTTGTAAGGCTACCTACACATCTGTGCAGCAGTTTCCATCTTTCTGTTCTGTTATAGAAACGGCATAGCCGGGGCCCTCGTATATATGATGGACCCCATTGACTTAATGGGACCCATCAGGATTCCGTCATGATGGCTCAGCCTTTTGTCTGCCATTTTCACAGAATCTGTGAGCACCCTCCATCACAGATGTGAACGTAGCCTAATGTGTTTGTGGTATCACAGGGTCTGATCTACAGTGTGGTATAAATGTACTAGAGAAATACACTGACCTCTAAACCATATTGCCTGAGACAGAACCATACACATACAAGAATTTCAGTATTAAAGGGCATCTGTCAGCAGATGTGTACCTATAAAACTGGCTGACCTGCTACATGTGTGTTTGGCAGCTGAAGGCATCTGTGTTTGTCCCATGCTCATATGTGGCTGTATTGCTGAGAAGTTTTAATATATGCATATGAGCTTCTAGGAGCAACGGGGGTGTTGCCGTTACACCTAGAGGCTCAGCTCTCTCTGCAACTGCTGCCCCCTCTGCACTTTGATTAACAAGCCCAGGCAGTGTAAACGTGATCACACCTGCCCCTATCAATCAAATTGGAGAGGGTGTGGCAGTTGCAGAGAAAGCAGAGCCTCTGGGTGTAACTGCAACGGCCTTGTTGCTCCTAGAGGCGTATTTGCATATATTAGGGTACTTTCACACTTGCATTGTGAGGATCTGGCAGGCAGTTCCGTCGCAGAATATCATTTGTAGACGGATCCGGATGCGGATCCATCTGACAAATGCATTGAAATTCTAGATCCATCTCTCCGGTGTCATCCGGAAAAACGGATCCGGTATTTATTTTTCTCGCATTTTTAAAGGTTTGCGCATGGGCAGACCGGTTTTCCGGAACACTTAGTACAGGATCCGGCATTAATACATTTCAATGAGAAATAATGCCAAGTGTTCCAGAATTTTGGCCGGAGAAAATACCGCAGCATGCTGCGGTATTTTCTCCGGCCAGATACCGTAAAGGGACTGAACTGATGCATACTGAACGGATTGCTCTCCATTCAGAATGCATTAGGATAAAACTGAAGTGTTTTTTTCCGGTATTGAGCCCCTGTGACGGAACTCAATACCGGAAAAGAATAACGCTAGTGTGATAGTACCCTTAAAGTATCTTTTTTCTCAGCAATGAGGGCACATATGATCATGGGGCCAACACTGATGCCTTCAGTTGCCGAGTCTACTAAGTCTGCTGATAGATGCCCTTTAAAGTATGCTCTATTAGAAATGCAATCCTACACATATTTCCAGAGTACGTGTGTACAGGGCTGACGTTTGCTTTTTGTTTGATGCAGATTGTGCTTTTTTTTTTAAATTTTCCATTCTATAATTAACTTAGTCTTTTATCTTAACCTAACTTCTTCCTGACTACATTATTTGCAACTCATTTCTGCTTGATGCCTCCTGATGATCCTAAACCTGCTGACTTGTGACCAAGGTCCACCAGGTACTGTGGTTCCTCCTCCATTCTAGCTCATTCTGTATCAGTTCTCTAACCTATTTACAAGGGTGCACTAATGCTATATTCTTGCATTAAATGTAAATTTTTTTTTTTGATTTTTGCATTATTTGACCTTATTTCAGCGCTATCCACTAGTCTAATACAGTTTTCCTGGAGCATAAAAGTAGCCATACAGATTAGATGAATGTCAGCTAAACCTGTTGATTTCAGCATGACCAACTGACCACCTAATACTGTATGTTTGGGGTATCCTGACTTCCTGATGGCAGTTGTCAGAGAAAAGAAGGTTTGGGAATGTTGGCTTTCAACATACCTGATCCTTTTATTTGGTGATATGCTACAGCCAGAGATGCCTGGCAGCAGTATTTTATATCCATTGCACGGTCAGCCAAGCGTTTGGCCAACATATGTCTAAGTGACTCTGTCTTAGCAGATGGTACTGAAGATGGGTATGACAGATGTGAAGTGTCCATACCTTATTTACAAAAGATAACACTTATATTTGCTATTGATTTAAAGGTTATGGACTCCTTAGGAGCCATTTTTAGCACTGATTTACATGTATTTTGGACTAAAAACATTTTGTAAATTCTATTACGTTTTCATTAAACATTTTGCGCCATTTGGCTTTTGCAGCCAAATCAAAGTTGATCTTTGCTGTGAGCATAAATCAAATTAGTATATCATGCAGAGGAGGGCAGAGAGAGAATGGGCAACGAGGGCTATATCACAGAACAGCTTTCTGCAGCTGGCTTAGAAGTGTAAAAGTTAGAAACTCAAAATCTTTAATAAAGAAAACTATTACAAAAAATGGGCTGTGGCTCAAAATACATGTAAAATCAGTAATACAAAGTGAAATGATATGAAGAATTTCACAGTGACGTGATATACAGAATATCACAGGGACATGATATATAGAATATCACACATATAGTGACATAGTAACATAGTAAAATAGTCATGTTTATGATATTTATATTTTCCTAAGGCTCATTTTCACTTTATCATAAAACTGTGAATGTTGTTAACCTCATTACCACTTTACAATATCAGTGATACATTAGCAGGTTCCTGGAAGAGGAGACAAGACCATTATTTTCTGGGCTGTCTCCATGTTGAGCTACATCAGTTGTCCCTGTGGCTGCTGGCAACACAAACGTAAAATGAGACTAAAGGGGAACAAACATACATACAATAATTGTCCTGTGTAAATGTGCTACCGATCACCCGATGAATGAGCAAACAGTTGGACGATCCTGACATTCCTGACGATCAGGCAATTATTGGGAACAAATGGTTTGTTCCTGATAATTGCCTGGTCAGTTGGTCTCTGTAAAGGTGCCTTAAGACCTCGTGCTCACAGAACAGAGGCCGTACAGCACATAGAGCCCTATATGGGTCCATGCCACAGCACCATACAAGACTGTGGGGTGCAGTAAAATGCTCTGCTGGGTGTTGTACATATGGAGCTCTATATTTCTAGAAGCAGTGCTTCCTGGGGGAGGATCAGATTGGTACAGGAGCGGATTGGCCATAGACCTTACAGGAAAATTTTCTGGTGGAACGATGCCCAGGGGGCTGCCTAGGCCCTCCTCATGGCCTACCAGTGGAAGTTTTGGGGGATGTATTTTGTGCTACTGGCAGTATTTTGTGATGGACTGTGGTATTTGGCTCTGCTGGGGTGGTATAATGTGCCACAATATGGTATTGTTGGCCCTGCCCTCTATCAATTTGGACCCGACTACAAAACGGTGCCACTTTTAGTATTTTTTCCAGGGCCATTTTAAGTTTGCCCCTGTATTGGAACATAAGGCATCTGATAGAACGTGCCACATTTTTTTTTATCACATTATTACAGAAGTAACCTCTGTAGGCCTCCTTGTGAAACTGAGACAGACAGAGGTGCAGTAAAGGACCCATGCACAAAAAGGAGAAGCAATACGGCTGTGTGCATGAAGCCTAACATAAGAGTCTCAATCCTTCACTAACAAAGTTGTTGCTTTGCTCATTAATAAAATGGATTTTTGAACCAGTAAGGGAAATAAAATCAGTAGTTACCACCTCAGTGGTCCGGTGTATCTGATCGGACATTATCCATCCATTTGATTTTGTTGGAAGTATGCTCCCAGCCGGGCGAGGACAGTTATTATTGCTGCATTTACATTTACAGACCATGCTTATAACGATGATTTTTATGGTGGTTGAGCACTCATGATCAATGTAAGATGTTATATCATTAATCATTGATCGCTTCCTGCATTCACACGCATTGTTTCAGTCACTTGGAAACCAGTGACTTATAATAATAATTGGCTGGTGTTGCTGGTTCACTAAACAATGTCCCATGCCTTGACTTTATATGAGCAGTAAGTGGGTGATATGGTTGGGGGAGGGGAAGGTAAGAGGGGATCTGTTGCATTTATTGAGGTGTTCTGTGAGGTTGGGCTTTAAGAACATATACAGTCATGTGAAAAAATTAGGACACCCTTTGAAAGCATGTGGTTTTTTGTAACATTTTTAATAAATGGTTATTTCATCTCCGTTTCAACAATACAGAGAGATTAAAGTAATCCGACTAAACAAAGAAAACTGAAGAAAAGTCTTTTCAAGATCTTCTGTAAATGTCATTCTACAAAAATGCCTATTCTAACTGAGGAAAAAGATAGGACACCCTTGCCCCTAATAGCGAGTGTTACCTCCTTTGGCTGAAATAACTGCAGTGAGACGGTTCTTGTAGCCATCTACCAGTCTTCGACATCGGTCTGAGGAAATTTTACCCCACTCCTCAATGCAGAACTTTTTCAGCTGTGAGATGTTTGAGGGGTTTCTTGCACGTACAGCCCTTTTCAAGTCACCCCACAGCATCTCAATGGGATTCAAATCTGGACTTTGACTTGGCCATTCCAGGACTCTCCATTTCTTCTTTTTCAGCCAATCTTTGGTTGATTTACTAGTATGTTTTGGGTCATTGTCATGTTGCATGGTCCAGTTCCGCTTCAGCTTTAATTTTCTAACTGATGGTCTCACATGTTCTTCAAGCACCTTCTGATACACAGTAGAATTCATCGTGGATTCTATGATGGTGAGCTGACCAGGTCCTGCTGCAGCAAAGCAGCCCCAAACCATGACACTTCCACCTCCATGCTTCACAGTTGGTATGAGGTTCTTTTCTTGGAATGCTGTGTTTGGTTTACGCCAAACATGTCCTCTGCTGTTGTGTCCAAATAATTCAATTTTGGACTCATCTGTCCAAAGAACATTATTCCAGAAGTCCTGGTCTTTGTCAACTTTATCTCTGGCAAATGTCAGTCTGGCCTCGATGTTTCTCTTGGAAAGCAAAGGTTTCCTCCTTGCACACCTCCCATGCAAGTTAAACTTGTACAGTCTCTTTCTGATTGTAGAGGCATGTACTTCTACATCAACAGTAGCCAGAGCCTGCTGTAGTTCTCGAGATGACACTTTAGGGTTTTTGGAGACCTCTTTTAGCATCTTGCGGTCTGCTCTTGGGGTGAACTTGCTGGGGCGACCAGTCCTGGGCATGTTGGCAGTTGTTTTGAAAGCCCTCCACTTGTAGACTATCTTCCGGACAGTGGAATGGCTGATTTCAAAATCTTTTGAGATCTTTTTAAATCCCTTCCCAGACTCATAGGCTGCTACAATCTTTTTTCTGAAGTCCTCTGACAGCTCTTTTGCTCTCACCATGGTGCTCACTCTCACTTCAACAGTCAGGAGCACACCAAACTAAATGTCTGAGGTTTAAATAGGGCAAGCCTCATTCAACATGCAGAGTAACGATCTACTAATTATGTGCACCTGGTGTGATATACCTGTGTGAGATCTGAGCCAATTTAAGAGGGAATACATGTGAGGGTGTCCTATCTTTTTCCTCAGTTAGAATAGGCATTTTTGTAGAATGACATTTACAGAAGATCTTGAAAAGACTTTTCTTCAGTTTTCTTTGTTTAGTTGGATTACTTTAATCTCTCTGTATTGTTGAAACGGAGATGAAATAACCATTTATTAAAAATGTTACAAAAAACCACATGCTTTCAAAGGGTGTCCTAATTTTTTCACATGACTGTAGATATTTAACAGATATCCTCTATAGTGAAATAACCGCATCAATGTACTGTAGACTACTATGTTCATGCCTGTGTTAAATACATATTTCTGTATATCACTGTCTCAATAAAAATATTTAGGGAAAATATGAATCATCTTGGAGTAACTGTTATTTGCATCAGCTTTACCTTTGCAAGTGTATTTGCAGTATTTAACATATTGTATTGTAATTCAGGGTTGCTGGGTATACCTGGTGACAAGGGTGATACTGGTCCTCCAGGATTTGAGACTCCTGGCCGACAAGGAGATCGTGGTAATCCTGGTTATCCTGGAGAACGTGGATTTTCAGGTCCTCCAGGGCCACCTGGGTTTCCAGGCCGTGACGGAGTACCAGGCACTAAAGGTAAACTTATTGCATACATTTGGTGAATATTGTTTTTTCTTAAAGGGGTTGTCCCACGAAAAATATTCTACAGTTTTCAAACCAGCACCTGGATCTGAATACTTTTGTAATTGCATGTAATTAAAAATGTATAACCAGTGAGCTATTCAATAAAATTTCTGTATAGCGCCACCTGCAGTTTTTTTTTCTTATTTCTTTGACCTGCTCACAGAGCTGGCCGCACATGCTCAGTTTCAACTTCAACTGCCTCCTGAGCTGTGATTTGGAGAGCACGGACACACCCCCTTAGCTGCAGCAGAAAAGACACTCCCCTGAGCTGTCAGCTTGATATAAATCTAGCAGAGCAATGAATGGGGAGATCTCTGGATCCATGTGAGGTGCACGGCTGGTTCTAGCTTTGTTGGAAAGACTGTCATGTACTATATGATGCCCGATTTTCATTTTTTACAATAGTCACGGGATAACCCCTTTAATGTTTTAAGTTATTCATTTGTTATTATTGTTTATAGTACCAATACATGTATAATTAGAGTAACAGTATCTTCTGATTTCACCCCTCACGATGACTTGTTCATGTACCTTCAATAGCATGTAAAAATACAAACAATCAGCGCCTGGCTTAATCACCACTTATCTATATATAGATTATTCTTTCTTGGCAACTACATAAAGCCGGTGTTCTGCCAGAATGCTATACCTTGGCAGAATGCTATACCCAGAAGTGCTATACCCGAAAGTGACGCGGCCGCACCGGAATCAGCTGGAGGAGGGTGTGTGTGGCGCTGCACAAGCGCAGATCCACTGGTAAGTAAAAATTATAGCACCGCAGCGGGAGAAGCACGCCCACTTAATGCGCATGCGCGAAACTGGCTGGGACACACTGCGCGCATTCTGCTAAAGTATAGTATCCTGGCAGGCCATATTTCTGAAGGGGCACAGCTGGGCATATTTCTGTGGGGGCACAATCCTGGCCAGCTGTGCCTCTTCAGAAATATGTCCTGCCAGAATACTATACCTTAGCAGAATGCTCGCAGTGTGTCCCGGCCGGATTCGCGCATGCGCATTAAGTGGGCGCGCTTCTCCCGCTGCGGTGCTATGATTTTTACTTACCAGTGGATCTGCGCTTGCGCAGCGCCGCACACATCCTCCTCTAGCTGATTTGTCACTTCCGGTGCGGCTGCGTCACTTCCGGGTATAGCATTCTGCCAAGGTATAGTATTCTGGCAGAACACCGGGATCATGGTGATGGGAGCTTTCAAAACTTAAAGGGGTTGTCCAGTTTCATGATGTTGACGATCTGTCCTCAGGATAAGTCGATATCAGATCAGAGAGGGTGGCACCTCCACTGATGAGCAGTTTGAGGTGTCCACTGCCCTTGTGTGAGCACTGCATTCTCTGTGGTGTTTATCTGCACACTGTCTCCATTGTAGCGGCGGTGTAGTTTACTTGCAGCTGTTTGTCTCATCCATGTGAATGAAAGAGGAAGCTGTAATTACACTGCACCACCACTACAATGGAGAAAGTGTGCAGGTAAACACCACAGAGAATGCAGTGCTAACATGAGTGCAGCAGTCCCTTCAAATAACTCATCAGTGGAGGTCCCAGGTGTAGGACCCCCACCAATCTGATACTGATTATCTATCCTGAGGATACGTCATCGATATCACGAAATTCTAAACTCTAAACCTGGAATGATAAAACTGAACAAGAGATAATCTTACCTCCACTCTTTTTCAGTCCGCAGCATTTTAAAGGGGTTGTTAAAGGGGTTTGCTAATTAAAGTGTGTTTTAACCAGTGTGTAGAAAATGGGTCTATATGCAATTTATTAATATGGTCTTGCACCGCACATTTGACAGGGAAAGCAATTTCCACATTTTGCACAGAGCCTTATTTTGGAAATGACCATTGATGGAAGGTCATGTAACCAAAACCTTCAGCAACCTCCTCACCCTGCGCATGCGCAGCTTTCTGATAGACAGTATTTTTCAGTGGAGGTTGGTGACGAATGGGACTGGTCACATGACTTTTTATCTGCATCCATTTGAAGACAAGAGCTCAGTGCTGTTCACACAGAATTGTCTGCCTCACTAAGAATATATTATTACATTAGTTATAGTCCAAGTTCTTAAATAGTGCTGAAATAAACATAAAGCGTCCAACCATTTTAGTAGTAATTGTAATTCGAGACAAAGTTGGATCAAAGCATAGGAAGAGATTAGTAGAGGATGTGCTGGAATATTTTTATTTTTGGGGGGTGTTCAGTTAAGGGGTTTATATATGATTAAAGTCTATACCTCTCCTTACCCTAAGTTCAAATCTGTCCACTTCTCCATTGAAACCAGAGGACAGTATTTGCGTGTCATGATTGTGGGGATCCCAACAATGGAACTCTACCAGTGATTTATAGCAAAGTCCATTTGTGACTAAAAGATGAATCAGATATAAATGAAGAGGATATAAGACCTCTTCCAGTTCACTTATAAACATCCAATTGCTAAACACATCTGAAAACATTATATTAATACCTCACAGAATTAGATACGCAGTAAATAAATGATGCATCCTACTGCTTCTGTTTGAAAGTAAGTTATCTACACCTGACATTTTTTTTATTCCTCTTCATCATCATCAATCATTATTATGTTGATATTGTCTGTAGGTGTAAAAGGTGACATGGGAATTATGGGAACACCCGGACCAGCTGGACCACCTGGCAATCCTGGCAGTCCTGGTTTTCCTGGCCCTAAAGGTAACATATACACATCAAAGTATGAAAATCTTACTTTATGTCACACTGACCATTGATGATATAATCATGCCTCGTGTGAGCGCCACAGCGTTCTCTCTGCTTTTCCTAGGCCGAGTGACGACGTGGCCTAGGAGTAGCTCAGCCCCATTCAAACCCTTTTAAGAGTTTTCCTTGACCATCTTTCTATATTCCTGATTATAAAGTGCCCTATAACCTATGACTGTCTTGCCCTAGCTGCATCCTCCTGACCACTAGCTGGACTATTTTTCTGGCTGTTAGAGAGAGCGGTATCCACTAGGGCTGCCATTTAAAACTAGCATCCTAAAGTTATCACCCAACTTGGCAATTAAGCTTGGAAGCACAGAAGTAGGGGTTTACTTCCTTTCTTGTGAACCCTTTCTACTCCCCCTAACTGACCCATTTACACACCTCCATTTCTACTCCCATAACTGCTTGCTCAGTGAGCAGCATGCTCTTCTCAAGACTAGTAAAGGGGTTTTAATGCAAGCTTCAAGATGGAAAACATACATCTGCCATAGATGTATACGTGCATAAGTATGGCAAACTGAAGAAAATCTCCATCTTGCTATCCATTATCTGAGTTACAAAAAACAGTAAAGTGTGAATAAAAAGTAGCGCTTACAGAGGATCTAATTCTGCCTTTAACTCATTTTAACCACTTATTTACAAATCCTGTAGTTAAGCAAGCCCAGTAAACACAAGCCCCAATAAATGTTTCTTCTACATGGTTAGATGGTAGATTGCCATCCTTTCAGTAGATTAGCACACAGATTATGAAATCATTCTATTTCTTATTATTCAATTGTATCGCAGGTCTTGATGGATTTCCTGGTCAACCTGGTACCAATGGTAACACTGGACCTACGGGTGACAAGGGAGAACGTGGTCTTGCAGGCCCACCGGGCTCTATTATAGGAGGTCTAGGAAGCAAAGGAGCCAAAGGAGAACCTGGGCCAGATGGTAAGTGTGATAGGGATAAGGAAATGTCATTAGCATTTTAATGTTGGGAATCTGGAGGAACCTGGATCTTGCTGGATTAATCTCACATTATTCATGAAAACTGTACTTTAGCAGACCGTTTTCCTATGGTATACACTGTTAGTAATGCAGTGTTTCAAGGTTTCATAGGAAGATACCACTTAAGAGAGCTGTCTGGGTATCTTCTGCAGAAGATGCTGGATCTTAGCAGATCAGCTCTGCAGTGAAGTTCAATAGCCTTGTGAAACCTCTGGGGCTGTATTCCCCATGTAACTGGAGCCAGTATGACCTCATAGGGGCACAAAGTATAAAAAAGATTACATGGATGAAGGCAAATTATATATATACTACTATATACTACTCACAAAAAGTTAGGGATAAAAATGCACTCTAACCTTTACAGGTGAACTTAATGTGACCTTCTCTAAATGTTTGAATGCACATGTCCAACTGTTCAATGTTTCAGTACTTTTTGCACAACCTGCTGTTCCCTAACAAGGAGCTTAAAGAGGACCTTTCACTTGTAAAAACAATGTGAACTAAGTATGCTGACATGTAGAGCGGCGCCCGGGGATCTCACTGCACTTACTATTATCCCCGGGCGCCGCTCCGTTCTCCTGTTATAGGCTCCGGTACCTTTGCTCTTTAAGTTATAGTAGGCGGTGTCTGCCCTTGTCCTGTGGGCGTCTCCTTCTCTTAGGCTGCAGCGCTGGCCAATCACAGCGCACAGCTCACAGCCTGGGAGAAAAAACCTCCCAGGCTGTGAGCTGTGCGCTGCGATTGGCCAGCGCTGCAGCCTAGGAGAAGGAGACGCCCACAGGACAAGGGAAGACACCGCCTACTATAACTTAAAGAGCAATGGTACCGGAGGGCATAACGGGAGAACGGAGCGGCGCCCGGGGATAATAGTAAGTGCAGTGAGATCCCCGGGCGCCGCTCTATATGTCAGCATACTTAGTTCACATTGTTTTTACAAGTGAAAGGTCCTCTTTAACAGCAAAATTCACAACAGGTGTTTTATCCATGAATCGCCCAATAAATTTCCTGGTTCAATTAGAATTGGTATTTAAACAATCCTCATCCTATTAACATTTTCACATCATGAGACCAAGAAGACACCTAACAATTGATCAACAGTACCTCGCTATTGGAAGGCTTCAAGCAGGATGTTCTCAGACGGAAGTAACCACTGAGCTTAGAGTGTCACAGAGTGTCATCAGCAGGTTGCAACAGAGATACAGAGAGATGGGAAGAGTCACAGAAAAGCATAGAAGTGGACGTCCTTTGGCCAAATCCCACACTGATAATCGCTTCATTGTGAACAATGCCCTGCAGAACCAGATAATGAAGGTCACACAACTCCATGTACATTTAAGGGAGGTGAGAGGCACCTATGTGTCACTTCAGACCATTTGAAACTCTTTACATCAGCGTGGTCTGGGTGCTAGATGACCTGCAAGTGTACCTGACCACAGGCGTCATCGTCTTGCATGGGCCAGGGAGCATCTATGCTGGATGAAGGACTAGTGGGCCTCAGTGGTGTTCACTGAAGAAAGTCGATTCACGCTGAGCAGAAATGATGGCCGCCAACCATGTTTGAGACGTCAAGGAGAGCGCTATGCATTAGCCATTGTTTGCCTTTGGCGGTGGTGATGTTACAGTGTGGGCAGGTGTGTCTAGTCAATACAGAACTGCCCTACACTTTGCGAATGGTACAGTGAAAAGCCCATGTTACTTGAATAACATCATTAATCCAGTCAATGTGCCTCTGCATGAACAACACAGGCCTAATTTCATCTTCATGGACGACAATGTGCCAGCTCATCGAGGTTGCATCATTAGGGAACGGCTGCTGGAGACTGGGGTATTTCAAATGGAGTGGCCTGCATTTTCTCCAGACCTGAATCCCATTGAAAACCTATAAGATCAGCTGAGTTGCCGTGTAGCGGCTCGTAACTCTGTACCCCAGAACCTCAATGACCTGAGGGCTGCCCTTCAAGAAGAGTGGGATGCCTCAGCAGACAATAAGTCGACTTGTGATCATCATGAGACGTCGTTGTCAAGCTGTAATTGATGCCCAAGGCCACATGACAAGTTATTAAGACCCAGCACTGGTGTCGGCTTTTGTTTCAATAAATTGTTTGAGATGAGGAATTCACCATTGCTGCTTCTACGTAAATGCACTACTTTCATGATATAATATCACTGTAGTGTGAACTTTACGTTTTCCATAAATTTCACCCAAAAGCCAAATATTCCTAATTTTAGATATATAAAAATGGCACTTCTAGCCCTGTCCCTGGTGACAGTACGTTTATATATCCTCTATATCGAAATAACAATAACAGAAAGTATTTTATATTTTTTCCAGCTGTAAAACATAAGAAGAAAAAATACAAAATTAAACGTAGCATAGAAAAAAAGATTTAAGAATTATTTTAAATAACCGAACAGAAAAAAAGCTATGGTTTTCAAAAAAATGTAGAGAAAGGGGTGGCAGAGGAAGGAGGAGAAGCAAGGGTGCACAGAGTGACTTAGGTCCACCTTTAGTGAATTTAGCTGCTCATTTGCATATGGATTAAAAGTACTTTTTTACCTGAGTGAAGAAGCGGGTGGCTAAGTGAAAGGTATCATTACCTTTTACCTACAGGGCATTGTGTCTTGTTTCACAAGTGAATTTCCTGATGACAGACTTGCATTAATTTATTTTGGAGCACGCTATGCAGTAAAAGGTGTCAGTGAAGGATTTGTTCAAGTCACCATAATCCAGAGGCAGAGATTTCATGGCACCTACAAAAGGTAGTAATGCTTAATGCGTATTTTATTAGGCCTCTTTCACACTTGCGTTGTTGGGATCCGGCATGCACTTCCGTTGCCGGAGGTGCCTGCCGGATCCGGAAAAACGCAAGTGTACTGAAAGCATTTGAAGACGGAACCGTCTTCCAAATGCTTTCAGTGTTACTATGGCACCCAGGACGCTATTAAAGTCCTGGTTGCCATAGTAGGAGCGGGGAGCGGGGGAGCGGTATACTTACAGTCCGTGCGGCTCCCGGGGCGCTCCAGAGTGACGTCAGAGCGCCCCATGCGCATGGATGACGTGATCCATGTGATCACATGATCCATGCGCTTGGGGCGCCCTGACGTCACTCTGGAGCGCCCCGGGAGCCGCACGGACGGTAAGTACACTGCTCCCCCGCTCCCCGCTACACTTACCATGGCTGTCAGGACTTTAGCGTCCCGGCAGCCATGGTAACCACTCTGAAAAAGCTAAACGTCGGATCCGGCAATGCGCCGAAACGACGTTTAGCTTAAGGCCGGATCCGGATCAATGCCTTTCAATGGGCATTAATTCCGGATCCGGCCTTGCGGCAAGTGTTCCGGATTTTTGGCCGGAGCAAAAAGCGCAGCATGCTGCGGTATTTTCTCCGGCCAACAAACGTTCCGTACCGGAACTGAAGACATCCTGATGCATCCTGAACGGATTACTCTCCATTCAGAATGCATTAGGATAATCCTGATCAGGATTCTTCCGGCATAGAGCCCCGACGACGGAACTCTATGCCGGAAGACAATAACGCAGGTGTGAAAGAGCCCTTATTAGCCATTATTATATTATCCAGGCTAAGACAATCAGAACCAGGCTCCAGGCTCATCACACATACTTATTTAGCCTTACAGAAACAGTGCTGAGAAAGGTCCAAGTGGATTGAAATGCTTAGTACTAACCAAGTACTTGCGCTAACATGTTGTGCTTCTGATTGCCTTAGGCGGAATAGTGTAATAATTGTTCGTAAAATAAAAATTAAACTTTACAGCCTTTTGCAAGGGCCACAAATTCTCTGCCTTTAGACTAGGGTCACTAAGACAGGACGTAATGTAATTTGAGGGAATTATATGTAGGAGATCCATTTTACATGTCGGGTTGTGCCTGTTACATAAGTCAAATGTTGCTTTGTCACTGAACTTAGGTTTTAAGATCTTTTAGTTTTTATTCCATAAGATACACCCTCGCTTTCACTAAAACACACATGGGGGAATCTATAAGAGACTGTACATCAGTTTTCTAGTGTCCAAATGTTGTGACATTTTGTGCACAGCCTGCCAGATCTCTTTGTATTTCAGCATTCCCGGAAACCTAAATGTTGCCGTCCAGCCCCATTGACTATAATAGGGTAACAGCAGAGATCCGGCCACATCCCGGTGAATATGGCTAGAATTGACCCAGAAGAAAACTGCTGCGTGGGTTACAACTGGATCTCTGCTGGTCCCCATTATAGTTAATAGGCCAGAAGACAACGTTTACGCTTCTGACAATGCCGAAATCCAGAGAGAAAAGCCTGCCAGATTTTAATCGCTAGTGTGAAACTAGCCTTACAGCACTCTTTCAACTTGCAGAAAGTGATCCAACAGCTTCACTATAGTTTATACCAGAATTATAGTGCAAATCTATTTCAGTTCATAGTGCTCACAGATTTGCTTTTCTGGTGCACGGACTGGCAGAAGATATACCAAATTTATTTTGTAGTCATTTGCAACTAATTTCTACAGGTAAAAACATATCATAGGTCTGTAGAATAAATAGTAGCAATAAGTAATCTTTTTTCCAGATAGTATTAATTCCGGCATTATTAATCCAAAATTGTTTCTTTGAATAATTACAGTAGTAACTGAATTAAACTAGTAAGAAATCTGTCTAATTAGGGTACTTTCACACTAGCGTTTTTCTTTTCCAGCATAGAGTTCCGTCACAGGGGCTCTATACCGGAAAAGAACTGATCAGTTTTATCCCCATGCATTCTGAATCCGTTCAGTTTGCATCAGGATGTCTTCAGTTCAGTCGTTTTGACTGATCAGGCAAAAGAGAAAACCGCAGCATGCTACGGTTTTATCTCCGGCTAAAGAAACTGAAGACTTGCCTGAATGCCGGATCCGTCTTTCCGGTATGCGCATGCGCAGACTGAAAAAAAGGTGAAAAAATAAATGCCGGATCCGTTTTTGCCGGATGACACCGGAAAGACGGATCCGGCATTTCAATGCATTTTTTAGACTGATCAGGCATTTTTAAGACTGATCAGGATCCTGATCAGTCTCAGGCTACTTTCACACTTGCGGCAGTGTGATCCGGCGGGCAGTTCCATCATCGGAACTGCCCGCCGGATCCGCCGATCTGCCGCTGACTGAAAGCATTTGTGAGACGGATCCGGGTGCGGATCCGTCTCACAAATGCATTGCAAGGACGAATCCGTCTCTCCGCTTGTCATGCGGACAGACGGATCCGTCTTGAACATTTTTTCACATTTTTACCGATCTGCGCATGCGCATGCCGGAGCGACGGATCCGGCATTCCGGTATTCTGAATGCCGGATCCGGCGCTAATTCATTCCTATGGGAAAAAATGCTGGATCCGGCGTTCAGGCAAGTCTTCCGTTTTTTTCGCTGGAGAGAAAACCGTAGCATGCTGCGATTTTCTCTTTTGCCTGATCAGTCAAAACAACTGAACTGAAGACATCCTGATGCATCCTGAACGAATTACTCTCCATTCAGAATGCATGGGGATAAAACTGATCAGTTCTTTTCCGGTATAGAGCCCCTGTGACGGAACTCTATGCTGGAAAAGAACAACGCAAGTGTGAAAGTACCCTTAGTAATGCCATCAGTTAGCATACATTTTGCCTGATCGGGCAGGCAGTTCCGGCAACGGAACTGCTTGCCGGATCTCTCTGCCACAAGTGTGAAAGTAGCCTAAGGTCACCAATAGGAAGTATGTTCAGTGATCTGTACTCATTATTACAATCCTGTTATTAACAAAGATATACACATGAGACAAACTCTGTAAAATGTACAAAAAACTACTGTACAAATGCATTGTAATGTTGATTGATATGTTAATTGATGGAAAATAAATAAAGAATTATAATAAATAAATAAATCTGTAAAATACACCACTTCATTCACATTCTTGAATCTTTGCCTGGAATTTATTACACAAGTCCATACACACAGATACAGCTTTGATTCTATCTTTTTCTGTTATTGAAAAGAGGGAGTTATAATTGATGTGCTTTACAATTTGAAACAATGAGTTCAATGAGCAAATGTTGGAAAATTAAACAGAAATATACCAAACATAAGACGCTTGGAAAACAACATTTCTTGCAGTTTTACACAATTGTTTCTGATATAACTTTCAGGTCAATCTGGCATTAATGGAGAAAAAGGCTTTAGCGGGATGCCTGGTTCTCCTGGATCACCAGGCCAAAGTGGACTTCCAGGATCTCCAGGACTACCTGGTAAGGAGAAAAGCACTACGAAGATGGGGGACAATGTTAATGTAATACACGCGGTCTAAGGCTACTTTCACACTAGCGTTCGGGGCTCCGCTTGTGAGTTCCGTTTGAAGGGGCTCACAAGCGGCCCCGAACGGATCCGTCCAGCCCTAATGCATTCTGAATGGATGCGGATCCGCTCAGAATGCATCAGTCTGGCTCAGTTTGTCCTCCGCTCAGCAGGCGGACACCTGAACGCAGCTTGCAGCGTTCAGGTGTCCGCCTGGCCGTGCGGAGGCAAACGGATCCGTCCAGACTTACAATGGAAGTCAATGGGGACGGATCCGTTTGAAGTTGACACAGTATGGCTCAATTTTCAAACGGATCCGTCTCCCATTGACTTTCAATGTAAAGTCAAAACGGATCCGTTTGCATTATCATGAACAAAACAAAAAAAAAAATTTTTTTTTTTTTTTTTTTGTTCATGGTAATGCAAACGGATCCGTTCTGAACGGATCTAAGCGTTTGCATTATAGGTGCGGATCCGTCTGGGCACATACCAGACGGATCCGACCTAAACGCAGGTGTGAAAGTAGCCTTACCTGCATTACAGATATCTCTGTAGTTGACTAATATTTGCATCTAATGTGTCAGATGATTCTCTTTATGCTAAATTACTGGGGAGAAATTGTTTGTTACTCCTATTAGAGAATATATTCTTGTCTTAAGAATTAGATCTATAGCAACATTTATATCTATATGCACTTTTATGCAAATTTACTTGTGTTATGGGGTAATTCATTTTCATTCATGTATCTAGGACCTAAAGGAGATGCTGGATTTCCTGGGCAGCCTGGATCAACTGGTCCTCCCGGACTAAAGGGGAATATGGGAGAGATGGGATTTCCAGGTATGTGCATTGCTGCTTTAGAGGTCACCTAAGCGACAATTTTAGAATTATATAAGCCCAAATCGGTCATTTAAGCTAGTCATTTATACAAGACAAGACCGGCACTCACTGGATGCGATATAGTTCTCTTTTTTATTTGTCAAATGAAGAACAACTGTGACGCGTTTCGGCTCGTAAGGTGGACCTTTCTCAAACAGACAAAATACAATGAAACACAAAGGTTTTAAATAGCCCCGGCAATACCGGATATGACGTCAGGTTACTATAGAAACCATATAAACAAAACAAAATAACCAAAGCAGCAGGAGCAAACCACTTGGGGTAAATATGAAACTGACATACAGTATTATTTATCGCAAAAAGCAACTAGCACGTAGGACAAAATATACTAGGTATGCAAAATATAATAAGTATGCAGAGAAGTTGAGGTGTACTCATATACTGTCCATCACGTTTTCTGTAAAAAAAAAAAAAAACAAAGAAAAATATACAATTAAAAACAAATATGAGTATTGTTCTTCATGTGACAAATAAAAAAGCAAAGGATATCGCATCCAGTGAGTGCCGGTCTTGTTTTGTATAGCGTACATGGGAGATTGATCTGGGACACGTGCATCACGCCACTGAGTAAACGGAGTGCCGACTGGACCATTGTTGGTTAAGCAAGTAATTGTAAGATTTTCTTTTGCCCAGAACAGAAGATGCTATCCGCCTTATGAGACGTTTTACTGAAATGCACAGTCACACTGTAATATTTGTTTTATGTGAAAATCATTTACACTATTTTTAATGGGCCCTAATGCTGTATTTTTCTATGAATGCATATTTTATCAATGACAAAGGGCAATCAGACATAGCTGCATATGTTAGGGTTCATATTACAGATCCAACACCTGGACCACCCAGATGCTACATGAAAAGTTAAATATGGGTCCAATACGTTTGTCAGTAAAAGCTTTAAGTCGAAAGTGCAATTATCCTTTAATTTGCCACACAATAAAGTGTCATTTCATAAATGGGATTACATAGGCACCTGTGCCAGTCATAATTATCATTATGTGCTGTACAAATTCATTTAGGAGAAATGTAATGCTTAGCTCTTATGACCAGCTTTATTGAGATATTGAAAATTTGCATTAATTGAATATATGTGACTATTAGTATTAGAAGAAAAATCTGGACCCCTGTCGTTCTTGTTTGCCTTTGTGTGAACGAGACCTTCCAGACCTGATGGAGAACCTTATATACCATATTACCATGTACCATTACAATGTCATCTGAGATTAGGTTAATTCCCAGGATTATAGAAATGCGTATCTGCTGTTTTATGGTCACATTTCTTTAAATGTAATTTACCCATATTCTCATAGGACCAAGTGGTCAAAACGGTGCATCTGGGCAGCCGGGGCGCCCTGGCTCACCAGGACCTCCAGGATTTAGTGGATTGAAAGGTGAAAAAGGTGAACCAGCATTTTCAGGCACTGGACAACCTGGTTTACCTGGCCAAAAGGTATGAACATTCCCATACTTGATATTACGTGGTTATTTTTGATTTGGCTAATTGTAAGGTAGAGATAATAAAAAAGTCACAAACTGATGTTCATTTGAGTTTGAGATAATTTTTATTACCAGTACTATAAAATTATATTTATAGGCTATGGATACCTATGGAACTTATTTATTATAAATTTACATGTATGTTCAGCTAAAAGATTATTGTAATTGGTTTTTATTAACAATTTGACTGTTTGGCTTCTGCATCTTCTATGTATCACAGTACATAGCAGCTGTAATGCTATTAAGTGATCGGTCCGTCAGACTGGTTGTTTGCCGGCTTGTTCTCTAGCTCCTCTCTGACGTCTATTGAACAATCTTCTAAACTGATTTCTATACAAATCAAAAGTTTAACTTTTACAGTCAACATATTGAGGTAATATATACAATACTTCTTGTTTTGTCTAGGGAGAACCAGGACCTGCAGGGTTTCCAGGTAGTAAAGGTGACACAGGAAGCCCTGGACTGCCTGGATTACCAGGAGTTTCAGGCCCTAAAGGAGATCCAGGCGACTCAGGATTTACAGGTACAAAAAATAGATCAATATGTGTACATTTTCAAATCAGTATACATTACATTAAAGGGTTATTCCCATCTCTTAACATCATTCTTGGTATATAGCATTAAAGTATAATTTGCCTGGGGTATGCTCAGTGTGTAAATTCTAAACTAGCATTGCTCTTTGGTATCTTTTTTTATTGACAGGCTGCATACTTAGTAAATTTATTTCTTAGTTTATAAAGTCCTGTGATTACAGCAGACTCAGCACTGATTCAAGCAGTGTGTGTGAGGAAGGATTGGCCAGTGTTATGTGAGCAAGCACTCTTGTAAGACAGTAACTGCATCTGTAACATGGCACACAATGTAACAAATTCCTTTAAGTGAATTAGGAGCTGAGCTTTAGGAAAAAGGCTCTACAAAAGTGCTGCACATGTGCTGTAGGTACTTGTGTTCTAAGACCACTATTAAGTCACTGTTTTTCACTGGAAGTGCACTTTAAATTAGATTTCTGCTCATTAAAAAATTACGGTGTCTTGCTTTTCTTGATATTTAGGTGCTCCAGGTCTTGCAGGATCAAAAGGACTTGATGGACCTCCAGGAAACCCTGGTGTCCCAGGCTCTTCTGGACCAAGGGGTAAAAAAATAATTGTAAACCTTGGATAGGTTATTGGGGCAAAATACATGTTCATGATACTTGGCTTTAGTAAATACAGAGTATATTTGGGTAGTTGACACAATACTATGTATGAACTACCGTATTTCCCTTTTGATATTTAAGAGAAAATAAGCCCAATAATGGTTAGGAAAAGAGCTGGTGTAAATTAAGATAAATGTTTTGGGGCCCACTGGCCTCACCCTCACCATAACCTCTTTTTGAGATGTTCAAACTTTTTTTAGCCAGAAAAGTGGCACAGGAGGAATGATAAATCCCCCCCATGTATTTTGCCATATATATTTGTGTACACACATATATATATATATATATATATATATATATATAGTGTGTTAAAAACTGCTATCATTTATCCAGGTCATTTATATATGTGATATTGCTGAGACAGTTATACTTTTTATAGTAATTAACACTAAGGTTACCTTGGGTGCCTTCACTGAAATCAGTACATGTGTATTTTTAGGTTTGTGTGGATTTTGGTGCATTTTTTTGGTGCAGATTTTAGTTCAGATTTCATGGGGCATTATTGCTTCCCATTAAAATCTTTGGAGAAATTGGGCTTCACAAAATCTGGAACATATCATGTTTTCTTCAGTGGAAGGACAGATTTTTTCCACAAATGCGTTCTGCCACATGTAAAAACACCATAGTAGTAATTCATGCAATGTCACATAATATAACTGGTAAATATTTTTGGATGTAAAAATTTCTTGTCTGTATTGTTTTGGATGGGAAGCAAGCAACAAAGTGCTTTTGCTCCCACCAACATGCAGTTACTGTGCTCTATTCTACCATCAAGTAGTTTTAATGCTCATACTGTTGTATGTGCTTTATATAAACATGTGAATACCTATCTGATACCTGTCCCTCGGATACCCACTTTTCTACAGTATGTATTGTGATACCTGAAGACCAAATTATAGATAAAGCAGCATGATCTAGTAATAGACTGTAGGGCCAATAGCATCGGGACTGCAAATTATTTCTGTATCTAATCTCAAAGTATGGTTAATTAAGAAAAGACTGTTCTCATTGCTAACTACCCATCCATTTAAGCTGGAGGTACAATGATATAAGTAAAATGGAAGTAAAAGGGATGGGGGAATAATAGCTGTTACAAAAGTATTACTGGATTAGCGATCATAGTAGAGCTCATGAGGAACTGACTAGAATTTAAGATGCTTACAAGGGGTCTTTCACACGACTGTATCCGTTTTGCAGTGCTCAAAACACAGATACTGGCCATGTGCATTCTGCATTTTTCCCTTATGCAGGTCCTGCACTATGCTACATATGCCTATTCTTATCGGCAAAATGGTCAAGAACAGGACATGTTAACATTTTTTTTTTTTTTTTTGCGGGGCCGCAGAACGGACATACCGATGTAGACAGCACACAGTGTGCTGCCTGTATCTTTTCCTGCCCCATTGAAATTATTGGGTCCGCATCCAATCGACAAAAAATGCAGATATGGGCCGAAATACGGTTGCGTGAATGCCCCCTGAGTATTTAATAAAAGAAAACAATTGTGAATATTTTGTATATTTAGATAATGTGTATCTTTTAGCACTAACTTAATGTATTATATTTTATAGGAGATGCCGGTCGCCCTGGTCCACCGGGATCTCCAGGCGAAAAGGGTCAACCGGGCCAAGATGGAATTCCTGGTCCTGCCGGCCTAAAAGGAGACCCAGGTCTGTGGCAGTCAGTTGTGACCACAACCTCTTATATTCCTGGATCTTTTTTAAATGCTGTATGCCTCTGTTTCAGGACTACCAGGCTTTGGGACACCAGGAACAAATGGATTTCCTGGGGCTCCAGGTATGGATCGATTTTCTTAAAGGGCATCTGTCGCCCTGATTTTGGACTGTAATCTACAGTAATACATGAGTAGTGCTGCAGATAAGGAGTCCTAATCACTATTTTTTATTTTCCTATTGCACCATTTACCTGCTCAAGGCTCACACCTGTGTTGAAATACATTGTCAGGACTGCTGTATGCGCACAGGAGTCCTCTCCATTATGTTAGAACAACACAACAGTCCAGACTTTGTATTTCACTGCAGCTTTGAGCGATGACAGCTTGGTAACTGGGAGCAGTAGGAAAATAAAAAAATAGTGATCTGGACTCCTTATCTGCATTACTGCTCATGTATTACTGTAGATAATAGTCCAAAATCAGGGTGACAAATTCCATTTAATTTACAATTTCTATACATTATAAGTTGTATCTGCCCATATAGAATTTATAAATCATATTAATTTGTCATAGCAAAACATTTCCTTTTTATTTGTATTTACGCCTGAGGAACAAAAAACTGAGAAAGTTACAGATCTGCTGTAGGCTGTGCACTCTAAATTATTAAAAGTTTAAATTATTATTAAACTTTTACCTTAAATGTAATTGTCCGATGTTGTATTTGCAGGTGCAAAGGGTGAGCCAGGATTTTCTGGTTCCCCCGGATCCCCTGGATTTCCTGGCGCTAAAGGAGACAGTGGTTATCCTGGACGTCCAGGTAGCCCAGGACCACCAGGACAACCAGGTCTCCCCGAACTAGTCAAACCAGGTCCTAAAGGAAATACTGGACCAGCAGGAACTCCTGGACGCCCAGGTAAAAACATTTACTCCTAAATGAATGTGGGTAATTCTTTTGCTACCAGATATTAAGTTTCAGAGTTAATTTTTATTTGTCCAATAAAAAAGTAAAATATCATTCCAAATCCAATAGACATAAATATGTATGTTTCTTTCCACTACCAACAGTAGTGAAAATAAACACAATAAAGATGTTAAGTATCAGCAAAACAATGTAGTATTGTAGGATGCAATAAGAGCAAAATATATCCAAATATAAATTGGGACATAAATAAGGTGACATAAAATGGGATATTTTCTCCCCTTACTGAAAGGCTAATAGCTGGTAGCAAAATACAGAGCACCTGTTTCCGCATGATGTCACTGAAATATGCTAGTGAGCACAAATAGCCTTGGCACAACCTGTGGCAGCTCAATTTATGGTCACCTAGTCCATGAACATAGTGAGCACTTGTAAAAAAAAATCATCGCCTTCTACACTGTGAAATTAAATCCATTGGGGCACAGAAGCATGAAAAAAATTTGGAGCCTTGTGTCTGCGATTCTCATTCCTGCACTCCATTGACTTCATCTCATTGCATTAGACGGCGGAATCCACTGAACATCAGTCCTCACCTTGTGTTCCATTTTTGTGGGCAGTATCTGCATATATTTGTTGTCTCTTATGTACAAGGAAAACATGACCGATATATGTCTGTGTGCATAGTGCTGTAGTGAGTGACACATACATTGGATAAAGGCCACTTGCCAGTAAACACCATGTTCACCTATCAATACTCTATTGGGTCTGTCGGAGAGAGAGCGCAGGCTAATACTATTTAGCAATGCCAATGAGTTATACGAGTTGCTATTCTGAATTTTTATGACACTATTTTCTAATTGTCAAAAAAATATCTTAACCCTGGTGTTACATGTAAATAGCATTATACAGGTTACACATAAGTAATTAGTAGCTCATGCTGAATTATATTAAAGTAACATTTAATGTTGGGACAACCCCTATCACTGCATACGTGTAGTCTCATAAAATCAGCAGGGGATACACCATACAGAAACTGAAATATGAGTTATTACTGGGCGTTTGATCTCACAGGCCATTAGATTTCTAAGTGAAGCTCTGACTTATAAGGGCATTTTAACACATAATTGGTAGAATATAAGTAAAGCACCAATGTATCATACGTTTCATTCAGTTTGGAAATGACAACTTGTATTTATTTCTTGTATGAACAAGCAAATCATTAGCTCTCTCCAACAGACAATCAACAGCGCCCGTGTTAAATGAGAAAAGTCTAGCACGTCCCGGCTCGGTCATGCTCTCCTTGTAAGCCTTGTATTTATTGCATGTATTGTGGGAACAAACCATTTTCATCTTGTTTATTTGTGCATGTGCTAATGTGGATAAAGCAAGCTATTATCAGTGTTCACAAAAGTCAGCAATTCGACCCTTTATCCCACAGGCCAGTAGGATAAATGCTGCACGTGCAACGCTTCGGTGTCCAGTCCGACATCAATTAGAAAAAAAAAAAACAGCCACCAGTATAGACATTTTAAGAGTAAAAACCATAAATTAACAGACCGGCAGATCAGTTTATTTCAAATATCATCTACAACCAGCAGCAGCGCACGTCTGCTGCTCCACTGGATTGGCCCTGCACATGGTTGTACAGCAATGCAGTGAGCACTTTCCTCTCCACTTCTGCATCATATTCAGTTACAACGCTGATAATAACTTGTTTCCACTGGTACGTTTGGGACTTGCTGAAGTAAAGTTTATGTAACCAGAATGTAGGATTTATTGTTGCTGAATATTCTAACAATCTTCGTGTTTCCCCCTCATTCATCTAATGATCAATATGGAAATGGATATTTGAATTGTGATCTCTCTTCCAGGCCCTGAAGGTCAGCCCTTAAATCCTAGATTATTGCAGATTATTATTATTATGTAAACTGACAATGTTAAATCACAGGCTATATTCAGGAACAGTGGTCTGTGGTATGCCAAGTCATTGATTTTGCTGTTACACTTACATTCCCTAAAGATCCTTACCAGCTATTAAGCCAATGGAGCTCTTTTTTAGTTGACAAAAACCAGCAGCAGAGTGTCAAGAGCTGGGACCATTCCTGAGACATGGATTAGTTGATCATATTGCTGTATTTTCAGAAGCCGTTCAGCTTCTATTAACATTATAAAGAAAAAGAACCCCAAATATAATATTTAAAGGCTATGTACACCTTAAAGTTTAAAGGGGTGTCCGTTTAATTAATATTGAAGAACTATCTTCGGTATAGGTCATCAGTATCTGATCAGTGGGGGTCTGACTCCCGGCATCCCCGCCGAACAGCTGTTTGAAGAGAGCGCAGCTATCGTATAAGCGCTGCCTTCTCTTCACTATTTACCTGCTCGCCATCACAACTGCAGCAGTGAGCAGGTGTAATTACATCATAGCCGTCCCATTCACTTCAATGGGATGGCTTCTATCTAACCACTTGAATAGCAAGGAGCCATCCTATAGAAGTGAATGGAACGGCTGAGATGTAATTACACCTGCTCACTGCTGCGGCTGCGGTTGTGAAGGCAAGCAGGAAAACCATGAAGGGAAGGCAGCACTCGTACTAGCATGGCCTTCTCTTTAAACAGCTGATCGACGGGCGTGTTGGGTGTCGGACCCCCACCGATCTGATATTGATGACCTATCCCGAAGATAGGTCATCAGTATAAATAAACCAAACAAAGCCTCTAACCCCGATGATGTTGTGGTCATTGACATTTAAGCAGTTAGCTAGTGGGAGGGAGCTTTTATATTGCCACCCTAACCTCAAAACAAATTGAAATAAATATGATCAAAAGGTCCCAGTATCCAAAAATGGTTTCAATAAAAACTGTAGTTCACTTGCCAAAAAAGCCCTTACACAACTCCATCGGCAGAAAAATAAATAGATGGGTGTCAGAATACACTGACACAAAGCAATTTAAAAAAATAATAATTTGTAAAAGTAGTAAAACATAACAACAAAAAAACATATCAATTTGGTATCTCCATAATTGTACTGTCCCGCAGAATGCAGTTACACTGTCATAATTGCCATGCAGTGAACACCATAAAGACAAAAAACTAAAAACCATGGTGGAATTAAAAGTTAACCAATTCACCTGATGTACCATAAAATGATGCCATTAAAAATACAACTTGCCCAGCAAAAATAAGCCCTCATACAGCTATAGCGATGGAAAAATAACAAAAAAGTTATGGATTTTGAAATGCAGGGATCTAAAAAAAATTCGTAGAATCTCCTTCCAAACTAGGCGGCATTCCTTAAGGGGTTGAAGAGGATCTGTCAGCTCTCCTGACAAGTATTTTTTTTAGCAAATGCCTGCATGTCTCCATGAAAAAAAGTAATTCTGAAGCACCTTGTCTTAGACATATGCATTGTGCTGGTCCTTTGTGATTCCTCCTGCAAATGTATTAATACATTAGAAAACTAGGTGTTACCATTCCCCTTGTATACCCTGACACTGTCAGCATTGACTGGACATTGTCAGATTGTGTAGGGACTCAACCTACTGACAAAGCAAATGGTTACACCAAGAGTCAATTTCTTAAAGAGGACCTTTCATGTTTTTTTAAATTCTAGATAAATACCTTAACTGATGCTGCCACCCTGCCTGTTTTTTTTTTTTATATTGCTCCTATGCCCCACTGTGCCCCCCTGCTATTTTCCTGCTCAGTACGTTAAGGCTCCATTCACACGTCCATTATAACACTCCGTTTCCGTTCCGTTTTAAATCGGAACTTTTTTTCGGATCCATTAATTTCAATTGCCTCAGCAAAAATGCGGACACCAATCATAGTGCTGTCCGAATCACTGAATCCATTCCGTTTTCCTATTTTCGAGTATGCGGATCCTGAAAAAAAATTAAGCTTGTCCAACTTTCTGTCAGTTTTTCTGGTCCGTTGTCCATTCAAGTCAATGGATCCGCATAAAAACGGATGACATGCACAAAACCATCCGAATGTCATCAGTTTTTTAACTCAGTTGACAGGACACAAGAAAAAAAATTAAGTCCAGCCCTCAGTGCCTGTGGTGAGAGAAGTTCAGGTCATCTTCTGCTCTCCTGCTCTCCTGCAAAATGGCATATGAAGTGGACCGATTGATCACTAGGATCCAGGAATGACCCTCTCTATGGGATACCAGACAAGAGGCCTACCAAAATAGGTCGCTAAGGGACCGGTGTTGGGAGGAAATTGCCCATGAACTTTTGCCATCCTCCTGGGACTCAGGCAACTTAGCCAAGAGGGAAAAAAAATAAGTGAGTAAATATATTATAATATGTGTAATTTTACTTTTCCATCTGTCCTAGAGCAGTATACTGTACGTGTTTGTCATTTTTTTTGTGCTAATTAGAAAATTGCAGCTTGAAGACATGTGGTTCACTGCATTTATCAGAGATTTCTTACACAGCTCCTACTACACCAAAAGCACAATAAAATGGCCCCTGTTCTAGAAGATGTCCTCTGTTTTCACCACTTTTTTTTTTTGGTGCCCTAGCAACATCTATTCCTCCTCCTCTTTTTTCTTTTTGAAAAAAAAATAAAAAAATGGAAACACGGAATGGATTCGGAAGCACTTTAGTAAAAAAACGGAAGGTTGTACTGAAAAACAGATCCGCAAAAAAAAGGAACGTTTATCTGGACAGGTAAAAATACTGACATGTGAATGGAGCCTAATACTGAGCATCGGTACAGGGAGGAGGAGACGGCAGGGTTTCTTAATGGGCGTCTCCTTCTCCCTGGCTATGCCGCAATCCAATCATAGCAGGGAGTGTCACAGCCAGGGAGAAAAAAAAGCTCACCTTCTCTCTGGCTGTGACGCTCTCCTTTGTGATTGGACCACGGCAGAGCCAGGGAGAAGGAGACGCCCATTAAGAAACCCTGGCGTCTCCTCCTCCCTGTACTGATGCTCAGTATTAACAGGGCTGTCAGTAAACTTACAGTATTACCAATATTATAAACAAGTATTAAAAGTAATTTTTTTAGGATCAATCAATGCCGGAGCTGTGTCTGAAGTTTTGTCATAAGACAAGCTGAGCGGCATGACGGCTTGGTTGTATTCTGACAGGCATGCAACACTGCACAGAGAACTTAAAGAGATTTTATTAATGCCACCTACTTTTGACAAGTGACTGAGAAAGAACTGTGTGTTCTTTTGGAATTATAGGTCACCCTGGAAATATCACATTTGCACAGAGAAATGGGTATCATGCCATGGCCATTCCCTGTTCAGAGATGCCTGGGCTTCTGTAATTGCTATAATTAGGTTGTGCAAATTACCTAGTTAATGCAATTATAAGGCAAAGTCTCACCTCGTAGAGTGCAGCACGTGATTTACTCTGTAATAACCAAGAAAATCAGCTGTGGAAGGAGAATCCAACACAACATTCACATATATCAATTTAAACGTGTGTGACAGCAAAAACATTAAAGAGAACCTGTCACCATAAAAATGCTAATTAATCTGCAGGCAGCATGTTATAGAGCAGGAGGAGCTGAGCACATTGATATTTAGTTTTATGGGAATTACAAATGAACGTGTAATTCATTTATATCCGTGCTCATTCTGAGCTTTGAAGTCAAGGAGGCGGTCCTATCAGGATTGGGCGGGTTCAGACGTCAATACACTAATGTGTAAGGGGGCCTTAACCCCTTTTCAACCAGCGCCATACATGTAAAAGATGTATAGGTACCATAGCCGCCAGGTGCCTGCAGTTTCATACAGCAGACAGTCAGTCGTGACCACAGCATCTGGACGTGCTTAAACCAAGAAGAGCACACTTCCAGATGTGCTCCAGCTCCCCTTGCGGGGATCATGGGAGCCCGAGTGTGTGTTTGCGGCAGCTCCTGTCCTCCTATATGACAGAGGCTGCTGCAAATTAGTTCCTATGGAGCCCCTGCCTGTACACTTCTCATAGACTCCAATGCTAATCCATTGGATTCTATGAAAGAAGCAAGCTAATGATTGCTTTTTATAGTTCCCTATGGGAACTATAAAAAAAAAGTGTAAAATAATATATTTAAAAATATAAAAATTCAAATTACCCCCTTACTCCAAAAAAAAAACAAAAAAACATAAAATATAAAAAAAATACACATCATAGGCATTGCTACATGCGAAAATGCCCATACTTTAAGTCTAAAAATATTTATCCTATATGGAAAACGGCAAAATTGAAAAAAAGTCAAAATTGTTGTTTCTCCTCCCACAAAAAATTTAATAAGTCATCAAAAAGTTGTACTCACAGTAAAATGGCACCAATGAAAAGTACAGATTGCCCTGTAAAAAGTTACCCCACACAGCTCCATACACATAACTACAAAAAACTTATAGGGGTCAGAAAATGGTGACAAAAGAAAAACTATACATATGTGGTATCGCCGTAATCGTACTGACCTGGAGAATGAAAGTAACTGGTCAGTTTTACTGTATAGGGATTGCCATATAAACAAATCCCATAAAACTGTAGCGTAATTGCTTTTTTTTTTCCAATTTCAGGTCTCCACTATATTGTATGCAATATTAAAATAGTGGAATCAGAAAGTGCAACTTGCCCCGCAAAAAACAAGTCCTCATACGGCTATGTGAACAGAAAAATAAAAATTTTATGGCCCCAGAAAGGCAGGAAGTGATAAAAGGGTTAAAGGGGTTGTCCAGTTTCCAATATTAATGACCTATCCTCAGGATAGATGATCAATATCAGATTGGCGGGGGTCTGCTTCTCCATCCTATTCACTTGAAAGGGAAGGAGCAGTTGTAGTAACACACTGTCCCAGCGAAGAGATCATCAACATTGGAAACTGGACAACCCCTTTAACCCACGCAGCCTGACCTGTGAATATGGATATCTTTATTGTATATCTAAATAGTTTTCTATGGATTTATACCATATTTGCCATATTTGTAGTGCAGGCAGTAAACAAGTTACAAAAAAATATCCTTGCAGCCATGGTCCTTGAGATCAAGGTGATTAAAATACACATGTGATCTGTTAGTTTAGACATATTTTCTGAATAACTTAAATCACCGATATTCACTTTAATACAAGTCCCATATCCTAAGACTTATCTGATTAGCAGCCATATTCACAGAATCTGACTTTCTATCAGTGTATATAATATTCTTGATTATTAGAGCCGATACAGCAATGACTTGGCATACTATTACAGTGTCAGGCGGTGTCACACATCATCTTTCATGACAGAGTATCATGGGTCATGTCATTCAGTAAGAGATGAAGTTTTATTTCTACCCAGGTTGGGTTAATTCTTGATGACTTTTCTATATACCGCCCTATAGTGCGTTAAATTGGTCATCATCAATAAGTGATAATGTTTACAATACTAATAAGCAATATGGTAATATGAGCTATGTAATCTGTCTGTATAATCACTTGATTTTGTGCCATACATAACAAGTGTTTCCATATGCTTGCGCAGCTGAGAATATACATAATTTACACATGGGCAAAATCTCATAATACATATAATGCCTCATTTCCACAGTAAGAACAGCATTCTGGCAACTTGTTTTTTTTCTACTAATTGCAATGTACCTGGAATAATGGTCCACTGCTGTAAATTGTGGTAAATACATATTTTCACTGACTCAAATTCTACCAAAGGCCGCTTTCAGACGAGCTAGTGTCACGCTCCGGACTCGCACCGCAGGACCCGTCCTGAACTTCCAGCATTGCCAGGGTCGCATAGCATTATACTGATTTATGATGTTATGTAACCCTTAGGCCTCTTTCACACGAGCGTGTCCGGATAAGGTCCGGATGCGTTGCGGCAAACCCGCGCGAGTAGGTACCCAATTGCAGTCAGTTTTGACTGCGATTGCGTTCCGTTGTTCAGTTTTTATTGTGCCGTTGCAATGCGTTTTGCACGCGTGGGATAAAAAACTGACTGTGGTACCCAGACCCGAACTACTTCACAGAAGTTGAGGTTTGGGTTCAAGGTTGTGTAGATTGTATTATTTTCCCTTATAACATGATTATAAGGGAAAATAATAGCATTCTGAATACAGAATGCTAAGTAAAATAGGGCTGTCAGTGTTATCCAATACATTCCAGAACTGTAAGGGTTTACATAACATCATAAATCAATATAATGCTATGCGACCCTGGTAATGCTGGAAGTTCAGGACGGGTCTTGCGCTGCGAGTCCAGAGCGTGACACTAGCTCGTCTGAAAGCTGCAATAGTCTTAGTGAAGAGTACACATCCTGATGTGTGTTTTAATAGGAGTTTACCATCTCAACATTTGTTGCGTATCATACGCCACAAATGTAAGATAGGTGTGGGGTCCACCTCTGGGACCCACTCCTATCCCAAGAACAGGGCCCACAAAGTGAAGGAAAGGGCACCATTCATTGCACTTGGCCGTTTTCAGAAGTCCCATAGCAGCGAATAGAGAGCAAGCCGTGCAACCGCGTGCACCTCTCCATTTGCCGCTATGAGACTGCTGCAAATAGCCTAGCTTGCTGGCTTGGCTATTTTTGGAAATCCCACAGCAGTGAATAGAGGGTGGCTGGGCATTTGCAATTGCTCTCCCTTCACTTCTGGGGTCCCGTTGTGGATAAAAGAGCGGGTCCCAGAGGTGGCATATACTAGTGATGTGCTGCAAATGTTGAGATAGGACAAGCCCAAATGAGATGTTTGTTTTATAGGAAACCTGTCATGTTGAACATGGTGTCTGAGCTGCAGGCGGCATGCTATAGAGCAGGAGGAGCTGAGCAGATTGATATATAGTAAGGCGGTGCACACAGAAATAGCTGTCAGTCGCTGAGTAGGGCCGCCCACTGAACTCCTAAGCATAGAAAGAACAGAAATTTAAAAGTTTTAAATCTTTTCCCACAAAAAATCTATATCAATCTGCTCAGCTCCTCCTGTAGCGTAGATGTTAGGTTCAATGTCACAGGTTCCCTTTAAGTGAAATAAAACTTGAATTAAGGTACTGTCCTTCCCTGTGAACAAGCAGAAGAGGGATCCTACAAGTTAGGCTACTTTCACACTTGAATTATTGTTACCGTTTAGTCCTCATGCATTCTGAATGGAAAGAGATCCGTTCAGGATGCATCGGGATGTCTTCCGTTCTGGCAGCATTCCGTTTTGTGACCAGACACAAAACCGCTGCAAGCTGTGGTTTTGTGTCCACTCATAAAAACAGAAAAAAAACGGCAATCCAGTACTGGAAACAATGTAAGTCAATGGTGACAGGTCCATTTTTTTAGGAGCCTAAAAAACTGTATCCATCACCCATTGACTTTGAATGTATTTAGTGACGGATCAGTTTTTTCTGTTTTGATTTCACACAACCACATCCTAGCGGAACGGATGCATCTTGATGTGCAAAATCAAAACGGATCCGTTTAATTCCGGTATTGAGATCCTCTGCCGGATCTCAATACCGGAATTAACAATGCAAGTGTGAAAGTGGTCTTATTGCTGAACATAAGCCACAATATGCAGTTCGCAGTTACAGACGTGTTCTGTGGTTCACAGCAGAGGATGCAAAGCTTGCCAGTTCTCTAAAAAGCAGAATGAAGACGTTGTAGTACTTGATGGATTCACTCCCCCTGTGCAGTGAACTGAAGTCGTAATCTAGACAAGAGTGCTGGGCTATGTTACAGTATCTCCTATTATATGTATATGTTGTGTTTTAAATGTGAATTTATAGGAAAAAAATAAAATTTAGTTCTGGCAGAAACTGGGTCCTAAACCCCCCCTCTATTTCCTGACCCAAGACTTTAACACAAAGGTCCCCTAAATCCATGCAAAAAGCCAGCAGTTCAGCCATTACTGATCAGTGCTACCTAAAGCTTTGTTCACACCACGTTAAGTTTGTAGTCTAGATGTATATGCTGGGAATATTTCCCAAAGTATACAATAGATGTATCCATTTACTTTTTTTTTTACCAGACCTGTGCCATTAGTCTTTGTTTGAAATGCTTTATCATACTTTTTTTTGGACTGTATTATATTATATTAATGGTAGACACTCAGATTGGGTCACCGTCACTCTTGGGGTATCACAGGGGTCAGTACTGGGCCCTATTCTCTTCAATATATTTATTAATGATCTTGTAGAAGGCTTGCACAGTAAAATATCAATTTGTTCAGATGACACTAAACTGTGTAAAGCAATTAACACTGAAGAGGACAGTATACTACTACAGAGGGATCTGGATAGATTGGAGGCTTGGGCAGAAAAGTGGCAGATGAGGTTTAACACTGACAAATGTAAAGTTATGCACATGGGAAGGAATAATGCAAGTCACCCGTACATACTAAATGGTAAAACACTGGGTAACACTGACATGGAAAAGGAATTTTAGTGAACAGCAAACTAAGCTGTAGAAACCAGTGTCAGGCAGTTGCTGCCAAGGCCAATAAGATAATGGGTTGTATCAAAAGAGGCATAGATGCCCGTGATGAGAACATAGTCCTACCACTTTACAAATCACTAGTCAGGGCCAAATTATCTGGAACAAACGTTTGTACGAACGTTCATTTAACCAATCATTTCTGTGTGTAAACATGCCCCCAATCACTCAACAGACTAGCTGTTTGGTGATCTAATCTTTTGTGCAGCATTAAAAATTGTTTTCAGCAGCTCACCGCTAATGTAAATGGGATATGCTGCAAACCAATGAAAACAGTATGGAGGTGAATGATCATATTAAGGATCATTCTTCCCTATACTAATGATAATTAGCATTTAGTGAGCGCTGATCAACATGGTGTATCACTGATTGACACTTCATAACAGGGAGAAAATCCCATGTAAAAGGACCTTTAGTTATCCTGGTTCAGAATTATTTGGGAGTGTTGTCCAATCTCCAGGCTCATCTGAAGTTTCACACTTACCAGCAAATGGATCAGATATTACAGTTCATGTTTAAAGGGCTTCTGTCCCCAGTTTCATAGCATTAGAACTGGCCGACCTTAGACCTGTGCAGTGCACTGGTCAGCAGAATTGGTTGGTCTTCGTCCTATCCCAATATGTGGCCACATTTAGTTGAAATAGAAGTTTTGATATATGCAAATGTACCTGTAGGAGCATTGGGGCATTGCCGTTACTCCTAGAGGCTCCGTTCTCCCTGCTGCTGTCACACCCCCTGCATCGCGTTACTGAACCGCATGGAGCAGAGGCGAGACTTCATGAGAAGTCAGAGCCAGGAGTGATGACCTTCTCAATTATTGGCCCTGTCAATCAAAGTACAGCAGGGAGAACGGAGCCTCTAAGAGTAACAGCAACGCCCCATTGCTCCTACAGGCTCATTTGCATATATCAAAACTTCTATTTCAACTAAATGTGGCCACATATTGGGATAGGACTAAGACAGACCAATTCTGCTGACCAGTGCACAGGTCTAAGGTGAGCCAGTTCTGGTGCTAGAAGCTCTTTAACTTGAAATTCTTCAGATAATGTGATCATATTGAAGCCTTATTATTACGTTTCCCTTTCTTTATAGAGGTGTTAAGAAATGTAAGGTGATGAGAAAAAATAACCAGTTCCACTGTTATTTATTACAATGATTTGTAAATCATCTAGGGGTATGAAAATGCACTGAGCTCACTTTAAATGTTCTAAGTTGGCTCGAGACCACCACGTTATATATGATATTCTATGGCAGAAGTAGAAAACCCTGTCCCTTCACTGAACGCCAGCCTCCATTGCACATATCCAGTCTGTTGCTAGTTAAGAACAGTGGGCACTCTTACTTGCAAAGATGTGAAGTGACAAGGGCGACCTACTTGTGTTCTAGAGGTCTCCTAGGTATATTATATATGAAAGATGTTTGGGTCACTAGCTGAGTGTATCATTGAACCCTGCTCCAATTGTATTGTGACCAAAGGTATAATGTATTATAAACTATTCACTGACACAATGCTTATTGAATTGACCTTATTCATGTATTACTGATAGAGCAGACACAATGGAAAGTATCCATTATTCATGTCATGTTGTACAAAGTACATGGTGACATTGGTCGTGGCTGTCACTGCTGCCAGTATATCCATTATTTGCAGATAAAGTAGATAACTTTGAGAGGGGAATAAGAAGTTGATAATTTTGCTCAGCTACTTCTTTAAAATGGAGAGCTGCGTTTTATTTTTCATTAAAATAGTCCTGAAGTAGGGATGACAGACAGTCCTGTAATATGAATTGAAAATGGTGAACCCAACTAGTATTAGGCTCCTTTCACACCAGCGTTTTTTGTGGATCTGTCATGGATCTTCAAAAACGCTTCCGTTACTGATAATACAACCGCATGCATCCATCATGAACGGATCCGGTTGTATTATGTCTTCTATAGCCATGACGGATCCGTCTTGAACACCATTGAAAGTCAATGAGGGACGGATCTATTTTCTATTTTGTCAGAGAAAACGGATCCGTCCCCATTGACTTACATTGTGTGTCAGGACGGATCCATCTTGCTCCGCACCACATCGCGCACAGATAACCACTGCTTGCAGCGTTATTCTGTCTGCGATGGGAGCGCAACCAAATGGAACGGAATGCATTCTGGTGTACTCCATTTCATTCAGTTTAGTTTTGTCCCCATTGACAATGAATGGGCACAACTGAAGCGTTTTTATCCGCTATGGAGATCCTATGATGGATCTCAATAGCGGAATTGAAAACTCTAATGTGAAAGTAGCCTTAGAAAGGCCAGTCCATCCTTCAGTAGAGACTGCAGAGATACCAGATTCAGTCCCCATGGTGGACACATACTCAGTGCACCCCAAGTACCATAGTTTTGCTGTTTTGTACCCCTTGCAGTCTGTATTAGTAGCTGTTTCATCACCACATGCTCTTCTTTCCCTCTTTCCCAGCCGACACCATTCCCTCTTTTTCAATAAGCTTCTATCTTATCAATTTTTCTTCCTTCCTTCTTTTGCTCTTCCATTTCTTGGCTAGAGGTTTTCCCATAAATAACATTTATCATATATCCACAGTATAGGTGATATATGATATATGTATGACCCCCATCAATCATGATACCAGGGAGTCCCCAAGTCCCCTGGAACAGTAGTGCATGTGCATGACCACCACTCCGGTCCATGTCTATGTGAAGATATCTGAGCACCATCTCTGGTAGTCCCATATTGATGAATGGAGTAGCAGAGCACATGCTTCTTATTGGGGAACACATGACCTCATGATGTCCAGCTGTCGGACCCCATTTGATCAGACGCTTATCCACTATTCTGTGGAGAGGGGATAAGTTTAAATCTTGTGACGACCTCTTTAACTCTACCATGTCCAGTAAATGTAGCCTTGGTGGCATTAATAATGAAGACAATATATTAAAGGAATTGCAGTTCATACATTTGCCTAATGTAGTGTATAAGAAAGCTCCAAAATTTTAAATCTGGTGCCAAAGTGACTGCATCACTTATACAAGCTAGTTATTACTGTGAAGAAATGCATGACATTACTAAGTGCCTCCTCATTCTACGAGCTGAAAATCCCATTAAAATATGTATGTCAGTTTAGTTTCCCGCACCGGATGCCTTCCCTGAGGTCTGCTAATTCATTTTCCCATGAAAGCAGCATATTTTTTTTTCCCTCTGAAATTAATTCATAATTCGCACTGGTGTCAGTGAATGGCTTATATCCCTCTTAAATCAGACGTCAATGAATGAAGCATGCCTATCCAGTTACCAAGTTCAATGCCTTCATTATTATTGGAAAAACCTTGTATTTCCTGCCTGATATTGAGAACAATGATTGTGTACTGTGCATGAAGTCCTCCTGTGAACATCTTTTGGTCATGATGTCTCTTTGTGCTGTGTATTAACCGGTGATTTTGTTTTGTGTTGTGTGACCCTTTCTAACATCGAACACTGGGCATTGGTGAACCTCTCCCAGGTCCTCAAGGTTAGATCTTAACATGCGCCGTCTTCTTTCATTGCATGTTGTTTCATTCTGACATTGCGATAAATGCCTTTGCCTCCTGTGGCTGTGGTGTAACCATAGTCATTACATTTTATAATGTCAAATCATACAGCTCTGACAGTACAGCCAGACCTGGCGTTGTTTTGAAGTGAACAGGTTCTTCTCCTCTAGTTTTCCAGCAGGCTTGGTCACACTGACTTCTGCTAACTTTTGTCTCACTGAAATAATACATCTCCTGCCTGTATTCCACATAAGTGATGTAATTTACTCCTCCGAGCTGGTAAAAGCTTATTCCACAGATTCTGAATTGTAGGATAGAAATTCTCATGCTTAGTATGAAGCAGCTATTTGAATATGAGAATTTCAATTGAAATGCTGCTTTTCATCTTTTTTGAACTTTAAAAACACATAATTATGTTCTCAGATACATAAATTGCCTTAAATTATGATGTAATGTATAATATTAAAGGGGCTGTCCACTTTTGACAATCTCTCTTTTTGTTGGAAGGGTCCTCAAAAAATAAACTGACCACAGACTATCCCACTGCTGAAATCCCTAGCAATCAGCTGGAATAGGTAGGGAAACCAAACAGCAGTTGAGTAATCTCCTGCAGCGTCACCAAAGGACACATTAAAGGGGTTATCCAGGTAAAGATAACGACGTATCCTCAAGGTTATCACATCAGTGGGGGTCCCGGCACCGCTACCAATCAGCTGTTTTGGGAAGCTGCAGTGCTCACCGGACCTCTGGTGAGCTTGGTGACCTCCCAGGCGCTTACCAAGCACAGCGCTGTACATTGTATAGCGGCTGTGCTTAGTATTCCAGCTCAGCCCCTTAGTCTATGTGACCGATGTACAGTGACATCACATGGACTAGGAAGAGGCCGTGATACTCATGGAGTGCCGGCCTCTTCTAACAGCTGATCAGCGGTGGTCCTGGGTGTCAGAACCCCATCGATCTGATATTGATGACCTATCCTGAGGATAGGTCATCAATATAAATTACCAAATAACCACTTAAGCTTTTCATATTGAGCATTAAAGAAGACCTGTCACCTCTCCTGACATGTCTGTTTTAGCAACTATTTGCATCACTCTTGTAATATCAATTTCTGGTGACTGCATTGGGGGACACAGCACTATGGGTATACAGTATTCCCAGTTGCCACTAGGAGGCTGACACTAGAACAAAAGAAGTCTTGGGTCCGCTCAGGTAGGCTATACCTTCTCCACAGACCAATATCAATTTTGAAGCATGTATTTTTATGACTATATGATGTGTCACTCCTTTATTATTTCTGCTAGAAGTTGTGAATGGATTACCAATAGATTGCAATGAAAGTCCAGATGGGTGTTACCAGTTAGGGGTGTGTCCCTGCACTGTGTGAACCTATTCAGTGATGCTAATCTCACACTGTGCAGGGACACACCCCCAACTAGTAACACCCACCTGGACCTTCAATGCAGACTGCTAACAATTCACTCATAAATTCTATCTGGAATAATACAAGAATGGCACAGCACAGAGTCATAAGAATACATGCTCCAGAATTGTTATTACATGGGGAATGCAAGCAATTACTACAGACAGGTCAGGAGATGGCGCACATCCTGTCTAGGTTAATATATAGACAGTGGGTCTTTTACTCCCTTTATTAATATCCAAATAGCATATTTCAAAAAATGTATTTTTAAACCAAAGTACTTTTGTAGTATTACATCACATCACATAATCTGTGGTCATTTATTTTCTTCCATCGTTTATTTCAGGTTACCTAGTTTTAACATATATAATAAAAGTTATATTTTAATAGAGTAGGATTGATGTCCAGTGATAGGTTATAATAATACTACTCCGTGATACTGTTACTTACTGTGAGTTGCCTAGCAACCAATTTTTTTGGGCAGGATGGACACAAATAATATACATATAGCTTCATGTACAAAAGTAGTCACATGTGGTTCTGTATTACAGTAGACGGCCTCTGGATGCTATACATTGGACAGAATGATACTTGGTCACATCTGAGGTGTTAGAGATGACTGCCAGTCCAGCAGTAAAAATCACTGCAATCTCCAATCAGAGTTAAAGTATATTTTATTAATTAATGTCCAGGTTAATCCAAGCAAAGGGTGAACGTTTTTTGTCTTATGACCTTTATCAAACCATCCTCCTTTAACCATACCTTGTAAGCACTAGGGAGTATACTGGACACTGCCGCATGTGTCTCACTATGCACACAGCAGTGTCTGATATAGTCCCTAGCACTGACATGGTATTGGTTAAAGGGAGTGTGTCATCAGCGACCTCCCTTTCAAATTGTTTGTGTAGACACGAAGCTGTGATTCCCCTGATTAAAAGACTGTTTTTCTTTTGCTGACCTGAAACTCAGTAATATATGCAGGCTTTTAGTGCAATGAGGGCGTCACCACTGCTCTTGTTGCACCCTAGCTCCACTCCTTTCTTTCAACAAAAGAAAAACAGCTATGTGTCTTTGCTGGTCATAAACTCCCTTTAAATGACAGTCCGGTGGTCTGATGAAGGTCGTAAGGCAGCAACCGTCCACCATTTGCTTGGATTGTCCTGGACATCACTAAATAAAAAAAGAAGTTTAAAGAGGACCTTTCACTTGTAAAAACTATGTGAACTAAGTATGCTGCCATGTAGAGCGGCGCCCGGGGATCTCACTGCACTTACTATTATCCCCGGGCGCCGCTCCGTTCTCCCGTTATAGGCTCCGGTACCTTTGCTGCTTAAGTTATAGTAGGCGGGTCTTCCCTTGTTCTGTGGGCGTCTCCTTCTCCTAGGCTGTAGCGCTGGCCAATCGCAGCGCACAGCTCACAGCCTGGGAGAAAAAAACCTCCCAGGCTGTGAGCTGTGCGCTGCGATTGGCCAGCGCTGCAGCCTAGGATAAGGAGACGCCCACAGGACAAGGGAAGACCCGCCTACTATAACTTAAGGAGCAAAGGTACCGGAGGGCATAACGGGAGAACGGAGCGGCGCCCGGGGATAATAGTAAGTGCAGTGAGATCCCGGGGCGCCGCTCTACATGGCAGCATACTTAGTTCACATTGTTTTTACAAGTGAAAGGTCCTCTTTAACTGTGACTGGAGATGACACTTGATGCTATAAAGGATTAACAGAATGCGTAAGAAGACAGGGAGGCTGGGTGTAGTAGTGGGCTGCAAAAAAAAAAAGGGCTTTAAATGTATGCAGAATGTTGCTGGAAAGTATCAAGGAACAGTCTGTTCAGATTACTTCTGATTTTCAGAAGTATTGCCAAATCCAAGTACACAAACGGGTCATCAGACCAGTTTCCCAAATTGTCTGGGTCCAGATTACAGTTCTGTATTGTGTTTTAGTGTTTACAGAATGCAAATGAATCACTAACTAGATGAAGAACATGTTCACTTCATAACAATCCACATCTGGCATCTACCTATTTTACTATTGGAAGAAGTCCTCACATTTCCTCAGTCCAGGGTGACATACGGCTTCATGGATTGTTGTTTTTGATCAAATGATTATTGCATATATTTAGACTGTTTACAAATGTCCTTTTCTATCAGTCATTAGTATTGTCTGTATTTTATGTCTGAATGGTAATGAATACAGTACCAAATGTAACTAATCAACATACCTTGTGTAGTTAATCATAGGGAAAAAAAGAGGAAAAAATAAAGTTCGGTTCACAAAACATGCACATAGCCGTAACAGTTTCTGGGTCGCGCTGACTTCCTTGACAATAGCCTCTTTGTTCAGTTAGATGCAGTAAACTCTTCTGTATAGACCTGAAACTGAGCAGAGCAATAGTCTGCATTACCTGAAGAGATCTTTATTGCAGAGGTAGCCTATTCTCTCCCATGATAATGCACAATGCTACTGCTGCCAAAAGATGTCATTCACGTTAAGGTTGTTCAGTATATATAGATTCCCAAACCTTAAAGAGCATCTGTCAGCAGATTCACACCTATGAAACTGGCTGACCTGTTACATGTGCGCTTGGCAGGTGAAAGCATCTGTGCCCCATGTTCATATGTGCCCGCATTGCTGAGAAAAATAAAGTTTTCATATATGCAAATGAGCTTCTAGGAGCAACAGGGGCATCACTATTACTCCTACAGGCTCTGCTCTCTCTGCAACTCCCGCGTCCTCTCCACTGATTGACAGGGCCAGGCGCAATGACGTTTTCACTGCCTGGTCCTGATAGTCAAAGTGGAGAGGATGCTGCAGTTGCAGAGAGAGCAGAGCCTCTAGGTGTAATGGTGACGCCCCCGTTGCTCCTAGAGGCTCATTTGCATATATTAAAACTTAATTTTCCCAGCAATGCGGGCACATATGAACATGGGACCAACACAGATGTCTTCAGCTGCCAAACGCGCATGTTTCATAGGTACAAATCTGCTGACAGATGCCCTTTAAATCCAAGGCCTAACTACCTGAGAATGTTTTTCCCTACACCTGCCTATAAGACACTTGGGGGGGGGGGGGTTACTAATAGAAATAAGTCTGTAGCAGATCTGCGACTTTTCCCCTCTCACGCCGGATCTAAAAAAGTGGGTGTGGTGTGGGTGGGGAAGGGGACGGGCTGGCAGGCCCGTCTCATTCATAATTTTGTATGCCTGTTTTAGGCATAGAAAATGGTCTAAATCTAGATTTAGAAGCGGCAGTGGATCCGCCGAAGTTATGTAGAGGCTGGCGCTTCTACATAACTTTGGCGAATCCACCGCCAGTGCAGGGGCTTATTAAGACCAACGTCTAAAACGCCAGTCTTAATAAATGACCCTCTTGGTATGTAACTAGGCAAAGTATTTCACTTCTTGGCCTACACATGGTCATAGATTAACACCAATAATAGATAACTCACAAAGTGAGTATGCGTACTAGGCCTGTACACCAAGTATCAACACCAAAAAAGGAGAAAAAGGCAAAGCACGACTAACAATATATATAAACTTTATCATTTATTATTCCCAAAAAGGGGAAAATCCGATAAAATACAATGACAGACAATACAGTGGTGGGTAATAGACACACAGGGTGGAAGAGGATCACAATATGGACAACATGTAAAAACAATTAATGAAAAGGTCAAAGGGATACTAAATAATTAATAAATACCCGAATGGAGAGTGTACTACAATGACCTAACCAAAGCCATGAACAAGATATTGGAGCCAAATACAGTACATAGGTTTTAAAGTGCAAAAGATACAATGTACATAGACAATAAAATGAACAGTATGAAAAAAAATAATTATAATTTACACCTGGGTCAAGATAGGTTCCGTTGCCTGGTTAGGCATTTGAAGTATTAATTTACACCTGGGTCAAGATAGGTTCCGTTGCCTGGTTAGGCATTTGTAAATAAACTAATTACATAAATACCAAAATAGTGATCCAAAAGCTCCAACACGCGTTTCGCGTAAGCTTCCTCAGGGGGTGTACACATACACCCCCTGAGGAAGCTTACACGAAACACGTGTTGGGGCTTTTGGATCACTATTTTGGTATTTATGTAATTTTTTATTTTTTCATACTGTTCATTTTATTGTCCATGTACATTGTATCTTTTGCACTTTTCACTTTAAAACCTATGTACTGTATTTGGCTCCAATATCTTGTTCATGGCTTTGGTTAGGTCATTGTAGTACACTCTCCATTCGGGTATTTATTAATTATTTAGTATCCCTTTGACCTTTTCATTAATTGTTTTTACATGTTGTCCATATTGTGATCCTCTTCCACCCTGTGTGTCTATTACCCACCACTGTATTGTCTGTCATTGTATTTTATCGGATTTTCCCCTTTTTGGGAACCAAAATAAAGTTTATATATATTGTTAGTCGTGCTTTGCCTTTTTCTCCTTTTTTGGTGTTGATGGTCATAGATTAGGTAATTGATTTTACTGCACCACACTTAGTATTTTTTTAACAACCTGAAATTAATTTACTATCCCTCCTGTAAAAGTGAAAGCTCTGCCGTCATCTTTGATGGATCCCCATACCAGGGTCCAAAGAGCGCCAGGGCTGAGATAGGAAATACTGCCAGGATTACTAAAGCATTTCACATTGCATTTCCACTAGGCAATCAAACAATTTAGTCAAACAACACAAGGTATTGTTATTCTGTTATAGTGTACATGTATACAATAAAGAACATCATCCAGTAGGTTGAACAATGGCAGTTTGAATCTCATTTTGTTTTCCTAACTTTCATTTATGATTATATAAAGGTCTACCTGGCCCAGAAGGTCCTCGCGGCCCCCCTGGCAATGGAGGTTTCAAAGGTGAGAAAGGTAATTCTGGCCTCCCTGGACAGCCTGGATTTCCGGGAGCAAAAGGAGATACAGGAACACCAGGAATACCGGTAATTATTACTGGATGTTACATTAATGTAGATTTTTTTTTTTTCTGTAAATCTAACTGATATATTAAGGGTATGTCTACATGGGACAGATACGCTGCAGATCTGTATGTGGTAAACCCTCAGTGTGTTATGGTACCAGCAGCATATGGATGAGATATTAGCAAATCTTATCCACACACTGCTGAAATAATCCCCAGTGTAAATTCACGGTGTGGATTTTAAATCTGCAGGATGTCAATTTAGGCTACATTCACACATCAGTATTTTTCTACATCCCGATTTTCGGTCCGTTTTTTGCGGATCCGTTGTTCCTGAAAATGTTTCCGTATGTCATCCGTTTTTTGCGGATCCGCAAAAAACGGAAACATGTGAAAACTCAAATCCGACAGTATATTCTAACACAGAGGCGTTCCCATGGTGATGGGGACGCTTCATGTTAGAATATACTAAAAGAACTGTGTACATGACTGCCCCCTGCTGCCTGGCAGCACCCGATCTCTTACAGGGGGCTGTGATCCCCACAATTATTGTGCGAATCATAGCCCCCTGTAAGAGATCAGGTGCTGCCAGGCAGGAGGGGGCAGACCCCCTCCCTCCCCTGTATTAAATGTGACCAGTGCGGCCCCCCTCCCTCTATATTCATTGGTGGCCAGTGCGGATTCCCAGTATTAAATGTGACCAGTGCGGCCCCCCTCCCTCTATATTCATTGGTGGCCAGTGCGGATTGCCAGTATTAAATGTGACCAGTGCGGCCTCACCTCTTCCCCCCCCCCCCCATCATTGGTGGCAGTGGAGAGTTCCGATCGGAGTCCCAGTTTAATCGCTTGGGCTCCGATCAGTTACCATGGCAGCCAAGACGCTATTGCAGTCTTGGCTGCCATGGTTACTTAGCAATAAATAGAAGCATTATACTTACCTGCGACTGCGAGCTGCGATGTCTGTGACCGGTCGGGCGCTCCTCCTACTGGTAAGTGAAAGGTCTGTGCGGCGCATTGCTTATAGCACAGACCTGTCACTTACCAGTAGGAGGAGCGCTCGGCCGGTCACAGACATCGCAGTCGCAGGTAAGTATAATGCTTCTATTTATTGCTAAGTAACCATGGCAGCCAAGACTGCAATAGCGTCTTGGCTGCCATGGTAACCGATCGGAGCCCAAGCGATTAAACTGGGACTCCGATCGGAACTCTCCGCTGCCACCAATGATGGGGGGGGGGGAAAGAGGTGAGGCCGCACTGGTCACATTTATAATACTGGGAATCCGCACTGGCCACCAATGAATATAGAGGGGGAAGGGGGGCCGCACTGGTCACATTTAATACTGGGAATCCGCACTGGCCACCAATGAATATAGAGGGAAGGGGGCCGCACTGGTCACATTTAATACAGGGGAGGGAGGGGGTCTGCCCTCTCCTGCCTGACAGCACCTGATCTCTTACAGGGGGCTATGATTCGCACAATAATTGTGGGGATCACAGCCCCCTGTAAGAGATCGGGTGCTGCCAGGCAGCAGGGGGCAGTCATGTACACAGTTCTCAGTATATTCTAACTAGAAGCGTCCCCATCACCATGGGAACGCCTCTGTGTTAGAATATACTGTCGGATCTGAGTTTTTCACGAAGTGAAAAATCTGATCTGTAAAAAACTTACTGGGAATCCGCACTGGCCACCAATGAATATAGAGGGAGGGGGGCTGCACTGGTCACATTTAATACTGGGGAGGAAGCCTAATTTCCAGGAACGGAATCCGCATAAAACGGATGACATACGTAATGACATACGAATGTCTTCCGTTTTTTGCGGATCCATTGACTTTGTATTGGTCCAGGGTCCGATTTTTGCGGAAAAGAATAGGACATGTTTTATATTTTTTCGGACATGCAGAACGGAACAACGGAAACGGACAGCACACATTGTACTGTCCAATTTTTTCCAGGACCCATTGAAAATGAATGGGTCCAGATCTGTTCCTTCCGCAAAAAACGGAACAGATCAGGAAAGAAAAAATGGACGTGTGAATGGACCCTTATGCTGCAGATTTCTCCCTTTAAAATGCACAGGGTAAAATCTGCAACAAATCTACATGAAACTCATGCAAGTCCATGGCAAAATCTGCTCTGGATTTTTCCACAACAAATTACAACCTGTGTGGATGAACCCAAAGTGGATTCAAGTTGAATCATTGACACATAACATTCATTTCAATTCACAGTAAAGAAGATAATAGATTTGGTGGAGCTTTTATTATCAAGAGTAGTATAATTATGAATACTTAGTCTGCTAGGTTCTGCTCCTGCAAGTGTCCAGGAGGCAGTGCTTCACTATGCAGTGCTCTCTACATTGAGCTGCTTCTTAGCCCCTCCCCTCAGCATTCAGTGCCAGATGTAACATCCAACCAGGAGACCTCTACAGCTGCCATTCACAGCAGAATGAATGTACTGCTCTCCCCAGACCCTACCTTGTGCTGTCAGGAGTTTTTGTATGCTCAGAACTGATGATAGACTCCCTTTATGGTTGATTTTGCTTTAATAAACTTGAGAAAATGTTCATCTTCATCATGGCATTTTTCACCTCTGCACAACTACTGATTAAGGTATATGACAGATGACTAAAATTGTCATTGGGAATTTTTTCATTAGCCATTACATTCACTGTAAGTCATCAGTATGTCCAGCAGTGAAGTCATTGGAACAACATCAGTTTTTTCTCCATCATTTCTAGCATTGTAACCAGTAGGATGGCAAAATTGATTTATTTCTTCCATCCATAGCCCTGAATAATTTTTCATTCGGAGATGGCATTAAAAATATAACAATTGTTTCTCCTCCTGTAAGGCCATTTGGATTTGGGCTTTGGTGCTTACCAACAAGATGTTAATTTAATCCATTCTTTTGCTGTTTTTGCACTGAGCATAGATGGTTAAAACATAGATCCACATTTACTAATGTGAGTGCACCTAGATGTTGTTGTAAAGAGAGGTGGCTTAAGGCCATCTGTCAGCAGATTTGTACCTATGAAACTGGCTGACTTGTTACATGTGCGCTTGGGAGCTGAAGACATCTGTGTTGGTCCCATGTCCATATGTGCCCGCATTGCTGAGAAAAATGAAGTTTTAATATATGCAAATTAGCCTGTTGGAGCAATTAGGGCGTTGCCTTTACACGTAGATGCTCTGCTCTCTCTGCAACTGCCATGTCCTCTGTACTTTGATTGACAGGGCCAGGCAGTGTAAACATCAAAATGCCTGGCCTGTCAAAGTGGAAAGGACACAGCAATCGCAGACAGAGCACATTCTGTAGGTGTAACGGCAACGCCCCTGTTGTCCCATTTGCATTTATTAAAACTATTTTTCTCAGCAATGCGGACACATATGAACATGGGACCAACACAGATGCCTTTAGCTGCCAAGTGCACATGTAACAGATCAGCCAGTGTCATAGGGACAAATCTGCTGACAGATGCCCTTTAATTGAAAAGGGCATAGCTTAGCAGGAAAGTGGTGTGTACTTATATGCCACGTTTTGCACCAAAATTGCACCACAATTCGGTAAAATTTGGTAAAATTTTGTCTTAAACTAAGCCAATAGATGATATATAATTGGACAAAAGAGGACATAGGATTAGTAAATCTGCCCCAGTTTTCAATGTGACATTGGCAGGAGGAAAATTATATTTTGTAAGTCTTTAAAGAGAATGTTGTGCTTGTCAACAGGGTGACTCCGGAAGACCAGGTCTGAATGGAATGAAAGGAGATCAAGGTGTACCTGGTGTCCCTGGTTTCCCAGGTAATATTAATGGGGGCTGGATGTGTATGGAGTCTTAGTTGCTGTCCCAGAGTTCACATATCATCATGGAAATATTTGCCCTCCAAGACAATGGACAGAGCCAAGCATGAGAGAACAGCAAAGATTAACTTGAACAATTCTCTATATAATCCATATAATATGGTGGAATGTGATATTTTAATCCTCGCTAAGATCTTCTTTTTATGTTATTTATACCGGTTGCCTGCCAGAGGTAGACAATGGTGGGTGCCGAGTTACATCACTCTTTGCCTTCCTGATACATAGCTGACTATAGCTGACAGGCGTGAGATGTACATTGCATATTCTGTCTAGACAACTAATACAGCATTTCAGCAAGTTAAGTGAAAGCCAAATGACCAGTCTGTAATCATATTATGTGTCTTTCCAGGTATGAAAGGGCCCAGTGGACCTCCTGGTTTGGCAGGCTTTAAAGGTGACCCAGGCAACCCAGGTCTTCCAGGTGAGAAGAATCTTAATTTTGATTTTGTGTTCTAGTTTTTGTAATTTCTACATTATTGTTGTTAATTATATGTCTTCATTATATGGCTGCATAACCTCTGGCTGCACTACTGTACTACTTAAAGGGACTAAAGCACAGTGAAACCTTCACAAGGCTACCTTTTTAAACAGTCCACCCCCTTATCCAAATAACATTTCCTGTGAAAGATTTTCAGTTCCATCATATATTATTCATACTAGACAGAAGACCACTTTTTAGTATAATTTTGGGTTAATAACTTTGGGTTCAAAAATGGTCAAGGGGTTGGTGGGGGAGAATTGCATAAAATAAAATAATAAAAGAAACAATAGTCACCTGTTATATGCCCTGCTGCTCCAGTACCCCACTCTCTTTGTTGACTGTGCTGTAGCGATGACATAGACACACATGTCTGCTGCAGCTAATCGTTGGCCTCAACAGTCTAGGCGCTGAGGGCCGTGGTTATCTGCAGCGGTCACCTGTCGACGTAACGTCATCATTACAACAAAGTCGACAAAGGCCAGTGGGATACTGGAGCAATGGCACATTTAACCGTTTGCAATTTCCCCCGTGACCCATATTTTCATTGAACTCAGACATGACAACTCCTTTAACTCTGAACAAGGCAGGAGTTGAATAGCAAGATGAGATATGATCTCAAAAAGCCGCCACATGTGCTTAGTAGCCAAAGTACTGTGATACATTTCTATGCAAGCAGGTGAGATGTACAGTGGCTGTCAAAAAAATAAAATGTAGCCTTGCTTCATTCTCTTATAGATCATATATCAAATGTAAGACAGGAGAAAACAAGTAGACTCTCCTGCTAGCATAACTACAGGTGACAGAAATGGCCATATTACCATGCTCACTGCCACTGATTTATCAAAGTTATACAACACTTTTCTATCTAGGAAAGTGGCGGTGCTGCACTGAGGATCGTGACCGCTGCGGGTTGGATAGTCATGCATGGTCTCTGAAAGCTTCTCAATTCTTCTGTACATGCACATCACATGCACATTTTCTGTTTTACTAACAGGTTTGCCAGGAACACCTGGTCCAAAGGGTGAGATCAGGACTATACCAGGACCTCCTGGTCCACCTGGGCGCCCAGGAAGCAATGGACCTCCCGGACCACCAGGACCATCTGGAATAGCAGGTAATTAAACTACAGGATTTAAAATATGGTTGATCGACCATTCATCACCACTTAACCAATTAGAGAGGCATTTGTGATTGTCTAAGCATGAACTAATCATCTTAGGCTACTTTCACACCAGTGTTTTCTCTTTCCGCTAGTGAGATCCGTCATAGGATCTCAATAGTGGGGGAAATTGCTTCCGTTTTGTCCCCATTCATTGTTAATGGGGACAAAAATGAACTGAACGAAATGCAATGCACTAGAATGCATTTCGTTCCGTTTGGTTGCGTCCCCATCGCGGACAGAGAAAACGCTGTAAGCAGCGTTTTTCAGTCCGCGATGTAGTGCGAAGCAAGACAGATCCGTCATGACACACAATGTAAGTCAATGGTGGGGGATCCGTTTTCTCGGACACAAAAGATAACAGATTCGTCCCCCATTGACTTACAATGGTTTTAGAGACGGATCTGTCTATTGGCTATTTGGTTGTATTATTATGACGGAAGCGTTTTTCGCTGGTGTGAAAGTAGCCTTAGGCCTCATGCACACGACCGTTATTCTGGTCCGCATCCGAGCCGTAGTTTTTGCGGCTCGGGTGTGGACCCATTCACTTCAATGGGGCCGCAAAAGATGTAGACAGCACTCCGTGTGCTGTCCGCATCCGTTGCTCCGTTCCACACCTGAGGGGTTAATTGTGCGTATCATAGCCCCCTGTAAGAGATCAGGTGCTGCCAGGCAGCAGGGGGCCAGACCCCCCTCCCTCCCCAGTTTTAAATTCATTGGTGGCCAGTGCGGCCCCCCCCTCCCTCCCCAGTATTAAATTCATTGGTGGCCAGTGCGGCCCCCCCTCCCTCCCTCCCCAGTATTAAATTCATTGGTGGCCAGTGCGGCCTCCCCTCTCCACCCCCCCCTAATTAAAATCACCCCCACCCCCATCATTGGTGGCAGCGGAGAGTTCCGATCGGAGTCCCAGTTTAATCGCTGGGGCTCCGATCGGTTACCATGACAGCCAAGACGCTACTGCAGTCCTGGCTGCCATGGTTACTTAGCACTTTTAGAAGCATTATACTTACCTGGGCTGTCTGTGGCCGGCCGGTCGCTCCTCTTACTGGTAAGTGAAAGGTCTGTGCGGCGCATTGCTTATAGCACAGGCCTGTCACTTACCAGTAGGAGGAGCGCCCGGCCGGCCACAGACAGCGCAGGTAAGTATAATGCTTCTAAAATTGCTAAGTAACCATGGCAGCCAGGACTGCAGTAGCGTCTTGGCTGCCATGGTAACCGATCAGAGCCCCAGCGATTAAACTGGGACTCCGATCGGAACTCTCCGCTGCCACCAATGATGGGGGGGGGATTTTAATTAGGGGGGGGAGAGGGGAGGCCGCACTGGCCACCAATGAATTTAATACTGGGGAGGGAGGGAGGGGGGGCCGCACTGGCCACCAATGAATTTAATACTTGGGAGGGAGGGAGGGGGGGGCCGCACTGGCCACCAATGAATTTAATACTAGGGAGGGAGGGGGGCCGCACTGGCCACCAATGAATTTAATACTGGGGAGGGAGGGAGGGAGGGGGGGCCGCACTGGCCACCAATGAATTTAATACTGGGGAGGGAGGGAGGGGGGGCCGCACTGGCCACCAATGAATTTAATACTAGGGAGGGAGGGGGGCCGCACTGGCCACCAATGAATTTAATACTGGGGAGGGAGGGGGGGGCCGCACTGGCCACCAATGAATTTAAAACTGGGGAGGGAGTGCGGCACCTGAGGGGTTAATTGTGCGGATCACAGCCCCCTGTAAGAGATCGGGTGCTGCCAGGCAGCAGGGGGCAGTTATGTACACAGTTCTCAGTATATTCTAACTTGAAGCGTCCCCATCACTATGGGAACGCCTCTGTGTTAGAATATACTGTCGGATCTGAGTTTTCACGATCTAACTCAAATCCGATGGTATATTCTAACATAGAGGCGTTCCCATGGTGATGGGGACGCTTCAAGTTAAAATATACCATCGGATTGGAGAAAACTCTGATCCGATGGTATATTAATAGGGACTCCTGACTTTACATTGAAAGTCAATGGGGGACGGATCCGTTTGCAATTGCACCATATTGTGTCAACGTCAAACGGATCCGTCCCCATTGACTTGCATTGTAAGTCAGGACGGATCCGTTTGGCTCCGCACGGCCAGGCGGACACCAAAACGCTGCAAGCTGCGTTTTGGTGTCCGCCTCCAGAGCGGAATGGAGGCGGAACGGAGCCAAACTGATGCATTCTGAACGGATCCTTATCCATTCAGAATGCATTGGGGATGAAAGGATCAGTTCGGGGCCGCTTGTAAGAGCCCTCAAACGGATCTCACAAGCGGAACCCCAAACGCAAGTGTGAAAGTAGCCTAACATGGTTTGCATCTTTATTATTTTAACTTAATTTTACATTTCTGTTTTGTCTTCTACTAGGTTCACTAGGGCCTCCCGGTGATCCTGGCAGAGATGGGCTACCTGGATTTGAGGGGCAGCCAGGATTTAAAGGTGACCGGGGTCAACCAGGCCAGCCAGGTAAGTTCTATTCTTATTTAATTAGAATTGTATGTTTTAATGAGTGCTCACAATACATGTCAGTTAAGCATGGAGCTGCACAGTCAAATCCGTTGGTAGGATGACCTGAAAACATGGTGGTTTGTCCAGCTGATCTGGACAGCACAGTGGCTTAGTGATTAGTGCTGGGGTCCTAGGTTCAACTCTGACCAAGGACAACATCTGCATGGAGTTTGTATGTTCTCTTCACGTTTGCATGGGTTTCCTCTGAGAACTCTGGTTACCTCCCACACTTCAAAGACATACTGATAGGGACCTTAGATTATGAGCTCCATTGGTGACAGATCGATGCAAATATCTGTAAAGCGCTGCAGAATATGACAGCGCTATATAAGTGCATAAAATAAATAAATAACTGTTTGTTGTTCTTATGTAGTTATATACAATATTGATATACACTACATTATATGGTATGATCTATTTTCAGTCTTTTAAACATACAGTTTAGGTTTCTGATGCTGTAAAGACATTTGTGTTTTCTTTTATGTAAAAAGGTTTAAGAGGAAACCAAGGTACCCCGGGTCCAGATGGATTGCAAGGCCCTCCTGGTTCACCAGGCTTAGGATCTGTAGCTCATGGATTTCTTATAACCCGCCACAGTCAGGCAACCGAATCACCAGCCTGCCCTCAGGGTACCAGCAGGATCTACGATGGATATTCTCTTTTATATGTACAGGGGAATGAACGAGCACATGGACAGGACTTGGGTAAGATGTTGTCTAAGACAAGTCATTAACTGACTGTAGAAATCCCTATAAAGCTAAGACATCTCTAGGAGAAGCTTTTTTCCCTCGAGAGCAAAAGGATTGGGCATGTTGAAATCCAACAGGCCGACCCTTCTTTCCTCGTGGGTCTACCTGACGTATATCTAACGCGTATGACCTCTTGCCTGATATAAAGAGGAAAATCAGAAATCAGACACCCAGTTTTTATAAAGGTGTAGCCTACCCATATATTGAATGCAGACATGTCTGCCTGCTCATGCTGTGACTCAGCAGTGAACTATTCATTTCATTTTAGGTACCGCGGGGAGCTGTCTCAGGCGTTTTAGCACAATGCCTTTTATGTTTTGCAATATCAATAATGTATGCAATTTTGCATCAAGAAATGATTACTCCTACTGGCTATCCACGCCAGAGCCAATGCCACAGAACATGGAGCCACTAAGGGGAAAAGACATTCAGCCATTTATAAGCCGGTAAGAAACTGTATGTGATGTGGTGACGCAATGTAGAGAGAACCTCATCACTAAATCTAACTTTACAAAATTTCACATTTTACCTATGAACTGCACTGAGTCATAGATTACTGCACATAACCGTTGGCACGGACAGTCCTGAAGACTCCTTAATAATGTAGTCATCCCAAAAACTCCTAATCTTAAATGACACTAGATTTTATCAATCTTTTACAATATATAGCTTCTTCAAGGGGTTTTCTATTGAGGGCCTATTGTGTGCAACAGCCAGAACCCCAAGTGATCAGCAGGATAAACCTATGAAACCAGGCATACTGCCTGGTAGGGTTAATCCCACTGGCGTTCCAGAGAAAAAAGACTTTTATCAAAAAAGGGCTTCAGTGCACCAAGAGACGGGGGCTTGCCACTCGGTGCACTTCAGCTCCTTGCCTTTCCAGGGCTGGACCCCGCCGCTCAGTGCACTGAAGCCCAACCACTCACCTGTTTGGATGTCACTTTTCCTGAATTGACAACAAAGGGCCAAAGCAACAGAATCTTAAAGGGAACCTGTCAGCAAGATCATGCTGCCCTAACGATGTTTACCTTTCAAGAGCTGCCTTGTCCTACAGAAAAAATAGTTTTATCAATGAGTTGTAGCCAGTGTTCCATAGAGGGCTCAGGGAGAAACATCCACTGGGTGGTCCTTCTCTAATTTTCCCTGTACAGCTGTCAATGACAGGACTCCTATTCCTATTCACCAAAAATATAGTAAAGTTTTGGCAGCATGATCTTGCTGACAGGCTCCATTTAATTAGGTTTACAATACAAGGTCTGAATTTGTCTCTTTCAGTTGAACCCCTGTAGGAAAGTTTTGGTAGCATGATCTTACTGTTGGGTACCTTTAAATAGGCATACATTACAAGGTCTGAACTTGGCTCTTTCAGTTGAACCCCTACAGGAAAGTTTTGGTAGCATGGTCTTGCTGACAGGTTCCCTTTAATTACACTTACATTGCAAGGTCTGAATTTGACTCTTTCAGTTGAACCCCTTTATGTCTAAACGCTAACACATTTTTATGCCTTAGACTTGCGTATGCATGCATAAAAAAGTGATAGAAGCATGCTCACTTTACTCACAAGAAATGTTCTGTGAGATCATTGAAGAATGGGAACGCTGCCAGTTGTCAGGATGTTGGTTATGAATGATTACAAGAGATTAGTGTCACAGGAACTTCATTCAGCAGGATAGCCCACACAATGTAGTTTATATAATGCCCCAGGCATGATATAGTGGGAGAACAGCCTGCTGGAACTACACAGCGCCTGTACACAGATGAAAACAGTGCAAGGTTCTGAGCAGATTGAATGATGGTGAATGATCACAGATATAACAGAATGTCTGTATGCTGAAAGATCATAGGATTAACATAACATCTGTAATATAAAATGACATTCGTCTCTGAGAAGTGTGATCTCTAGACAAACAGTGGCCATCTATATTAATGTGTATACTGAATAACCAGGAATTCATCAGTCTGGGGAAGATCTTGGCTGTGAATCATGTTGGCTCCATTATCATGCATTGGAATACTACCTCTTTGCTTCCGGATTCAAATTCAGCATATTGCTTCATGCTAGTCACCTTTGTCAACATATGGGAAAAGCATTGCTGCAGATGAATAGTTTGGCGAGTCTTCCAGCCGTGCTGTTGCTAGAAGTGTAGCCACATCCAATTCCTATAAACAATGAATGAGCACATACCTCTTGTTCCTCTTTTAACCTTGATTTTTAATTATAATTTTTTTTAATCCATTCAGATGCAGTGTCTGTGAAGCTCCTGCCATGGTGATTGCCATTCACAGTCAAACCATTCAGATTCCACCATGTCCACAGGGCTGGTCTTCTCTTTGGATTGGATATTCATTCATGATGGTAATGTTAAACCACTGCATCGTACCTAGAGCATGGGGTTAAAATGCTGTGCGGTTAATTGGTGTAGTTGACAAAGTACACATAGGAACTTGCTGCTTAAAGGGGTTTTCCAGAAACAATTCACTATTAATGAAAGGCCTCTAGTCTGCATCGCCTGAGAGATTAAGTTCCTCCCATGATGTGTCGCTTGGGACACATCACTGCTGAAGCCAATTATTGGCTGCAGTGGGGAACAAGACCATGTCCATACCCAGCCAGAAGAAAACATGCTGTGGATCAGAAGATAGAGGGATAGGAGTCAGCACATAGGACCGGAGCAAGTAAGTAGGAATCTTTCAGTAGGTGATGCAAGCTAGGGGCCTTCAGTTAAAAGGGTTTTCCAAGATTTTTTTTTACTGATGATCTATCCTCTGGATAGGTCATCAGAATCTGATCATGGGGTACCCTCACTAATCAGCTGTTTTAAGAAGGCATCAGTGCTCCTATGAGCACCACATTGTATAGCGGCTGTGGTTGGTATCGCACTCAGCCCCATTTACTTCTATGGTGCTGAGCTGCTTCTAGGCCACATGACACATGAACGTGTCGTCATTCGGCCGTGCCTTCTCAAACAGCTGATCGGTGGGAGTCCCGGGTGTTGGACCCCCAACGATCAGATACTGATGACCTATCCTGAGTAGGGATGAGTGAATCGATTTCGGATGAAACATCTGAAGTCAATTCGCATAAAACTTTGTTCTATTGCGAGACTTCGCATAATAACTTCATAAATCAATTTCTACTGTAAAAAAACATTTCCTGAACTCGGGTTCAGTTCCGAGTGGTACCTTGGAACCGAACCTGAGTTCAGGAAATGGTGTTTTACAGTACAAATTAATTTATGAAGTTATGCAAAGTCTTGCGGGACTTCGTGAAGCAATAACTTCGGCTCATCGGAGCCAATACATTGTAATACTGTACAGAGCTCCTGCTCTGTACATTATTAGAACTAAGTTTTATGCAAATCAACTTCGGATGTTTCATCCAAAGTCGATTCGCTCATCCCTAATCCCGAGGATAGATCATCAGTAAAAAAATTATCTCGGAAAACCACTTTAATAGCTAATTATTCCCGGAAAACTCCTTTAAGTGTATGTTCATACATCAAATAAAATATCATGTATTCACATGTATTTTTGCAACTGAAATCCATGGCTGACCCTTGGATTTTTGGCAGACATATGCAGTTTGAATTGGCGCAGATCCACACGAGCACTATCCTCATCATCTTTTGTTGGCTTTCCCATACAGAACCCACAGCACCAAAATGTAAATTTACCACTGCGTGTAAGTGGGGTTGCAGAAACGCCATTCACATGCATGGGATGTGGATTTTCATCGGATTTGATATTTGCAAGGAATGTGCTCTAAAGTGAGGTCTGAGTCAAGTCCGACACAAGAAATCTCCTCCATGGCTTGTCCTCATACCAAAAAAAGACAATGCAGCAGCACTCTGCAAACACAAATAAAGTACAATAATGCCATAATTATAGAAAACATTCTGGTGCTAATGCTACGCTTATTTTGCAAATTTGAGATTCTTGGCAAATACATTTTGTACAAAATTATTTGGGCCCGTCTGCCAAACGTCAAGGCGATCTCTGTAAGACGGGAACCTAACACTAAATACTACCTGTTATGTGCCATAATGGCCACCATATAATTCAGTGAGTGCAGGTTCCACATGCATGCTGGGTCCACTCTGCTTTTTACCATTTTTGGTGCCATAACGGCCTCTATTAAATCCAGGGATGCAGGTACCAACATGCATGCTGAGCCCACTCTATACTTCTCCCGGTGCCAAATGACTTCCAATAAATACAATGAGAGCAGGCTACAGCTTTATACTTACTCTAATTAAAATCATATGGGGCAGACAGGCTAGTCAGGGGTGCAAGACCAACTGGAGTCAGCCACACCTCCAGCTCTAGTACAACTGCAAAAAAAGGGGGTCAGTCAGCACATCCCAATGTGCAGGTCCACGCTGCCATGGCTAGAAACATACAGGAAAAAAAAGACAATGCAGCAGCAGTCTGCAAACACAAATAAAGTACAATAATGCCATAATTATAGAAATGTTTTTGTCCTCATAGCAAATCATTGTTTGCCAGCAGCAGAATTCTGTTTAGATGGCACGATCTGTTGCCCGCCAACATATGATTTTGGCGACTGCACCAACAAACCTATTACCTGATGGACAGGCGTTTTGCTCGTTCATCTGGTAACTGGCGGCACCTTTACATGACAGATAATCTGCCTGAACATCTGCAAGTGTAAAGGGGCCTGTAGACTACAATGTTGAGAGCTGTGTATATGCACTACAAATCTGGATTCATTTTCACACTAGGTAGTAACTGTAGCCGTTACTTTTCTTTCCTAGCATACTAGTGCTGGTGCAGAAGGCTCAGGACAAGCTTTAGCATCGCCTGGATCATGTCTAGAGGAATTCCGTTCAGCACCTTTCATTGAATGTCATGGTCGTGGTACCTGCAATTACTATGCCAACTCCTACAGCTTCTGGTTGGCCACCGTAGAAATGTCTGAAATGTTTAGGTAAGTCTATACACAAAGGATTCATTGCTTTAAGGGAAATCTGTGATTTTGGCGGTGTGTGGGGCAAAAATATCATCTGAGTGTGTCTGCTCTTTATCCGCAATATAGTAAATGACCTCAGGCAGTAAAGTTGGATGTAGCCTTCACAGAATGAACAACTAAGATCATAAATCATAGCTCAATATTAAACAAAATGGAGGGTAATGTTATCCGACAGCTGTCATGACATGTCGGTGGTAGTAAAACATGACTCTTTTCTATTCATTACCAGTAAACCTCAGTCTGAAACACTCAAGGCTGGTGACCTGAGAACACGTGTCAGCCGCTGCCAAGTATGTATGAAGAGGACGTAACATTTTGGAGAACTGGCTACCTGTTGAAGAGTGCTAAGGTCTGAATTGTCCCCCGTGACAATGGTGCTACTATGTAGATAAAGCAAAAAACCAGATAATGTTTAAAACAATTTCAAATGTACCTCACCAAAGTGCCATACTGAAGATTGTCTGGTGCATACTGTCGAGTGGACTAAGAAAACGATAAAACCTCTTCCAAGACAGAAAAGCTAAGTTTTGGCGAGGATCACATGAAGTTTTTTTTCCAGTACCAAAATGGCACTTTTCCTATCAGCTATACGAAGAAAAGCACTGAGTATCTTTACATAACAAGGCTGCAGTTTTGAAAACAAAAAACACATTTTGTATGGTGCTACTAACCCCTCCGTATCCTGGGTTTCAAAATATACAAATGCTAAGCTTGTTTCTCCTTGTAAGTAATGAAATGTGTATATTGTGTAAAACTTTTTCTTTTTTTTTCTTTTTAGTTTATCCATGAACTTATGTAGGAAAATCCAAGTATAAAATCACACTTTCAGTTCACAAACATATAAGAATAATATTCAAATTATATGCCACAGTATTTTCTGTATATTTTAAGCATCAGAATACTACTGATTTTATAGCTTTGCTTTCCCTCCCCGTGTTTCATTTGGACTCTATGTTGGCCTTGTATTATACATATGTCTTTAGCCAGGCTCATTTTATTGTTGCGATCCCGTTTTATTTGAACATTTTTTAACGTTTTGTTTTTGTACACTGAACACGTTAAATAATTAGCCATATTCTTTATAACACACATCCAACACCCGAATTTACCTGTCACCGGAAACCCTTCAGGAATCGCCAACGTAATTACACATATGGAAAGTGTTGTCATGTATATTATTGAACCTAGTGTGAATGAAATAAAGAGAGATTGGCTATATTGGTATTTTCTGGTCTTCTTATAAGAAGGAATACAAATATCTCATATCCATCTCAGACATGCACCTCCAGCGTGTCCAATAGCCCCTGTGCTCCCCGTGTATGCCAAAAGAGTGGCTTTTTGGCATAAGGACTGATTTTCACTTTCCTTTGCAGAGCTGTACAAAAATACATTTTTTTGTATGTAAGTGGCCTCAGAAGTCTCTCCTGATGTACACCTCCAATGTAGTCTGGATACAAGATATGAACAAAGTCTAAAGCCAAAAATACATACAATTGTCTCATAATAGTTGTACCCAGGATGCAGGCTCAGACTAGCCCACAGGGGTACTGGTGAATTCCCCTGTGATGACTTCTAGGTATAGAGGAAAGCTAGCCAGTATCCTCTTCTCCCCAGGACCTACCTTCTCAAAGTTGCTGCAGGGACCCCCATATTCAATCATCTGGTAGCATCTTGGTGCTCTGTGAGCAGGTAATATCTGAATGTATCCTACGGTGTGCCCTAGGCACCCCAGTCAGACACTGCCAGGATCTAATGGAGCCTATACAGTTGTGTTAAAAATAATAGCAGTCAGACATCACTAACCTGATCAATCACTGTTTTTAGTAGAAATGATACTTCTACATGGCAAATAATTTACTAGCAGGTGTAGTAGAGTAATAGAAATCCAACAGACCCAACAGTCATGACATGCATGCTGCTGATTGTGTGTAATTGAATCACTAATTGAAAGGGGCATGTTCAAAATAATAGCAGTGTGGAGTTCAATGAGTGAGGCCATTCATTCTTTGAAAAACAGGTGGAAATTATTGCCCTAATTTAAGGAAGGCAGCAAATGTTGTACATGCTGGTAACAGTGCATTTCTCTCTGAAATTCTGAGAAAAATGGGTCGTTCCAGACATTGTTCAGAAGAACAGCGTACCTTGATTAAAAAGTTGATTGGAGAGGGGAAAACATATAAAGAAGTGCAGAAAATGATAAGCTGCTCAGCTAAAATGATCGCTAATGCTTTAAAATGGCAACCAAAACCTGAAAGATGTGGAAGAAAGCGAAAAACTACCATTCAAATGGATAGAAGAATAGCCAAAATGGCAAGGACTCAGCCAACAATCAGCTCCAGGAAGATGAAAGAAGGTCTAAAGTTACCTGTGAGTACTGTTACAATTAGAAGACACATATGTGAAGCCAAGCTATCTGCAAGAAGCCCCCGCAAAGTCCCACTGTTGAAAAAAAGACTTGTGCTGAAGAGGTTACAATTGGCCAAAGAGCACATTGACTAGCCTAAAGAGACATTTTGTGGACTGATGAAAGTAAGATTGTTCTTTTTGGGTCTAGTGGCCGGAGACAGTTTGTCAGACGACCCCCAAACACTGAATTTAAGCCACAGTAAATTGTGAAGACAGTGAAGCAGGTCATGCTGCCTTATGCTGAAGAGGAAATGCCCTTGAAATGGGTGTTCCAACAAGACAACGACCCCAAACACACCAGTAAACGTGCAACATCTTGGTTCCAGACCAACAAGATTGACGTTGTGGAGTGGTCAGCCCAATCCCCAGATCGTAATCCAATAGAAAACTTGTGGGGTGACATAAAAAATGCAGTTTCTGAGGCAAAACCAAGAAAATGGAGAAGAACTGTGGAATGTAGTCCAATCATCCTGGGCTGGAATACCTGATCACAGGTGCCAGAAGTTGGTTGACTCCATGCAACACAGATGTACAGCAGTTCTCAGAAACAGGGGTTATACAACTAAATATTAGTTATGTGATTCAAAGGAAACCAAAATCTTCAAACATTTTTCAGTTTATATAGTGAATGTTTGAGTTTGTAAAGAAGAATACAAACACTGCTATTTTTTTTTAAGTCTAATATTCACTTTTCTTTAATTTGTTTAGAGGAACAACACAAATTTTATATATTTTTCTTCATGTTTTGATTTTGAATAGAATGTGTAGTGTTCCCAATGCATTTGTGTGTATGAAAATAAAATCTATTAGAAGGATTTTGAGCTTTATTCACTTTTTTAAACACACTGCTATTATTTTGAACACAACTGTAGATAGGGGTGTGCAGGGCTCCTCAAACCAGCAAGTACTATAATGGTTCCAAAAAAGAGGAGGATGGACCAGCTTTTGGGCACTTTCACTCTGCAGCATTTTGCTCAGCTTGAAGCTGATTTATCAAGACTATGAAGCAGATTTATCAAGACAGGCGTTCCCATACACCAGTCTTGATCCCCCTGTGCTGGTGTAAGATGGTATGGCTTTTAATAAATTTGGTGCATTTCTTCTTTTTAACTCCAAAATAGTGGCGTAAATAAAGTAATTAAATTTCCCTTTAAGTGGAATCTATAGACAAAAGAAAAAGTATGAAAAGATTTGCATGTCGTCTGTTTTTGGGATTTTATTTTGTGGTATTGATTGGGATCTTTCGTAGTCACTTACAGGGTATATATATTTATCCTGGTCACATGACTTGTTACATAACACTGATACCTGTACTGTATGTGTGGTAATCACATGACCAAGACCATTCCCTGAATGTAAACAATAAAGATTCCCATTCAGTGACTGCAAGCAGAGGTCTTGAGGAGTTGATACTCAAAGTATATTAAATTGCATAACTGAAAACCACTTTAAAAGGGTTTTTATATTGATGGTCTATCCTCAATAGATGATTGCTAATGTCTGTAAAGCGCTGCAGAATATAGTAGCGCTATTTAAGTGCATTAAATAAATAAATAGCTGATCACCAACCCCACCAATCAGATGTTGCCAAGTAACTCCAGCGCTGGAACCACACAGCTCTGTCCACTGTGTAGTGGTCGGAGCTGGTTACTGCAGCGCTGCTCCTAATGAAGTGAATGGGAACAGTGATGTAGTAACCAGCTCTATCCACTATACAGCGGACGGAGCTACTCAGGAACAGCCAATCATTATTGATGGTCTATCCTGAAGTTAGGCCATCAATATTAAAACCTTGGACAACCCCTTTAAAGGCACAGCCTTGTGTAATGTAAATGGTGTGGTCTTTCTGGAACAGAACTGCATGTGGAAAGTTGTTCGTTTAAAGTAGCAGAGAGGTGAATGCGATTGAGGCAGAAATTGACCTGCAATGCAGATTGTAAATGCTCAGCATATCAATATAGGTTGTGGACATCTGCTGCCCTTTGCTATCACTATTTGGATGTTTTTTATTGCAGAATAGCCACAGTGGAGCTGCAGTGTGTGGCTATATGCTCATATGGCCAGGAGGGGTTGCATAAGGCTCCTCTCCTCTGATTGAAGATGAACCTTTTGGCAGGTTTGATTTTGGGGTTTAAGTGAATTACGGAATCCATCATGTAATTCAGGGATGCTCAACCTGCGGCCCTCCAGCTGTTGTAACATAGTACATAAGGCCGAAAAAAGACATTTGTCCGTCCAGTTTGGCCTGTTATCCTGCAAGTTGATCCAGAGGAAGGCAAAAAAAAACCCTGTGAGGTAGAAGCCAATTTTCCCCACTTTAGGGGAATAAAAAATTCCTTCCCGACTCCAATCAGGCAATCAGAATAACTCCCTGGATCAACGACCCCTCTCTAGTAGCTATAGCCTGTAATATTATTACACTCCAGAAATACGTCCAGGCCCCTCTTGAATTCCTTTATTGTACTCACCATCACCACCTCCTCAGGCAGAGAGTTCCATAGTCTCACTTCTCTTACCGTAAAGAATCCTCTTCTATGTTTGTGTACAAACCTTCTCGTCACAGTCACAGTCCTGGGGATAAATAGATGATGGGAGAGATCTCTGTACTGACCCCTGATATATTTATACATATTAATTAGATCTCCCCTCAGTCATCTTTTTTCTAAAGTGAATAACCCTAATTTTGATAATCTTTCAGGGTACTGTAGTTGCCCCATTCCAGTTATTACTTTAGTTGCCCTCCTCTGGACCTTCTCCAGCTCTGCTATGTCTGCCTTGTTTACAGGAGCCCAGAACTGTACACAGTACTCCATGTGTGGTCTGACTAGTGATTTGTAAAGTGGTAGGACTATGTTCTTATCACGGGCATCTATGCCCCTTCTGATGCAACCCATTATCTTATTGGCCTTGGCAGCAGCTGCCTGACACTGTTTTTTGCAGCTTAGTTTTCTGTTTATTAAAATTCCTAGATCCTTTTCCATGTCAGTGTTACCGAGTGTTTTACCATTTAGTATGTACGGGTGACTTGCATTATTCCTTCCCATGTGCATAACTTTACATTTGTCAGTGTTAAACCTCATCTGCCACTTATCTGCCCAAGCATCCAATCTATCCAGATCCCTCTGTAGTAGTATACTGTCCTCTTCAGTGTAAATTACTTTACACAGTTTAGTGTCATCTGCGAAATTTGATACTTTACTATGCAAACCTTCTACAAGATCATTAATAAATATATTGAAGAGAATAGGGCCCAATACTGACCCCTGAGGTACCCCACTAGTGACAGTGACCCAATCTGAGTATGTACCGTTAATAACCACCCTCTGTTTTCTATCATTGAGCCAGTTACTTACCCACTTACAGACGTTTTCTCCCAGTCCAAGCATTCTCATTTTATATACTAACCTTTTATGCGGTACAGTGTCAAATGCTTTGGAGAAGTCCAGATATACGACATCCATTGATTCGCCGCTGTCAAGTCTAGAACTTACCTCCTCATAGAAACTGATTAAATTAGTTTGGCATGACCGATCCCTCACGAAGCCATGCTGATATGGCATTATTTGCTTATTTCCGTTGAGATGCTCTAATATAGCATCTCTCAGAAAACCTTCAAACAGTTTACCCACAACAGATGTTAAACTTACCGGCCTATAGTTTCCAGGCTCTGTTTTTGGACCCTTTTTGAATATTGGCACCACATTTGCCATGCGCCAATCCTGTGGGACATTCCCTGCCAGTTTAGAGTCCGCAAATATCAGAAATAAGGGTCTGGCTATGACATTACTTAATTCCCTTAGGATACGGGGGTGTATGCCATCCGGTCCTGGCGATTTGTCTATTTGTAAAACTACAACTCCCACAATGCCCTGCTATAGGCTGATAGCTGTAGGCTGTCCAGGCATGCTGGGAGCTGTAGTTTTGCAACATCTGGAGGGCCGCAGGTTGGGCATCCCTGATGTAATTCAATGCCGACATGTCGCATAATACAAGTGTGTGGCCTGCTCCAGGGGTTCCATTCTGCTGGCCATGCACTTGTATTAGGACGGAATGCCTCTAAAGGCATGCCGGCATTGAATTACGTTATGTATTCTGCGAGAATGGAATCCGTTATGTAATTCACTTAAACCCCGAACCTGCCAAAAGGCAGGTTTGCTCAACTCTAATTTATTTGCCTTATAAATACTTAATTCTACACTTTGATTCTGCAGACTATTTCTTGTGTGTAAATGTGTGCATCATTTGATGTGTATTTTAGCTACGTGTCTTTTCACTTGCATTTTTAGGTTATAACTTCCACACAGACTTTATATTGTGGCTGGTTGTTGTGCTCAGCTCCTTTCCTATTCTGACCCATCTCACTAGATCAGCGGTTCTCAACCTAGGGGTCGCGACCCCTTTGGGGGTCGATCGGCCCTTTCCGGGGGGTCGCCTGAGGCTTCCTATTGTGGGTCGCCTGCACAACGGCAGCGGCCCCTTATCCTCGCGCACAGGAAGTGATGTCCTATCACTGCCTGTGCTTGAAGGAGCCTGACGTCTGGACGGGTAAGTCGGGCCGCCTGTCTGCTGAGGTCCGAGTTTTGTCGTTAATGACACCGCCGCTGAGCACCACTGCCACCAATGATTTAATTGAGCCTGGCTAATTTTATTTTAATTATTTGGCTGAGCAAGGCTTAATTTATTTGGGGGGACATGAAGCACCGCTGATTTATTTATTTGGGGGACCCCGAGCACCATTTATTTATTTGGGGGGGGGGGGGACCTGAAGCACCGCTGATTTATTTATTTGGGGGACCCTGAGCACTTCTGATTTATTTATTTGGGGGACCCTGAGCACCGTTGATTTATTTATTTGGGGGAAACCTGATGCACCACTGATTTATTTATTTGGGGGTACCCTGAGCACTTCTGATTTATTTATTTGGGGGACCCTGAGCACCATTTATTTATTTGGGGGAGACCTGAAGCGCCGCTGATTTATTTATTTGGGGGACCCTGAGCACTTCTGATTTATTTATTTGGGGGACCCTGAGCACCATTGATTTATTTATTTGGGGGAAACCTGATGCACCACTGATTTATTTATTTGGGGGTACCCTGAGCACCGCTGATTTATTTATTTGGGGGAGACCTGAAGCCCCGCTGATTTATTTATTTGGGGGACCCTGAGCACTTCTGATTTATTTATTTGAGGGGTACCCTGAGCACCACTGATTTTTTTTTTTTGGGGGGGGGGGTACTGTGAGCACCACTGAGTTATTTATTTGAGGGGTACTGTGCGCACCACTGATTTATTTTTTAGGGGGTATTTGTTGTTTATTATTTATTTTAAAGTTATTTATTTGGTTTACAAATATTTTGTATTTATGCTAAAGTTCTGTGGTTATGAATAAATACTTGTGTATTTGAATTAACATTTGGTGTATTGGTGTATGTGCGTGTTTTTGGTGGGTCATCATAACAGTAGCAAAATTAGTTATGACGTAGCAAGGAAAAAAATGTAATGGTTAAGGGTCACCACAACATGAGGAACTGTATTAAGGGGTCACGGCTTTAGAAAGGTTGAGATCCACTGCACTAGATGATGAGGTTTTAGACATATTGTATATCCTTTGCTAGAATGGATTTAAGACAAAGCATTTCAGCATTACTTCCACAGGGGTAATCTTAATAAAATGTCATAGATATTCAGTGACATTCCAGTTTGACCCCTAGTGCTGTGTATAATTCTACTGAACAATTATTTCTATTATTTTTACATTTTCCTGGAAGCTGTCACCCACCGTAATTTCTTCTAATTCATGTAATCTATATAATTTCCAATGACCTTATGTCCCTGGTCATGAAGTACTGAAGGCAGTTCTATTTTTCCAGAAGGGGGCACTATTGTTTGATAAAACATTCTAAATAGATTTTAATTAGAACATTTAGTTTACAAATATTTGTAGAAAATTTAGTTTGTATATGAAACATAGTAGCTATATATTAAGTTTGTATATACCGTAACTTGCACCATGGGCAAATAAAGAGCCCACAGGACCCCATAGCAAAAATTTGTAAGGGCCCCCCTGCTTCATCCAGTTTAACAGTATGAATGCATTAAGCTACTTTCACACTTGCGTTCGGAGCGGATCCGTCTGGTGTCTGCACAGAAGGATCCGCTCCTATAATGCAAACGATGGTATCCGTTCAGAACGGATCCGTCTGCATTATATTTCACAAAAAAACCTAAGTGTGAAAGTTAGTCAGACGGATCCGTCCAGACTTTGCATTGAAAGTCAATGGGGGACGGATCCGTTTGGAAATTGCACCATATTGTGTCAACTTCAAACGGATCTGTCCCTATTGACTTACATTGTAAGTCTGGACGGATCCGTTTGGCTCCGCACGGCCACCGGACACCCGAACGCTGCAAGCTGCGTTCGGGTGTCCGCCTGCTGAGCGGAACGGAGGCCAAGCGGAGCCAGACTGAGGCATTCTGAGCGGATCCGCATCCACTCAGAATGCATTGGGGCTGGACGGATGCGTGTGGGGCCGCTTGTGAGAGCCTTCAAACGGAGCTCACAAGCGGAACCCCGAACGCAAGTGTGAAAGTAGCTTTAAACACTCCCAGGCAAAATACAATGCTCCAGATTTCTGAGTTAACTTTTTTAAAATTAATTATAATAAATTATTTAAAAAAAAAATTGTAATAAAAATTTCCCTTAGGTTCACCCATTTTATCTGACTTATATATCTGAGGTGGGACAGGTTCTACAAAAATAAGGCACCCCCTCTGAACACCATATGCCTCAATGTATTTACACCACAAGGGGGAGCACAAATCTGCCACATATGAATTGAACCTTATTAATTGCAGCCATTGCAGTTTATTAATTAACTACAGTCATCATAGATCCGAAGTTGATTAGTAACTTTGCTTTTAATGCTGTTTCCGTACAGCATTACAATGTATTGGCTCCATGTACAGTCGTGGCCAAAAGTTTTGAGAATTACATAAATATTGGAAACTGGAAAAGTTGCTGCTTAAGTTTTTATAATAGCAATTTGCATATACTCCAGAATGTTATGAAGAGTGATCAGATGAATTGCATAGTCCTTCTTTGCCATGAAAATTAACTTAATCCCAAAAAAAACTTTCCACTGCATTTCATTGCTGTCATTAAAGGACCTGCTGAGATCATTTCAGTAATCGTCTTGTTAACTTGTTAAGGTGAGAATGTTGACGAGCACAAGGCTGGAGATCATTATGTCAGGCTGATTGGGTTAAAATGGCAGACTTGACATGTTAAAAGGAGGGTGATGCTTGAAATCATTGTTCTTCCATTGTTAACCATGGTGACCTGCAAAGAAACACGTGCAGCCATCATTGCATTGCATAAAAATGGCTTCACAGGCAGGGATATTGTGGCTACTAAGATTGCACCTCAATCAACAATTTATAGGATCATCAAGAACTTCAAGGAAAGAGGTTCAATTCTTGTTAAGAAGGCTTCAGGGCGTCAAAGAAAGTCCAGCAAGCGCCAGGATCGTCTCCTAAAGAGTATTCAGCTGCGGGATCGGAGTGCCACCAGTGCAGAGCTTGCTCAGGAATGGCAGCAGGCAGGTGTGAGCGCATCTGCACGCACAGTGAGGCGAAGACTTTTGGAAGATAGACTGGTGTCAAGAAGAGCAGCAAAGAAGTGACTTCTCTCCAAAAAAAAACATCAGGGACAGATTGATCTTCTGCAGAAAGTATGGTGAATGGACTGCTGAGGACTGGGGCAAAGTCATATTCTCCGAGGAAGCCTCTTTCCGATTGTTTGGGGCATCTGGAAAAAGGCTTGTCCGGAGAAGAAAAGGTGAGCGCTACCATCAGTCCTGTGTCATGGCAACAGTAAAGCATCCTGAGACCATTCATGTGTGGGGTTGCTTCTCATCCAAGGGAGTGGGCTCACTCACAATTTTGCCCAAAAACACAGCCATGAATAAAGAATGGTACCAAAACACCCTCCAACAGCAACTTCTTCCAACAATCCAACAACAGTTTGGTGAAGAACAATGCATTTTCCAGCACGATGGAGCACTGTGCCATATGGCAAAAGTGATAACTAAGTGGCTCGGGGACCAAAACGTTGACATTTTGGGTCCATGGCCTGGAAACTCCCCAGATCTTAATCCCATTGAGAACTTGTGGTCAATCCTCAAGAGGCGGGTGGACAAACAAAAACCCACTAATTCTGACAAACTCCAAGAAGTGATTATGAAAGAATGGGTTGCTATCATTCAGGAATTGGCCCAGAAGTTGATTGAGAGCATGCCCAGTCGAATTGCAGAGGTCCTGAAAAAGAAGGGCCAACACTGCAAATACTGACTTTTAGCATAAATTGTCATGTAATTGTCGATAAAAGCCTTTGAAACGTATGAAGTGCGTGTAATTATATTTCACTACATCACAGAAAGAACTGAAACAAAGATCTAAAAGCAGTTTAGCAGCAAACTTTGTGAAAACTAATATTTGTGTCATTCTCAAAACTTTTGGCCACGACTGTAGGCAAAATTCGTCTTGCCGAAGTTGCGCGAGATTTCGGTGAATTAGCATGGTATTCCTATGTGGGTATTTAAAAAAGTTTAAAAATAGCAAGCCGAAGTGGGGTTTGGTACCGAGGTACAAGCTGGTGTAACGTTACATTTCCCTACCTCGTGAAATTTCCCTACCCTCGTCCCTTCCGGTCGCACCGGACATGACGTGAGGAGGTGTGCCACGCAGGCACACAACAACGCTGTAGGGAAATTTCACAGCAGAGTGCGCATGCGCCAGGAGCCTCGCCAGCGGTTAGGGTAGGGAAAATTTACGGGCCAGTGTGCAGGCGCAGTGATCGGATGGATGTTCTCAGCTGGACACCGGCCGACACTGCGCATGCGCCGGGAGCCTCACCAGCGTTTAGGGAAGGAAAAAATTGCCGGCCAGTGCTTTTTCCCTACCCCCCAAACCACTGGTGAGGCTCCCAGCGCATGTGCAGTGTTGGCCAGTGTCCAACTGAGAACATCCATCCGATCACTGCACCTGCGCACTGGCCCGTAATTTTTCCCTACACTAACCGCTGGCTCGGCTCGGCACACCGCCTTACGTCATGTCCGGTGCGACCGGAAGTGAGGAGGTTAGGGAAATCTCACGAGGTAGGGAAATGTAACGTTACACCAGTACCAAAGCCCACTTCGGATTGCTATTATACTTACCTTTCTTGTAGAGGCGCTGCCGACACTCCACAGATCTTCCAGCCTCTTCTTCACGTGCTGCACTGTCCTCCTGATGTCACGCAGAGTCAGGTCATAGTGCGCTCTTATGTGCACTACATCCTGACTATGTGTGTACGTCAGGAGGACAGTGCCGGCTGGCGGGAGATTACAGAGCAGTGAGTAACAGCAAGCGCTTCACTCACGCTCCATGGTCACATGGTACAAATTAATCCTCGATGCAAAAGGATTTTTTTGTGTTGAGTTTCTCGAGTAATCATTCCAGCCCTAGGCGGCGGTCCCCTTACGATCTGATATTGATGACCTATTCTAATCAATCTAGGATAAGCAGACCTCTTTAAGGTGTTCTAGTGGAAGAAAGTAGTAGCTTGTGGCCTTTCTTATGCAAAAAATACCACAACAAATATTTTTCAATTCCTTTGAAGTATCCTCCAAATACTCTCACAAAAAAAACATTTTCGTCATGTTTCACATAGCAGTTTTTTTTTCCATAGCAGACGTTTTGCACATGGTTTTTCCAGTCGAATTATAGAAAAATAATCAGTGCCAGTATGCATGGCCCCACCAAGCTGTGCTAGCGCCCATTCTATTGCAGATCATCACCTACAAAGTCTGAGCAGACAGCTCAGCTCTGAAAAATCCCTTAGAACAAGATGGATTATGATTTTTTTCTGCTAGTTGGTCCCTGTGATCACCTGATGTCGGGAGGACAGGACCCATTACAGTCAATGGAGGGCTATTGTTTGCAGTGTCTGCCTGCTTTCCCCCAGATCAAATGAGTTGTGCTAGGTGCAACCCCTTCACTGAAACAATTTGGAGAGCTCATATAGGAGCGTACATGAGCAAGCAGCAGGAAGGGGAGTAGGACTATAATCAGACTACAGAGGCTTGTCTTTAACCATACAGGTTGGCATAGAGATAGAATATTTTTAATCAATATTACTTAATTTTTTATAAAAACATTGCATGCATATAACCATTATACAGGATTGTGTTCAGCTTTGTTTAGTTATTGGATTATACAAGAATAAAGCAACATTTTGAGGGCATATACAGATTCTACCTTGGGCTCTAACTCTTCCTAAGGCTTCATGCACGTGGCTATTTGCAGTCCCCAATGCACGGGCAACGTTCGTGCGGCGGCTGGGACGGATCAAGACCCATTCAACTTGAATGGGTCCGTGATCCGTCCGCACTGAAAAAATAGAACATGTTCTATTTTTTTGCGGTGCGGAGGCACGGACAGAAACATCACGGAAGCCTCCGTTCAAATGAATGAGGCTTAAGGCTTCATTCACACGACCGTATTATTTTTAGTTCTTATCTGATCCTCATTTTTTTCGCATCACTTCAATGGGGCTGCAAAAGATACAGACAGCACTCCGTGTGCTGTCCGCATCCATGTGTCCATTACAAAGCCCGGCAAAAAATATAATATATCCTATTTTTCTCTATTTTGCTGACAAGAAGGCATTTCTGCCAAGGGCCAAACGTTTAATTCTGCAGTCCGCAAAAAACGATATGAAAGTGTGAATGGGGCCTAACAATGAGTCAGCCTCAAGAAATGGAGGATTCTTGAGTAATATTCTGATCATTGATTTTTGGATCAACACAACGGGCCGATCAGCGCAGCTGCACTCTTTACCTCTATGGCTCTTTGTATGGCTGGTCCACGGAGAGGTGGGGTTAGCAGTGTATAGGCCACTGATGGCTAACCTCCGGCACTCCAGCTGTAGTGAAACTACGACTCCCAGCATGCTCTATTCATTTCTAAGGAGTTCTGAAAACCGCTAAGCAAGTGTGCATCTTGGGAGTTGTAGTTAGCCATCACAGGTATAGTCCATAGACTTTCTATAAGGGCTCATGCACACAAACGTATTTTCTTTCCTTGCGCGTTCAGTTTTTTTTTGCAGACCGTATGCGGAACCATTCACTCCAATGGGTCCCAGTTGTCCTTTTTCTGTGTTTTTTCTTACCATAGAATAAAAGCAGCAGAAAAAAGCTTTAACAAATGTTTAAAACCATTAAAACATGAAACCATTTGTATAAAATATCAATATAAATGAGAAGGATCAAAAAGGCTGAAAAACGCACATGCGATTTCTGTGCGTTTTCAATGCGTTTTTTTTAAAAAAAGTGAAAAGGCTTGTATATATGCCTGCTGGTATCAAAATATACAAAATACACATGAGTGATGGAAAAATAAGGTGCACTAGTGCTATAAAAGAGGCAAAGACGCACATGCTGTTCCTGTGCGTTTGCAATGTGTTTTCTATCTGCCTATTTGGTTCAAATATATATATATATATACACATATATATACACATATACACACACACACACATATATATATATATATATATATATATACACACACACACTGCTCAAAAAAATAAAGGGAACACAAAAAAAACACATCCTAGATCTGAATTAATTTAATATTCTTCTGAAATACTTTGTTCTTTACATAGTTGAATGTGCTGACAACAAAATCACACAAAAATAAAGAAATGGAAATCAAATTTTTCAACCCATGGAGGTCTGGATTTGGAGTCACACTCAAAATTAAAGTGGAAAAACACACTACAAGCTGATCCAACTTTGATGTAATGTCCTTAAAACAAGTCAAAATGAGGCTCAGTACTGTGTGTGGCCTCCACGTGCCTGTATGACCTCCCTACAACGCCTGTGCATGCTCCTGATGAGGTGGCGGACGGTCTCTTGAGGGATCTCTTCTCAGACCTGGACTAAAGCATCTGCCAACTCCTGGACAGTCTGTGGTGCAACGTGACGTTGGTGGATAGAGCGAGACATGATGTCCCAGATGTGCTCAATTGGATTCAGGTCTGGGGAACGGGCGGGCTAGTCCATAGCATCAATGCCTTCGTCTTGCAGGAACTGCTGACACACTCCAGCCACATGAGGTCTAGCATTGTCTTGCATTAGGAGGAACCCAGGGCCAACCGCACCAGCATATGGTCTCACAAGGGGTCTGAGGATCTCATCTCTGTACCTAATGGCAGTCAGGCTACCTCTGGCGAGCACATGGAGGGCTGTATGGCCCTCCAAAGAAATGCCACCCCACACCATTACTAACCCAATGCCAAACCGGTCATGCTGGAGGATGCTGCAGGCAGCAGAACGTTCTCCACGGCGTCTCAAGACTCTGTCACATGTGCTCAGTGTGAACCTGCTTTCATCTGTGAAGAGCACAGGGCACCAGTGGCAAATTTGCCAATCTTGGTATTCTCTGTCAAATGCCAAACGTCCTGCACGGTGTTGGGCTGTAAGCACAACCCCCACCTGTGGACATCGGACCCTCATGGAGTCTGTTTCTGACTGTTTGAGCAGACACATGCACATTTGTGGCCTGCTGGAGGTCATTTTGCAGGACTCTGTGCAAGGAGGAACAGGAGGAGCACTGCCAAAGGCGGAGGTAGCGGTCCTGCTGCTGGGTTGTTGCCCTCTTACGGCCTCCTCCACGTCTCCTGATGTACTGGCCTGTCTCCTGGTAGCGCCTCCATGCTCTGGACACTACGCTGACAGACACAGCAAACCTTCTTGCCACAGCTCGCATTGATGTGCCATCCTGGATAAGCTGCACTACCTGAGCCACTTGTGTGGGTTGTAGACTCCGTCTCATGCTACCACTAGAGTGAAAGCACCGGCAGCATTCAAAAGTGACCAAAACATCAGCCAGGAAGCATAGGAACTGAGAAGTGGTCTGTGGTCACCACCTGCAGAACCACTCCTTTATTGGGGGTGTCTTGCTAATTGCCTATAATTTCCACCTGTTGTCTATCCCATTTGCACAACAGCATGTGAAATTGATTGTCACTCAGTGTTGCTTCCTAAGTGGACAGTTTGATTTCACAGAAGTGTGATTGACTTGGAGTTATATTGTGTTGTTTAAGTGTTCCCTTTATTTATTTATTTTGAGCAGTGTATTATGTCCCTTTACTCTCCTCAAGTCATTTTCCACACATTTTTTGAAAGTTGCTATTTGGTGGCTAATTTCTTGCTTTGGGTATCTTTTTGAAGTCACCTTCAGATTTGTATGTTGGTAACTAGTACTATCTACATCCCCATTGGTCTCTCTCGTCACTGGATTTTTAATAAAGTACTTTTTTAGATATTGTTTTCTGACAAATTTCTCCACCCCTATATAGGTAGAGAACTTGTCTAACTTAGCAGTGGGGGCATATTTTAAACCTTTGTTGAGTAAGGTTATTTGTGCATTTGTGAATGGGGCATTGCTCAGATTAACTACATTCGATATGGTTTCTGTTGGTTGTGCCCGTTTCTTTTTAGAGTGCCTTCCTCTGTGAATCTTCCTTAGTTTGTGTACGACTGTGTCAAATGTACATGAGTAATGAGGTGTACAGGTATAGATGGTACTCATTCATATCCATCTATACCTGTACACCTCATTACTCATGTACATTTGAATTGAACAAGGAGCTTAATCCAATGAGATGCAGTTCCCATATTGTCTCCTATTAATCTTAGAAAAAGAATATCGAAAACGCACAGAAAGCACATGTGCATTTTGTTGGTTTCTATATGTAACAATGAATGTTCCATGCCATAATGGTTTTCAAGATCGCACCTTATCACTCCACCACTCACGTTTATTGTTACAATTAACATTAATATATATATATATATATATATATATATATATATATATATATATATTATAGTATATGGATTTGAACCAAATAGGCAGATAGAAAACACATTGCAAACGCACAGGAACAGCATGTGCATCTTTGCCTCTTTTATAGCACTAGTGCACCTTATTATTCCATCACTCATGTGTAGTTTGTATATTTTGATACCAGCAGGCATATATACAAGCCTTTTCACTTTTTTTTTGAAAAAATGCATTGAAAACACACAGAAATCGCATGTGCGTTTTTAAGCCTTTTTGATCCTTCACATTTATATTTTATACAAAATGTTTCATGTTTTAAACATTTGTTAAAGCTTTTTTCTGCTGCTTTTATTCTATGGTAAGAAAAAACACAGAAAAAGGACAACTGGTACATATACAACTGTCCTTAGGATGCTATGATGGAAATCGTGAATGGGAATAGGTGCGGAATAATGTCACAATCCAACATGATGGACAATGTTTCATTATGAATCTACATGTGAGTCCCAGTATAACAAATCAGGATTCCTATCCATGCTTTCCAAAAATCCCTCACTGTCCCAGCATACATTGCAACATCCATAGACACTATATAAAAGGAAGAGCTCGGAACATCACTGTTTAAACCACCGAGGAAGGGGTCTTTTTACCCCAAAACGCGTTTGGTAAATAACAGTGAGGGAATATCAAGGAAGAAGAGCTACTAAGAAAGAGCGCTCTGGTTCGCATTAATATATACCCGGGAAATCTAACAATACTTGAAAAAGACCTTTGTATCCAAATATGGAATAGAGCTCCGCCTGAACTCTTGATCACGTGACCTGCTCGAGAACCACGTGGGCCGCCACACAGGTCCTTGCAGGTCACAGCGGAGACCAACATTACACAGGTCCCTGCAGGCCACAGTGAAGATTAACTTCACCCTGTACAAGTGGATCGCCAAAAGCGGACGTCAAGAGCGGTAAAGTACTGCACCATATCAATAAGAATACTGTCTGATAATTGGCCTTTTCTCAAAAAGCATATGTGGTAGAATCCTAAGAGAGATTCCAAAACTGAGTCCTATTGTGTGGATACCACTGTGATACACACATTGTATGCATCCAATTGACTTGTCTCCTCAGATAGGAGCCTACTGAGACTGTGGTGAACAACTATCCAATTCACCAATCAATCGACTTTGCTGCTATCTTGCTAATTTGCAAACTTTCTTACCATATGTTATTAGACATCTATTATGACTGTTTACCATTGATCATGGTTTTACTATCAACTATGTTGATCATGTTTAGGGAGTACATTTGATAAAGTATCCTTTGATAAATCTTATACCCTTGTAATAAATGCCTATACTTGTCCGCAAATGTGAAAAGAGTAGGACATGCACTATTTTTTTTTGCTGAAGGGAAACACAGACAACGGACGTGGAACACATACGGATGAACTATCAGCATTTTTTGGCTGACCCATTGAAATGAATGGGTCCCTATCCTATCCGCAAAAAAAAAAAACGGAACGGAGGCTGAGAAAAACAAATGTCGTGTGCATGAGGCCTTAATATGGCTCAATAATATTTTTTATATGAACTTTCAATAAAGATGGTAATTTTATCATTGTATCTTGGGTCCAGTAAATTTTATTTGGTGGTATAACTAGTTATATTTATTGGGGGCTGTTTTTATGGCAGTTTTCTAAATGGTCTTAATGCAAGATCAAAAATTCTAAATTACATCAGGATAATGGCGCATTCACTATGTGCGACTTTTACAAAAAAAAGTCAAAAAATAATAATTTGCATCTCCACGCCAGGCAACCTACCGTGGTGTACTTTTACAAAAGTGTCCAATTAGTAGGGATGTCCCGATACCGGGCATTTGCACGAGTACATGTACTCGTGCAAATGTCCCCGATACCACTGCCGATACCTGTGCACCGCTTTTATGTGTCCGTCCGCGGCCCCTGCATCTCCCACAGCTAACAGCTTCACAGACAGCAGCAGGCAGTGTAATAGGAGCCTAGAGTGGAAGCTAGGCCCGCCCCTCCCCGCCCTCCAACCAATCAGAGGCAACCAGCACTGACTCACAGCACAGGGAGCGTAGTGCAGGGACTCAGAGAATCGTCTGACAGTTTATTAGTTAAAAGAATCCAATGAGTCACAGACTGTGTCACCGAGTCCCTGCCAGGCTTCCTGCTCTGCGGCTCCCAGTAAGTCCGTCCGGGGGAAGGGGGGGCATTATTAGCATAGCATGTAGTGGAGCTGTGTGTGTACAGGGTGCATGTAGCAGAGCAGGAAGTCTGGGGTGACACAGTCTCTGACTCATTCGATTCATTTTAACTAATAAACTCTCAGACGATTCTCTGAGTCCCTGCAATAACTGTAATTACATCACAGTCTGCTCCACTGTGTTTGCCAGGAGCGAGTCCCTCTAAAAGTGATAGTGTCTGTCTTCTATGGCCCTGGTCCTTCCCTTCCTGCAAGCTGCACATTGATCTCTAAAAGCAGGCATTAGGGCAAGAAGAAATATACATTACTGTATGATGGCCACAAGAGTATTATACTGAGGAGGGGGGCTTCAAAAATTGTTGTCCTGACTCCTTACAGTAACGTCTCCTTGTGGCTGCCCCCCATACAGTATAACGTCTCCTTGTGGCTGACCCATACAGTATAACGTCTCCTTGTGGCTTCCCCCATACAGTGTAACGTCTCCTTGTGGCTGCCCCCCATACAGTGTAACGTCTCCTTGTGGCTGCCCCCATACAGTGTAACGTCTCCTTGTGGCTGCCCCCCATACAGTATAACGTCTCCTTGTGGCTGCCCCCCATACAGTGTAACGTCTCCTTGTGGCTGCCCCCCATACAGTGTAACGTCTCCTTGTGGCTGCCCCCCATACAGTGTAACGTCTCCTTGTGGCTGCCCCCATACAGTATAACGTCTCCTTGTGGCTGCCCCCATACAGTATAACGTCTCCTTGTGGCTGCCCCCCATACAGTGTAACGTCTCCTTGTGGCTGCCCCCATACAGTGTAACGTCTCCTTGTGGCTGCCCCCATACAGTGTAACATCTCCTTGTGGCTGCCCCCATACAGTGTAACGTCTCCTTGTGGCTGCCCCCCATACAGTATAACGTCTCCTTGTGGCCGCCCCCATACAGTATAACGTCTCCTTGTGGCCCCCATACAGTATAACGTCTCCTTGGAATGTTATAGTTCTGTTTTTGGGCCTTTTGGTTGGTCAGTGGTCAGAAAATACATGTGTGTGTATTTTATTGTTAAAATTAGTATCGGTAATTGGTATCGGTGAGTACTTAAATAAAAGTATCGGTACTCGTACTCGGTCTTAAAATGGTATCGGGACATCCCTACCAATTAGTGATTGAATCAAAACCAGGCATTGGTGAAAAACACAGAACAGGTGCAAATCTTTACATTATACCTTATATCTGTACAGGTTCCACTCCTGGTTCTGGTTCTGGTTCTCAATGAATGACCGTATGAATGAGTCCGCATCCATTCCGCAATTTTGTGGAACGGGTGCGGACCCATTCATTTCTACGGGGGCGCATATGATTCGGACAGCACACCGTGTGCTGTCCGCATCAGTTGCTCCGTGCCTCAGCCCTGCAAAAAAAAAAAAAAAAAAAAAAAAAAAAACACAGGTTGATTCTATTCTTGTCTGCGGACAAGAATAGGCATTTTCTATGACAGCCGTGGCATGTGCGGTCCGCAAACTGCGGAATGCACATGGGTCGTGTCGGTGTTTTGCAGATCTGCAATACACCACCATTTGTGTGAATGTAGCCTAACTGAAGGAAAAACTGATCAAACACTAACCAAACCACGCTGCTTATCTCTTCCTGTGAGACACAGGTCAACAGGTCATTGGGAGACAGAACTTCTGTCTTCTCACTATGACATGGCAGAAGCTTTGTAAATAAGTATGAGGACAGGGGGGGCTGGGTGTGTATTATATTCAGTCCGTTGTAGAATTACAACCTTAAGAAGAAGATTTAGGTTAGGCTACTTTCACACTAGCGTTCGGGTGTCCGCTCGTGCGCTCCGTTTGAAGGGGCTCACGAGCGGTCCCGAACGCATCCGTCTGGCCCCAATGCATTCTCAGTGGACGCGGATCCACTGAGAATGCATCAGTCTGGCAGCGTTCAGCCTCCGCTCCGCTCAGCGAGCGGACACCTGAACGCTGCTTGCAGCGTTCGGGTGTCCGCCTGGCCGTGCGGAGGCGAGCGGATCCGTCCAGACTTACAATGTAAGTCAATGGGGACGGATCCGCTTGAAGATGACACCATATGGCTCAATCTTCAAGCGGATCCGTTCCCCATTGACTTACAATGTAAAGTCTGAACGGATCCGCTCAGACAACTTTCACACTTAGAAAATTTTCTAAGTTTTAATGCAGACGCATCCGTTCTGAACGGATGCAAACGTCTGCATTATCGGAGCGGATCCGTCTGATGAAACATCGGACGGATCCGTTCCAAACGCTAGTGTGAAAGTAGCCTTAGTTGTGCTACAATTCTGGCTCAATTTCCACCAAACCCCCCCCTTCAGAATCACAGGTGCATATCCATGAAGCAAACATTATTACAAAAAACTAAATGGCTGCACACTGTTATATATACAAACAATAGAGCTAGGAAATGGGGGTCACTCTAGATAAAGGTGGTACAATACCGACTATAAATGAATAATGGAAGCTCTTAGCGCACATACGTGTCAGGCCCATCTACCCAGATGGGCCCGACACGTATGGAAGCTCTTAGCACACATTTATAGTCGGTATTGCACCACTTATCTAGAATGACCCCCATTTCCTAGCTCTATTTGTATATATATCGGTGTGCAGCCATTTTGTTTTTTGTCCTTATTCTAGTTGTCACCGAGTTTCTCATGAAAATTGTGACAAACTACAGAAGGGGGGGGGGATGCAAAACAAACTGAAATTTTGAACACTTTTTTTTTTAACTCAATACCTGTGTCTAATCATTTCTCTCACTGACATACAGCACGAGCATGTGAATGAATGAGAAGGAACAACAAATGTAATAAAGAGTACCAACCAGGTTTTATTAATTTGTACAGACAAAATAACTTTCCAATATGAAATTAAATTTACAGGACACACAATTCTCCCATCATTGGTAAATTTTAAACTATACAGCAGCATAAACTGACAGCTGGAAGATATTATCTAGTGATATGCTTTACATTATTCCAGCACAATACTGAATAAATTAGTTTTGTTTGTAAACTAAGAGATTGCATATTTTATGCTGTACCTGTGTAACTGACAGTGAACTAACTAAGGTTGAGGTCATCCATCGTAAGATCTAAACTGGCAGCCGCAAGATCTCGAGTTAAAAAAAATAAAATAAAAAAAATCTATGGCAATCAATCATATAACCGGTGTTGGGTGGCATTACAGATCTTCTGACTGAGTGATCATTTTGGTACTTTAGAGAAGTTTTCATTTGGGAAAGGAAAATACTGACTGGAGACCCATAAAGAACAAAATCTCTCAAATACTTCAGTTTAATACATGGCAAACTTTAAAAAGGCTGGTTCGGAAAAGATACTAGAAATAACAAACTGATAGAGAAGTGGTCATCTGTCGAGCGGGTACTTTGGATTTCTAACCGCAAAGATCTTTACACCAAGGCTCAGATTTTAAATATAAAATCAATCCCCGTTAAGATGGCCTTCGAGATTGGGAAGCCATCTCTGGGTATGCCTCACTGTCCTCCTCAGCCAATAAACAGTAAGGGCAGGGTTGTGCTTTAGCATACCATGGTCACAGTAATGAGGAGGCTCCGAAACAGAAACTTCAGCACAAACTAAATGGTCCATTTGTAGGAAGATGCCAGTTTTAACACAAACCACTAAAATCATGTATTACAACTCATTTCATTCTCTGAGTAACTGTAGTGTATCGTCTGAATTTACTTGCTGCTCAGTCGTACCTATACTTTAGGTTTTGGCTTCTACCTCTTGAAAACAGGGAAACACAAGCAACAATGGAAATAAATAGCTAAAATGAATGTAGGAAATCCCATCCTTGTCTGTTTTAGCTTGCACATGCCAGAGAACATCTTAATAAAGATTAATACTGTACCTTTTGCTTAAAAGGGGTATTCCAGTTTTTAATATTTTTATTTGTTTAATAGGAAATCAAACACTTTTCTAAGACACATGGATTTTTAATTCTGTATACATACCACATATCAGATGCCTATATGGAGTAAAAAGGGTAACAAACATGACATCAGTCATGAGACACTCAACATCATATAATCCCTGACATTCAGTAAGAAGCAGTGTACCATGACATACATGTGTTGGATCAGCATACATCCAGGTGATAAAGAAATAGGATTAGTGGTGGAATCAAGATTTGTATTGTGATTATTACAATACCTACATTACTGTAGTTACATGCCTGCCTGAGTGATGCTGTAAAATTTCAAAAAATAACCATCGCCTGCACAGGACATGTTCTTCTCCCCAATACGCTACTATTCACCTGTTAGAAACGTGGGCAATTAACTGAATGCCAAGTCACATGATGGATCACATGACCAATGCCATGTTTAGCCCTGTTCATCCTATGGATGCAAAATTTTAAGTAGATGCATATTAGAAAATTCTTCAACATCCTATTCTCTAAATAAATGTAATCTTTAAAACTGGAATACCATTTTAATGCTAAATAAAACTAATATTGCCACTTACAAGAAGGACAATGGTGTATAAAGTGAGAAATGCAGAGGTGGGGGGGGACTTCATGTACCATAGTCAAACGTATACATTTGTTCAATGAAGGAGGCATCTTTCCATAATATAGATCAAGTAAAATACATAGACTTTGACTTAAAAAAAATTAAACTTTCAAAATATTTCTTTTTACATATATCATAGTATCCTTTGTATGAGAAAATTAGATCTTGTATCGATCAACAAGCAAGCTGATTTACACAACTTACACCCTGTAAGGGTATGTTCTTGAAGTACAAGTTTAAAATTCTCCCAAGTGCTATAGAAGCACATGTCAAAAATACGTAAAGAGCAGATCTGGGATGTAAAATGGCACCAAAAGTGCAACATGGAAGTCCGTTCTGAACTATTTTACAAGCCAGAGCCACTTCATGAGAACACAGCAATATATTGTATGCAATTTTGTAAAACATGCCATGAGAACTCGGCTTTTTTTTTATTCCTCCCCTCACAAAAATAAGTTTACTGGAAAAAAAAAAAAAAAAAAGCTCTTTCGCCACACATTAATACAAGCTTTAAATGGCTGTACATTTAATCTGTGTGGGAAAAGCAGATACATGTCCATATGAAATCCAACAAGGCGTCACGCGTTCTATATGTGTATGCCGTCTTCCAGAGTCACCTTAGCCTAGTTTTACAGCGGAAGGCTGGCGTGACAATGTTCACCAGGTTTCCATGGTAATGCACTCAGTCTGTGGAAAATAAAATACAAATAAAAAGTCAATTAATGCTGAACAATAAAAGTGTACAAAATGCAATAAAGCACCCAGTGTAGGTTCACGTACAGCTGGCAAGTTTATGCAGGAAAATACTGTATGTTCAGCATTATTTCTGCAGTGGAAACCTCCCTGCCTATAATAAATCAGATCGGTGGAGGTCCGGGACTCCCACTAATGAGCTGTATCCGGCAGCCACTAGTGCCAGAAACTATACAATGGATGGAGGGCTCTGCAGCTTCTATTCACATAAATGGTTGCTGCGCTGCAGTACCCTGGTATGGCCACTACACAGGGGATGGAACCTTGAGCTCCTGCCCAAAAGAGCTGACTATCTATCGTTCTGTAGAACTGCGTATGAACAGTGCCGTAGTGATTGGGCCAGAATAATACATCGCCTGCACAGGACATAACTATAGAATATCCAGATGAGATCTATACATCAGATGGACAGAACCCAGTTGCTATGGTAATAAGCAAACCACAGCTGTGCCTGCTATACAATACATCACTGGCTTCCTGCAGCCGCCACTAGGGCGATATGTATTTATATAGCTATGGGTAAATATGTATGCGGAGAGACCCCTAGTGGCAGGTGCAAGCAGCAATAGTCTTATATAAAATCTTCCTTTTTCTACTCCCCATAACTTTTTTTATTTTTCCATTCACACTGCCATATGAGGGCTTGATTCTCTTGTGGGATGCACTGTAAAGCAGGGGGGGGCACTAATTGTGCCATTGTTTTCGGCCGTTCGCTGTGCAGTGAGTGGGTCAGTCCAATTACAATGATACCAAATTTACATAGTTTTTGTTATGTTTAAATATTTTTGCATCAGCATATTCTGACAACCCAGAAGTTTTATACTTCCATGGAGCGGTGGTTAAGGCTGTTTTTTGGTGCTACAATCTGTAGTTTGTGTTGATAGTTGATAACTTAGGTATGACTTTATAATCAGATTTTAATAATTGGTGTATTTTTGGGTGCAACAGTAGGAATGACGTTTATTTTCGTATTTTAATATACAGGTGAAACCCGAAAAATATGAATATCGTACAAAGTTAATTTATTTCAGTAATGCAACTTAAAGGGTGAAACATATAAGATATTTAAAGCCTTTATTTGTTATAATTTGGATGATTATGGCTTATGAAACCCCAAAGTCACAATTTTGAGGTCCCCTTTGCTCAGGGGGTATGGATTAATTAGCTGACTAGAGTGTGACACTTTGAGCCTAGAATATTGAACCTTTTCACAAAATTCAAATTTTAAGCTGCATGAATGCAATTCCTTTTCATTTGCATTATTGAATTACACACTAATTATATATATATATATATATATTTTTTTTTTTTTTTTTTTTTAACATTTACTGGTGTACGAGGTTTTGAAGAATCTTGCACCACAGCGAGCTTCAAATGTTTGCTCTACCTTTATTACACTGGACACTTCTCAGAAACAGACTCTAGTTTAGGCCTCATGCACATAAGTGTGGTTTTTTTTTTGCATTCATTCATTTTAAACGGTACTGCACACATCCGTATCTCCACACATCTATCCCGCAAAAAAATAGAACATGTCGTATTCTTGTCCATTTTGCGGACAAGAACAGGCATTTTGACTGGGTGGCCTGCAGAAATTGTGGGACTGGGACGCACACGGCTGGTACCCAGTATACGTGGTTCGCGGATCACAAAATGCAGTCTTCTATAAGTGGCAAGTGCTCAGAATAAGTGACCCTGAAGACGTTCTCCTTGCACTTGGCACCACGTCCTGGATACTACAACTAGCAGATATTCCGAACTATAGTGCACAGTACTACCCGCAGTGCCCATACAAATGTACAGTAATACATTTTTCTCCTTTAGGGCATGTTCACACATGGCAGAAATGCTGTGAATTAGCACGTGGAAAATGACGGTATTTTGCAGTGGAGAATATGTATCCAGCCTTATGGATCTGCACTGATCTCTACTATACTTGTAAGGCTGAACGTCTGAGCAGCAAACCATTAACCACTTCTTGTACGTTCAGCTCTGGCTCTCTTCTATTGAGGATAAGTTACATCCTAGGGCAATGATAGAACTTATTAGATCGGAGACATGAGTTTTCCCACAGGCTTAGGGCTCATGCACACAAACTTGTGCGCCCTGTGCCCTTACTGCAGACTGCCGTGTGCCCACCTTTTGCGGATGTGGACTCATTCACTTGAATGGGTCTGTGCTCCACAAGATTCAGTCCGCACATGTTTTAATTTATTTTTGCCGGGGAGGCCCAGACCACAAAAGCTCTCCATAGTGCTTCCATGGGCATCCACGCCGTATCTTGCAGACCCATTCAAGGGAATATCTTCAGCAGAAATCCGAAGCTGACCCTCAGGTTTTTGCCAGGATTGAGAGAAATGAGCATATATTATCATAAGAGGATACTGAACAGATACAAGAAGTGGGGAAGGAGAAGCTGCGGTTCTGTAGTGTGGGACAAAGGTAACAAGTCGCTAGGATATGCCCACATTGTCTGGGACCCGCAACTACATCGAGAACTGAGCCCCAAAAGTGATGGTGGGCACACTGCACATGTGCAGCCACCCTCCATTCATTTCTATGGGGCCACCAAAAATAGCTGAGCGTTGGCTCAGCCATGTCCGTCGAGCCCATAAAAGTGAATGAGAGCAGCGGTCGGTCATGTGCGGTGCTCTCCCATTCATTTTTATGGGGAGAGCGCTTGGTGGTGGCCAGACCAGAGTCCTCCAGCCACCATTTTGAGGGGCTCTGTTTAGGAGATAAGTGCAGGTCCAAGAAGTGGGAACTGGACCTATAAGACAATGTGGGCATACCCTTGTCAGAGATGAGACAGCTCCTTCAAGCTCAAGTTCTCATACACAGAGGTTTACTTTGAAGAATGAATGCAGATTAAAACAAATTTTCATTATTTTTTTATATATACACACACACAAGAGGCAGAGCCACATGGGGCAGGTTGTGGTCACTGTGGTTTTTAAGTGGTCATGTAGCAGCAGGACAGCTTATTCAAAAGCAAAAAATGTGTGGAGGATTGTGTTGCCTGCATGGTACTGCAGAAGCAGTGGGCTATACCCTGATGCTTCATTTGTAAGTCAGAATTTGGTTAGGTTAGTAAATGAAAAGCTGCTGCCACCACCACCAGCTGGAGGAGGTTTTCAGATACGCGGGGGCTCCTACAGACTCGTACACATGGCAGATCAGCACCCACAGAACTGTATTATCCCACATGCTACTGTCACAGGTTTAGGATAAAATATATATAAATATATATATATATATATATATATATATATATATATAGCAAAAAAACCACTGGCAGCACCACCCTGGATAGTGTGGAAAAATAGACGGGTGCAATGTCCAAGTATGGTAAAAAGGTGCTTACCCACTTTAGAAGACAAAAAATCGGACTGCACTCCAAGCATTTCTTCAAAAAAGTTTCGTTTTTATTCACCCATAAGGTGGCAAAGTGACGTTTCGGCTCAAGCATGAGCCTTTCTCAAGCTTGAGAAAGGCTCATGCTTGAGCCGAAACGTCGCTTTGCCACCTTATGGGTGAATAAAAACTAAACTTTTTTGAAGAAATGCTTGGAGTGCAGTCCGATTTTTTGTTTTCTATATATATATATATATTTATTTTTTTAAGCATTTGTAGGTTTTTTGCTCGGATTCACTGAGAATCGGTGACAAAACAAACAAAAATAATAATTATGCCATGGTCTAGCACATGCCGAAGTACTGAGGCATGGCTTCTAGGAAAGAACTGGGTGCTGTGCAGAACACTTCTGGCTGTAATGTGGAAGGACGGGCTCCACTGCCATTACCTTGTATGTGGTGATGCCTCCAGCAGCGCAGTATTGCAGTGTCCTCACTACACCCATAGGCAGATGGAACAGTGCAGGAGATTATAAGGCTTGGTTTACACCAGCGCTGTCCCAGATCTGCTCCATTACAAACAACAAAAATAACTGAAGTGGCATCTGGAACATAGCGGAGACTAACAGACCCCAATGACTACTTTTAGGTTTCAATGGGACTCTGTTAGAAGGCCTGGCATGTTACCAGACAAATATTGGAGCATTCTGCACTATTTTGTCTGTATTTTTTAAATAATATGTGACAGACATCTCTAATAGAGCCACCAACACAGATGTGAGTGAACCCTTATGGTCTTAAGAGAATCTGTAAGAAGGATCAACCCTCAAACCAGGCATGCCTGGTAGGGCTCATCCTGCTTAATAAAATACACAGGCCAGATAATCCTGCGCCGTACAAACTAGCATCAGCACATGCACAGTAGTCATCTGTTCAGCAGGGAAAAGTAGTACAGCACATGTGCCAATGCTAGGTCGTACACATGGAATTGGGGCCAGACAAGAGGCCAATGCCTGGTGCTATAGATAAAGGGCAGGGGAGTGAACACAGCACGAAAGCATAGGAGCTAAGGTGCACAGAACTGCACCCAGTGCACTGAAGCCCTCATCTGCATACAGATGTTTTTCTCAACAAGAGAAATGTGGTTTTAGTCAGCAGGATCAGCCCTCCCAGACATTATGCCTGCTTTAAGAGGGTTGATGCTGCTGACATATGTGGCACACCGTAAATGTGGTGCATCGTGCAAGACTTGTCGGACACTATTCTCTTCCTTAAAAAGGGGTTGTTTCCACGTCAAGTTGGAACCAAGTACCGGCCCCAGATGGCCAGGCTTATGGAAACTTCTGAGCGGGCCGGCACTGTGCCATTTCCGTAGCTCCAACTGCAGTGAATGAGAGCTATGGGTATAGCGTAGGTCGTTTCTTTAACTCAAGCAGTGTAGCTTCTTCTGCGATGCGGTTTACGTAGCTCCCCATTCACTGCAATGGGAATAATGGACACTGGCCCATTTGGCAGTGTCCGTAAGCCTGGAAACCTGGGTTCAGCACTTAGTCACATCTTGTCATTTCCACACAGTGGAAACAGCGAGCCTGGACACCCCCTTCAAGAAATAAAAAATTCAAAATAATTCACATCGACTGGGGAATTAACCAAACACTTACATGGTGTCCACCTAGTCATCCTTTCAGCAGCGCGTCTGCCGATTTACAGGCTCCTCTTCTGTCGTCCAAGATGGCCGCGCCACTTCGTAGACTACATGATGCACACGGTGCAGACACTTCCTGCATGTCCAGCAGGAAAGTCCTGGATTAGGAAATGCACAGTATGCATCAGGTAGTCTGAGAACAAGAGCACTATCCTGATAGGCAGAAGAGAAGCCCAGGAATTGTCCGATCTGCAGCTGAAAGGGATGGCACCAGGTAAGGGTTCCGTTTATTTCCCAGTAAGGCTACATTCACACGGCCCTAAGTGTTTTGCAGTCCACAAATTGCAGATCTGCAAAACACGGATACCAGAAAAAAAACAGGGGTCCGGAATTGCAGAACAGATGCGGACCCATTCATACGGTTGTGTGAACGTACCCTTAATGTGATTTTTAGCTTTAAGCCATTTCTTTGTTGACCTGCTTTACGTCAGTATAAAAGTTACCACTCCTCCTAGCCAAGACCCTTTTCTAGACTCGGCAGCAATCCTCATTAGAATTTAGCTTTGTAAATCCCCCCAATGTATTTATGGCTATAAACTACAATGGGCACCCCATGTAATTTAACATAATGGGTTGCATCAAAAGACCACTTTACAAATCACTAGTCAGACCACACATGGAGTACTGTGTACAGTTCTGGGCTCATGTGAACAAGGCAGACATAGCAGAGCTGGAGAGAGTTCAGAGGAGGTAGGGCTGCAGCTATCGACTATTTTCGTAATCGAGTATTCTATTGATTAAATAGAGTACTCTAATAACAAAAAACTAATTAAAAGAACGTTTTTCTTTATAAAAACTCATCAGCCCCCCCCATGCCATCAGCTGCCTCCTCAGTGCCACCAGCTTGCCCCCTCCTAGCCATGTCCCCAGCACCAGTACTTACCTTTCCTGTAGGGGCACTGCTCCACAGCTCCTCCCTCTTCTCTGCGTGCTGCACTGTAGTCCTGACGTCACACAGTGTCGGGTCATAGTGCACTATGTCCTGACGATGTGTCAGGGCTGAAAGTGCAGCGCGGTGCAGGCTGGCGGGTGACCATGGAGCGGTAAGTAATAGCAAGCACTTCACTCCCGCTCCGTGTTCACATGACAAACGAATCCTTGATGCTAGGGATCGACCGATTATCGGTTTCACCGATATCAGCATCTATTTTGCTGATATACCGATAACGTATTGGGAACAAGGATTGTGCTGCTGACAGCGCTCTCTGTGTTCCCTCAGCAGCACAGGGGAGAAGGGAGCATTGCTGTGCTGCCACCAATGAGAGGAAGGGAGGACAAGAGGAGGGGAGGGGCTGCGGCCACTGCGCCACCAATGATGATAAGTCTCATTGATTCATATACAGCAGGCGGGATCTGGCTGCAAAATCACATAGCCGGCTCCCGACCTCTATGACAAGTAACTGCGATCCGCGGCAGTTAACCCCTCAGGTGCCGCATTTGAGGGGTTAACTGCCACGGATCGCAGCTACTTGTCATAGAGGTCGGGAGCCGGCTATGTGATTCTGCAGCCAGCTACCGCCTGCTGTATATGAATAAGATAGTTATCATCATTGGTAGCGCAGTGCGCCCCCTCACCCAAGCCCCCCCATTTTTAATCATTGGTGGCAGTGGCCACAGGGTCCCCTCTCCCCTCCTCCTCAGTGGAAGTTCCGATCAGAGCCCCAGCAGTGTAAGCCTGGGGCTCCGATCGGCTACCATGACGCTACTGAAGCCCTGGCTGCCATAGTTAGCTCCCTGCTGCTGTGTGGACAAAGCACAGAGCAGCAGGGACAGTGTGAGGTCCTATTCACCCTGAGAGATCTATCAGGGTGAATAGGACAAGGGTTCTAGTCCCTAAGGGGGCTAATAGTAACAAAAAAATATTATCGGTCGATCCCTACTTGATGCAAAAAATTTGCATTGAGGATTTTTCAGTGTCGAATTACTCAATTCAATCTAGTGATCGTTTCAGCCCTAAGAGGAGGGCAACTAAAGTAATAACTGGAATGGGTGGACTACAGTACCCTGAAAGATTATCAAAATTAGAGTTATTCACTTTAGAAAAAAAGTTAACTGTGGGGAGATCTAAGAACTATGTATAAATATATCAGGGATCAGTACAGAGATCTCTCTCATCATCTATTTATCCCCAGGACTGTGACTGTGACCAGGGGACATCCTCTGCATCTGGAGGAAAGAAGGTTTGTACACAGACATAGAAGAGGATTCTTTACGGTAAGAGCAGTGAGACTATGGAACTCTCTGCCTGAGGAGGTGGTGATGGTGACTTCACTAAGAGTTCAAGAGGGGTCTCGGTGTATTTCTGGAGTAGGGCTGCAGCTAACGATTATTTGAATAGTCGATTAGTTGTCGATAATTTCAATCAATTAAATCGGGAAAAAACACCAAAATGACAAAGGGGGTTTATATGATTTTACTTGAAAAATTTAGTTCAAAGGTCATATTAAAACAAATTTAGGAGTTACATAATTATTAAAATTTTGCATTACAATGTAAAAAAAAAGACAAGTTATGGGGGATCTGTGGATGACACTTATGGGGAGGGGTGGGGGATCTGTGGATAGCACTGCTATGGGGAGGGGGAGATCTGTGGATGGCAGTGGTACTATTATTGGGAGGGGGGGGGGGGATCTGTGGATGGTACTGTTATGGGTAGGGGGGGGGGGATCAGTGGATGACACTGCTATGGGGTGGAAGGGGGGGAATCTTTGGATGACACTATATAGCATTGTATGCTATATGTGTCATCCACAGAGCCCCCTCCCCATAACAGTACCATCCACGGAACCCCCTCCCCATAACAGTACCATCCACGGAACCCCTTCCCCATAACAGTACCATCCACGGAACCCCCTCCCCATAACAGTACCATCCACGGAACCCCCTCCCCATAACAGTACCATCCACGGAACCCCCTCCCCATAACAGTACCATCCACGGAACCCCCTCCCCATAACAGTACCATCCACGGAACCCCTTCCCCATAACAGTACCATCCACGGAACCCCCTCCCCATAACAGTACCATCCACGGAACCCCCTCCCCATAACAGTACCATCCACGGAACCCCCTCCCCATAACAGTACCATCCACGGAACCCCCTCCCCATAACAGTACCATCCACGGAACCCCCTCCCCATAACAGTACCATCCACAGATCCCCCTCCCATAACAGTGCCATCCACAGAACCCCCTCCCATAACAGTACCATCCACAGATCCCCCTCCCCATAACAGTACCATCCACAGATCCCCCTCCCCATAACAGTGCCATCCACAGAACCCCCTCCCATAACAGTGCCATCCACAGACCCCCCTCCCCATAGCAGTGCCATCCACAGATCCCCCTCCCCATAGCAGTGCACAGATCCCCCTCCCCATAACAGTGCCATCCACAGATGCCCCAACATAGCGGCCACATCAGTATTCAGACTATTCCTTAACTGGCAGTAACTTTTACCTAAACTTTAAATCAGCTCTATGATCTTTATTATCTTACAAATACAATGAAGCTCCAGTTACTGGCAGAGCAGGCGGCGGTGTAACGTCACTCACTCACGTGACGCGCCTGCTCCGCCCACTTTATGAATGAAGCAGGCGCGTCACGTGAGTAAGTGACGTTACGCCGCCGCCCGCTCTGCCTGTTACCGGAGCTTCATTGTAAGTTAGTAAAGATGCGCCGATTTAAAGTTGAAGTAAAAGTTACTGCTTTTGTTAAGGACCCTGACCGCCCCGCATAGCAACGAATCGGCTGATTATTCGATAACTGGATTCGTTGACAACGAATCCCGTTATCGAATATTATCGATAACTTCAATTAATCGTTGCAGCCCTATTCTGGAGTGTAATATTACAGTTTATAGTTACTAGAGAGGGGTCTTTGATCCGGGGAGTTATTCTGATTGCCTGATTAGGGGTAAAAAATTCCTTCCCGACTCCAAAGTGGGAGAAATTGGCTTCTACTTCAGTTTTTTTTTTGCCTTCCTCTGGATCAACTTGCAGGATAACAGGCCGAACTGGATGGACAGATGTCTTTTTTCAGCCTTATAAACTATGTTACTAAAATGCCGATACGTTTCTGCTACATCAGTAATTGTCTACAGACTAAGGCCTAGTTCACACGAACGTGTGTGATCCGTGGCCGTATTGCAGCCCGCAATACACGGCCACAGTTCCGTGTGCATTCCGCATCACGGATGTGGACCCATTCACTTCAACGGGCTCGCAAATCCGGAATCGCGGAACGGCCGCACGGGACGGGACCCCTCGGAAGCACTACGGAGTGCTTCCGTGGGGTTACGTCCTGTACTTCCGTTCCGCAAAAAGATAGAACATGTCCTATTTTTTTGCAGAACGGGCGGATCGCAGACCCATTAAAGTGAATGGGTCCGCGATCCGATGAGGCTGACCTACGGCTGGCGATCGTGCATTGCGGCACGGGTCACACATGTTCGTGTGAACTCGGCCTAAGGGTACTTTCACACTTGCCCTTTTCTTTTCCGGCATAGAGTTCCGTCACAGGGGCTCTATACCGGAAAATAACTGATCAGTTTCATCCCCATGCATTCTGAATGGAGAGTAATCCGTACAGGATGCATCAGGATGTCTCCAGTTCAGTCGTTTTGACTTATCAGGCAAAAGAGAAAACCGCAGCATGCTACGGTTTTATCTCCGGCGAAAAAAAACTGAAGACTTACCTGAATGCCGGATCCGTCCTTCCGGTCTGCGCATGCGCAGACTGAAAAAAAAAAGGTGAAAAAAATAAATGCCGGATCCGTTTTGCCGGATGACACCGGAAAGACGGATCCGGCATTTCAATGCATTTTTTCGACTGATCAGGCATTTTTAAAAGACTGATCAAGTCTTACTAATGCCATCAGTTAGCATACGGTTTGCCTGATCCGGCAGGCAGTTCCGGCGACAGAACTGCTTGCCGGATCTCTCTGCCGCAAGTGAGAAAGTACCCTTAGGGCTCATGCACACGAACGCATTCTTTCCACTTCCATTCCTTTTGTGTTCAATGGGTCCACAAAAACAAAGGAAGGTACTCAGTGTGCACTCCATTTCTGTATTTCCTTTCTGCAAAAAAGTAGTGCATGCCCTATTATTGTCCGCAAATCACAGTCTGAGGCCCCATTCAAGTCAATGGGTCCGCAAAAAATACGAAACACATCCGTATTTTGCGGATTCATACTGTAGAAATGCTATGCCCAGCCCATATTGCCCATGTGTTTGGTGATTATTAAGTTACTGTTTCCTTTTCCGATCCGCAAAAAAACAGATCAAATACGGAAATCATACAGATAGGTTTTGTGGAAGAGGACTTAAAGGGCTTCTGTCAGCCCACTAAACCGTTTTTTTTTTTTTCTTTACTAATAATCCCTATACTGCGAGCTCTGCATACATAAGTTAAATAATCATTTTGGTTCAGTAGAATTTGATAAAAAGCTATTTTTAAAATATGCAAATTACCTTGCTACCAGCAAGTAGGGCGGCTACTTGCTGGTAGCAGCCGCATCCTCCGATCCTAATGACACCCCCTCCGCATTGTGATCGACAGGGCCAGGGAACAGAATCATTCTCTGCTGGCGCCTGCGCCCGCTCGCTCCTCAATGCGCCTGCGCCGGGTGTAGATGTGACGACATCGGCGCAGGCGCATTGAGGATGGAGCGGCCGAGCAAGCGGCCGCCTCTCAGTGCGCCTGCGCAGATTGAAGATAGGTACGGCCGCGGCGCAGGCGCCAGATTTTAAATGCGAACAGGCAGGGCCAGCAGAGAACGATTCCGTTCCCTGGCCCTGTCAATCACAATGCGGAGGGGGCGTCATTAGGATCGGAGGATGCGGCTGCTACCAGCAAGTAGCCGCCCTACTTGCTGGTAGCAAGGTAATTTGCATATTATAAAAATAGCTTTTTATCAAATTCTACTGAACTAAAATGATTATTTAACTTATGTATGCAGAGCTCGCAGTATAGGGATTATTAGTAAAGGAAAAAAAAAAAAAGGGTTTAGTGGGCTGACAGAAGCCCTTTAAAAGGGACACTGACAGGCCCTATAAACATACCGCAAAACAATGGTCGTGTGCATGAGCCCTTCGAGCCAGGGTTACAAGTTCCCTTTTTGCATCTTGAGATGGCTGCTTGTTGGCACACACGTAACCATTTGTGAGCAACTACAAGCTGCCTTTTACAGCAGTGAATAATCTGCAGGTAACACGGGCTGCAGACATTCCTAGTCTGTAATTTTCTGAAAAGCTCATCTCACCTCATGAACATATTGGGAATGCAGATAATGAGCCGTCACACCAAAACAATGTTCAGCGCTGATTTGAAAGACAAGCCTCGGATCTCTGCTCTCAGGATAGGTGGGGGTCCCTGCCGGTTCGCTGTTTCAGTGTAGCTCCAGAACTACACAGCTCTATTCATTGCGTAGTGGACGGAGCTGTGTAGTTCCCCTTCCACAGCGGGGTGTTGGACCCCTGCCAATCAGATTGTGATAGCCTATCCACAGGATAGGCTATCACTTGTAAAACGCTAGACAATTACTTCAAGGAGGGCCCGTCACCAGATTTCACAATACAAAATGCTTACATTATAAGGCCTGTGCGCCCCTTGGCTGTGCTGCGGGCCGCAATGCACGAACACCAACCACGGGGCAGCCGCAGCGGATCGCGGACCCCTTCACTTTAATGGGTCAGTGATCCACCCGTTCTGCAAAAAGATAGGACATGTTCTATATTTTTTGCGGAACGGAAGTACGGGACGAAACTCCACAGAAGCACTCCGTTCCGTGCCGCACCACAGCTCCGGATTTGCGGACCCATGCAAGTGAATGATCCGTATCCATGAGGCGGAATGCCCACGGCACGACGCCAGTGTATTGCGGATCTGCAAATGCGGTCTGCAATACGGCCACGGAGCGCACACGTTCATGTGAAAGAGGCCTAAGGGTGGAATCACAGGACCTTATTTTGGGTCCGATCTGAATCTTTTGCAGATCACACACTGACCAATTCATCTCTATGGGGCTGCAAAAAAGGTCATCCGTGTGCTGTCCACATCCGTCAACAGAGTTGCAAACAAGAATAGGCATTTTTTTCCAGGGGGCACCTGAAGTCTGGGCAGCACACAGACCACATCCGAATTTTGTGGAACTGATTTGCAGACAGCAAAATGGAGACTCATCTGAATGCACCCTTAAATAGATCTTAGACTTGATGAAACTGATATATGTACTTTGAGAAGGACCAGCTGGACTCATGTTAATGAGATGGATAAGGCCCCTTTCACACAAACGATATGGATTGCGTCTGGATAAAACGGATGGTGGTTCAGTTTTTTTTCCCACATAGATGCTATCAGTTTATATACGTTTTTCATGCGCATGTAAAAAGAAAACTGAAAAATAATCTACATCTCCTAGGAAGCGGAAGCCCCATTCACTTCTGTGGGACCAGGGCTGTGTGAAAAAGACAGAATATAGAACATGCTTGATTTTCACGTAATGCAGAGAGGATGCGTGAAAAACCACAGACCCATAGAAATTAGGTTACTTTCACACTTGCGTTTTGGCTTTCCGTTTCTGAGATCCGTTCAGGGCTCTCACAAGCGGCCCAAAACGGATTAGTTTTTCCCTAATGAATTCTGAATGGAAAAGGATCTGTTCAGAATGCATCAGTCTCCCTCCGATCAGTCTCCATTCCGCTCTGGAGGTGGACACTAAAACGCTGCGGAGCCAAACGGATCCGTCCTGACACACAATGCAAGTCAATGGGGATGGATCGGTTTTCTCTGACACAATAGAAAACAGATCCGTCTCCCATAGACTTTCAATGGAGTTCATGACGGATCCGTCATGGCTATGTTACAGATAATACAAATCGATCCGTTCATGACGGATGCAGATGGTTGTATTATTGTAACAGATCAGTTTTTGCTGAACCATGCCGGATCCGCCCAAAACACGAGTGTGAAAGTAGCCTTAATGGGTCTGGATTCAGAGTGGGTGCAATGCGTTCAATTCACGCATTTTACCCGTACAGAAAACTCACTCGTGTGAAAGAGGCCAAAAACATTCAAAAAGGATCCCATAACTATTCAGAGATGGATTCTTTATGTCAGTACTCCAGCCTCATCAGCTCCAAGATCACGTATGCATATTGCAGAGTAAAATCTGGTGACAGACCTTTTAAAGGGGCTTTAATCAACCTACAGGATCCCTCTGCACCTAGCAATCAGTAAAATACTACAACATAACCAAGTCCAAAGCAATAGCAATTATTACATAAAACTATTCTGTACAAAACTGAAACAAAAACAGCCGATTAAAAATAACCAAGTACAGTGAGAAATACAGGAGAGGCTGTGCCAAGTCCTAAGTCACAAGGGTATGTCACCATTCATAGAACTACATGCATACCAATGTCCAGCACCCTATTAAAGGAAACATGTCACCCTGAAAATGCAGTGTAAGCTAGGGGTACCATGTTCTAGAGCAGGAGGAGCTGGGCAGACTGGTCTATAGTTTTAGAGGGAAAGACTCATTCATGTAAGTTCCTGCTCATTCTGGGCTTTGAAGTCCAGGAGTCGGTCCTATCAGTGATGGACAGCCTTCCCTCTATGACTGTGTATACAGAGAGAGCTGTCAGTCACTGATCGGACCGAACCCTGGACTTCAAAGCCCAGAATGAGCAGGAACTTACATGAATGAAACACAAGTTTTAATGAATCTTTCCCTATAAAACTATACATCAGTCTGCTCAGCTCCTCCTGCTCTACTGCCTGCAGCACAGACACCATATTCAATGTGACAGGTTCCCTTTAAAGAGGACCCGTCACCTCTCCCAGTAACTACTTGCATTTCTCATGTAATAATGATTATGCCGTTCCTTTATTATTCCTGTTAGAGATTTATGAATGGAGGCCCAGCAGTCAGCAATGAGGCTAGGGCTACAATAAGTCACGCAACAAAAACCTGACAACTACACCTGTAACTAAAGTCAATGGTGTCGCACTGCTACATGCTGACGCGGCAAACAGAAACCCAACTTGGATGGATTTTTTGCAAATGTCGTGTGGCAGTACACCACCATTGTAACACCGGATGCTACGTGTTCACTACACACATCACATCCGAAAGGAAATCGTGTGAAAGAGGACTTAAAGGGGTCGTCTCACGTCAGTAAGTGGCATTTATTATGTAGAGGAAGTTAATACAAGGCACTTACTAATGTATTGTGATTGTCCATATAGTCTCCTTCGCTGGCTGGATTCATTTTTTACGGCGAAATTTTTTTGCCCCATCTGTGAGACCAAATATGGTCTACATAGACTACCACTATACCTACAGCTCAAATTATAAAGAGGCAGTAATATTAATAAAACGTAACTTTTACTATAAATGCACTAAAAAAGGGGAAATCAATAACGCATTTCCCTCTTAGCACAGGCCCCAGGACACAGACGCCTACTATTCTTAAACTCCGCAACATACTGTATATGAATATAGTGCTACAATAAGATGGAGTAGCCCCAGCGATTACTAATATCTCTTACCAGTAGAGCCGGATAGGTATACACATGACTCTTGGTAGGATAAGGCAATCAGTCAGGTTATTCTGAGACCTTGCTCCAGGTTCTCTCTCACCCCCCGGTATAGTGAAGTGGGGTACTGGAATCGCTCACCAATCGGGGAGGCCCTGGTTACCCTAATCCTGGAGTCTGTGTCCTGGGGCCTGTGCTAAGAGGGAAATGCGTTATTGATTTCCCCTTTTTAGTGGATTTATAGTAAAAGTTACGTTTTATTAATACTACTGCCCCTTTATAATTTGAGCTGGATTCATTTTTCCATCACATTATACAGAGCTCGTTTCCATGGTTACGACCACCCTGCAATCCAACAGTAGTGGGTGTGTTTGCACACTATAGGAAAAAGCATCATGCTCTCTGGTGGCCGGGACCATGGGAGTGCACATAGGCTGGTGCTTTTGCCTATATTGCACAAGCACGACCACCACTGATGGATTGCAGGGTGGTCTGTAACCATGGAAACAAGCAGTGTATAATGTGATTCCCAGCCAGCAAAGGAAGCAAAATGGATAATAACAGTACATTAGTAAGTGGCTTGTACATGATAAATTCCACTTACTGAAGTGAGACAACCCCTTTAAAGTGTTTTTTTTTTTTTTTTTTTTTTTTATAGATTTAGGTTTTGTCTTATAAGACAAAAAAAGAAAAAAAAAAAAAAAAAAAAAAGAAGAGGTCCCCAAAGTTCAGGCCTTCCTGAAGTACCACCAGCCATATCGGCGGTGTCTGGATCCTGCGTTCTACAATATGCCCTGTAGTGGGTGCAGTACTAGCGGGGGCACACATCACTATTCCTGCCTGTGCCCTCTAGTACAGCGCTCACTGCAGCGCCTATCGGAGAACACACATATGGCGTATGTACTCTGTAAACACTGCAGTTAAGAGCGCTTCAGGAAGGCCCAAACTTTGGGGGCATTTTTTGGTTTGTAAAACAAAATCAATACTTCTACTTAAAGGGCTTCTGTCACCCCACTAAAGTCTTTTTTTTGGCTAGTTAAATTCCTTATACTGCGATATATGAATATATAATGCTCTTACTCACTTTCCTTCAGCAGTTTCTTCAAAACTGACTTTTAGAATATGTAAATGAGCTCTCTACCAGCAAGTAGGACGGCTACTTGCTGGTAGCAGCCGCATGCTCCTTTCATAATGACGCCCCCTCCTCATGTTGACAGGGCAAGCGAACGCGCTCGTCCTCTAACTGGCCCTGTCTGCGTTCAAAATCTGGCGCCTGCGCCGTACCTGTCTTCGGACGCTCGCTCGGCCGTTCCTTCCTCAGTGCGCCTGCGCCGGGTGTAGATGTGACGTCATCGGCGCATTGAGGATGGAGCGACCGAGCGAGCGTCCTCCTCTCAGTGTGCGCCTGCACCGACTGAAGACAGGTACGGCGCAGGCGCCAGATTTTGAACGCAGACAGGGCCAGTTAGAGGACGAGCGCGTTCGTTTGCCCTGTCAACATGAGGAGGGGGCGTCATTATGAAAGGAGGATGCGGCTGCTACCAGCAAGTAGCCGTCCTACTTGCTGGTAGAGAGCTCATTTACATATTATAAAAGTCTGTTTTGAAGAAACTGCTGAAGGAAAGTGAGTAAGAGCATTATATATTCATATATCGCAGTATAAGGAATTTAACTAGCCAAAAAAAAAAGGGACTTTAATGGGGTGACAGAAGCCCTTTAAAGTACAGGGTGGGCCATTTATATGGATACACCTTAATAAAATGGGAATGGTTGGTGATATTAACTTCCTGTTTGTGGCACATTAGTATTTGTGAGGGGGGAAACTTTTCAAGATGGGTGGTGACCATGGCGGCCATTTTGAAGTCGGCCATTTTGAATCCAACTTTTGTTTTTTCAATAGGAAGAGGGTCATGTGACATCAAACTTATTGGGAATTTCACAAGAAATGGTTGGTGCTTGGTTTTAACGTAACTTTATTCTTTCATGAGTTATTTACAAGTTTCTGACCACTTATAAAATGTGTTCAATGTGCTGCCCATTGTGTTGGATTGTCAATGCAACCCTCTTCTCCCACTCACACACTGATAGCAACATCGCAGGAGAAATGCTAGCACAGGCTTCCAGTATCCGTAGTTTCAGGTGCTGCACATCTTGTATCTTCACAGCATAGACAATTGCCTTCAGATGACCCCAAAGATAAAAGTCTAAGGGGGTCAGATCGGGAGACCTTGGGGGCCATTCAACTGGCCCACGACGACCAATCCACTTTCCAGGAAACTGTTCATCTAGGAATGCTCGGACCTGACACCCATAATGTGGTGGTGCACCACTACTGCACATAATAGTCCAAGACTGGTGACTGATTCCACCTAACTCCTCCCTGACTTGGCTTGCTCGGCTATTTACGTCTGCCCCATAGAAATGATTGTGAGCAGTGGCGGTGCAGCGCTTGGTGGTGGACAGACCCAGAGAAACCCGGGGTCCTCCAGCCACAGCTCTTCTCGCTCAGTTCTTGTAGGTGCGGGCCCCAGAGGACCCACACCTATAAGACAATGGGGGCATATCCTAGCGATATGCCCCCATTGTATGCGATAGGAATACCCCTTTAAATGAGTTACCAGGCCTAATAAAAAATATTAAAAATTGCATTTTAAAGTGCCCTCTGTTTCTGCATCCCAGCTCCCTTTAGATCGGAATTAACAAGGAGACATGCTTGGTCACACGACCGCTGAAGCTGATCAATGTCCTCTGCAGTCATGTGTACAGAAATGGCACACCGCTGTAGTATGTGATTCTTGCACACATGACTGGTGACCTTGTGACCAAGAATGGGTAACCGTCACTTCCAGTTCAACAGGACTGCTTGGAGCCATAAAGCAGGAATGGAGGGCCATCCACTAGTTTTTTTTAACCCCTTAGGGTACTTTCACACTTGTGGCAGCGTGATCCAGCAATCTGCATGCAAACGGACAGCATTTGTAGACGGATCCATCTCACAAATGCATTGCAAGAACGGATCCGCTATATTATTTTTTTCACATTTTTACCGGTCTGCGCATGCGCAGACAGGAAGGACAGATCCGGCATTGCAGTATTTTTAATGCCGGATCCGGCACTAATACATTTCAATGTAAATTAATGCCAGATCCGGCATTCCGGCAACTGATCCGGAATTTTGGACGGAGATAATACCGCAGTATTTCCTCCGTCCAAAACGCAGTTCAGTGACTGAACTGAAGACATCCTGAACGGATTTCTCTCCATTCTCTAGGATGGAACTCTATGCCGGAAAAGAAAACCGCTAGTGTGAAAGAACCCTAAGTGACCAGCGTGTTTTGGGCCTTACTGACCAAGCATTTTTCATTGCGTTCCAAGAGCTATAACTTTTTTTATTTTTCTGTCTGTATAACTATATGAGGGCTTGTTTATTGCGGGACAAGTTGTAGTTTTTAATGGCGCCATTTTGGGGTACACAACTTTTTATTAACTCTTTCTGGGAGGGAGATGGGAAAACAGCAATACTGCCACTGCATTTTTAAGTTATAAATTTTATGGTGTTCATTTTTCTGTATAAATAACATATCTTTATTCTCTTGGTCAACATGATTACAGCGATACCAAATACATATAGTTTGTCACGTTTTACTATTTTATTGCAACAAAACCCCTTTTTTTTGCATTGCCACTTCAAGACCCATAACTTTTTTTTTATTTTTATTTCTATGGAGTTGTGTGAGGGCTTGATTTTTGCGGGACGACTTGTATTTTTCAATGGTATCATTTTGTAGTAAATAGCGCTTTTTTTTTTACGGCGTTTACCGTAGGGGATAATTTACATATTTATGTAGTCCGGGTCGTTACAGATGCGGCAATACCAAACATATGGGGGAGATTTTTATTAATTTTTTTCATTGAAAAGAGTATTTTCAAATGGAAAAAGTGCAACTTTTTTATGGAATAAATGTGGTTTCTTTTACCACTTAATAGTCCCACAAGGGGACTATAACAGACAACATTCTGATTCATTTTAAAATGCAATGCATTATTCCTATAGTGCATTGCATTTTAATATCAGTGCTATTCTGACATTAACAAGCAGGCTGCGCCAGAGAGGAGCTGCCTGCTAGAAATTACTAAAGGCTCGTCTGGGGCCTACACGAGACCCCAGCCAGCATTCTCACTCACACACACATCGGCACCCCGCGATTGCATTTGCGGGGTGCCGATGGGAGTCCGCTCCCTCTGTACTTTACATGCGGCGGGCGCCATTGCGTGAGTCATGTGAGAGCTGGAGCCCTGCTCCCTGGGGGGCCTGTGCAGCACTTAGACTGAGACGCCGTAAAAAAGCGGTGGTCCAGCCTAAGGCCCCATAGTGACCGCCGTAAAAAGGCATATGAGTGGTCACTAAGGGATTAAATAGGCCGGACAACCCCTTTAAAATGTTAAAACACTAATACCCATTTTTCTTTTATTCGTGCATGGCTGACATCAGAATAGGAGACATATGCACTGGGGTTAGAGGGGTTGTGCAGCGTCATGATACCGATGACTTATCCTTGGGATAGTTCATAAATATCAAACTGGCGAGAGTCTGACTCCGGGCACCGCCGCCGATCAGCTGCTTTAATTAAGGCTCATGCACACGAACATATTTTATTTCCGTGTCAGTTTCGTTTTTTTGCGGAGCGTATGCTGAATTAAAAAAAATAAATAAATAAAAAAAAAAAATTGTAATTACACCAGACTGCCGCTCCACAAGAGATGACCCCTTAGTTGCAAATCAGAGATATAGAAATATATATATTTATTTATCACACACACACACACACTACAATCCTTAACAAGAGTCCTTTACCCGTGACGGGCTGTCCCCACTGGTGAAGAAGCCTCGCCCTGACAGATTACATGCTGCCACCCGGAAGTGTAAGAATTGATTTGCTCATCTCCACTTCCATTCACTTCTACCGCAGTTACAGAGACAGCGAAGTACAGGCCACAACGCTGCTTCTGTACACCTAACCTCCTCTAGCTGCTCCATAACGGCTGGATTCTGATCGCAGCCATAAAGACTTGAAGTGGGTGAAATAGCTGGAATTTTAGATGCCACATGTCTACAACATGTTACGCGCATTTTATCAAGCTGCTTTCTTGGATATCAGATCGTGTCTTCGACACAATTACCTCCACTATCAGGTTTTCGTTCACAATTCCGTCATTTCCAAAATGCACATAAAGTTGCATTAAAACAGGGTCCCCAAGTGCCGATCTAGGGGATCCTGTTCTAATGCAAGGGGTAGAGGAGTGCATCTGACCACTGACATAGTCCACACAGCAGTCTATGGACATGCACTTGTAAAACTTCTTTAAGATGAGCATAAAGCCTCATTCACACGTCAGTGATGTCCATCAGAGACTGGGAGTCAAAAGCAGGATCGGGGCCTCCAAAGATATAAGGTCTAAGGGAAAGCTCTGCATCTTCTGTGACTAGAGCCGCACCTGGTTTTGGCTCAGTCAGATGGAAAACACTGACGTGTGAGGCATAAGATGAAAGCTAAAACACAGCTTGCTTTCCTGAATCTGAGACCTCTCTATACAGCAAGGCAAATTCTCCTCACATAAAACCAACACAGCCACAAGTTATCTAACAAAACCACTATCCAGCCACTAGAATGAGGGTTTAACCTTGTAATTTCCCCAGGAACTGGTTACTTCACAGACAGCGCTATAACAATATGCCCACGCACCAGCTGTACCACTGGGCCAGACGTGCCACCTCACCAGCAGAAGCCTTTCCGGCAGACACTATAGAAGACAATGCTGCAGGCTGGATACAAGATAAATCAGTAAGGCCTCTTTCACACTTGCGTTGTCCGGATCCGGCGTGTACTCCACTTGCCGGAATTACACGCCGGATCCGGAAAAACGCAAGTGTACTGAAAGCATTTGAAGACGGAACCGTCTTCCAAATGCGTTCAGTGTTACTATGGCACCCAGGACGCTATTAAAGTCCTGGTTGCCATAGTAGTGGGGAGCGGGGGAGTGGTATACTTACAGTCCGTGCGGCTCCCCGGGCGCTCCAGAGTGACGTCAGAGCGCCCCATGCGCATGGATGACGTGATCCATGTGATCACATGATCCATGCGCTTGGGGCGCCCTGACGTCACTCTGGAGCGCCCGGGGAGCCGCACGAACGGTAAGTACACTGCTCCCCCGCTCCCCTTTACCATGGCTGCCAGGACTTTAGCGTCTTGGCAGCCATGGTAACCACTCTGAAAAAGCTAAATGTCGGCTCCGGCAATGCGCCGAAACGACGTTTAGCTTAAGGCCGGATCCGGATCAATGCCTTTCAATGGGCATTAATTCCGGATCCGGCCTTGCGGCAAGTGTTCCGGATTTTTGGCCGGAGCAAAAAGCGCAGCATGCTGCGGTATTTTCTCCGGCCAAAAAACGTTCCGTTCCGGAACTGAAGACATCCTGATGCATCCTGAACGGATTTCTCTCCATTCAGAATGCATTAGGATAAAACTGATCAGGATTCTTCCGGCATAGATCCCCGACGACGGAACTCTATGCCGGAAGACAAGAACGCAAGTGTGAAAGAGCCCTAAAAGACACATGTACCAGTCTAATTAGTTTAAAAAAAAACAACGTTTCATAAAATATACAAACCTTTTCTGAAGGCAGGACACTTCAGACAGTCAGATCTTGTGAAGTCGATGCTCACATAAGCCCCACTTTCCAAATTTCTGCTGCCGTTCTGGTGCTGGCTGCAGGCCGGTGAGGACGCCTCGCAGACACCATCGTGCATACTTAGGGCTATGTAATTTAAGCCATGCTGGAAACCCGTGGAGCAGTGCTTGGACATGGTTTTCTCTTGATCACAAGTGCCTTCATCAGGCTTCAGCCAAACATTGTCAAAGGAGGCAGAACTGTGCCGTTTGCCACTTTCAGTGAAGCAAGAGGAAGTAGTAGTAGTAGTCACTGTGCTGGCGGAGGAGAAAGTCTCAGAGCTATGCCTCCGCCGTCCTTGGGCATCTGCGCGAATTACCTTAGGACCGACTACAGGCTCAGACACAGGGTGAAGAACCGAAGGAAAGCCACTGTTAAAGGAGGTCACGTCGCCAATGCGTAACCGGTCCACGATAGAAGAAGGGCTGCCCAGCTGTGTACCATTTTCAGCTTCACTAGGGAAGGGCCTTGGAGGAGTCATTGCCATATTAAAAGTCATTGTGGTGTAGTCCTCGTTCATATTTGTGGCACTGACACAGGCTGTACCACACGGGAGCTTGGCATAGTCTGCACTGGGCTGAATTCTAGAAATACCAGGGCATGAATACGATGAAATGTCCGTTAAAGAGTTGGACAGCTCAGCTGAGGCTTTGGGGGACTGTACATCTATATCTACACTCATGTAATCAGATAACGGGGACTGTCTATGGTCACAGCTTGAGCCCAATGAAGATGGTGAACCTTCTGCAGACAAGGAATATGGAGTACTGCTTGCTTTATCGCTGAAGTCGATATTGATGTATTCCCCGGGACTAGTGGGTTCAGTGGAATTTGAATGGTCAAACATCCTGGGTATTGTATTGCTCCCTCTCATAGACAGTGTAAGTTTGGTCGGCCTCGTGGCCCTCACTTGTTGATCCAGTATGCTGGCGGAAGATTTCAAGTCAATCTTTGATTCACCATCTCCATCTGTTGCATTTTCCAAACCCAAGTGCAGTAACTTTCCAGGAGAGGACATGGGGACATACTCATTGTGATCACTGCAGGGCTTTGATGAACTTTTAAAGCTTCTTGGTAGAGAAAAATAGGAGCTGAACCCCCGGGAATTACTCAAGTTAGAGTCATTGGTTTGTTTAACAGTTGAAGAGTTCCTGCAAGACATGTCCATGTATTCACCATTGGTGACTTTCTCTTGGTTACCCTTAGAAAGGCTTCCAGATGTGAAGTTTCTGACAGGTGAACTGGCAGTCGGAAACATCATCATGTACCCTTTGGAGTCCACCTGAGAAGGACACATGGACACGATTTGTTTTGGTGCAGAAGCACTCTTAGGGGCCATTGGCAAATAGTCACTGTCATAGGAAACAGAAGGCATCATTGGCATATAGCCGTCATCCTTGGCTTTACTCCCACTTTGGTTACAAACTGAGTTAATGAGACCATTGCTGTAATCCTCGGGATGATTGCTGTCTGTCAACTTTGGTGATTCAGAGTAGGCAAACTGCTTGTTGATGTCATCTTCATCTAAGGAGGCAGCAGCATGGGACTTGTGTTGCTGTAATGTACTACTGGTGGGTTTCGTTAACGAGTAGGTTCTTTTTCGGAAACATTTGTCTGCCTCCATATAGTCATCCCTCCCGTTGGGTTGGTTTCTCGTACTCATGGACATGTAGTCGCTTAAGGTATTTTCTTCCTGGATTGGTGGGGTGTTCCCCAAGGAATCTGGGGTATTACTTCTTACCCTAAAGTACCTGAGGTCACCTGGGCTGGAACCATATTCATCAGAAGAGATAAAGCCTCCGTCACTCGGAGATCCACACACAGAAGAACTTGATGGCCTGGTCAAGGTCTCCGATGCAGAACCGAGGCCGCTACTAGAACACACACTGATGGGGCTGGTGGCCGACGGGAAATGGGAGACTGGCAGAGAGGCCGATCTTGAGTGGTATCCAGAATTAAAGGGGGCTCTGACATACCTCCCAGTGCCCTCCTGCTTCCCCAGGTTGATCCTTGCAGTGTTTAAATGGATTAAGCTCCCAGTCACTGACCTGAACGGCCTGGTCATGGTCCCTTCCCCTTCACTTGAGGTCCTAAACCTGTAAGCACTGTTTTTAGTAGTAGTAGGAGGGGTGCCGGCCACACTCTCAGTCCTGGATCTCCTCTGCAGGCCGGTCTGGCTGGGGGGCAGGTTGCCCAGGTATCTCCTGGTGGTGATGAAGGAGATGGGGTTGGTGCCGGAGGACTGGCTCTTGCTCCTGGGTCTGAATTCGGAGTAAGCTTTCAGGGCTTTCATGGTCTCCAGGAAGGTTTCGTGCATGTTCTGGGCCACCACGCAGTCGTCCACCTGCATCCAGAGCTCGCCGGCGCCGGTGGAGGACGAGCGGCCGACCTCGATGAAGAAGTAGTTCTCGGAGTGGCCGCAGCGGCGGATGTTCATGAGCAGCAGGTGGACGCAGGCGACGTCCGAGCTCAGCTTCACCAGGTGCACCGCCTTGCTGGACAGGCAGAGGCGGTAGACGCCGGACAGGTTCTTGCTCTGGCCCAGGCCCCGGGGCTTGACGTTCACCTGCCAGACCTCCTTGAAGAGCGAGCCGCCCCGCAGCCCGCCGCAGTTGTCCTCCAGCTCCTCGGTGTCCAGGCACGACTTCTTGTTCTCGGTGATGAGGTCGCTCAGGGCCTGGTACCACGAGTCCTGCTCCGGCTCGCTCTCCGCCACCATGGCGAAGTACTCGTCCTTGGTGTACAGCGCCAGCAGGTGCTTGTTTTTGGCGTCGGCCCTGCGGCTGACGGTGAAGCACTGGGAGAGGAGGATGACCCTCTTGGGTGGGCAGCCCGGCCGCTGCCCGCTACGGAATTTCTTCTCGTTGTCGTAGTACTCCAGCCGGGCGGGCCCCAGGTGGCTGTGAGTCCGCAGCACGAAGTAGCGCTTGTGGCCGTGCTTCTGCTTCCTCAGGTAGCCGCGCTTCCGCACGTCCTCGTCTCCCGGCTGCACCGGCGGCTGTGCGGGCTGCAGACACTCGCTGCTGGCACACTCCTCCTGCACCTGAGACAGCGCCGGGCCGGACAGCCGCCGGTAAGACGAGTCCTCCTGCTGAGGGGGAGACGGGGGCAGAACCTTCATGGCCGCCCGGTTGCTTCTGTCCTCCTCCCAGTTGAGGACACCCGCCATGGGAGGAATGGGAGCCTCGCTGCTGCTGCTGCTGTGGAGTGAGCCGGCGAATGAATTAAAGAGTGCGGCTTCCAGCGTCATAGAGCTAGACGGCAGGCATGGCGTCCAGCAGGGAGACCACGCGCTCCGTATCCCCGGTCCGGACGGGGCAGCGGCTCCTCTCGCCGTACAACATTCACCACAGACAGACTACAGCGGGGGAGGGAGAGCGGCACGGCAAAAACAACACGTGACCCCACCCGCCCGCGTCACTCAGACAGCCGCCTTCCACGGGGGTCCGGTCACTATCTATCAATGACAGACCGGTCAGCCAATCGCAGGCCAGCCCCGGGCAAACATTCCCGCAGAATGGGCGGGAATCCTACTCCGCTCGTAGCGCCCCTCCCCCTTTTTACTCACGCTTTGGCATGTAAACAGCGACCTGATTGGTGGCCACGGGGGAGGAACACGGGATTCTACTAATAGGCGTTCAGTAGTAAAGGGCGTGGCCAGGGTGAAATTTACTGGCTGCCGACTGGCTGACAGCGAGAACAGTTTAGGTTTGGCAGCTTGTGATTGGTTGGTCTGGGTGTCTCCCTCTCAGTCCTTTCTGAGTGGGCGGGGTTTATCGTCTGGTTGTGAGGAGAGGTAAACAACAGTCTGGGGAGCGACGGTGGAGGGAGGGAGACGGTTCTACAGATGGGGGGACGACACGTCAAATTAGACCTGCCAAACAAATGGATGCGGCGCAGCGGAGGGCGCCTCACTGCGCAGTATCCGTCAGCCGGTGTGCCCGCTGCGGCAGGCGGCGACCCATTCTGCGGCAATGCAGGACAGCCCATAGCATCTGCATTGTAGAGTGCGGAGTCCGAGCCTCACGTGAGAGGGCTGCTGGGATGTCACACCGGAGCTCAGTGTCACCGGGAAGCCACCGCCTGTCACAGCACATTGGGGGTCAATATACTGAAACAGGGTGTGGTAATGTCATGTAAGGGTCTGTTCACACCTGAGAGAAAAAACATTCATCAAAATGGATTAAGGCTACATGCACACGACTTCCGTATGCCATCCGTTTTTTGTGTGTGTTTTTTTGCAGATCCATTGTAAGGCCTCATGCACACGGCCGTTGTTTGGCTCCGCATCCGAGCCGCTGTGTTGGCGGGCGGCTTCCGTTTTTTGCGGATCTGCGGTTTGCGAACCGCAAAAAATGGAACAGTCGTGTGCATGAGGCCTAACAATGCCTAAAAAAGGACAAGAACAGGACATGTTCTATTTATTTTTTTGCGGGGCTAAGGAACGGACATACTGATGCAGACAGCACACGGTGTGCTGTCCGCATTTTTTGCGGACCCATTGAAATGAATGGGTCCGCATCCTATCCGCAAAAAAAAAAAACGGAAACAGAAACAAACAACGTTCGTGTGCATGAGGCGTAAATGTCAGTTTTTCATCAGCATGTGGAAGAACTTTCTGACCTTTTATCCGTTTTTAATGTCCTTTAAAAATTAGTTTAATTGAATTTTTTTTTTTACTAAAAAACCCTCCAATTGCCCTCAGTGTATTTTAGCCCCCCTCCCACAGTATATATAGTGCCCCCAGTAGTTATAATAGCCCCCATAGTGCCCCCTGTATATTAAACAACTCCATATATTTAAAGGGATTCTGTCATGAGATTTGAGCCCTATAAGCTAAACATATGGCCAGGTCCGTACTAATAACATGAATCCTAAACTGCCCTTATTAAACCTGCTTGTGGCTCTATTAGCCCAAAAAACTGGTTTTTATAAGCTGTCACTCACCTACCTAAGGTGTCCAAGGGGTTTTACGTTAACCCAGGGTGCCCGCCCGCACCCCTCGCCGTCTGGTGCCCAGCGCCGCCTTCCTCACCTCAGCCCCGCCTCCGCAATCCTCCCGTCCCTCTGCTAGATCCGGCGCCTGCGCACTAGGCTCAGCCTGATGCGCCGCGGACTCCTGGCAGCGGCTTCGTTGAGCGAAGTGCACATGCGCATCAGGCTGAGCCTAGTGCGCAGGCGCCGGATCTAGCAGAGGGACGGGAGGATTGCATAATGCCCCCAAAAGTGCCTGTGCACCTCATACAGGTTATACTTACCCGGTCCCCGACACCCACGTTGTGCGGATCAAAACATACAGGGGCAGTGATTCTACTGGTGATTCTAGAGAGGCTCATCCCCGTCGCCGGATGTTTTGATCAGCGAGACGGGGAGATACGGGTGCTGGGGAGCAGGGTAAGTATAACCTGTATGTGGTGCCCAGGCGTTTTTGGGGGCATTATAGGGGTTGGATAACCGCTTTAAAGCCTCCAGCCCAGCCATGATAGTGCCAAAAAATAAACTTTTTTTTTTTTTTTACATATACCGGTATATATACTCACCTCACCACCAGCACTCGTGGGAACATGTGCCCCACACTGGAGGCAGCACATGTTCTCCAGTGGGGAGCAAATGTTCCCTGTCATGCCTGTGGAGAGGTGAGTATATATATATATATATAATTTTTTTTCCATAGTTTACCAATTTTTAACAACCTTTAGACAGATGCACTTCTGTCTAAACGTTCATTAAAACTGGGCCCATTGATGTAAGTGAGGTCCGTCAAAAGTAGGACATGCGCTATTTTTGGCTGGGCGGTATTCAGGGGCCATTAAAAAAAACTGCAATAAGGGCCTTGTGATGGTTTTCAGTTTCGTGTGATGGCACCCCAATTCTGCATATATAAGGCTGGGGTGACCTAGCGAGCTTGGTCGTGACCTGCCGTTGCTGTGTAGCAGGGCTAGATTTTTTGTGACTCTGGGGTCACAGTAAGGCTTCATGCACACGGCCGTGGCCTGTATTGTGACCCGCAACATGTTCTATTGTTTTGCGGTGTGGACGGATCACGGAGCCGTTCAAGTTAAATGGATCTGGATCCATCGCGGCAGCCGCACAAATAGTGCCCGTGCATATTGCAGTCCCCAAAGCACAGAACAGCGGTGTGTGCATGAGGCCTAAAGGTAACTAGTAACCTCATTCAGTTTAGTGGCTTCAGTGCTACACAGCGATTGTTGGTCACACGACCAGTATAGCGGCCAGTGTAGCCCCAGTATGTCACACAGTTTACAATAAAAACAAAAGGTAGAAAAATCAGGTACTGAATCTACCTCCTAAATCATTTGGTTTTCTGCTGAATTTTGGAAGTTCCTTTTTCATGCAGTTAAAATTGTTAAAGGGGTTCTGCACTTTCATTTAACTGATGATCTATCCTCTGGATAGCTCATCAGCTTCTGATCGGCGGGGGTCCGACACCCGGGACCCCTGCCGATCAGCTGTTTCAGAAGGCGACAATGCGGCAGCACTCTGCAAATCAGACAAAGTACAACAATGCTAACAAAAATTATGATGCTAATACTACGCTTAAAAAGCGAGATGCTTGGTCAATGCATTTTGTACAAAACCATCTAAGCCCGTATGCCAAACGTCAAGGCGATCTCTGTTACACGGGTCCTAACACTAAATACTACCTGTTATGCGCCATAATGACCGCCATAAAATTCAGGGAGTGTTGGACCCACATGCATGCTGGATCCACTCTGCCTCTTTGCCATGGCGGCGTGCACCTGCGCACTGGTGCTGACTAACCCTCTTTTTTTGCTGTTTCAGAAGGCAGCGCCGCGGCCTTCTCACTGTTTACCGCCGGCCCACTGACGTCACGACTAGTATCAACTAGCGTGGGCGTGGCTAAGCTCCATTCAAGTGAACAGAGCTTAGCTCCGCCCACACTAGTTAATACTAGTTGTGACGTCAGTGGGCCGGCGGTAAACAGTGAGTAGGCAGCAGCGTTGCTGGAGCGCCGCTGCCTTCTGAAACAGCTGATCGGCGGGGGTCCCGGGTGTCGGACCCCTGCCGATCAGAAGCTGATGATTTATCCAGAGGATAGATCATCAGTTAAATGAAAGTGCAGAACCCCTTTAAGGCTGGAACTACATGGGAGTTTTTGGGAGTGCAACTTTCCAATTTTAACCCTCAAACTCTTGAATTGCATGCAGCTTAGTGCTTTCTTGTGTAGACTACAGCAGTCGCTCAACAGTTAAAATTGGAAAGTTGCAATTCTGTGTGGCCTGAGCCTAAGGGCTTATGCCCACGAGCGTACTTGCTCAGTGCCCTTATTGCGGACCGCAAACAGCCAGACCGCAGTATACGGGCACTGGCCGTGTGCACTCCGTATCACCAATGTGGGCCCATTAACTTGAATGGGTCAGCACCTGCCAGATACAAATAAAGATAGGGCTTCACCTATCTTTTTGCGGTTCAGAGGCATGGATCAGAAACCCACGGAAGCACCACGAATCGCTTCCATGGGCTTCTGATCCATGCTTCCGTACCACAAAAAGATAGAACATGTTCTATCTTTGGCCGTATGTTGCGAATCACGAACCCATTCAAGTCAATGGGTCCGGAAGAAGAGTGCACAATTTGTGGTCTGCAGCACGGGCACTGAGCTAGTACACTCAAGGGCATGAGCCCTAACAGGTGTATTTTAATATTTTTGGCACACCCAACAAGAGATATAAAAGAACGGCACACCCAACATATTTGCAAGGCATGGTAGACCACCCAAAACTATCACTATCAGTGTATTTCATGGAATGAGAGCAGATCAAGTTCCATTCTTGCTTCAGATCTGGACAAAGCTGCTTTTTTAAAGGGAACCTGTCATCAACTTTATGTTGCCCATACTAGCGGCAGTATAAAGTAGAGACAGGTGAGTTGATTTCAGCGGTCTGTCATTTAAATATAAGTGGTTGCCGAGAACCAACATCACAATCATTGCAGACTGGGCCTGGAAAAGAGTCCCGGCCACCTGAGAAGAGTCCTGGTTATCCATGGATTCCTGCTCTCCTGCCCACCTGCTGATGGCTGACAGGCTTCTACCTAGTTTTCTCCCTTTCTCTCACGGAGAGAACTGCCAATCATCAGCAGACGGGTGAGAGCAGGAGATTATGAATAACCAGGACTCTTCCCAAGTAGATGTGACTCTTTTCCAGGCCTGGGCTGCAATGATTATGATGCTGGTTCTCAGCAACCACTTATGTTTAGTTCATGAATGACACACCGCTGACATCAGCATTTCTGTCACAAATGTATGCCGCCCTCAGTGAGATCAGCATAAAGTTGATAACAGGTTCCCCCTTTAAGTCCTCCAACTCTAAAACCTAAAGGGTTGTCTCACTTCAGCAAATGGCATTTATCATGTAGATAAAGTTAATACAAGGCACTTACTAATGTATTGTGATTGTCCATATTGCCCCCTTTGCTGGCTGGACTCATTTTTCCATCAAATCATACACTGCTTGTTTCTGTGGTTACGACCACCCTGCAATCCAGCACAATGGCCGTGCTTGCACATTATTGATGAAAGAGGTGGCCTATGCGGACACCCACAGTCCCAGACTCCAGAGTGGCTGGTGCTTTTTCCTAAAGTGTGCAAGCACGACCACCACTGCTGGATTACAGGGTGGTCATAACCATGGAAACAAGCAGTGTATAATATGATGGAAAAATAAATCCAGCCAGCAAAGGAGGCAATATGGATAATAAAAATACATTAGTAAGTGGCATGTGTTAACTTTCTCTACTTGATAAATACCATTTGCTGTTGTGAAACAACCCTTTTAACTTTTGGGGTCTGGGAGGACATGTAGCTGTCAAGAAGCCATTACTGAGAAAAAGATAATAGGCGGATAAGAATCAAGATTGCATCAAAATTACGAGAGTGGATATCTAGGATTGAAGAAGCACTCTCAGAAATGTTTTTCCCACTTTATAATTCACAGCGGGAACATAGTAGTGCTTTATTCCCATCAACCTCCTTCCGGTGCTCCCGGTGTACCAGGTATGTGCATGACTGAAGCAAGAAGACTCTTCCAACTAAGGATCAGTCATGTATTTTGGAGGATCAGTACTGGTGTGAGGATGAACAATGTCTGGAGTTAGCTGCAGACACATTTGAATACGTGATACAGTGAAAGACAGTTGGACACTTGGTTCTCCAACAAGATAACAACGCCAAGATGTCCTTATCAAACTAAGCTTCTGCTGGTGTTCTCAGAATGATGGACTGGCCACCTCAGAACTTCTACGTCATTGAATGTGTTTGGGATTAGATGACTGTGAGAAGCAAAAAATACAACTTTTCTAAAGTCTGCTATACACGAGCTGGTGTCTGACTCCCTCAAACTTTACCTGCTTACAGTATTTCAAAGTGGAGAGAGAATCCACTTTCAGTTACCTCTCCTGCTGGAGCAGACTTGGAAATCCAACGTGCTTAATCCTTCTTTTTCCTGATGGTGGACATTAATTGAGGGTCATCTATCCCCACACACCCTATACACACTAGATCAGTGATAACGAACCTTTTACAGACCCAAAAAATGACTTATTTATCGCAAAGTGCCAACAGGGCAATGTAACCTGAATACTACAGTCCAATATAGTATGTCTTCCATGTACTTTATCTTTGAGCTATAATAGCCTACATTCAGTGCGCGCCCTGCGCTGTTCATAGTGTGCCCTGCGCTGATGAATGGCAGGACAAGTCTAAGACATATTGGTGCACTATAGACTTATTCAAGGGTGTGGGTGCCCAGATAGAGGGCTCTGAGTGCCACCTCTGGCACCCGTGCCATAGGTTCACCACCACTGCACTAGATCAACAACCGATCGCTCTGAAATCTGCAGTCTTGGCCAACGCTCATCTAAATTGTATAGTTGGATTATAGATGCTTTCCCAGTACAGATATTTATCACATATTCACAAATTAGGTGATAAATTTATGATCAGTATGGGCCAACCACTGGGACCTCCACTGACCACTAAAAAGAGTCAGTCCCACAAACTTCTGTCTCCATTAGGCCCTTAGACATTTAATTGAGCGGCAGCGCACCTTCTTGATTGCTGCTCCTTTCAGTTTCCCGACTGCAGCGACTCTTGATTCCTGGGTACCGTTCTAGTGGGTGTCCCATCAATCATATATTTATTACTTGCCCTGAGCATAAATGATGTGTCTTTTCTGGGAAAACCCTCTAGACTAATTTTTGGAGGGAAGGCACATCTGAAAATACACCGATACTTTAGTTGGCAACCCATGAAATGAATGACCAACCCTGTAATGTATGAATGGACTGGGTCCGGCAGTAGGAGTGAAAATCTTATAGCCATTGAGGAAGGTCCGGAGCACTGGTGACATTTCTATATGATGATTCTTTTAAGGCCTCATGCACACGACCGTTGTGTGCATCCGTGGCCGTTGTGCCGTTTTCCGTTTTTTTTCGCGGATCCATTGACTTTCAATGGGTTCGTGGAAAAATCGCAAAATGCACAGTTTTGCAGCCGCATCCGTGATCCGTGTTTCCTGTCCGTCAAAAAAATATGACCTGTCCTATTTTTTTGACAACGGTTCACGGACCCATTCAAGTCAATGGGTCCGTGAAAGAACACGGATGCACACAAGATTGGCGTCCGTGGCCGTAGGTTACTTTCATACAGACGGATCCGAAGATCCGTCTGCATAAAAGCTTTTTCAGAGCTGAGTTTTCACTTCGTGAAAACTCATATCCGACAGTATATTCTAACACAGAGGCGTTCCCATGGTGATGGGGACGCTTCTAGTTAGAATATACTACGAACTGTGTACATGACTGCTGCCTGGCAGCACCCGATCTCTTACAGGGGGCTGTGATCCGCACAATTAACCCCTCAGGTGCTGCACCTGAGGGGTTAATTGTGCATATCATAGCCCCCTATAAGAGATCAAGGGCTGTCAGGCAGCAGGGGGCAGACCCCCCTCCCTCCCCAGTTTTAATTTCATTGGTGGCCAGTGTGGCCCCCGCTCCCTCCCTCTATTGTATTATTTTCATTGGTGGCACAGTGTGCGGCACCTGAGGGGTTAATTGTGCGGATCACAGCCCCCTGTAAGAGATCGGGTGCTGCCAGGCAGCAGGGGGCAGTCATGTACACAGTTCTTAGTATATTCTAACTTGAAGCGTCCCCATCACCATGGGAACGCCTCTGTGTTAGAATATACTGTCGGATCTGAGTTTCACGATCTAACTCATATCCGACAGTATATTCTAACATAGAGGCGTTCCCATGGTTATGGGGACGCTTCAAGTTAAAATATACCATCGGATTGGAGAAAACTCTGATCCGATGGTATAATAGGGACTCCTGACTTTACATTGAAAGTCAATGGGGGACGGATCCGTTTGCAATTGCACCATATTGTGTCAACGTCAAACGGATCCGTCCCCATTGACTTGCATTGTAAGTCAGGACGGATCCGTTTGGGTCCCCACGGCCAGGCGGACACCAAAACGACTTTTTTTTCATGTCCGTGGATCCTCCAAAAATCAAGGAAGACCCACGGACGAAAAAAGGGTCACGGACCTACGGACCCCGTTTTTGCGGACCTTAAAAAAAAACGGTCGTGTGCATGAGGCCTAAGGCTGTTGTTTTGGTAGTGAACATAAAATGTACCTCTCACCAGTGGCATAGTGCGGGTTGCCAGCGCCTGGAACAAGTTAAGTACCCTAACTTGTGACAAGTGATTGCTGGGCCAACTTGAGGAAGAGGAGTAGACGCTTCTTCCCTTCACCACATAGCGCTCATTGAGCTCTGCACCAAGCAAAAGAAAAGCCAGAAGCAGTAACAGACTGGGGGTTCCTGACAGCTGGAGACCCATAGCAGCAGTAAACTGCTGTATGTTCAATGTATATTATACCATATAATACATGCAATGTGTACAGATATATATTCTATACAGCAGTGTACTGATATGTGAGGTACAAGGTATAATACATGCAGTGTGTACATATTCTATACAGCAGAGCTATATATTCTATACAGCAGTGTACTGATATGTGAGGTACAAGGTATAATACATGCAGTGTGTACAGATATATATTCTATACAGCAGAGCTATATATTCTATACAGTAGTGTACTGATATGTGAGGTACAAGGTATAATACATGCAGTGTGTACAGATATATATATATATACAGCAGTGTACTGATATGTGAGGTACGAGGTATAATGGATGCAGTGGTTACACACATATCAGTACACTGCTGTCAGTTGGTAGTATTAGTGTTAATATTAGGGTTAGGACACATGGAGAGAAAAGGGGAGCACTCCAGAGGGAGGACCTTATTCTACCTATTCCATTCTAGTTTCCACCCTGCATTTTTTTATTGAGGGGTAAAGGACCTTTGATGATGTCATCACAGGTTCTGCAGCTGCACTATCCGAACCTAGGGCCTACACCATTGTCAGTGCAGTTCCTTTACTGGTATACAGTTCAGGACCTGTGATGATGTCATCACAGGTCCCTTAGCTTCCTTAGGCTCCAAACTGAACTAAAGACGCAGGGTTTGCATCATTAGTGCAGTTAATGTAAAGTCGTGTCAGGCTGCCGAGCACCCCCTGGCAGTTTGGCAGTCGCCCCAGTCTCCCAACACTACCCCCTCCCACCCCCATCCTCTGTATTAGGCCTCTTGCACACAAATGTTTTTTTATTCCGTTTGTGTTTAGTTTTTTTGCGTTCCGTATACGGACTGTATACGGAACCATTCATTTCAATTGATCCGCAAAAAAAAACGGAAGGTACTCCGTATGCCTTCCATTTCTGTATTTCAGTTGTTCCGTTCAAAGATAGAACATGTCTTATTATTGTCCACATAACGGACAAGGATAGTACTGTTCTATCAGGGGCCAGCTGTTCCGTTCCGCAAAAAATGGAATGCACACGGACCGCAAAATACTGAAAAAGCCATACGGTCGTGTGCAAGAGGCCTTACACTATTTTGTCCAATAGGTTTATATTAATCTAGGATGTGTTCCATCAATTCTGCAAGCTTACATTTTATGTGAGGCAATAGTTCGGACTTCAAAAAACCCTTTTACCGAACTCGGGTTCGGTTCCAAGGTGCCACTTAGAACCGAAACCGAGTTCGGTAAAAGGTTTTTTACAGTAGAAATATAATTTTCGAATTTATTACCCGAAGACTCGTGAGACTTATCGAAGTAATAACTTCGGCTCATCGGAGCCAATACACACGTTAGTCATCCCTAGTTACGACCACCCTGCCATCCATCAGTGGTGGTCGTGCTTGCACACTGTAGGAAAAAGTGCCAGACCCTCTGGAGGACTGGACTGTGGGAGCTCAAATAGGCTGTTGCTTTTTTCTATAGTGTGACTGTGCAAGAACGGCCTCCACTGCTGGATTGCAAGGTGGTCGTAACAACGGAAACGAGCAGTGTATAATGTGATGGAAAAATGAATCCAGCCAGCAAAGGAGGCAATATAGACAATCACAATACATTAGTAAGTGCCTTGTATTAACTTTCTCTACATAATAAATGCCACCTGCTGAAGTGACACAACCCCCTTAAGGTACCACACCTGCCCATAGCAACCCCATCCATCCCCCTAAAAAAAAGTAAATGAAATTCAAGCTTACAGGGAGTCCACTTTGCTGTGTATGCGCTGCACATTGAGCACATGCACAGTGAATTGGGCTGCACCATCCTCTGCTTCATGAGCGCAGTTTACAAGAGGCTAATGTCGCTAGAGAAGTCCTGGACATTTTGCTGCACATCGTGCACGTGCGCAGTGAAGGAAGGTGCACTGTCCTGGACTCTTCTCCTAGTAATTTTGAATTTCAAGCTTTATTCTGCAGGCACAAATGGGTTTACTATGGGCAGGGTTGGGACCCTGTATATACTGGAAGTATCAAGATAACCTTGGTCCTGCAGCCACTTCTGTAGTGAGCAGGAGAGCCTGAAAGACTCGTGAGCAATTCATGAACGTTTCTTTGCTAAGATGCAAAAATCAGAACACAAGTCACAAGTGGGGTCATTTACCAAACTGGTGTAAAGTAGAACTGGCTTAGTTGCCCATAGCAACCAATCAGATTTTACCTTTCATTTTCCAAATGAGCTATGAAATCTGATTGGTTCCTATGGGCATCTTTTTGCCTTTTACAAAACTAGAAGCTATATGAATAAAGCCACAATCTAGATCTAAGTTTGGGTTATCACTTTCCTTTACTTGGCACTGGGCTCTGATGTACACCCTTGTACTGAATAGCAGACGTACCCCCAGATCTTTACATAAGTGGTTACCTGCAGCTCGTTTTGTGGTTGATCCGTAGTTTTGTCCTGTAGAGCTCCTTCACAAATTAATTTGGACTGACATTTGCCGTTCAGAAAACACATTTTGTTATTTATTTTTTGCATGTTCCGAGTTTTTATAGCATTTTTATTGCCATTTGTTCACCATTTGTTCAAAAACGGATCCGCAAAAAATATGGATGGCGTTGATATTTATGCCTATATGTTGTCATTTACTTGCGATGCCTGCTCGAAAATGAAACTACCATGCTTGCTGCAGCTGGCTTGTGGTACAGAGGTGTACAAACATCACATTCCACACATTTTCATTTTCTAATTTTTGTCAACATGTCAACCGAAAGGGCAAGCAGGGCTTCCTTTGTTTAACCCATAGTATACCAGCACCGTACATGTACAGCGCTGGAAACTGGGACAGAAATCCCAGCGCCGTACAGCTACAGCACTCTGATCGGGCGGGCGCAGGAGCTGCACCCGCCCGATCAGCTGCAGGGGTCCGGCAGTCACTGATAGTCACTGACGCGCTGATGTGACGGGGACCCTTAGGCATCGTGGCTGCCATCCATGTGAGCATGTGAGATCCAGCCCCCTGATCTCACAGGAAGCAGGCTGAAGTGTATTACAGTGTGTAATACACTTACAACCAATGCAACACAATACAGAAGTATTGTAATGCATTGTAAAGGGGATCAAACTCCCAAAAGTTAAAGTCCCAGAGTGGGACAAAAAATAAAGTGAAAAAAATAACTGAAAAAATAAAGTTTTACAAAAAAATTAAACGTTTCAAGTAAAAAAAAGCGTCCTTTTCCCAAAATAAAGTAAATTAAATATGGGAAATAGGGAAAAAAAGTAGACATATTAGGTATAGCCGCGTCCATATCGACCGGCTCTATAAAAATATCACATGATCCACCCATCAGGTGAACGCTGTAAAAAAATAAAAACAGTGTCAAAAAGCCATTTTCTGGTCACCTTGGCTCACAAAAAGTGTAATACCAAGTGATAAAAAAAGTGTTATGTAGCCCCAAATGGTACCAATCAAACAGTCATCTCATCCCTCAAAAAATGAGCTCCTACCTAAGACAATCGCCCAAAAAAATAGGGCTTTCAGAAAATGGCAACACAAAAACAATATTTTATTCATTTCAAAAATATTTTCACTGTGTAAAACTTAACAAAAGTAAAAATTATAGACATATTGGGTATCGCCGCGTCTGTAACAACCTTCTCTATAAAAAATATCACATTATATGCCCCCTCAAGTGAATGCTGTAAAAAAAAATTTAAAACGATGCCAAAACAGCCATTTTTTTACCTTGCCTCCCAAAAAGTGTAATACCAAGTGATCAAAAATCTTATGTACCCCAAAATGGTACCAAACCATCATCTCATCCCGCAAAAAATGAGCCCATACCTAAGACAAGCACCCAAAAAATATAAAAAATAGGGCTCTCAGAACAACACAAAAACAAGATGTTATTCTGTTAAAAAATGATTTCACTGTATAAAACTTAACAAAAATAAAAATGATAGACATATTAGGTATCGTCGCGTTTGTAACAACCTTCTCTATAAAAATATCACATTATATGCCCCCTCAGGTGAATGCTTTAAAAAAAAATTATAATATGCCAAAACAGCAATTTTTTTCACCTTGCCTCACAAAAAGTTTAATACCAAGCAATCAAAAAGTCTTATTTACCCCAAAATGGTACTAATCAAACCGTCACCTCATCCCGCAAAAAATGAGCCCCCACATAAGACAATCACCTAAAAAAAAAAAAACAATCGCACCGATAAACCTATCCATCAAAATCTGCGCTGAAAAAGCCATATAGCGCTCCTTCCTTTCTGAGTCCTGCCATGTGTCCCCGAAGCAGATTACCACCACATATGGGGTGTTGCCGTATTCAAGAGAAAATGGGTAATAAATTATGGTGTGCTTTTTCGCCTGTTACGCCTTGTGAAAATGAAAAAGTTGGGGCTAAAGCAACATTTTATTGGAAGAAACAAAACTTTTCATTTTTACAGCCAAGTGTTTCCAAATTCCGTAAAACGCTTAGAGGGTCAAAGTGCTCAGTACCTCACTTAATATATTTTTTAAGGGGTGTAGTTTCCAAAATGTGGTCACTTTTTGAGGGTTTCCAATGTAGGAATACGTCAGGGTCTCTTCAAATACAAAATGGTGCCTAAAAACCATTCTAGCGAAGCCTGCCTCCAAAATCCATATGGCGCCCCTATCCTTTTGACCACTGTTACGTGCCCATAGAGCAGTTTACCGCCACATATGGGGTATTTCTGTAAACTGCAGAATCAGAGTAATATATATTGAGGTTTATTTTGCTGCTAACCCTTGCTGTGTTGCAAGAAAAAATTGATTAACAAAAAATCTACCAAAAAGAGTGACATTTTGAAATTTCTCCTCCATTTTCCTTTAATTCTTGTGGAACACCTCAACGGTTAACAAAGTTTGTAACATCAGTTTTGAATAATTTGAGGGGTGTAGTTTCTAAAATGGGGTCATTTATGGGTAGTTTACATTACGTAAGCCCCTCAAAACCACTTTATAACTGAATTGGTGCTTAAAAAAATGTTTTTTGAAATTTTGTTGAAAATTTGAAAAATAGCTTCTAAACTTCTAAGCCTTCTAATGTCCTAAAAAAATAGTGACATTTACAAAAATTGACGACATAAAGCAGACATATGGGGAATGTTGATTGATAACCATTTTATGAGGTATTACTATCTGTCTTAAAAGTAGAGACATTCAAATTTAGAAAATTGTGAATTTTTCCAAATTTATGATAAATTTTGGATTATTTTATAAATAAAGGTGAAATATATCGACTCAAATTTACCACTGTCATGAAGTACAATGTGTCACGAGAAAACAGTCTCAGAATGGCTTGGATTAGTAAAAGCGTTCCAAAGTTATTACCACATAAAATGGCACATGTCAGATTTGCAAACATCGGCCTGGGATTTAAGGTGAAAAGTGGCTCGGTACTGAAAGGGTTAAACAAGGTCCTTCAAAACATTTGAGAAAATGTTGCCCAATTACTTTGCTTCCTGCAATTTCTGAGGCATTCAGCAAGGATTTTAAAAACAAGTTATGAAACATCTGCAAATCTGAATTAGAGACAACAAGCAATACATTTTTAAAGCAGAAGAACAGCTAAGGTAGGGTTCAGCGGGGACACCAGTGTGACGTTTCATGAGGCTAAGACGACTGTTTTCCTGTTTTCCTCAGATTTGCCTCTTGTTTTTCCTCTGAGCCGTTTATAGACGATTGAGGCCAGCTTCTGAATGTTGTTTGTGCTGCCGTCCAATAATGCTGGGTCCGTTTTTCAAATTAATTATATCTCAGAAATGGTCTATCAACTGTACGTTCAGTCAAGCTGTTTTCCGCATCAGAGTGGCTGGGTGACTGGGGTCAGATGATTAAAGTAATAAGAACCTTCACCTGAAGGCAACATTTGGCCAATATGTCAAGGACCATAATTGAAAGCATTTTGTCTCATTCATGTAGTAGAAGAATACCTCTTGTTTTGCTGCTGTCAGACCCCTTTCAATCTTTTGGAACTTGAGAGTCACTGTTGGCTGTTGTCCTCTATCATCTTCTGCTCCACATGCCGAGAATGCTTGCAGTGTGGGGCGGAATGGATCAATTACTGACTCACAGGACTAATCATGTAGACAATATAAACTTACCACCCCCTTGGAAGTTACTTTGAAATTTTTGGTACAAGTGGTGGCTGCACTGTACTTCTGTCATAGGGCCAATTAAAACTAAACATTCATAGTATAATTCATAGTATCCAATGCAGCTACACAAAATAGGAGCTTTTAAGCATAGAAAAAATATATTGCCTCTGTATGAAATCAGATGTACACTAAGGTACAGTTTTAGACACATGGTAGTCTATGGGCGCTCTATTATGTATCCTTAAAGAGGTTGTGCCACCAAATTAAATATTAGTTCAGTATAAGGGCTCTTTCACACTTGCGTTCTTTTCTTCCGGCATAGAGTTCCGTCGTCGGGGCTCTATGCCGGAAGAATCCTGATCAGGATTATCTAGGGGTGCACCGAAATGAAAATTCTTGTCCGAAACCGAAAATTCAGGATGCCCTTGACCGAAAACCGAAACCGAAACTGCCTTTTTGCCCAAATACTTTTAAAATACTTTTTTTTTAATGATTTTATTAATAATTCTTTTTCATGAATGAAATTCATCTGTGGGTGGCGCTGTTATGGAGAGGGGGATCTGTGGGTGGCGCTGTTATGGAGAGGGGGATCTGTGGGTGGCGCTGTTATGGAGAGGGGGATCTGTGGGTGGCGCTGTTATGGAGAGGGGGATCTGTGGGTGGCGCTCTGGAAAGGGGGATCTGTGGGTGGCGCTATGGAGAGGGGGATCTGTGGGTGGCGCTGTTATGGAGAGGGGGATCTGTGGGTGGCGCTGTTATGGAGAGGGGGATCTGTGGGTGGCGCTGTTATGGAGAGGGGGATCTGTGGGTGGCGCTATGGAAAGGGGGATCTGTGGGTGGCGCTATGGAGAGGGGGATCTGTGGGTGGCGCTGTTATGGAGAGGGGGATCTGTGGGTGGCGCTGTTATGGAGAGGGGGATCTGTGGGTGGCGCTGTTATGGAGAGGGGGATATGTGGGTGGCGCTGTTATGGAGAGGGGGATCTGTGGGTGGCGCTGTTATGGAGAGGGGGATCTGTGGGTGGCGCTGTTATGGAGAGGGGGATCTGTGGGTGGCGCTGTTATGGAGAGGGGGATCTGTGGGTGGCGCTGTTATGGAGAGGGGGGATCTGTGGGTGGCGCTGTTATGGAGAGGGGGATCTGTGGGTGGCGCTGTTATGGAGAGGGGGATCTGTGCACTGTTATGGAAAGGGGATATGTGCACTGTTATGGGCATAACAGTGCACAGATCCCTTTCCCCATAACAGTGCACAGATCCCCCCTCCCCATAGCAGTGCACAGATCCCCCCTCCCCATAGCAGTGCCATAGACCGATCCCCCTACCCATAACAGCCCCGGCCCTGCTGCTCACAGCATCACTCACTGCATCTTTATTTTACCTTACAATCGTGAGGCTCCAGTAACTAACAACTCTGCAGGCAGAGCGGAGGGCGGCGTAACGTCACTTACTCACGTGACGCACCTGCTCCGCCCACTTTATGAATGAAGGAGGCGGAGCAGGCGCGTCACGTGAGTAAGTGACGTTACGCCGCCCTCCGCTCTGCCTGCAGAGTTGTTAGTTACTGGAGCCTCACGATTGTAAGGTAAAATAAAGATGCAGTGACAAAGTAAACCGCCCGCCCGCAGATGGTGGGTGACAAATCCCACACCCCATATTTTCGGCCGATATGTAACAATATCGGCCGAAGTGGATTAGGTGCATTTTCGGCCAATATTTTCAGCTGCCGAAATTTCGGTGCACCCCTAGGATTATCCCAATGCATTCTGAATGGAGAGAAATCCGTTCAGGATGCATCAGGATGTCTTCAGTTCCGGACCGGAACGTTTTTTGGCCGGAGAAAATACTGCGCTTTTTGCTCCGGCCAAAAATCCTGAACACTTGCCGCAAGGCCGGATCCGGAATTAATGCCCATTAAAAGGCATTAATCCGGATCCGGCCTTAAGCTAAACGTCGTTTCGGCGCATTGCCGGATCCGACGTTTAGCTTTTTCTGAATGGTTACCATGGCTGCCAAGACGCTAAAGTCCTGGCTGCCATAGTAGTAGTGGGGAGCGGGGGAGCAGTATACTTACCGTCCATGCGGCTCCCCGGGCGCTCCAGAGTGACGTCAGAGCGCCCCACGCTCATGGATGACATGTCGGATGGATCACGTCATCCATGCGCATGGGCCGCTCTGACGTCATTCTGGAGCGCCCAGGGAGCCGCACGGACTGTAAGTATACTGCTCCCCCGCTTCCCACTACTACTATGGCAGCCAGGACTTTAATAGCGTCCTGGGTGCCATAGTAACACTGAACGCATTTTGAAGACGGATCCGTCTTCAAATGCTTTCAATTCACTTGCGTTTTTCCGGATCCGGCGTGTAATTCCGGCAAATGGAGTACACGCCGGTTCCGGACAACACAAGTGTGAAAGGGCCCTAATTCAGTGTGAAAAATACTTCAGTTTTTTACTGTATGTCCTTACCGTATAGTCTCTTTACTTCATTATAATGGCACCCCTTGGTGTTTAATCTGTATAGTAATGTGCATGTCCACCTGTTGAGGTGGTTGCACATGCTCAGTTCCAACTTTAGTTAAACTTCCACTGGCCATATCTACTGTTAGAAGCTGTGACAGTTACATGGGATAGCACGGCAGCAGAAAGGACATCCTCCCCCACTTCCCCCAGAAAACAAGAAAAGACACAACCCTTGAGAAAGGACATGTCTCCTAAACTGGACCAGAAAGGACACCCCCCGAGCTGCTAGCCTGAAGAGACAGTAGCAGAGCAATTGGAACAATGAATGGTGAAAGCTCTGGACCCTTGTGAGGTACAGGGTTGGTTTTAGCTATAGTAGAAAGAGATTGTCATGTACTTTATGATGTCTGATTTTCATTTTTTACTTCAGTCATGGGATAATGCGACCATGCACATGAGCCTTCAGTCCAGTGGCATAACTAGAACTGACTGGGCCCCAGAGCAAATATTTTAAAGCCCACACCCCCAGCAATTTCTTTGCAACCCCCAACTCACGTGCAACCCCTTCTCCTGTGACTAGTTAAGATCTAGCTCTCAGACAAGGCTCAGCAGCCGCTCCGTCTGTTCCCTACAATGTCACTGTATATAATATTATTGTATAATATTGTTGAGGGGTCCTGACAATAAAATATTTTAGTCCTCCTACCGAGGGGGCCCCCAAAGAACCTGCTTCCCTTATAGCTATGCCCCTGCTTAAGACTCGTGTCTATAATGTTCCTTGACTAAATTGCCAAATCTTAGAACATTTGCGAATCGTATGCAATCTTTTTTTTAAAACTCCATGCTAATCTATATTCCATTGATTTATTAAAAAAAACAAGTAAGAAACCCTTATTTTGAAAATAAATCTACCTTTCCCTGTTTGTCAAGTCACTTTTATATGAAAACACATTAAAGTTAGTTACTATTTAATGAAAAGCTCAAGAAAGTAGAATCTGGATAACTGGTGACAATGCATTTTTGGGGTTATTTATTAATCTTCTTAAACTCAAATACTTGTTTGGTCACTTTCTGTGCCCACGCACCACCTTTTTATTCATGTGGCATGTTAGCAGGTACCCATAGAACAAATAGAGTGCCCAAACTGTGTCAAAGAGAAAGATATCCATGAAGAAAAGAATCGAGGACATGAAAGTGAGTATTAGGTAGAAAAGAAGAGAGAGGACTATTGATTTTAAAAACCAAAGCAACAATGTTTATGCAGATATAGTTAGTGATTAAATATGGCGCATCTGGCTATGTATATGACAGTGTGTGATACTGATGGTGGGGACATCAAAAGACACGGGCGTGAATTTTCTGGTGTGACAACAGTACAAAACATCTGTGTCCCACAAGACATGCATACAGGTCCTAGGGCAGGGATCAGCAACCTTCGGCACTCCATCTGTTGTGAAACTACAATTCCCAGCATGCTCCATTCATGTCTATGTGCGTTATTAGAAGAGCAGAGCAAGTATGCATACTGGGAGTTGTAGTTTCACAACAGCTGGAGTGCCGGAGGTTGCCCACCCCTGTCCTAGGGAAAGCAGGTGCAAGTTAAATGGGAGTAGGAAACAATACCTTGTATTATAGTCATTATATCACAATGTTGCTCTTATGTATGTAGTGCTTAAAAGCAGTAAATGTGGTAAAATAGTTTATACTTACCAGGTAATTCCTCCTGTTACTCCAGCAATTTTGCTGTGTTGGTCCCACCAGTCATGGTTGACTTATTCTGCAGTGATGACCTGTCATGTGTGTGTCCATAGCTAATCACTGGCCTCGCCGGTCTTTTGCCGGACATACAGGCATTATTGATAGGACTCCAGTGGTCACATGCACATGTATTACATGTCATCCCTACAAGTAAGTAAATAAGTAGGGGCCACCAAATTTTTTGTGCTGGAGTGATAGGGGATTTGCCAAGTGAATCTATGTTATGTTTTTATTTTACCATTTAGTAAATGTTTTCTACTGCTCTGGACAACCCCCTTAAAGAGGAAAACTTGAGTTGACTTCAACAGTGTCACAAGGTGGATTTTAAGTAATAGTGTGGTGTTGACTCAAGTACAGCAGAAGTCACTTGGAAGGACTGAGCGCATGCCCTTGGTGCAGTGCTCTCAGGTGTAATGGGCACTGTTAGAATAAAACAATCTAATGTTAACTACAAGAGAGGTGTCCTCCAGTGGACGGGAGGGTGATCTCGCTGCACAGGACACCTGTTGCTTCAGAGACTAAAGGTCCCTTTACATGGGACGACAGAGCAGCAGATTGTCGGGAAGGACCCGTTCCTTCCCGATAATCGCCTGCTCATCAGCAGAGGAGAACACTGCATTTACATGCATCAATCTCCTCCAGAGTATGGGAAGGAGCGATCGCTAATGCCATCGCTCTTTCCCATACTAACTCGTTTGGTGCAGTGCTCCAGACAAAAAAAAATTACCAGGAGCCATTGGCTCCTAAACTAAAGAATTTAGGAGCCAAATTTAATTTTTTAGTCGCCAAATTTAAAATGCATATAATTAAAAAAAAAGGACTTTGAGAAGATGAGACGCAGGTGACAGTAGTGAGCCAGCACTACATATAGGAGAAAACAGCACCACATACCTCTCACATCCAGGGACATCTTCTGGGGGACAAGGTGACTAAAAATGGCGAATTGCGTGGTTTAGAGGTTTTTTTTCTGTTGCGGCCTTCACCGGCCTTCATTAATATTTTAATAGCTCACACTTTTTGGGACGTGGCGATATGTAATATGTTTATTCTTTATTGTTTGTAAATTTTATATGTAAAACTGGGAAGGATGCCATTTAAACTTTTAGTATTTTGGTGTTTTTTTTAAACTTTTTATTTAATAACCATTTCTTCCCTTAGGGACTAGAACCTGGATCTTTTCATCCCTTGTGCTATTCACCCTGATAGAGATCTATCAGGGTGAATAGGATCTCACACATCTCCCTGCTGCCCTGTGCTCGGTGCACACAGCAGCAGGGAGCTGAACATGGCAGCCAGGGCTTCAGTAGCGTCCTGGCTGCCATGGTAACGATCTGAGCCCCAGCAGTGTAATCTGCCACTGCCACCAACAATGAAGGGGATGGGACCCTGTGGCCACCATATAACAATGGGGGGGGACTTGTGGCCAGTGATAATGGGGGGGGGGAGAGGCTTTGGGGGGGCGCACTGCACCACCAATGAATGTAATTAAAGAGGACCTTTCATGGGTCCAAAGAATATGAACTTAGTAGCAGGCTGCATAGAGCGGCGCCCAGGGATCTAAGTGCACTTACTATTATTCCTGGGCGCCGCTCCGTTCGCCCCCGCTGTGGCCCCCAGTATTTTCAACATTCAGAGCAAGGAGGAGGAGACGCCAGTGTCTCTCCTTCTCCCTGACAGCAGCGCTGTCCAATCACAGCGCAGAGCTCAGAGCCAGGGAGTTGTTTTTTTTTCTCCCTGGCTCTGAGCTCTGCGCTGTGATTGGACAGCGCTGCTGTCAGGGAGACGTAGAGACACTGGCGTCTCCTCCTCCTTGCTCTGAATGTTGAAAATACCGGGGGCCACAGCGGGCGAACGGAGCGGCGCCCAGGAATAATAGTAAATGCACTTAGATCCCTGGGCACCTCTCTATGCAGCCTGCTACTAAGTTCATATTCTTTGGACCCACGAAAGGTCCTCTTTAACTCCTTTATACAATTGTCTGCAGCGGTATCACAGACCCGGCAGCCGGCCTCAATAACAGGGCATGCGATCTGTGGCTCCTGAGGGGTTAATTGCCGCGGATCGCATGCCCTGTTATTGAGGCCGGGTGCCGGGTCTGTGATACCGCTGCCTATACTTATGTTTTACATTCATTGGTGGCGCAGTGGTGACAGCTCCTCCTCTCCTCCTCCCCTGCTATCTCCCCATTGGTGGTAGTGGCGGCCGCGTCACAGTGGAGAGGGAGGGACTCCTTCCTTCTCCACTGTGCTACTGAAGAGAACTTAGGCTGCGCAGGATCGCGGAGGTACAGTCGCAAATGGCGACAAGACTAAAAAGTCTTGTCGCCATCTGCAAATTTTAAGTCGCATTGGCGACCGTTTTGGTCGCCATCTGGAGCCCTGTGGTGGCAGAAGATCATGTTTACACAGTGCGATCTGCTGCCGGCAACGATGATTTTTGTGTGCTCACAAGTGATAGAATTACCCAATGAACGAGCGTTTTGCTCCTTCATCGAGTAATCATAAGTACATTTACACCTAAATATACCGTAATCACTAACAAGCATTCCTATGAACGTTTGGTAGCGATTATCTTTGGGATTCTCGGCCCTTCTAAAGGGCCATTAAGAAGCAGAGAACTGTGTAGCTTTGGAAAACTTTGTGAATTTTCACATTTGAATCCCTCTGCTTTTAAGACAGATAATGATACCTCACAAAATAGTTATTAATTAAAATTCACTATATGTCTACTTTATGTTGCCCTTATTTTCTAAATGTCATTTTATTTTAGGACGTTACAAGGCATAGAATTTTAGAAGCAATTTGTCAAATTTCCAAGAAGATTTCAAAAACTACTTTTAAAGGGCCAGTTCAGTTCTGAAGTGACTTTGAGGTGCTTACATAACATAAACCAACCATAAATGAACCCATTTTAGAAACTGCACCCCTCAAATTATTCAAAATTTAAAATGAAAAATTAGAAACGTTGTTAGCCTTTTAGGTGCCCTGCAAAATGGAGCTGAAATTTTAAATTTTTTATTTTTTTTGCAGATTTCCCATTTTAATCAATTTTATTTTGTTTGTAACGGACAACAGCAAAAAAAGCATTAATATTTATTATTCTGATTCTGCAGTTTACAGAAACACCCCATATATGGGCACACTGCAGGATTCAGAAGGGAAGCAGCGCTATATGGCTTTCGGGTACCATGTGGCATTTGAAGAGACTCAGAGGTACTCCTTCAGTGGAAACCATGATAAGTGACCCCATCTTGAAAACTATACCCCTTAAGGAATTTTTCAAGTAGTGTACTGAGCACTTTGATCCAAGAAGCTTTTCATACAATTTGGAAACACTAAATTAAAAATTATATTTTTTCCAATAAAATGCTTTAGCCCCAAATTTTTCAATGTCATAAGTGGGGATGGGGGGGAGGAACAGGAGACAAAGCACCCCACAATTTCTTACCCACTTTCTCTTGAATACAGCAATACCCCATATGTCGTCGTAAGTTATTGTATGAGCACCCTACAGGACTCAGAAGGGAAGAAGCACTATATGGCTTTTAGAAGGCAGATTTTGCTGAACTGGTTCTCGGGCACTATATTGCATTTGAAGAGACCCTGAGGTGCCCCTACAGTGGAAACCCCCAGAAATGATCCCATTTTTGAAACTACACCCCTCAAGGAGTTGAATTTTTTTGAAGGGGTGTGGGGAGCACATTGCCCCAACAAGTGTTTCATAGAATTTAGAAAAACTGTGAAAATGAAAAATTTTATTTTTTACAGTAAAAGGCTGCTTTAATCCAAAATTTTGGGATTTATGCAACATTGGCTAACAGTAGCAGAAGCTCTAATATGACATAAAAAAGAGCCCCGCAAGAAGGGATCCCATTTTGGAAACTACACCCCTCAAGGAATTTTTCAAGGGTTGTAGTGAGCATTCTGACCCCACAGGTGTTTAGCAGATCTGAATGTGTAATGGATGGTGAAAATGAAAATTGCAATTTTTCCACAGATATGCGATTTCAGTGCCCAATATGGTGTTCCCAATTTGTGCCACTATGAAAAGTCAGCTTTCTAATTATTGCAGTGTTTCCTGTTTGGAGAAACACCCCACATGTGTCCCTGAACTGTAGTCTGTATACACGACAGGACTCCAAATTGAAAGTGCACCATGCACATTTGAGACCTACAGTCTTGTGAAAAAATTAGGACACCCTTTGAAAGCATGTGGTTTTTTGTAACATTTTTAATAAATGGTTATTTCATCTCCGTTTCAACAATACAGAGAGATTAAAGTAATCCGACTAAACAAAGAAAACTGAAGAAAAGTCTTTTCAAGATCTTCTGTAAATGTCATTCTACAAAAATGCCTATTCTAACTGAGGAAAAAGATAGGACACCCTTGCCCCTAATAGCGAGTGTTACCTCCTTTGGCTGAAATAACTGCAGTGAGACGGTTCTTGTAGCCATCTACCAGTCTTCGACATCGGTCTGAGGAAATTTTACCCCACTCCTCAATGCAGAACTTTTTCAGCTGTGAGATGTTTGAGGGGTTTCTTGCACGTACAGCCCTTTTCAAGTCACCCCACAGCATCTCAATGGGATTCAAATCTGGACTTTGACTTGGCCATTCCAGGACTCTCCATTTCTTCTTTTTCAGCCAATCTTTGGTTGATTTACTAGTATGTTTTGGGTCATTGTCATGTTGCATGGTCCAGTTCCGCTTCAGCTTTAATTTTCTAACTGATGGTCTCACATGTTCTTCAAGCACCTTCTGATACACAGTAGAATTCATCGTGGATTCTATGATGGTGAGCTGACCAGGTCCTGCTGCAGCAAAGCAGCCCCAAACCATGACACTTCCACCTCCATGCTTCACAGTTGGTATGAGGTTCTTTTCTTGGAATGCTGTGTTTGGTTTACGCCAAACATGTCCTCTGCTGTTGTGTCCAAATAATTCAATTTTGGACTCATCTGTCCAAAGAACATTATTCCAGAAGTCCTGGTCTTTGTCAACTTTATCGCTGGCAAATGTCAGTCTGGCCTCGATGTTTCTCTTGGAAAGCAAAGGTTTCCTCCTTGCACACCTCCCATGCAAGTTAAACTTGTACAGTCTCTTTCTGATTGTAGAGGCATGTACTTCTACATCAACAGTAGCCAGAGCCTGCTGTAGTTCTCGAGATGACACTTTAGGGTTTTTGGATACCTCTTTTAGCATCTTGCGGTCTGCTCTTGGGGTGAACTTGCTGGGGCGACCAGTCCTGGGCATGTTGGCAGTTGTTTTGAAAGCCCTCCACTTGTAGACTATCTTCCGGACAGTGGAATGGCTGATTTCAAAATCTTTTGAGATCTTTTTAAATCCCTTCCCAGACTCATAGGCTGCTACAATCTTTTTTCTGAAGTCTTCTGACAGCTCTTTTGCTCTCACCATGGTGCTCACTCTCACTTCAACAGTCAGGAGCACACCAAACTAAATGTCTGAGGTTTAAATAGGGCAAGCCTCATTCAACATGCAGAGTAACGATCTACTAATTATGTGCACCTGGTGTGATATACCTGTGTGAGATCTGAGCCAATTTAAGAGGGAATACATGTGAGGGTGTCCTATCTTTTTCCTCAGTTAGAATAGGCATTTTTGTAGAATGACATTTACAGAAGATCTTGAAAAGACTTTTCTTCAGTTTTCTTTGTTTAGTTGGATTACTTTAATCTCTCTGTATTGTTGAAACGGAGATGAAATAACCATTTATTAAAAATGTTACAAAAAACCACATGCTTTCAAAGGGTGTCCTAATTTTTTCACATGACTGTAAGTTGGTGATTTACACAGTATCAGTTATCAATTGCTGAGGCCCTGATGTGAAATTAAAAATAGCCCCCATTCAGTGACCTCATTTTGGAAACTACACCCCTCAAGGAATTTTTCAAGGGGTGTAGGGAGTATTTTGACCCCACAGGTGTTTTCCAGAAATGCATGAGTAGTGGGTGGTGAAATATGAATTACTGGACACATTAAGGATAAAATTAATAATCCATGGAGTGGTACACTTTAAAGAATTCCTTTATGCACAGACCAGGTTTTTTCAGGGCAGGTTCACAATGATAAATGGTGTCCTTTTGTATCCCTCTTTTGGAACACACTGTACTTATTTTTTGTGTCCTTCCTTGCTGTTTCGTGGGCTTCGCCAGGAGATTGTTGCTCGGGCACAACACAGAAACTCAGAAGTACTGGGGTCGTCCCCCTTAATCATGATGTCTTCAGACTAAAATAATTATCCCGTCTGACCGCAGAACGAAATAATATAAGCATTATACAGTGCCATCTGTACAATGTGAAGGCCAGCTTTTTGTACCACACCTTCGTTTTCTGCATGGCTAGGGTTGGATGATATCAAAAATATTCCTACGATAACGATATTAAGAAATTTATCGCGATAACGATATATATCGCGATAAATGCCCATTTAGAAGAAAAAAAACACTTGGGGCCACAAGGAGACATTATACTGTATGGGGGCAGCCACAAGGAGACGTTACACTGTATGGGGGCAGCCACAAGGAGACATTATACTGTATGGGGGCAGCCACAAGGAGACATTATACTGTATGGGGGCAGCCACAAGGAGACATTATACTGTATGGGGCGGCCACAAGGAGACGTTACACTGTATGGGGCGGCCACAAGGAGACATTACACTGTATGGGGCGGCCACAAGGAGACATTACACTGTATTGGGCGGCCACAAAGAGACGTTACACTGTATGGGGGCAGCCACAAGGAGACGTTATACTGTATGGGGCAGCCACAAGGAGACACTACTGTATGGGGCAGCCACAAGGAGACGTTACACTGTATGGGGCGGCCACAAGGAGACGTTACACTGTATGGGGCGGCCACAAGGAGACGTTACACTGTATGGGAACAGCCACAAGGAGACGTTATACTGTATGGGGGCAGCCACAAGGAGACGTTAATTGTTATACTTTTATATGTCATTTTTCACCATTTCGGGTATCTGTAACTAGTCAATTGACTTCTAGTAACAACAAAAACATTATAGGGTTAATTCAGCCCCTAGCCTCTGATCAGCCCCCCCAGCCTCTCATGTGCCCCCCAGCCTCTTCCTCTTATCAGGCCCCTCTGGTAACTAAACCCCCCCCCCCTAGTATTAATCATTGGTGGCAGTGGCCACAGTGTCCCCCTCCCCCCCATCATTGGTGACAGTCGGCAGTGCCCTGCCGACCCCGGTATTAATCATTGGTGGCAGTGGCCACAGGGTCCCCCTCCCATCATTGGTGGCAGTGGGCAGTTCCGATCGGAGTCCCAGCAGTGTAATGCTGGGGCTCCGATCGGTTACCATGGCAGCCAGGACGCTACTGAAGCTGCTATGGTATGTTAGTGAGCAGCATTATACTCACGTGCGCCATGGCCGCCGGTCGCTCCTTCTTCTGTCTGTGCGGCGCATTGCTAATGCTTATAGCATTAGCAATGCGCCGCTCATACCTATGAGAAGAAGGAGCGCCCGGCGGCCACTGCGCACGTGAGTATAATGCTGCCCACTAACATGCAGAGACTGAAGAACATTCCCGACCTCTGAGAGGACGCTGTGATCTGCGCAATTAACCCCTCAGGTGCCACACCTGAGGGGTTAATTGCGTGGATCACAGCGTCCTCTCAGAGGTCGGGTGCCGGGAATGCAAGTCACAGAATTCCTTCCCCCACGCCGCACTGCTAAGAGCGCCGCCGCAAGCGGCCGGCAGGTATCGGCAGTGGTATCGGGGACATTTGCACGAGTACAAGTACTCTGCAAATGTCCAGTATCGGTTCATGCTGGGGCGGGCAGCCGCGGACGCAGATTTAGAAGCGGTCAGCGCACTTGACCACTTCTATGATGTCACGAAATACCGCGGTAATTAGGAAACAGCGATATCACCGTTTTTTTAATACCGCAGTATATTGTGATACCGGTATATCGCCCAACCCTAAGCTGTACCTTGTGTAGGAGCAGGGGAGCCACTGTTCCCATGAATTGTGGTCAGTTCAAGGACAGAGAGCCCTGCTTTCAACCTTTCTGAGTGGTTGCCAAGCAGGAACTTAGGGAGGCCTCTCAGATTTTTTCATACCATTCCACAAGCTACAGTAGCCCCAGTGTTCTGCTGGGCAATAGTTATCCACATAGAGGTGGTAACCCTGATCCAGCAGTAGGTGCAGTAAGTCCCTTTAATGTGTATAGAGACTCATCTACACAGATCCTTTTTTGAAACTTGGTGCTAAAGTGGTCGAGGACAGGCATTATGCATTATCATGCTAATGAAGAATTTTTGGAATTGATGTGAATCAATTCTAGGACGTAGCTGTACAGTAAATTGGAGTGTGGTACAATATAGCTGTACTCTAATACTGTTACTTCTGGCTTTCTTACAAGGCCCATATGCAGCAATAACTTACTGGGCGTATAAATTAGTTTGGCTACTACAAAATGTACAAAATACTCAGAGAAAAAGATTTTGAAAAAATTAATTTCTGTGAAGCCTTTAGTGTTCACCTGGATTCCTGTGCTGCCCATAAACCCAGGAATTTAAAGCTGCTAATCCTCAGGGGGTGGGGTCCATAATGGGGTTAATTTTGGGGGCTTTCTCACCTGTTGTCCTGGGGCACCTTCTTGAGGATCCCCTATCACTGGGTGATGATTATGAGGAAGAGGATAAAAGGAATGTGGCATTCTCTTCTCACTTGCTGGCCATATGCGTATCAATGATGGCATGTAGCACCGGGGTGCCATCTCCCCATGTTTGTGTATTGCTGTGATTATTAAATAAAGATACAGTGGTTGTTTCTTATCTGTGCTGGATCCATTCTTTGGTGTTCAAGCGGCATATAGCATAGCCGCCAATAGGAGGGCTTACAGGTGACAGCAAACCCTGGTGTTCCCTGTCTAACCTCGGGGGTGAGACTGTCCATTTCAGCACCAATCACCCCCCTTCCTTTCTTCAAAGCCCACCTGCAGCGCCCTCACTAGCTGGTCAATCCGCAATAACTGCCCAATTGCTGCGATCTGGGGGTGGGGGGGGTACAACTTCACTGGGCCCTTAGCAAGATGGCTTGCTATCACGGAGAACCACCATCTTACCTCAGTCACCCTGTCTATAGACACAGTGATCAGATTTTCGTTGCGACATACATGTACGCCGCTGGTTCTGAAGGTGTTAAAAAAGCGGACCACGCAGACGTTTAAAGTTTCAGGGGGAAATTTATCACAGACCAGTGTAAAATGCCAGATGATGCGCCTAATTTATGGCGAGGTGCAGGCCTTGTCATATATTACGTGCATCGCCCAGCAGGCCATGGGCCCCTAGAGAACTGCTGTAGGTTTCTGTCTTTAGGCGCAAATTAAGATAAATGTGTGGCACTCGCTTGCCCTGCTGACACCCCACCATACCCCCTTTTCAGAAAGTGGCAAGGGTGGTGCAGAAGCACCACTTGCAACTAAATTTGTCACAAGTGGAGTTAACAAAGTCGCAAACAAAGTGCAACTTTTTTACACCACAATACAGACTTGGAGAGATGTTAAAGGGGTTATCCAACCGCTGTAAAGTCCCCCCTAATGCACAGGCCCCTCATATAGGTTATACGTACCCTTAGGGCTGCAGCAAACGATTATTTTAGTAATCAAGTATTCTATTGATTATTTTTACAATTAATCGAGTAATCTAATAAGAAAAACCTTCTTAAAATAACATATTGCTTTATAAAAACAATATTTTTATTTCTTACAGTGGTATAGCAAATAATTGCACACACATAAGGCTTCTTTCACAGCTGCAATATACATTCTGTCAGAAGAACAGCCATCCAGAATGTACCATATCTGGTATAGCTGGATTATCTGCCGGCTGCTGCAGCGATTGACTGTAATGGAATCCGGCCTTGTTACAGCATTCAGGCTGGGTTTTGGCCGGACAAAAAAAAAAAAGCTTTTGACGATACGCAGCATGTATGCCGGAACATGGCCAGATGGCCTTGGACCACATTATAGTAAATGAGAGCATATAGCTGGTTGTATCCGGCTATACCCAATACGGTATACTCCAGCAGGCTGTTCTTCTGCCAGAATTTGTATCTAAGGTTATGTTGTGAACTGTCAGTCTGTTCCGGTGGAGGAACAGACTGCCGGAGTTCACTGGCTGAATCTGTCATAGCTGGATGCCCATTGACTGTAATGGTGATGCCCCCCTTACTGCCTCCAATTTGAATACTCACCCACCCAATGTTCCCCCAATGAACAGAGCGGAGCACGTCTGCTCCAGTCTGGGCTCAGCAAAGCAGGCTTGATTACGTCATTGTATCTCGCCTGCCTATGCTCAACCAATGGCAGGGAGCCGACAACTCCCTGCTGCACCACTCTTTACTATTTTTATAGGAAGTGCTTGCAGTCCGCGTACTGAAACAGAAGAGTCATACTTACCTGCCTTAAATCCGTCTGTGCATGGGCCTGGTCACATGCACCGCTCCTGCCAATGAGTAGCTTCAGTGCTGACGTGCTGCTTGTGACCACATCACCGCTGAAGCCAGTCACTGCATGTGACTGTGACCATGTCCATGCACAGCCTGATGTAGAGGCAGAGGCAGCACGTAAGACTGCAGGTAAGTATGAATCCCGTGTGGACATGCCCTCAGTGTTTCCCTGCCCAGCAGCACTGTCACATATTGCAGCCTGCCCCATTCACTTGAATGCAGATGTGCTGCAGTTCCCTGCATGGCGGATGGCTGGGGCACCACTATGCAGAGAAACACTGTGACGGGTGCAGCATGAATCAGTGTTGCAGCCCCTTCAGCTCCTCTGAACACAAGAATGGGGGGTCTGTACCCCCAAAATGAATATAGCGCTGGTCAAGCATGCACACTGCAGCTTGACTGCAGTCAGATATAGCCGGGCGCGGTACTCAGCAATCTCTGACAGTCCCATAGAAAATGAATGGTGCGACGGTGTGCATGCTTGACCAGCCCTCCATTCATTCCAGGGTATGGGGGTCCCCATTCTTGTGATCAGTGGAGTCCCTAGCACTCAGACCCACTCTGATCTCATAGTAATGCCCTGTCCTGTGGATAGGGAATAACTTCTTACCATAATACCCTATTAAAGGGGTCCTCCTCTCAGATCAGCCTCTGTCCATAAGAAGACATGGATGTCATAGAGAGGGAGCCCCTATTAGGCCGAATGCACGCGGCTGTGAGCGGTCCGTGGTATGCCGGCCTGGATTCCTGCTGACAGCAGGAGCGCACGGCGTCATTGGTTGCTATGACGCTGTGCGCTTCATGCCGCCGCTGCACTACAGTAATACACTGGTAATATACCATCAAAAGCTGAGACCAGCAATTATATATACCGCACGGCCACAAAACATGAAACTCCTACAAAAGCAAAACCAACCCGCGGTAATGTCTTTATAAATCTTTATTGAACAAATATGCACACATACAAGATAAATAATTAAAACCCAGTAGGGAAATGCAGAGAAGTGTGGATAACCCCCCCCCCCCCCAATGGCAGTACGTATGTCAATACATAATAGTTGCATATAGTTACCGCTGCTTATGTGATACACCAAGAAATATCCAGAAAGGAATGAACCAATCAATATGCTATATGCCAGTCTCCTCAATGAATGCATAAATATACCACAGGCCTATAGAATTGAAACCTGAATAAGCATAACACTGTATAAAGTACCACTAACACTCGGTACTAACACATAAGAAGCGATAATAGCATAATGAATACATCGCAGATAACCAACCTGGCTGGAGGGACGGCCCGACGTCCGTTTCGCTCACTAGCTTTTTCACAGGACCCTGTTGTAAAAACCTCAAAAGCCCCTTGAAAACATAAGTAAAATGTGGAGATGAAAGTACATGTGAAGTCATTTCAAGCAGGGGAAGTCAGACCCAGTTGCACATACTGTACGTCTGTAATGCAATGTGTCACACGTCATAATGTGATACAATGTAAACGAATGGCTGGGGTAAGTTAGCTCTTCATTATTTAACCTTGCTTCAATGGAGGTTGCATTTGTTTATACTCCTTTTATAGTTGGCCATGATAAAGCTACAAAACACATGCAGCAGCAGTCAGCGGCGGCAATAAAAATATATATTTCTCTAGCATCTCGTCACCATAGGAACAAAGTGGGGAAATCAACAGCAGTTTTTTCTCAGCTAATTCTGAACAATATAATAACAGCTGTGGCATTTGAGAAAGAATTCACTGTGGAGGTTTCTGCAAGTTTACATTCATTTATTTCCTTCGTAACTGTACATGTCATGCTCATTAATACTATTTCAATAACGCCGCGTGCCATCTAACTAAATTTACAAAATGGAAGTGACCTATGTTACCTGGCAGAGAGTGGTCTTTTTGAAAAACAATTTATTAAAACTAGCGTAAAGAAATTTAGAGGAATTGTCCATAATGAGTCAGATAGAAACATGGATTGTACACTTCTTTGCACTATGCTTTTTTTTCAATAAATTACAAAAAATATTAATATATATAAATTATATATATATATATATATATATCTATTTAAAGTATTTTATGGGTCAGAATTTTCATGCAATGGTGGGTAGGTTGCTAGAGGGACCTGCCATTCCCTCCCCCACACCGGTACACCACTTTCTCCTAGCCTGAGGCAAACCCAGGCATAGCTACTGGGCTCATTAGGTTGCCTTTCCAAGCTGCGGATTTTGTTGCAGAATTTTCCACATCTGAAAATCTGTTCCAAAATCCACAGCGTGTGAAGGCGCCCTTAGTGCGGGCATACCTAAAGGCTAAAATGCTCTGTCAGTGTCAGAAGAGCCTGATCATGTGTTTACCTAGGTGAGGTGATGATTCTATTTAGTTAGCGCCCAGACGGGTAAGTACTTTATGTTGCTGTCCATGGTTTATTTTGCTGTGGAGTCACACAAGTGAACATATTACTTGGATGGGAGTGATGGACTTTTTTGAAACGGCTGAATCCTGTGAAAACTGTCATCACTGACCCCTGTTCACAAACGAATCTCAACTATATATATATATATATATAGTAAACTATTCACTAGAATTGCAATTTATTCAATGAAGGAGACATTTCCAAAATTGTTCATGGCGGTATGGTGATGGGCTTGCTCGCCAGACTGCACTAGCATTGTCCTTGCTATGATCCTACAGTTTACACCTATGTAATTTTCCCCAGAGGCATACATATTGTAAAAAAATGGTTGATGTGTAGGATTCACCCAACAGTAAGCACATTGCCATTAGCCTGGCTGCTAAAACACCCTGTGATCTGCGGTGATAGTCAGTGGAAGCTGCCAGCCATCCAAATTTCTACATGTAGTATTACACATTGTTCTTTGAAGCCCTATACCATAGTAGGGCATTTGCATGATTATTGTCATGATGGGTTCATCCATAAATAAATAATTAAATAAGTAATCTCTTTGCTGGAAGATTCAGCAAAGACATTTTTTTATTCAGTTGACTAGATCGGTTTTGACTCCACGTCATGCAGTGATAGTACCATGCAGAGGAAATGACTGTAAGCAGGATAAAATGATGCAGATATGATATGATCCACCGCCACATATTTTAGAAGCAATTCCAGCAAGTGCTCCTATAGCTGCATGTATTGGGTTGTCCACAATTTGTTGAGCTTCATATAATGTAAAAGACTATACAACACATGCATTTCTACACAGACCAGCCCTGATAGAAAGTGTTACTTTTTTCTATAAGGGTTTGTCTGTGTAGAAATGCATTTGATGGCCACCATTTTACATTATACGCAGCTCAGCACATGTACCCGTTTCTGTAGGGGCTAGTCTGTGGATCTATACATTTGCACAGAACGTATGGAGACTGGTACATGTCTGCTTAGAAAGCTAATCTACATATTGCTGCTTTATTCCCACACAATACATCATTATAAAGACACCAGTAATGCGTGTTAGCTTATAAGCATGGAAAAAAACACACATCTCTGTATAGTAATGCTATAGTTTGGTGGTTAAGTGATTTGTTTTGCATTTAGAGATCCCAGGTTTAAATCTTGGGAGAGGTTTGGAAGTTTTTTTTCTTCCATAAGAAAATTTTATATCCTTATCATATTGAGAATATTGTTTCTTAGAAAGTTAATAAATATTACTGGTTTCTTTATAATCATATATTGTGCCTGTAAATAAACCAGTAATGGGTTTTATCAACAACAAAAAAAAAAAGCTCTATTCTCAATATAGTAAGGCCTTTTTATTATGATTATTATTATTATTATTACTATTATTATGATATCATTATTTATTATAGTATAGCCTTTTAATGTGGTTTTAAATAAGAGAGAAGAAAATAACTGAAAGAAAATGTATAACTCTCCTAGGACTTAACCAAATCTCTTTTTATCGAGAAAGCATATAGTCAAATAGTGCAGTGGTATGACAAGCGCCATATGGCATCTGACAAGTATAGTCAAATACAACAGTATTCAAAACTTATGAGGTGGGGGAACACACAAAAACAAACAAGACTAACAAACAGGGAGGAAGAAATCACATATGAGAAGAAGGGAGGGTGGGAGGGGGGGGGGGTGTAGGTACAATAATTGAGGTGTCGCTCATTACATGATGAGGTCACTCAGTTCGCCGGGTGGCGATAAGCTTTCCAGGAGCTCCAAATGTCCAGGAAACGAGGGCGAGTGTGAGATTCCGAGTGAGACAGTTCTTCAAAACTGCATATCTGGTCGACTTTCTCTTGCCACATTAGCAGCGTAGGCGCAGAGTTGTTCTTCCACAACACAGGGATCAGCAGGCGGGCCGCAGTAAGAAGTAATGTTGGTAAGTTGTTCTTAGATGGGGTTAGGGACATGTTGGGGCACCAGAGCAGGACCAATTGTGCGTCTAGTCTTATAGGAGAGCCGCAAATTTGGCCGATTAGGCTCTCAATCTGTTTCCAGAAGGGACAGATTAGACTGCAGGACCACCATATGTGAGATAGGGATCCCTTCTCTGTTCCACACCGCCAGCACTGATCGGGTATCTCGTGGTTAAGATTGTGTAGGAATTCAGGTGTTTTGTACCAACGTGTCAGCAACTTAAAGGAATTTTCCTGAATTTTGATACAACGACTGAATCCATGAGAATTGGAGAGAATGAATGCTTTTTCAGGTTCTGAGAGGCGGTACGAGAGTTCCTTCTCCCAGGCGGGTATAAAGGATAGTACTGGAGGTGTGGAAGAAAGTAACTCCTTGTAAAGAGTTGACAGGGGCTTCTTCGGGGGGATCGGCATATCTAGTTTCTTTTCCAGCCAGGTGGGTTCTTCAGTGCAGATAGGAGGAAGTTTCAAAATCGCAATATCTTTGCGAAAGGCTGCAAGAGCCAGGAAGGATTGCTTTTGAACCTCAGGTAAGGCCTGAATTGCGTCCCATGCCAAGTCCCCAACCGTGGATATAATCTCCTGTAGGGTGAGGTTAGATAATCTATACCAAACACCTGAGGGGGCAGAGGTTTCGGGGTGTACTAAGTTTTGTAGGAGGTGTAGAGGGAGGTAGGGGCTAAGGAATCTGAGATCTTTAGATTTGTAGAGTTTAGCCCATTCTACTAGCATGCCTTTCCAAATAGGAGAGACAAAGGAGTGTGAGGGCGTGCAGCTACGAACCCCCCATAGGATGAGATTGTCCTTATATGTAATGAGGTCACGCTCCAAAGCTGTGCATAGGTTCGGGAAAGGAGGGAGAAACACCTATTCAGGTGCGTAGCTGTATAATACAGGTGGACATCGGGAAGGCCGAAGCCTCCAAACCTCTTTTCCCTCGTCAGTGTGGAGTAGGCTATCCTAGATGGTTTGTTCGTCCAGAGGAAAAGGGAGAATCTCCGCCGCAGCTCCGTGAAGCATGAGCGTGGGAACCATATGGGTAGTGTCTGCAGCAGGTATAGGAGTTTGGGGACAATGAAGGTCTTGAGGTAGTTCTTCCTGCCTATCCAAGAGATGAAGGGGAGTTTAACCTACTGTAGGTGGGATGTAATAGAATTAAGCATAGGGGTGTAGTTAAGGCTGAAAAGGTCATTCAGATTTGCAGAAATGTGAACTCCCAGAAATGTGATGTCCGGGTGGCCCAAGCGACGCAACAAGAGCGGGTTTACAGGTGACATTCAAGGCAAGGGATTTGCTATAGTTGATCTTGAAATTGGAGACCCAGCCAAATTCTTTAAATATAGAGTGTAGCCGGGGGAAGGATTTCTCAGGGTTGGTGGTCATGATCAGGAGGTCGTCCGCAAATGCAGCCGTGAGGTGCGTGTGGGAGGCTCTCCGAAGGCCTTCAATATCGGGATCTTGCCTGATTTTGCATAGAAGAGTTTCCATGACTATCACGAATAGGGAGGGGGAGAGAGGGCAACCTTGTCTAGTGCCATTAGTAATGGCAAAGGCGGGTGAAAGAATGCCGTTGACTTTGACCCTGGCAGAGGGGGCTGAGTATAGAGAAAGAATAGCCGAGATAAGTTGGTCAGGAAAGCCAAATTTCGACAAAGCCAGTAACATATACTGCCAGCTCACTCTGGCAAAAGCTTTCTCTGCATCAGTGCTTAGCAGAGCTTGCGGAGTAGAAGTAGGCCGTGCCCAGTTCATAAGATGAAGGAGGCGAACGGTGTTCTCATTTCCCTGTCTGCCAGAGACAAAGCCAACCTGTTCTTTGTGGATAACGTCTGGGAGACCTTTTTGAATCCGCTGAGCCAAAATCTTAGCCCACCATTTAATGTCCGTATTTAGCAGAGAGATAGGGCGGTAACTGCCGCAATGCAACGGGTCTTTGTTTTCTTTGTGAATAATGGTAATATGGGTTGTAAGTCATTGGGGAGGGAGGTGGCCACCGCCCAGGAGATAATTGCATAAAGAGCTAAATTGAGGGGCCAGGACAGTTTTAAAAGTTTTGTAATAAGAGATGGTGAAACCATCAGGGCCAGGACTACGACCGGAGGGGATAGTGGCCAGGACTTTCAGTACTTCGGGGCCGGATATGGGAGCTAGTAATTGGGAAGACTGGTCTGGGGATATAGAGGGGAGTTGAAGGGAGGAGAGGAACTTATTTGAGGCCTCCGCGATGGAACAGGGAGATGAGCCAGGAGGGGCCGGGAGATTGTAAAGGTCTTCGTAAAAGGCACAAAATGCCTTGGCTATGTCAGGGGTAGATTTAAGATGGTTGCCCGCAGCGTCCTTGATTGCCAGTATGAAGGAGTCAGAATATTGTTGTTTAGTTAGTGCCGCCATAAGTTTGTTCCCTCTGTCCCCGATGGAAACTTTATCTTTTTGTAGCAAGGAAATCACCTGGGATCTTTTGCACAGCTCGTTCAGGCCTCGAACATTAAGAGAGGAAACTACAAGAGAAGCCATTTTAAGTCAGTAGGAAAGCACATAGCAATCAGAAACTGAGCGTACCTGTTGAGGAACGGTTGAGATGTATGCATATATATCCATGCATGCCTGCAAACACGTGCGGGCATGTATGGTATATATGTGCATACATTAGACATAGCATCATGGGACGATGTGCGCAGATGTGCCCAGCATCTGCGCACGTCTGCCCATGGTGATCCCCAGGGGCTCATGCTGGCCCCTGTGGGAAATATGTGTCCCCTGATAATGTAGGGGCTTGTGCCCCCTGATGTAGGGGCTTGTGCCCCCTGATAATGTAGGGGCTTGTGCCCCCTGATAATGTAGGGGCTTGTGCCCCCTGATAATGTAGGGGCTGGTGCCCCCTGATAATGTAGGGGCTGGTGCCCCCTTATATTGTAGGGGCTGGTGCCCCCTTATCTGTGCCCCCTTATATACATGAATGTGGCCCCTTATGTGAGTTATAATCCCCCTTAGATATATATCCCCCCCCTCCTACAACTGAAACCAGGTGCATCAGTGTGAATGTGCCCCAAGCATTCGCACCGATGCAATCTGGCTAATTGCATCAGAATGACCGGACAAGGGTCCGGTCATCCTGATGGATACAAAGAGCTCAGATTCAACAGAATCTGAGCCCTTTGTTGTAATTATCCCCAGCGCCTCTGGAGATAATTACACATCATAGAAGAAGGGGAGAAGCCTCTCCTCCTTCTATTATGTGCATTCCGACAGTGCGATTACTATTGCACTGTCCGGAATGCTAGATGCAGCAGGCGGGAGATCAAAGGCTTCTCCCGCCTGTCTGCAGCGCGTCCCCGATGTGCTGGGCGGCGCAGTGACGTCATATCACTGCGCCGGCCCACGTGGATGATGGGGGCGCGCGCACGCCCCCTGGTGGCGCGGGAGTGCGGGCCGCCGGGGGATAAATATCCGGCGGCCCCGGCACTCAGGGTTCAGGATCGGGGCCCCCACCTGGTGAGCGCATCGGCGCTCAGGAACGCGGCCTCCACAAGGCCACTGACCGGACCCAGCCGCACTTACCCCCACTCCCTGCTGTGTCCCTGATCCCTGCTGTAACCCTGGTAAACATCAGCACTCACTTGCAAGTAACCCTTGCAGTGCTGAGTCTATAGTGTCTGTGGCCTGCACTCCCTTGCAGTGCCACCATTAACCCCGTAGGGACAGTGAGTACAGATGGGTGGGTTATTGTTAATATAACTTGTATGTGTGAACTGTGTAGTTAGTTTATGGGTGGAATTGGGAATGTGTAGTGTAGTTTAGGATTGTATATGTAGTGCTGTATTGTAGTGTACTGCGTGCGTAGTGTATTGTTAGTGTATTGTTAATAAATACCGTTATATTTGTAACTATCTGTGTAACGTGTAGTTATTGGCGATAGTTAGTAAGGCGCATGCAGTTAGCATAAGTGATCAGTGTAAAGTATAGCGAAAGTATTGTGTTATTATGATATAAAGGCATAAATGGGCGGAGTTATCACTAGATGGCTCCTCCCATTTATGAATATTAATTATCGATATTTGCATAAATATTGGTGATTAATATTCTCCCTTTACAGTACCAAATAAGAACATAAGGATGGGATAAGAGGACACAAGAGGGGGAACACATGAGGGCAAAAGAAGGTAGACAATAAGGCAAACAGTGAGTCATATTCACATAGTGCAGAACTAAGAGCTCCACAGAGCGCCTGGGAATCGGAGGATCCTTTTTCATCACGGAATGGTGCTGGGATCCATCAGGCGAGGGGTCTCGTAGAGCTGGGGCCAAGAAAAGGCCATCAGGTAACAAGGAAGTCAACGAGGAAAACAGTGGCATGCAAATCCCCTGTGCAGAAGGGGGTGGGAGGGGAGAGGTAGATAGCACTCAGGAAGGTGAAATCCTTAGGGAAGTAAACAAAGGCATGAATACATCCAAAAAGGCCGTGTCAAAAACTAGGCGGCCCTGGTGCAAGTCCTGAACAGCAGAAAAGGAGAGATCCGTAACTTTCGGATGTCCACTTTAGGAGGGATCTCAATCGGAGCTATACCCAGTGGGACCCAGGCCCCGGATATGTCCTGAGGAGTGCGTATGGTGATCTGCCTTCCGTTTTTGAAGACAGCCAATCCAAAGGGGTACAGCCAGCGAAACTGGGTTCCGGAGGTTTTGAAAACTTGAAGAAGCGGACGCAAGATACGTCTTTTCGCCAGCGTGGAAGGTGCTAAGTCCTGAAAGAACTGCAGCTGTGAGCCTTCATATTCCAGACGGTCCGCCTCTCTACTGGCTTTCAATAAGGCTGCAGTGTCCACAAAACTGAGGATACCGCAAATAACATCTCTCGGCGGGTCCGATGCCTTTGGGTTGGGGAGAAGAGTGCGATTTATGCGTTCAATGACAATATTTGCCGCTCTTTCTGGATTCAAAAGATTTGCGAATATTTCTTTCGCGATTCTTTCGAGAACTTCCGATGCGAATATTTCAGGAAGAACAGGGATACGAATATTACGTCTGTGGCTCCGATTTTCCTGATCTTCGATTTGCAGGAGGGCATCGTTGATAAGATCTTTATGCGATCCAAGTGTTGAGCAGGTTTCCTCACCGAAGCGAATAATCGAATCCTGCGAATTTTCCAGCGCAGCGACTCTCTGGCCAATGGATCGAAGATCGGTCTTTATTTCGGTCAAGTCCTGTTTCATGGGAGCCAGGGCGGAATCCAAAATTTCGCGAAGGATCGCTTTTGAGAGATTCGATCCCTGCTTTCGATTTTTATATTCGGAAGCATCCTAAATACTTCCCGCTTCCGAAAATTCATCCGCATCGGAGTGAAGAGAAGGAGCTGGCGCCATCTTAGGTGTCCCCGGAGCAGTGCCCTTGGAAGCTTTTCTCAGGAATTGCTCCATGTCAGGCTGTTTGGAGCGGCTCACAGGTGGGTCGGCAGGTTCCCTGGGGCTATCTCTCCCCACTTTGCCCATTTTGAGCGTATGATAGGTGCTATAAAAGGGGGTTTGTGCCGGTTAGGATGAGGAGCTCAGAAACCAGCAGCCATACAGCTCAGCGGCCAAGCTCCGCCCCCCTCTCCTAGTACTTGAACATGAGATCTCAACCTGCATGGTAAACCACTAAACCACTTAGCTATAGCATCACCACATAGACATATAACTTTTTCTATGCTTAGAAGCTAACACACATTACTGGTGTCTTTATAATCATACATTGTGTCAGTAAATAAAACAGTAATATGTACAGTAGATTAGCTTTCTGAGCAGATGTCAGTGTGGTGAAGCTATAGTACATAGTGATATGATATTGCTAGCACACAGCTCTTGGACACAGCTCTGCCCTCAGCCTGATGTCTAGCAATGCCAATCAGTGGGAAGGGGGAGTGTGCAGAGCACAGGGGGTGTTACAAAGCAGTGCTCAAACAATTCACCCCCTGGTCCTCCACATGCTCATTTACATATGAATAAAACCCAGATATCTTTACAGCTATTTATCGTACAGACAAAAGAAAGGTATTTTTTTTAATCAGCATTATCAGCCCTACCAGGCAGTCTGGTTTAATAGGGTTGATCCTGGTGACAGAGCCACATAATCACTTGATGTTTTCTGTCCGGTGAATGCCTAATGTTTGGGGCCTGTACTCCACTGGCCTGCAGTAAAATTGTTATCCACTGACCGCCTAATATACCTCCAGCCACATAATCACTTGATATTTTCTGTACGGTGAATGCATAATTTTTGGGGCCTGTAATCTAACTGGCCAACAGTAAAATTGTTATACGGTGACCGCCTAATGTACCTTCAGCCACATAATTACTTGTTTTTTCTGTATTGTGAATGCCTAATGTTTGGGGCCTGTACTCCACTGGCCTGCAGTAAAATTGATATCCATTGACTGTCTAATAAACCTCCAGCCACATAATCACTTGATCTTTTCTGTCCGGTGAATGCCTAATGTTTGGGGCCTGTACTCCACTGGCCTGCAGTAAAATTGTTATCCACTGACCGCCTAATATACCTCCAGCCACATAATCACTTGATATTTTCTGTACGGTGAATGCATAATTTTTGGGGCCTGTAATCTAACTGGCCAACAGTAAAATTGTTATACGGTGACCGCCTAATGTACCTCCAGCCACATAATTACTTGTTTTTTCTGTATGGTGAATGCCTAATGTTTGGGGCCTGTACTCCACTGGCCTGCAGTAAAATTGATATCCATTGACCGTCTAATAAACCTCCAGCCACATAATCACTTGATCTTTTCTGTCCGGTGAATGCCTAATGTTTGGGGTCTGTACTCCACTGAAATGGAGGCAACTAATGCCTTAGGAAAAAAATGTCAAATGCCCAAGATATAATTATTTAAAGGAGAACCACACAAGAGAATTGCTGTGGTTTAATAAAGTGACACACAAAAAGAATCACACATTGTGCAGGTACTCAGAAAAGGTCCTGATTAGGAGAGGCTGGCTAAAACAGGTGAGAGTCAGCATCTCCCAGCAGGGTCCCGACACGTTTCCCCTATATTATTGGTTCATCAGAGGACTGTTACAAGGACAATAAGTGCGATGAAAATGCAGAGCTTAAAAAAACCATATATGGAAACACCATTCCTACTAATAAATCCGCTAGCTTGCTATAGCAGTAGTATAGTCCAGAAGTCTACAGGGGTAAGTCCAACAGTGTGTGCTGTAATAGAAAATCAATAAGAACAAACTTAATTCTAAGTAGAGTCTCCTAGAGATAACGTGGACCTGCAATGAGAGCGGTGGTTTGGAGTGGTGGTGCTGAAATGGAGGGGGTTTGGGACAGTGAGAAACTTTTTTGTTATTATTTTAAACCTTCCCTGTCTTTTACTGTCTTTTACTGTATAAAGAAAAAGCCCTCTAAGCCAGTCAAAAGATATGTCTACACTTGGCAGATTAATCACAGTTTTTGTAAGTAAAAAAAAATATCTATTTTATACAGGGCTCCTTCTCACTCTTGTGCTGTTTTACTGCTTAAAAAAAACCCACAACTCTTTGTTCTTTTTCCCCATACTGCGTGTATTTTGATTTTGTAAAGCAAATGTGTGGATGGTGTTGGGGTTTTATTCAGGCATTTTTCCCTATAGAGAAGGCAATAGAAAAATATCAGAAAATGGCAAAAAAAAAAAAAAGGCTAGACTCCAAAAACACCATCAAAATAAAAAAAATGAAGAAAAAAAACGCATGCATGTCCTGCATTGAATATTTCCTACGGACTTTCAGCTAACGTTTTTGCAACAAAAAGGCAGGTACATAAATCACCCCTTAAAACTCAACTGTGCAGAAAAACTCCACAAAACAACCTGTGTGTGAATCTATCCTAATGAAGATGTTTTATACAGCATGGATTTCTGCAAAGTCCATTTACATCCATATGACAGTTGCATAAAAATTTGCCCCATGTACGTACCCTTAGACTTTCCTCTATACCTTACCTTACTTCAGAATCCACTCACTCCTAAAAGACTGCCTAAAAACTTCATATGTGAATCCCGCCTTAGTAAATCTCCCCCTGTGTGTTAGCATAGAGCTTGTTTCCCATCCCACGTTTTGTAATGTAATATTTCTGATGACCGATATATGAGCCTATGTCGTTCACTTTCGATTACTTTACTTAACAGTCATTTTTCTGTTTTTAACAGACATTTCTCCTTTGATTTACAGAGCAGACCAATCCAATCCGATGCTGCTGGGAGAGAATTAACATTTGTGTTTTCAGAACAACACTCTCATTCTCTTCAGATCCCAATGAACCAGGATTATCTTGGTGCTCACTCACTTGGTGTACAAAATCCTTTTTGTTACTAATTGCCTTTTCCTTTGTTACCCAGTTCAAATATGTAATTAGGAAGTCATCCTGCAGTTCTCAGTTTTGGAAAAATATTTTTCAAGCAGCGTTTTCAAAAGTGGCTACAGGGGTCATGTTTTCTACCTGGCTTCTAACAAAAGCATTGTGTGATAATTCTGCATTCAAAGCTTTGTGCAATCATGTCAAGGTTAGAATGTTTTCAAGCTTAGAAGCATATTTTATTGAAAAAAAATAAATAAAAATTAACTGCAGCTCATGTTGAATAATGATTTTTTTTTTTTTAAACTTTGTGTGCTATAAAATACATTGAGTAATACCTTACACATAGATTGGCTGTGGTGGTCACATGTCTGCATCTAAACATCATCAGTGGAAGCTAGGAGACTGGTGAGGAACCTGGGAAGTGACAGAGCAGCAGAGGATTTGTATTGTGATTATGGCACACAACTGCAAACTTATCAAGACGTGGCCGCCCACCTAAGCGGACAACTCAGGTAAGGACAGCACTAATTAGAGATGTAGCGAAGTGGCCCATAGTCACTCTGGAGGAGCTGCAGAGATCGACAGCTCAGGTGGGAGAATCTGTCCACAGGACAACTATTAGTCGTGTACTCCACAAATATGGCCTTTATGGAAGAGTGGCAAGAAGAAATCCTGTATGCAGTTTGCCACAAGCCACGTAGGGGACACAGCAAACATGTAGAAGAAAGTGCTCTGGTCAGATGCAAAGTTGAATTGTTTGGCCTAAATGCAAAACGCTATGTGTGGCAGAAAACTAACATTGCGAATCACCCTGAACACACCATCCCCACCGTGAAACATGGTGGTAGCAGCATCATGCCGTGGGGTTGCTTTTCTTTAGCAGGGACAGGAAAGCTGGTCATAGTTGATGGAAAGATAGATGGAGCTAAATACAGGGCAATCCTGGAGGAAAACCTGTTAGAGACTGGGACGAAGATTCACCTTCCAGCAGGACAACCAAAAACATACAGCCAGAGCTACAATGGAATCATATTTATGTGTTAGAATGGCCCAGTCAAGGTCCAGACTTAAATCCCATTGAGAATCTATGGTAAGTCTTGAAAATTGCTGTTCACAGATGTTCTCCATCTAATGTGACTGAGCATAAGCTATTTTGCGAAGATGAATGGGCAAAAATGTCAGCTTCTAGATGTGCAAAGCTGGTAGAGACATACCCCAAAAGACTTACAGCTGTAATTGCAGTGAAAGGTGGTCCTACAAAGTATTGATTCAGGGGACTGAATACAAATGCACACCACAATTTCCAGGTTTTTATTTATAAAAATTTTTTATAACCTTGCATCATTTTCTTTTCACACATACTTGCTACTTTGTGTTGGTCTATCACATAAAATGCCCAAAAAATACATTTAAGTTTGTGGGTGTAACGTGAAAAAATGTGGAGGGGTATCAATACTTTTCAAGGCACTGTAGATATCAATTCACAAAGAAGAAGCAGCACTCCAGATATGGTGATAGGAGGGCTGCCTCTTTTTTTGTGAAGTGAAATTGTGGGACCTTGTACCGACGGTCTTGGAGGGATTGCACCCGACTTCAGTTGACAGTGCTGCTGATCTTTTCTTTTTTAGATACTTATATAAATATATATTCTGCTACCTTTTTAGTACCAATAACAGGTAACCTTTCAGCATGCCTAAAATGCCCCAAAATTATGCAAAAAAATGGAAGATTGGCTGAAGATTGATGCCGATTCCCATGAACTATATAGCGCATTTTATGTGAAATTCCATGAAAGCCATAGTTTCTTATGTGATTTCTCACTTATAATCATGAGGTCTGATGTCACTGCTATCACATATTAGGGCATGTTCACTTTAACTAGTCATTTCCTGGGTTCTGCTCCTTTAGAGATTCGGCACATAACTGAAGTGAATGGAACCGAATAGACCATGTTGAACATAAAGGGGTCAATTTGGTTTCAGTTCAGGAATCCTCTCCTTTAGCAGAAAAAAAAGTCCTGTATATAGGACTTTTTTGTCCAGTCTTTTTGGCAGAATCTGCAATGCAGGCCCTAAACAGAGCCTCTAATGCAAATGTGAACATGCCCTTAGTAAAACAGCAGGGTAAGATGAGGCTTGCACACCTTGCCTGGAAGTAGTGGTGCCAGCAGAGGACTGAGTAGTCATCAATAGTTCAATAGAAAGTCGACGACACACACAAAAAGTTATTATGCAGAAGTGCTGAATTTTATTCAAGTCACATTGAAAAGTAGACAATATCCAGATAGTGTTCAGGTTAGTATGGCAATATGAGAACTATTGTAACAGAAACCAGACACAAGAACATTTCTCAAAGGTATAGCTGTAAACAATGTAGAGAGAGTTGGAGCACTGAGTTTTGATTACAGTATGTATCCTGTCTGTATTTTTACATATGTATTCCTTTTTTTATTGAATTTATGGTAAAGAAAAACATAAAAAATACATATACTAAATAGTATCACAGGATACATAGAAGAGACCTGTCAATCTAGCTGAGTCAGAGGAGAGCAGCTGACATGGACTGTCCAGATGACTCTTCTGCTCGTTCCTGGCTAATTTTTAAACTATATTTTCTCTTGCAGCATTGCAGAGTAAAACATAGCTGTTAGTAAGGAAGGACTCATTATTTCATGCTGTAGATAGTTCAGGCAGCATAAATCTCCGGGCAGGTTCCCTGTTAGGCCCCTTGCAGATGAGTGATAGGAAACTCTAGTTTTTAAACAGACCAAACGCAGTTGTCCCGGTGTCGTCTATTTTTCCTTCAGACCCATTGAGCAGAATTAGCCAATCCATAGGGAGAATTAAGTGTCTTGAATTACGGATTTCGAGTGTCCATGAGGTAGTCAGAAAAGCAACATGGCCATCTTGGATGGCAAAAAAAGCCCTGGGATCAGTGACTCTTTGGCTGAAAAGATGAAATGAGGGCACCTTGTAAGTGTTGTGTCCATTCCCCAGCTAATGTGATTTTTTTCTTGAACCAGAGGGTTGCTTTAAATGGAGAGAGACACACACAAATATAGCAGTCTCTCTATCTATGTCAGTGGCAAAGACAGCCACTCAAACCCATATTGAATTGACATGAATATGAATTATAACTGGTTTTCGAGTATTCATTTTTAATTTTTTTACCAAGACTACCTGTTACTCTGTTCTCATATTTGGTAGACTTATTGTATTTAGTCTAGATCATGATTTTTGGCAAGGTGGTGATTTCTTGTCAGGGTCTTGATAGGGCTAATCAGCCCATCCTGACACAGGATCACCATCATCAGAGCGGCTTTAGATAACATCATAAGCAGATTTATATGAGACATTCTCCCTATTCTCTCTCTGCCTATACTGGTGTGAATTTTTCTTAAAGTATAATTCTCCTGTTATGTTTTAATATATTTAATTAAAGGTTATGTTTTAAAGGGATTCTCCAGTAATAATGCCATTTTACCAAGTGCAAGCAGCGTGCCCTACTAAGCTAAGGATTCATACTTACCTGCTACCAGCCGCTCTGGTCCACTGCACTGCCTCTGCTGTTTGCATCTTCCAGTCCTCGCACTACTTTCTTCTGACGCTGCATGGGTATGGCCAATGGCTGATTTTAGTTGTGACGTGGCTGGCTCTTAATCCCATCTCGTTGTGGAAACAGAGAAATCAGACAACCACTTTAAGCATTTTCCTAATATACAGTCAAGAGAGAAATAAAGTCCACCCTCTTTGAATTCTATAGTTTTACGTATAAGGACATAAAAAAAAATATCTGGCCCTTAACAGGTCTTTAAATTAGGAAAATACAACCTCAGGTGAACAACAGCACACAACATATTCCACTGTTCCTTTATCTATTCAATAAAAATTAAACCGCAATGGAAAAGAGTCTGTGAATAACTAAGTACATCCCATGAATTAATAGCTTGTAGAACCACCTTTAGCTGCAGTATCTCAAAGTAATCGCTTTCTGTGTGACTGTATCAGCTTCTCACATTGTTCTGAAGGAATTATGACCCACTCTTCTTTACAACATTGCTTCAGTTCAATAGGTTTGTGGCTGTTCGTTTATGCACACACCTTTTCAATTAGGTTGAAGTTTGGACTTTGACTGGGCCATTGCAACACCTTGATTTCTTTTTCAGCCATTCTCTTGTAGATTTGCTGCTGTGCTTGGGATCATTGTCCAGTTGCATGATCCATTGTCCTGTTGAATGACCCAGTTTTGGTCAAGCTTTAGTGGTTGGATCAATGACTTCACATTTGACTCTAGAATACTTTGGTATATAAAGGAATTAATGGTTGACTCAATGACTGCAAGGTGCCCAGGTCCTGTGGCTGCAAAACAAACCTAAATCTTCACCAGCATGCTTGACAGATGGTATACAGTGTTTGTGTTGGTTTGGTGTGTTTGGCTTTCACCAAAAATGGTGTTGTGCATTATGGCCAAATGTTTTCACTTTGGTCTTGTTTGTCCAAAGAACATTGGGGGAGATTTATCAAACTGGTGGTAAATTTGAATTGGCTTAGTTGCCCATAGCAACCAATCAGATTCCATCTTTAATTTTTCACAGCTCCTTTGGAAAATGAAATTTGGTTGGTTGCTATGGGCAACTAAGACAGTTCTACTTTACACCAGTTTGATAAATGTCCCCCATAGTAACATAGTTTATAGTTTATAAGGCTGAAAAAAGACATCTGTCCATCCAGTTCGTCCTGTTATCCTGCAAGTTGATCTAGAGGAAGGCAAAAAAAAAACTGTGAAGTAGAAGCCAATTTTCCTCAATTTAGGGGAAAAAATTCCTTCCCGACTCCAATCAGGCAATCAGAATAATTCCCTGGACCAACGACCCCTCTCTAGTAGCTATAGCCTGTAATATTATTACACTCCAGAAATACATCCAGACCCAGGTTGAATTCCTTTATTGTACTCACCATCACCACCTCCTCAGGCAGAGAGTTCAATAGTCTCACTGCTCTTACCGTAAAGAATCCTCTTCTATGTCTGTGTACAAACCTTCCTTCCTCCAGACGCAGAGGATGTCCCCTCGTCACAGTCCTGGGGATAAATAGATGATGAGAGAGATCTCTGTACTGACCCCTGATATATTCATACATAGTTATTAGATCTCCCCTCAGTCGTCTTTTTTTTAAGTGAATAACCCTAATTTTGATAATCTTTCAGGGTACTGTAGTAAACCCATTCCAGTTATTAATTTAGTTGCCCTCCTCTGAACCCTCTTCAGCTCTGCTATGTCTGCCTTGTTTACAGGAGCCCAGAACTGTACACAGTACTCCATGTGTGGTCGGACTAGTGATTTGTAAAGTGACAGGACTATGTTCTCATCACGAGCATCTCCTGTATGCCCCTTTTGATGCAACCCATTATCTTATTGGCCTTGGCAACAGCTGCCTGACACTGGTTTTTACTTCTTAGTTTGCTGTTCACTAAAATTTCTAGGTCTTTTTCCATGTCAGTGTTACTGAGTGTTTTACCATTTAGTATGTACGGGTGACTTGCATTATTCCTTCCCGTGTGCATAACCTTACATTTGTCAGTGTTAAACCTCATCTGCCACTTATCTGCCCAAGCCTCCAATCTATCCAGATCCATCTGTAGCAGTATATTGTCCTCTTCATTGTTAATTACTTTACACAGTTTAGTTTCATCTGATGTTGATGATGATTGATATTTTACTGTGCAAGCCTTCTACAAGATCATTAATAAATATATTGAAGAGAATAGGGCCCAATACTGATCCCTGTGGTACTCCGCTAGTGACAGTGACCCAATCTGAGTGTGTACCATTAATAACCACCCTCTGTTTTCTGAGCCAGTTACCCACATACAGACATTTTCCCCCAGTCCAAGCATTCTCATTTTATATATTGTAGGGGATCAGCTCTCTTTCGGGGGTCATTCTCACAGATATCTTCAGGACACCAAGTTTAAGATCCAAACACGGTGCTTTATTGTGCATAAACATAAACAATAATAAACACTCGCCCGGCTGGGCTCTAACTAAACAAACAGATCCCTGACTCACCTAAGTCCCTGTTCACACCCTGTGAACACATGCGGCTTTCTGAGCCAATGTCCCACAGCCTCCTGGCTGTACAGAGCACAGTACGCCCACTGTCTCCAGTCCAGTGTCTCTTGTGGAATCGTGGTCTCTCAGCCCTCCTGGCTTGGACCACACTGACAGAGCCTCCAGGCCTCTGTCCAGAGGTAGCACACTCCCCCCTTGCTGACACCCTGGGAGGTGCCTTATGCCAACCTGAGTACCTCCAGATGGTCTCACCTGTGGTGGAATAGGGGTGTGGACCGCACTATCCACCCCTTTCTTGCCTCTAACCTGTGTGAGACCTGTCACTGTCTCACAATATTAACCTTTTATGTGGTACAGTGTCAAATGCTTTGGAGAAGCCCAGATATACGACATCCATGGATTCGACGCAGTCAAGTCTAGAACTTACCTCCTCATAGAAACTGATTAAATTAGTTTGACATGACCCATGGCTCTTTTTTTGGACTCTTTTTGAATATTGGCACCACATTGGCTATGCGCCAATCCTGTGGAACACTCCCTGTCGTTATATAGTCCTTAAATATCAGAAATAAGAGTCTGGCTATGACAGTACTTAATTCTCTTAGGATACGGGGATATATTCCATCTGGACCCAGCAATTTGTCTATTTTAATCTTTTTAAGACGCTGCTGTACTTCTTCCTGGGTCAGACAAGGCGCTTTTAATGGTAAATTTACTTTTACATTATGCATTTCATCTGACAGTTTTTTTTCTTCAGTGAATACAGTGGAGAAAATAATATTTAATAGCTTTGCTTTCTCCTCATCACTCTCTGCAACTCCCCCCTCATCATTCTGTGAAGGGTTGACACCTTCAGATTTATACTTGTTATCATTTATATAATTGAAGGACATTTTAGAGTTAGTTTTACTCTGGCAATTAATCACTCGGTCTCTAGTTTGGCTGTTTTTATTTGTCTTTTACATATTCAATTTTTTTTGTTATAGAATTCTTGTGGTTTGTTCAGATGTAACTTTGCAAACATAAGCTGCACTACTATGTTCTTTTTAGGCTACTTTCATATCTGCGTTTTTGCTGTCCATTTTTGGGATCTTGCATGGGATCTCAAAACAATAGCAACACGGATCCAGTTGTATGATATCAAAAATGAAGAAAACGGATCAGGCACTAAAGCCACTGTAAGTCAATTTCGTGTCCGGAAATGCATTGGAATGCATTCTGGTGCACTCTGTTCAGGTTTGTTCAGTTTCATCCCCATTGACAATGAATGGGGATAAAACTCAAGCGTTGTGCTGCAGTTTTGTGAAACTGTGCCAGATCTTAAAACTGGACATAACAACACAGATGTGAAAGTAGCCTAAGAAAGAAGAGGCTTTGTCCAGGCAACCCTTACAAACAAGTCATGCTTGTCATTAAATTGTCTGTTTAACATGCTAACTCATGCCTGTAGAGTCTAAGATGTAGTTATTGGTTTTTTTGCATGGTCCATCTTTGGGGTTAATCTGCTGGGATGTCGACTCCTATGAAGATTGTCAACTGTCTTAAATATTTTCCACTTGTTAATAATTGTTCTCACCATTGAATGATGGACTTCATATTGTTTGGAATTGGCCTTATAACACTTCCTAGATTGATAGCCAGCAACAATTGCTTCACTGCTGATGACTTTCCTATTTGGCATTGTGTTAACATGCGCCTGAATGATCCAGACCAGCAAACTGCCAAAACTTCTGCTTTATAGTGGTGATCACAATTGTTGATGATCCTACGGAAGCAGTAAGGGTGTACTTAATTTTCCATACACAGCTTCTGCATTTTAGCCTAGTTTTTGTTTAATAAATAATGAAATAGTATAATTTCTTATGTTTTGGTATATATTTCTGTCTCACTATTCATTCAGGTACATAATTTGCTAAGAAACTGAATCCATTCATCACATATTATTATCCACTTTGTCGGTCTAACATTTGTGCCATATAGACACACGCTGTACACAATGCATTCATTTACATCTGAAAGGGATATTATGGTAAATACTTCTTTCACAGAAGCTCTTTTGCATGTTGTTCTGCTTGCAAGTACCCGTGGAGTCAGACAGGGTTAAAGTTCAGCACCTAATTTGATTTTTAAATATAGGCCAAGGTGTATATAAATGCAAATGGCGATACGCCCCGGGTGCCGGCTCTGACAGGGGTGCCAGCAGGCCCAGAAGCAATGAGTGCTTCCATCAATACAGATGGAAACGCTCATTGCTGAAGCGCTGACACCCGTGACCCAGTCCCACATACTGCGGCGGGGCAGGGAGCGGAGCACATAGTTCCCTGCCCCGCCGCCGATCACCGCCATAGGCTTCAGGCCTAGTAGGCCTGAAGCCTATGCGGTAGTGAAATCCCGGCACAGGCGCGCGTGATGACGTCATCGCGCACGCCTGTGCCGGAACTCAGCAGCACAGTGCCAGGACTCTGCAAGCAAGCGCAGGTAAGTATTGAGCTTTAGGGTTTCCTTCTTTGATTTTTTTTTTTTTTTTTTGTTTCTTTTATGTGCCAACTTTGGGGGACATAAGGGGGCCGGGGTTCACAGAGGACGTGTGGGGGCCGGCTCTGACAGGGGTGCCAGCAGGCCCAGAAGCAATGAGTGCTTCCATCAATACAGATGGAAACGCTCATTGCTGAAGCGCTGACACCCGTGACCCAGTCCCACATACTGCGGCGGGGCAGGGAGCGGAGCGCATAGTTCCCTGCCCCGCCGCCGATCACCGCCATAGGCTTCAGGCCTAGTAGGCCTGAAGCCTATGCGGTAGTGAAATCCCGGCGCAGGCGCGCGTGATGACGTCATTGCGCACGCCTGTGCCGGAACTCAGCAGCACAGTGCCAGGACTCTGCAAGCAAGCGCAGGTAAGTATTTAGCTTTAGGGTTTCCTTTTTTCATTTTTTTTTCTTTTTTTCTTTCTTTTATGTGCCAACTTTGGGGGACATGAGGGGGCCGGGGTTCACAGAGGACGTGTGGGGGCAAACTTTTATTTTATTTTATAATTTCGCAACTTTGGGGGACATGAGGGGGGTGTACACAGGTGGACGTGGGGGCAATATGGTGGGATACTGTGTGGCACAGTGGGGGGGCAATTTATTATGGGAAGGATGGCAATGTGGGGGACACTACTGTGTGGGGGACACTACTGTGTGGGGGGCCGCGTGGTGGACACTACTGTGTGGGGGGCAGTGTGGGGGACACTACTGTGTAAGGGATGCTACTGTATGGGGGCAGTGTGGGGGACACTACTGTGTGGGGGAAATTACTGTGTGGGGGGCAACGTGGGGGATACTACTGTGTGGGGGCAGTGTGGGGGAAATTACTGTGTGGGGGACACTACTGTGTGGAGGGCAGCGTGGGGGACACTACTGTGTGGGGGGCAACGTGGGGGACGCTACTGTGTGGGGGCCAGTGTGGGAGAAATTACTGTGTGGGGGACACTACTGTGTGGGGGCAGCGTGGGTGACACTACTGTGTGGGGGGCAGCGTGGGTGACACTACTGTGTGGGGGACACTACTGTGTAGGGGGCAGCGTGGGGGACACTACTGTGTGGGAAGGCAACATGGGGGGCAACGTGGGGGACACTACTGTGTGGGGGAAATTACTGTGTGGGGGATACTACTGTGTGGGGGGCAGCATGGGGGACACTACTGTGTGGGGGGCAGTGTGGGGGAAATTACTGTGTGGGGGACACTACTGTGTGGGGGCAGTGTGGGGGAAATTACTGTGTGGGGGCAGCGTGGGGGAAATTACTGTGTGGGGGACACTACTGTGTGGGGGGCAGCGTGGGGGACACTACTGTGTGGGGGATACTACTGTATGGGGGAAGTGTGGGGGACACTACTGCGTGGGGGCAGCGTGGAGGACACTACTGTGTGGGGGACACTACTGTATGGGGGCAGTGTGGGGGACACTACTGTGTGGGGGGACTATTGTGTGGGGGAAATTACTGTGTGGGGGGCAGCATGGAGGAAATTATTGTGTGGTGGACACTACTGTGTGGGGCAGCGTGGGGGACACTACTGTGTGGGGGGCAGCGTGGGGGACACTACTGTGTGGGGGAAATTACTGTGTGGGGGACACTACTGTATGGGGGCAGTGTGGGGGGCAGCATGGGGGCCTTTCTATTGGAGAGGCACTGTAGAGGCCAGTCTATTATTTCTGGACACACTATAGAGGGATTATTACCTGGAGCACAATATAGGGTGTTATTATTATTACTGGGGGCACTCTAGGGGACATTATAGATGCTGTAGACACTATAGGAACATTTGGGGTCATTTATCAAACTGGTGTAAAGTAGAGTTGAGCGAACCCGAACTTTAGGTTTTTCGGCACCCGAACCCGAACATTTACGTAAAAGTTCGGGTTCGGTGTTCGGCGATTTTTATGGTGCTTTTTGAAAGGCTGCAAAGCAGCCAATCAACAAGCGTCATACTACTTGCCCCAAAAGGCCATTACAGCCATGCAGCCAATCAACAAGCGTCATACTACTTGCCCCAAAAGGCCACCACAGCCATGCAGCATGTGACCCAGCCTATATTTAAGCTGGAGTCACTTAGCGCCACCCGTCACTCTGCTCGGATTAGTGTAGGGAGAGGCTGCATCTGCTGTGAGGGAGAGATCAGGGAGCGATCTTATCAAGAACTGGTTTATGTACTCAGCGATCTACAGAAAAAGTGTTTTGTGGGTGCAGTGCACAATTTTTTTAAGCCTGCCCTGAGCCAACTACTGCTGAAAACGAACTTTTTTTTCTTCATTTCATCAATATCTGATCGGCAGCCATTTTATGCAACGATAGTGCACCAGCATAGGCTATCTGCAAGTCCAGAAATACAGCTTTGGCATACTGGGGTGAAAAAAAACTCTAATATACTACAAAACTGACTGCAATTGCGTTCCTACTCGCGTGGGTTTGCCGCAATGCACCAGGATGCATCCGGACCTAATCTGGAAACGGCCGTGTGAAAGAGGCCTAAATCTCTCAAAATCCTCTGTTGTATTGCTGAGTGACATGAACCCCCTTTTGCCGTGAATGAACCCCTGATGTGCCTGGGTGACAGCGGCCTAAATCTCTCAAAATCCTCTGTTCTATTGCTGGGTGACATGAACCCCCTTTTGCCGTGAATGAACCCCTGCTGTGCCTGGGTGACAGGGGCCTAAATCTCTCCAAATTCTCTGTTGTATTGCTGGGTGACATGAACCCCCTTTTGCCGTGAATGAACCCCTGCTGTGCCTGGGTGACAGGGGCCTAAATCTCTCAAAATCCTCTGTTCTATTGCTGGGTGACATGTACCCCCTTTTGCCGTGAATGAACCCCTGCTGTGCCTGGGTGACAGGGGCCTAAATCTCTCAAAATCCTCTGTTCTATTGCTGGGTGACATGTACCCCCTTTTGCCGTGAATGAACCACTGCTGTGCCTGGGTGACAGGGGCCTAAATCTCTCAAAATCCTCTGTTCTATTGCTGGGTGACATGTACCCCCTTTTGCCGTGAATGAACCCCTGCTGTGCCTGGGTGATAGGGGCCTAAATCTCTCAAAATCCTCTGTTCTATTGCTGGGTGACATATACCCCCTTTTGCCGTGAATGAACCCCTGCTCTGCATTGCTGACAGGGGCCTAAATCTCTCAAAATCCTCTGTTCTATTGCTGGGTGACATGTACCCCCTTTTGCCGTGAATGAACCCCTGCTGTGCCTGGGTGACAGGGGCCTAAATCTCTCAAAATCTTTTGTTCTATTGCTGGGTGACATGTACCCCCTTTTGCCGTGAATGAACCTCTGCTGTGCCTGGGTGACAGGGGCCTAAATCTCTCAAAATCTTTTGTTCTATTGCTGGGTGACATGTACCCCCTTTTGCCGTGAATGAACCCCTGCTCTGCATTGCTGACAGGGGCCTAAATCTTTCAAAATCCTCTGTTGTATTGCTGGATGACATGAACCCCCTTTTGCCGTGAATGAACCCCTGCTGTGCCTGGGTGACAGGGGCCTAAATCTCTACTAAAATCCTCTGTTCTATTGCTGGGTGACATGTACCCCCTTTTGCCGTGAATGAGCCCCTGCTCTGCATTGCTGACAGGGAACTAAATTTAGTGAAAACATTTGTTACTGTCACCGCCAGCTCTCTGAGAAGCGCTGGCAGACGTTCTTCTGTACCTCTTGCATGATGTTCTTTGTTTTGGTTTCACTTTGTCATCTCTTTTCCTTCTCCCAGCTGTCATCTATTTACACTGATTGCCTCCCTTTATATTCCCTCCCATACTGCCTCACTTTGCGGTTTATACTACTTCCTGAATTGTGTTCACTGCTAGATGCTACAACTGCTGGTTCCTCAGATAAGTCTTTTCCTTTATTTGTGTTTCCGTGCTGGCTTGATTCTAGGTGACCCTGACTCCCTCCGAATTAAGTGCAGGGAGCCGGTGGTCGTGTCCCCTCACTATTATAGGGTTTTCAGGCGTCACACAGTCTAGGTACGAGGGCATGCAATTATCTATCATAAAGATCTTTGCATGGGCAGAGCAGTCAGGGAGAGCTCCAGGGGTTTTATAGGGCTCACCCATAGTTTGGGATCAAGTCAGTCGGATGTTTATTTATAACTTCCAGTTTTCTGCAACACCATCCGTGACATTATAAACCGCCAAAACCGTCTTAAGCATGGATCCGGTTTCAGCCTTGATTGACCGCATGCAGGGTCTTTCACTGGAGGTAGCAGATTTCCGTAAAACTGTGTCTCAGTTTCAGGTGACCGGTTCTGCTTGCGTTCATGGAGTTTGTGCCGAGCCTAAGATCTCGCTTCCGGATACGTTCTCCAGGGGTAGTGAGAATTTTGTTCACTTTAGAGAGGCTTGCAAACTCCATTTTTGCCTACCTCCCCATTCCTCTGGTGATGAGGAGCAGAGGGTGGGGATCATCATCTCGGTGCTCAGGGATAACACTCAGTCTTGGGCCTTTTCGCTGCCGGTGGGGGCACGGCCCCTACGATCAGTGGATTAATTTTTTGTAGCCCTGGGGCAGATATATGATGACCCAGATCGTATTGCTTTGGCTGAATCTAAACTGCGTCTTTTATGCCAGGGTAAACAGTCCGCAGAGATATATTGTTCAGAATTTCGGAGATGGGCAGCTGATACTGGTTGGAATGATGCTGCACTCCGAAGTCAATTTTGCCATGGTCTTTCAGAGGGATTGAAAGATGCATTTGCCTTTCATGAGAGACCTGCCTTGTTGGAGTCTGCCATGTCTCGAGCTGTTCGTATTGACAGGCATCTTAGAGAGAGAGGAGAGATCACTCCTTCCTGTCATATTCAGTCCAAGGACAGTGGGGCGGTCTCATTCTGTGCGCAGGGGCCTCAGTCTCTCTCAATTCCCTCTGAGCAGGAGGCCATGCAGCTGGGTTTGCTTGCCTCTGATAGTTGAGGATTCAGCTCTCAGAGGAGGGTTTGTTTCTGTTGAGGTATAAATCATTTGGCAAATGTTTGCCCCCTAGGAGATTCAGGGAGTTTTCTGAGCGTAATAAAGAAACAAAAAGAAAAAAAAACTCTAAAAACTTTTCATCTGTTAATATTGGCAAGGTTGATGTGGAAATTGAAGGTTTGCCGTTTGCTTGTAGTTCCCGTTTTGTCCTACCTGCCAGGGTGGCGCTAGATAGCAAGAACATTGTTTGTGAGATTTTTGTAGATAGTGGAGCAGCTGTCAATCTCATTGATAATCAATTTGCTATAACACATGGTTTCCAGGTATGCACTTTGGGAAAGGATATACCTGTTTTTGCTATAGATTCCGCTCCACTTTCTCAAAAATCGTTAAAGGGCATAGTTCACAATATCCGTTTGACTGTGGGTGATGCTCATGTTGAGGATATGTCATGTTTCGTCTTAAGCGGATTACCTACTCCTCTAGTGTTGGGGCTACCCTGGCTCACTAAACATAACCCCACCATTGATTGGCAAGCAAGGCAAATAAATGATTGGAGTGACTTTTGCAGAGAGAATTGCCTCACAGCGTCTATTTCAGAGGTTTCTACCAAGACTGTACCATCTTTTCTCTCTGAATTTTCGGATGTGTTTTCAGAGAGTGGTGTCCAGGAGTTGCCCCCTCACCGGGAGTACGATTGCCCTATTAATCTCATCCCAGGCGCCAAGCTGCCAAAATCACGTTTATACAATCTCTCCCAACCTGAAAGGGTCGCTATGCTTACTTATATCTCTGAGAGCCTGAGAAAGGGACACATCCGACCCTCGAAGTCACCTGTTGCCGCTGTTTTTTTTTTTGTTAAGAAAAAAGATAGTTCTTTAAGACCATGTCTGGATTTCAGGGAGCTGAACTGTATCACAATTCGTGACCCTTATCCGCTTCCTCTGATCCCGGACCTGTTTAACCAGATTGTTGGGGCTAAAGTTTTTTCTAAGTTGGATTTAAGAGGGGCATACAACCTAGTCAGGGTCAGGGAAAGGGCCGAATGGAAGACGGCCTTCAATACCCCTGAGGGCCATTTCGAGAATTTGGTTATGCCCTTTGGTTTGATGAATGCTCCAGCCGTCTTCCAACATTTTGTGAACAGCATTTTTTATCATTTAAAGGGGAAATTTGTACTAGTGTATCTAGATGACATTTAGATTTTTTCTCCTGATTTCAAAACTCATAGGGACCACCTACGTCAGGTCTTGCTTATTCTGCAGAAGAATAAATTGTACACTAAACTGGAAAAATGTGTGTTTGCGGTTCCAGAAATTCAATTTCTGGGTTTTCTTATCTCCGCTTCTGGTTTTCGCATGGACCCTGAGAAGGTCCACACTGTGCTTGATTGGGAGCTTCCTGAGAATCAGAAGGCGCTGATGCGGTTTTTGGGTTTTGCCAATTATTACAGGAAGTTCATTTTGAATTATTCCTCTGTTGTTAAGCCACTCACTGATATGACTAAAAAGGGGGTAGATTTTTCCTCCTGGTCGGTAGATTCGCTTAAGGCCTTTTCTAGTATCAAAGAGAGTTTTGCTTCCGCTCCCATCTTGGTACAACCTGATGTCTCTCTGCCTTTCATTGTTGAGGTGGACGCTTCTGAGGTGGGTGTGGGTGCGGTCTTGTCTCAGGGTCCCTCTCCTTCCAAATGGCGACCATGTGCCTTTTTCTAAAGGAAACTCTCCTCCGCAGAGAGAAATTATGATGTGGGAGATAGGGAGTTGTTGGCCATCAAATTAGCTTTTGTGGAATGGCGCCATTGGCTAGAGGGAGCCAGACACCCTATTACCGTGTTTAACAACCATAAGAATCTGGCCTACTTGGAATCAGCCAAGCGTCTGAACCCGAGACAGGCCAGATGGTCTTTATTCTTTTCTAGGTTTAATTTTGTTGTTTTTGTGGCAGCCTGCGAGACCTGCGCCCGTGCCAAGATCCCTCATTCACGGCCATCGGGTTCTCTCCTTCCGTTACCCATTCCTTCCAGTCCTTGGACGCATCTGTCCATGAACTTCATTACGGACCTGCCTCGTTCCTCCGGGAAGACTGTGATTCTGGTAGTAGTGGACTGTTTTAGCAAAATGGCGCATTTCATTCCCTTTCCTGGGTTACCCAATGCTAAAACGCTGGCGCAAGCATTTGTTGATCACATTGTCAAATTGCATGGCATTCCTTCAGACATAGTTTCTGATAGGGGCACGCAGTTTGTTTCCAGATTCTGGAAGGCTTTCTGTTCTCGCTTGGGGGTTTGGTTGTCGTTCTCTTCTGCTTTTCACCCGCAGTCGAATGGCCAGACCGAACGCGTCAATCAGAATCTGGAGACATATCTGTGCTGTTTTGTGGCAGAGTATCAGGAGGATTGGTGTTCTTTTTTGTCCCTTGCTGAGTTTGCTTTAAATAACCGTCACCAGGAGTCCTCGGATAAGTCACCATTTTTTGGTGCATATGGGTTTCATCCGCAGTTTGGGACATTCTCTGGAGAGGGGTCTTCTGGTTTACCTGATGAGGAGAGATTTTCCTCGTCTTTGTCATTTATTTGGCAAAAGATTCAGGGTAATCTGAAGAGGATGAGTGAGAGATATAAGCGTGTGGCGGAAAAGAGACGTGTGCCTGGTCCGGACCTGAATGTGGGTGATCTGGTGTGGTTGTCTACAAAGAATATCAAACTGAAGGTTCCCTCCTGGAAGTTGGGTCCTAAGTTTATTGGGCCTTACAAGATCTTGTCCGTCTTCAATCCCGTTTCCTTCCGTCTTGATCTTCCTCAGACTTGGAAGATCCATAATGTTTTTCACAGGTCCCTATTAAAACAGTATGTCCAACCCACTGTACCCTCCTCTTTGCCTCCTCCTCTGATTGTTGTTGATGGTAATCTTGAATTTCAGGTCTCTAGGATTGTGGATTCTCGCATTATCCGCGGTTCTCCCCAGTATCTCGTTCATTGGGAGGGTTATGGTCCTGAGGAGAGGATGTGGGTCCCAGTGGTGGACATTAAGGCCACTCATCTTATCAGGGCTTTCCATAGGTCCCATCCTGATAAGGTGGGCTCTGAGTGTCCGGAGTTCACTCGTAGAGGGAGGGGTACTGTCACTGCCAGCTCTTTGAGAAGCGCTGGCAGACGTTCTTCTGTACCTCTTGCATGATGTTCTTTGTTTTGGTTTCACTTTGTCATCTCTTTTCCTTCTGCCAGCTGTCATCTATTTACACTGATTGCCTCCCTTTATATTCCCTCCCATACTGCCTCACTTTGCGGTTTATACTACTTCCTGGATTGTGTTCACTGCTAGATGCTGCAACTGCTGGTTCCTCAGATAAGTCTTTTCCTTTATTTGTGTTTCCGTGCTGGTTTGATTCTAGGTGACCCTGACTCCCTCCGTATTAAGTGCAGGGAGCCGGTGGTCGTGTCCCCTCACTATTATAGGGTTTTCAGGCGTCACACAGTCTAGGTACGAGGGCATGCAATTATCTATCATAAAGATCTTTGCATGGGCAGAGCAGTCAGGGAGAGCTCTAGGGGTTTTATAGGGCTCACCCATATGTTCCTTAGTTTGGGATCAAGTCAGTCGGATGTTTATTTATAACTTTCAGTTTTCTGCAACACCATCCGTGACAGTTACTGATTGGAAGATGCGCGACTACAAGCGCACGCTGCTGATGGCATTCCCACCTGACAGCGGGGGCACAGTGGAAGCACAAGGCGAAGGCAGAGGAGGAGGAAGAGGTCGCCAATGCAGCTGGGGCACCGCCAGCACCTGAGAAGGCAGGGTTAGCATGGCCCAAATGTGGAAAAGCTTTGTCAGCCTTGGAGGTGCTGACCTGCCCTGCAGCCAGTGTATAGTGTGAACGTGTGTTTAGCACGGCAGAGAGCATTATCACAGGCCACAGCCAATGTGGACAAGCTTACGTTTATTAAAATGAACCAGGCATGGATCCCACAGGACTTGTCCGTACCTTGTGCAGAATAGACATTTATACCAACCTCAACCATTCATTCTTGTACTCAAGTGCACTTATTCTTAGTTTTATTTTGTTATATGTTCCAATATTTTGGGGGATACCCCAATTTAAAAATAAAAAATAACACAAATCAGTGTTGGCTACCTATTCCTCCTTCAACGCCGCTTCCACCTTGTGGCGAAACCAACCTCGCTACTGGGTTTTGGAGAGGCCTGTTTGCCAGCCTCTTGCCTCAGGATTATGGCCCATACTAACTTTAAAGGAGAAGACAGACCGGCCGCACAGCTTAAATCTGTCTTTGGAATTGTATTTTGTTATGTGAGGGTACCCAGATAGCTAATTTTATTGTATTCGTGTATTCTGAGTGCCATTCACCTAATGATATGCACTCAGACTTGAGCTATCTGGGGATATGTTAAATGTCTGTGTTTGCTGTGGGGGTGTGACATTGTGTGTTTGGGTGGTGATTTGTGTCCTGTTGTCCCCACATGTGTACTGGCGATTTCCCTTTGTCCTGAGAGATAATTGAATTGCTCCTCGGGTGTCTCCAGGGCAGAGAGGAGGAAACCATGATGCATTGTGGGGATGTGTTGTGTCTGTGTATCCTGAGTTGCTACGTATCTGTCCTGTGTCACAGTCTTCCTTCTGGTCCCCTAGGGGCGTGTACACCAGATGGGGACCTGCATAAATACGGGCGGGTAGCCCTCAATAAAGTGTTCCTGTTTTAACCCTCAAAGTGAAGTGTCGTCTCATTCTTGGGGGAGGATTTATGGTATGCTGTTCCAGTTTGACTGCTAGGAGTGTAAACCTATTCGTATGGTTTCCTATTCAACTGTCTACAGCATTCATATGCTTGAGAGGATTTTATGTGCTTCTTCGGTTCGGTGATTGTGGTGTCTGCCAGAGTGCTTGGAAACCTCAGGAAACGCTAGGAGCATCCGTCAACGGAGGTACTCAGTCGGGGTGCCAGGTGATCCGTTACATTGGTGGCAAGCAGTGGGATGGCGTCCTAGTGCGAGGAGAAGCAGCTCAGAGACACCGGTAACGTGTGGAGTTACAAATTGAGGGCAACGCTAGCACTCGTGCAGCGCCCCTGGGAGCAGAGGTATCCAGCGACTTGGACCAGACAAGTATGGAAGGCTCTGAAGATGACTGGCTGGCCGAGGTGAGGCAGCGAGTTGCCTAGTATGGAGATAATGTGTCCATGGATATATGTCAGGCCATCTGGAACCAGGTCATAGCCAAGCGACACGCAAGGATGGAACAAGAATTTCGACTGGCGAAAGAGAGGGAAATTGCCCAGCGGAAGGAGTGTTACAGCAGCCGAGCAGAGGTTGCATCTGAGGAGGTAAGCAGTCTCCCCCTGAGGCGGCCAAAGGAACCCGAAGTAGGGTTCCTCATAGACGTGTCCTGTGAGGAACCACAACAGGCAAGTGGAGACGGGACCGAGGTCTCTCCACCAGGATGCTGGGCAGCTGGCCCAGACCCTCAGCAGCAGCCGGAGTTGCCAGGTGTGGACGCAGGTGGTCCTTACTCGCAAATGTTGAGGGACCTCACAGACTGGTCCTGGGAAGACCCACAGATGGCAGGTGGAGATGGGACCGAGATCTCTCCACCGGCCCTACAGGGATGTTGGGCAGCCGGCCCAGATCTCCAACTCCAGATGGGGGTAATACAGGGAGAGAAGTGTGTCGTCCCCCCTTCCCAGCGGCAGAGGGTGTTAATAGGAGAAGAGACAGCCGCTCTCTCTCCCCAGCGGCAGTGTACTTTGAAGGGAGAGGAGACAACCGGTCTCTCTCCCCAACCACAGGGGGACAGCACCCCTAACTCCAATGATGCAGATGGGACCGCGGTCTCTGCACCAGGCCTACCGGGATGCTGGACGGCCGGTTCAGATCCCCCACCAACCCTGCAGGAATGCCAGGAGGAGGAGGTAAGCGATTCCTCCTCTCCACAGCCGATCTGCAACAAGGTCCTGGAGATAGGATTCCCTGACCACATCCCAGCGGAAGAGCTGGCATCTGGGCAGAGCGCAGTCGGCCTCTGGCCTCCCCTATCCTCTTATCCAGAGCCTGACTCCCCACAGGCTACCCCAGCAGAAGAGCTGGCATCTGGGCAGAGCGCAGTCAGCCTCTGCCCTCCTCTATCTTCTTCTCCAGAGGCTGACTTTCCACAGGCTACCCCAGCGGAAGAGCTGGCATCTGGGCAGAGCGCAGTTGGCCTCTGCCCTCCTCTATCCTCTTCTCCAGAGGCTGACTTTCCACAGGCTACCCCAGCGGAAGAGATGGCATCTGGGCAGAGCGCAGTTGGCCTCTGCCCTCCTCTATCCTCTTCTCCAGAGGCTGACTTTCCACAGACTACCCCAGCGGAAGAGCTGGCATCTGGGCAGAGCGCAGTTGGCCTCTGCCCTCCTCTATCCTCTTCTCCAGAGGCTGACTTTCCACAGGCTACCCCAGTGGAAGAGCTGGCATCTGGGCAGAGCGCAGTCGGCCTCTGCCCACCAAGTACCTACAGCTCCAAGCTAGAGAGCAACAAGGAAGCAAGGAGTAGCAGATGCCCCCTCAACAGCTGGGGACATACCGAACAGAGCCAGGCCCCAAAATTCAACAGGTCCAGTATTGGGTTGTGGGTGGACTGCCAGACTAACTCAGATACCGACCGGCATGAGGTCAGGTATCTGGTTAGTCTTCCCTGGGAGGGGGAGATGTGTGGCAAAACCAACCTCGCCACTGGGTTTTGGAGAGGCCTGTTTACCAGCCTCTTGCCTCAGGATTATGGCCCATACTAACTTTAAAGGAGAAGACAGACCGGCTGCACAGCTTAAATCTGTCTTTGGAATTGTATTTTGTTATGTGAAGGTACCCAGATAGCTAATTTTATTGTATTCGTGTATTCTGAGTGCCATTCACCTAATGATATGCACTCAGACTTGAGCTATCTGGGGATATGTTAAATGTCTGTGTTTGCTGTGGGGGTGTGACATTGTGTGTTTGGGTGGTGATTTGTGTCCTGTTGTCCCCACATGTGTATTGGCGATTTCCCTTTGTCCTGAGAGATAATTGAATTGCTCCTCGGGTGTCTCCAGGGCAGAGAGGAGGAAACCATGATGCACTGTGGGGATGTGTTGTGTCTGTGTATCCTGAGTTGCTACGTATCTGTCCTGTGTCACAGTCTTCCTTATGGTCCCCTAGGGGAGTGTACACCAGATGGGGACCTGCATAAATACGGGCAGGTAGCCCTCAATAAAGTGTTCCTGTTTTAACCCTCAAAGTGAAGTGTCGTCTCATTCTTAGGGGAGGATTTATGGTATGCTGTTCCAGTTTGACTGCTAGGAGTGTAAACCTATTCGTATGGTTTCCTATTCAACTGTCTACAGCATTCATATGCTTGAGAGGATTTTATATGCTTCTTCGGTTCGGTGATTGTGGTGTCTGCCAGAGTGCTTGGAAACCTCAGGAAACGCTAGGAGCAACCGTCAACGGAGGTACTCAGTCGGGGTGCCAGGTGATCCGTTACACACCTACACCGCCACGTCAACCTACACCGCCACATCCACCCATCCACCGCCTCCTCAACCTCCTACTCCTAGATCCAGATTGTTATTTTAAATTTTTCTGTATTTTATGTTATTTTAAGTCATTTCTGTAACGGTATCATCTGTGTCGCCGTCTAGTATTCCCTTCTTCCCATGTAATAGCACAGCCAAATAATCCACAGAGTAATAAATCGCTATTATCGCTGGTATCGCCGGTATCGCTGGTATCGCCAGTATCGCTGGTATCGCCCTATAAGTCCATACATGAGCCAAAGCTGAATGCTGGAAAACGTTTACTGGAAGCACACAGGCACTCAAATATACAATTTATTTTATCCTCTGCTCCCATGCAAGGGAGACACCCACAAATAACATACACTTAACCCATAACACAAAGGTTACAACCCACATAACATCCTCCCCTCTGCCTGTGATATAATTATGGTACACAATGGTTAACATAACTATCCCAGGCAGGACAATCCACAATGTCCTCTTTCCATTATCTCTCAGGATAAAGGGAAATCGCCAATACACACGGGGAGACAATAGGACAGACATCACTTACTCAAATACATAATGTCCCACCCTTTACAATAAACATAGACATTTAACACATCCCAAAATGGCACGAATTAGACCAGGAATTCAAAAGTTATTAAAAGTCTCTTTGGCCTGGCTGTACTCATGGGTTTTCTGTCCAAAACCGGTTCTACACAGTCTTTTGTCCTGGAGACAATTGAGAAGTGATCCACTTATCTCCCAAGGACAGGGGCAAGACTCCATTAGCCACATGGTAGCAAAAGACAGCAAAATACATTAACTTATATAACTATGCAGCTATTGCATAAAACCGGTGCATTCAACATGGGACCGTAATCACATGGTAAGAGGCTGGCAAGTAGTCCTCTCCAAGTACTCGTGGCAAACTCAAAAGAGGGGAGTTTGTCACAATTTCCCTATCCACATTTGTTTGCAGAACAGTTGTCATGCTCTTAAGCACATTTTGATGCCTTTTGCAGCCCTCTAGCCCTTTCCAGGACTATTTTAGAGCCATTTTAGTGCCCAAAAGTTCGGGTCCCCATTGACTTCAATGGGGTTCGGGTTCGGGGTCAAGTCCAGGTCCCGAACCCGAACTTTTTTTTCAAGTTCGCCGAACCTGCCGAACCCAAACATCCAGTTGTCTGCTCAATTCTAGTGTAAAGTAGACCTGGCTTAGTTGCCCATAGCAGCCAATCAGATTCCACCTTTCATTTTTGACAGCTCTTTTGGAAATACAGTTCTACTTTACACCAGTTTGATAAAGGACTCCAATTATGTCTATTAGGGTCACTATTTTTTCAGCAGTATAGTACCTGGGACATTGGGGAGCACAACGGGCACAGGTATTGGGGGTGGCAGCAGGATGACACTGTGGGGACACCAGGATGGGGAGGTTGATGGAAAAATTTTGAAATCTAACTTGTCTGTGTTACAAACTCTGTAGAGACGAGATGCGGCTGAAAGAATTTCTCATGGCGATCTAACGAAGGAGAAAAGGAAAGAGAAGTTCTATATGACAGGAGATGTTCCTGGATGTAAGAGGTATGTGGTCAATTATTGGGGGGTTGTCATGGTCTTACCTGCTTGCTGCTCTCCTTCGTTTGACATGTGCTGGCGGCCATCTTGGTTTCTGGGTTTCTTGTAGCCTTCCACCCTGCGGCTCCTCCTTCCCCTGGGAGGAGCTGGATGCCTAGCTCATATATATAGGAGGTCTGTGGCTTCAGTTCCTTGCTTGGTCCTCTTGTGTTCACATGCTTCTAAGACTGCTGCTGCTTCTGGTTCCTGATCCTGGCTTCGTCTGACTACCCTGCTGGTTCCTGATCCTGGCTTCGTCTGACTACCCTTCTGGTTCCTGACCTCTGGCTTCGCAAAGACTCTGCTCGGTTTCACCATCCGTTTGGACTTTTGCTTTACAGCTTTATTTTCAATAAAGCCTTCTTATTTTCACTTATCTCTTGTTGTACGTCTGGTTCATGGTTCCGTGACATTAGGACCAAGCCATGAATTCTGACGGTACAGGGCCATCCTCGCTACTCACGCTGGTTGCCAGACTTGATCAGCAGGATCACCTGTTGGGTCGGTTCGCTGTGGCGTTGCAAACCCTGCTTGAACGCACGGCTCATTTCGCTCCCGTTGCCGATGGGTCGGTTGTCGCTCCTGGGCTCGCTCCTACTGCCGCTCCGGTTGTTGCGCCAGAGTCTACCCCGACACCTGTTGTTGCGCCTGCGGTGTTTCGGGGTATGACCGGTTCTGCCCCTCTTCCACAGCGCTTTGGGGGAGAGCCAACTCAGTGCCGAGGTTTCCTTAACCAGGTGGGCATTTATTTCGAGTTGCTGCCACATGCCTTTCCTACTGAGAGATCAAAGGTGGGCTTCTTGATCTCGCTGCTCTCGGACAAGGCCTTGGCCTGGGCCAGCCCTTTATGGGAGAACAACAATCCGGTGGTTGCCGAGTTTTCCGGTTTTGTTGCTTCTCTTCGGAAGGTATTCGATGTGCCGGCTCGTGCTGCCTCTGCTGCGAAGCTCCTTATGTCCATCAGACAGGGTTCACGATCCGTAGCTGAATACGCCATTGAGTTTCGTACCCTGGCAGCAGAGGTGGGCTGGAATAATGAGGCTCTGGTCGCTGCTTTCTCTCATGGTCTCTCGGATGCCTTGAAGGATGAGGTTGCAGCTAAGGACCTACCAGTTGAGCTCGAGTCTCTTATTTCTTTCCTGATTTTGATTGACACCAGACTCAGGGAGAGACCTTCCTTTAAGGAGAACCTGCGGAGGTCTTCTAACAGATTGGTGCCTACGTTTGCTGTCCCACCCGTGCCTACCTCTCCTCCCACGCCTCCTGGGGATGACTTGTCTGGGGGTGAACCCATGCAGCTGGGGTTTGCTCGCCTGTCCGAGGGGGAGAGGGCACTCCGGAGACGTGAGGGCCGATGCATGTACTGTGGTCTCGGTGGGCATTTTCGGTTGGCATGTCCGAACCGTTTGGGAAACGCTCGTACCCTGAGATCCTGTCGGGGGCAGATCTTGGGTGGAGTCTCCTCGTCCCCGGTTTCCCGTGTTGACAAACCACTGATCACTGTTGTCCTCTCCTGGGTCGGGGGCTCGGTGACGACCCAGGCGTTGGTGGACTCTGGTGCTGGTGGTTTGTTCATTGATAGTGTGTTTGCTGCCGCCAATTCCATTCCTCTGCAGGCTCGAGGTTCCCCACTGGCTCTTGAGGCGATAGACGGCAGACCCCTTCTGCCGCCACACGTGACTCATGAGACCCTTCCAGTGGGGATAGCCATTGGTGCCGTTCACAGAGAGTCGGTCTGCCTCCAGGTTATTTCGTCTCCACACTACTCGGTGGTCTTGGGGTACCCCTGGCTCCAGAAGCATAATCCGACTTTCGATTGGAGATCGGTCGAGATCCTCTCGTGGTCACCGCAGTGTGGGGCTAGTTGCATCCATGGGTCTGTCAAGTTGCTGTGTACTTCCTCGGACTCTCTGTTGCCTCCTGAATATGAGGAGTACCGGGATGTATTCGATAAGGTGCGCGCGGTTGCCCTACCTCCGCACCGCCCATATGATTGTGCCATAGAGTTACAATCTGGTGCCGTTCCTCCTCGTGGCAAAGTCTATCCACTGTCGGTAGCGGAGAATGAGGCCATGGAGGAGTACGTGAGGGAGGCGCTTTCACGCGGACACATTCGCAAATCTTCGTCCCCGGCAGGGGCTGGATTTTTCTTTGTGAAAAAGAAGGGCGGTGAGTTGAGGCCTTGCATCGATTACAGGGGTCTCAATCGCATCACGATCAAGAACGCTTACCCGATACCCTTGATTTCCGAGCTGTTCGATCGCCTTAAAGGGGCCACGGTCTTTACCAAACTCGACCTGAGGGCGGCATATAACCTGGTAAGGATCAAGGCGGGCGATGAGTGGAAGACCGCGTTTAACACCAGGACCGGTCATTACGAATCCTTGGTTATGCCCTTTGGGTTGTGCAATGCGCCCGCAGTCTTTCAGGAATTCATCAACGATGTTTTCCGTGACCTGTTGCAGCAGTGTGTGGTAGTCTATTTGGATGACATCTTGGTATATTCTGAATCCATGGAGGCCCACATTCTGGATGTCAGACGAGTGTTGCAACGGTTACGAGAGAACAAGCTGTTCGGTAAGCTTGAGAAATGCGAATTTCACCGATCCCAGGTAACCTTCTTAGGTTACATCATTTCCGCTGAGGGGTTCTCCATGGATCCTGAGAAGGTTTCGGCTGTCTTACAGTGGCCCCAGCCCAGTGGTCTTCGTTCCCTGCAGCGCTTTTTGGGCTTCGCCAATTATTATCGGAAGTTCATCAGGGACTTTTCCATGCTGGCCAAGCCTCTCACGGATCTGACCAGGAAGGGCAGTAATTCCCAGGTCTGGCCGCTCGAGGCCATCCGAGCTTTTGAGGCCCTAAAGTCCGCCTTTGTGTCGGCTCCGATTCTGTCGCATCCCAACCCTGGGTTGCCCTTTGTCCTCGAGGTGGACGCGTCTGAGACGGGAGTAGGCGCCCTTCTGTCTCAGCGTAGAACACCAGAGGGTCCTCTGCTTCCTTGTGGGTTTTACTCCCGGAAACTGTCTTCCGCGGAGTGCAACTATCAGATTGGTGACAGGGAGTTATTGGCCATCGTGCAGGCCCTTAAAGAATGGAGGCACTTGCTCGAGGGTTCGGTGGTTCCGGTTCTCATCCTGACGGACCACAAGAATCTGACCTACCTTTCTGAGGCCAAGAGATTGACACCACGTCAGGCCAGATGGGCTCTGTTCTTGTCACGTTTTAATTACGTGGTCTCCTACCTACCCGGTTCCAAGAACATCAGGGCGGATGCCTTATCACGGCAGTACTCCGAGCTGTCCAGGGAGGAGTCGATTCCGACTTCGGTCATACCTCCGAATCAGATCCTGGCCGCCATTCGCACCAGCCTGACCTCTCCCCTGGGTGAGCAGATTTTGGCGGCTCAATCTGGTGCTCCCTCTGGGAGACCCAACGGCAGATGTTTTGTGCCTGAGGAGTTGCGCACTCGGTTGTTGCGAACCTACCATAACTCCAAGACCGCGGGGCATCCTGGAAAGAATCAGCTGTCCTGGGCTGTTTCACGTCTGTTCTGGTGGCCTTCCCTACGTTCCGACATCGCCGCATATGTAGCGGCATGCTCCGTTTGTGCCCAGAGTAAGTCCCCTCGGCACCTTCCGTTGGGCCTTCTGCAACCCATAGCCACCGGGGAGCGTCCATGGTCACACCTGGGGATGGATTTCATTGTGGACCTCCCTGCATCCCGAGGCCATACGGTCATTCTCATGATTGTGGATCGGTTTTCCAAAATGTGCCATTGTGTTCCTCTCAAGAAGTTACCCTCTGCACAAGAGTTGGCCACGATTTTTGCCAGGGAGGTCTTCCGGTTGCACGGTTTGCCTAAGGAGATTGTGTCGGATCGGGGGAGTCAGTTTGTGTCCAGGTTCTGGCGCGCCTTTTGCTCCCAGTTGGGGATTCATCTCTCCTTCTCCTCGGCCTACCACCCTCAGTCCAATGGGGCCGCAGAACGATCCAATCAGGCCTTGGAGCAATTCCTTCGTTGCTATGTCTCCGATCACCAAGACAATTGGGTTGACCTCCTGCCTTGGGCTGAGTTTGCCAGGAACACGGCGGTGAACTCTTCCTCTGGGACGTCTCCCTTCATGGCCAATTATGGGTTCCAACCTGCCGTGTTACCGGAGGTATTCTCTCCCCAGGATATTCCGGCTGTGGAGGATCACCTTTCCGTCCTACGTGCTTCTTGGGTACAGATCCAGAAGTCCCTTGAGGTCTCTGCGCAGCGCCAGAGACTCCAGGCTGATCGCAGACGAGCGCCTGCTCCTTCCTACCAGGTCGGAGACCGTGTATGGTTGTCCACCCGCAACCTCAACCTTCGAGTGCCCACTCCCAAGCTGGCGCCTCGCTTTGTTGGTCCCTTCCGAGTGCTTCGCAGGGTAAACCCGGTAGCCTATGCCCTTGCGCTTCCTCCTGGCATGCAGATCTCCAACGTGTTTCATGTCTCCCTGTTGAAGCCACTGGTGTGTAATCGTTTCACTTCCTCGGTTCCTCGGCCTCGTCCGGTCCAAGTGGGCAATCGTGAGGAATATGAGGTGAGCAATATCCTGGACTCACGCCTGGTCCGCGGTCGGTTGCAGTTTTTGGTCCATTGGCGTGGTTATGGTCCAGAGGAGCGTTCCTGGGTTCCCTCCGCAGATGTCCATGCTCCTGCCTTGCTCCGAGCCTTCCACGCACGCTTCCCTCAGAAACCGTTTTGTGCTCCGCGGAGGAGGGGCCCTTGAGGGGGAGGTACTGTCATGGTCTTACCTGCTTGCTGCTCTCCTTCGTTTGACATGTGCTGGCGGCCATCTTGGTTTCTGGGTTTCTTGTAGCCTTCCACCCTGCGGCTCCTCCTTCCCCTGGGAGGAGCTGGATGCCTAGCTCATATATATAGGAGGTCTGTGGCTTCAGTTCCTTGCTTGGTCCTCTTGTGTTCACATGCTTCTAAGACTGCTGCTGCTTCTGGTTCCTGATCCTGGCTTCGTCTGACTACCCTGCTGGTTCCTGATCCTGGCTTCGTCTGACTACCCTGCTGGTTCCTGATCCTGGCTTCGTCTGACTACCCTGCTGGTTCCTGATCCTGGCTTCGTCTGACTACCCTGCTGGTTCCTGATCCTGGCTTCGTCTGACTACCCTTCTGGTTCCTGACCTCTGGCTTCGCAAAGACTCTGCTCGGTTTCACCATCCGTTTGGACTTTTGCTTTACAGCTTTATTTTCAATAAAGCCTTCTTATTTTCACTTATCTCTTGTTGTACGTCTGGTTCATGGTTCCGTGACAGGGGTGCCAGAGAAATGACCCACCCCGGGTGCCAAACACCCTGAGCATGCCACTGCATTCACACAGTACTTTCATTCAAAGATTATTGCTGGCTATAGACCTTGTAAGACAGTCAGTGGATCCTTCTGTATAACAGGATGCAGGCAGAATTTTAGCGATTGTTGTGCATACATTTAACATGGCATTGCTATTTGATAAAGCATTGGCATATTGCTAGGATATGCCATTACTTTATGTTCTCTGGAGTCCAACCTCTAGGACCTTTACAATTCTGAAAAAGAAGCGGCCACAGCAATGGTTTGTGTTTTTGTCCCCTTCACAGTCATTCACTGCATAGCAGCACTCTGGCCACAAGTTGTGCAGGGAACTGCAGCATGGCCTCATTTAAAGGGGTTTTCCCCTTTTAAAAAATAACTCAGCATTACTTACCTGACAGATCCTGCTCCACTGCTTCTGTTCTCCTGGCTAGGCTCTGTTTCCCTGGCTGCAGCAGTGATGTCACGTCAACAACACATGACTGAACTGCAACTGCCATCTGCACTGTTGGGAGTCTAGTGCAGTGTGTTTGAATGGAGGAGGCTGAGTGATGTTTTTGGTCAAATCATTGTCCGTCAGAGGTCATCTTATGGACAGGACCTCTATGACGACAGCACAAAAGATTTACCCACTAAGGGGACAATGGCACAAAATATCAACAAAGGCTATATTAATAAGTGCTATATAATCATCCTACATACTAATGGTCAACAGCAGCCAAAAAGTGGCCAACCCCTTTAATTCAACTTAAAAGCAAAGTCTGGGGCATATGTTCAGCAGACTGTATCTTAAGACCCTTTTACACTGTGAAATTGAGCAGACGATTGTCGAAAAGGAGGTGTTCCTTCCGGACAATCGCCTCCTCATTAGTGAAGGAGACCTCTGCACTTACATGCGGCGATCTCCTCTACAGTATGGGGAGGAGCGATCGCTAATGCCTTCTCTCATCCCCATGCAGAATCATTGTTTGCCAGCAGCAGAGAGCTGTTTAGACACCACAATCTGCTGCCGGCAAACAATGATTTCAGTGTCTGCACAAACGATCCTATTTCTGCTACCTGAGGCGAAAACTGAAATGGCGCCCCTCCTTCCCCAAAGCCAGTTTCTTAACCTAACCCCTACCCTTTGGGTGCACCCCTGTACCCGATAAACAAGCAAGGTGTAAGCCTAGCCTAAGCTGCACCAGGGACACTCACACAGTCCCTAGATCCTGTATCGATTCCTGGTGGCACATTTCTGTGAAGAGCTCAATTTTGTTTGTTTGCTGTAGGCAGAATCAGTTTTTGTTTTTTTACAGCAGCCCCCCCCCCCCCCCCAAACCTCTGTCTTGTCCGTAGCTGTTTTTTTTTAAAAAAAAGCAGCTGTTGTCTTGGTGACCCAAATGGCAGTTACCCTCTGAAAACCAATATCTGTTCTTCATAGCAGTGCATGCATATGTCATCAAATCTATCCCAATATGAATTTGGTATTCAACCCCAGTAACATTATATTATCTTTTAATCATTATAGTTTCATAAAGAAACCCATCAGTACAAAAGCGGTTAACTGAGAGAATTAAATCATGCCGTTTTATTGAGACTTTCATGAATAAATTGCAAGCTGGAGCTACATTAATTCATATTTATGTCCCACCGTGAGCACGCCTCCTATTATTAAAAACAAATCACATGTGTAATTAAAAGTTGCTGTTGAATAAAAAGCACATTTCCCTTAGAGGAAAAGTTGTAATTTGTGGTAATATTCAGACTTTATTCAGCAAAAATTGTGTCATGAGTGACTTGGTGGTACATGTTCTCCTGTGTGTTTTTCCTCAGGTTTATTGGATGTGATGCAAGACACAGCGGAATCAAATTAACTAATTAGAAACGAGTTTGTTTATACATATTTTTAAAGGGGTTTTCCAACCGATTTTTACTGATGACCAATCAGTATCTGATTGGTGGGGTTCGATACCTAGGACCCCTACCGTTTAGCTGTTTAAGAAGGCACTGGCCCTCGCAGTAATGCCTCGGCCTTCTATCCGCTCACCAAGCCCAGCATTGTATAGAGGCTGTGCTTGGTATCGCAGCTCAGCCCCATTCACTTCTATGGGGCTGAGCTGCGCCTAGGTCATGTGACCAATAAATATGATGTCACATGACCTAGGAAAAGCTGGAAAAGGCTGCTGCGCTACTGCTAGCAATGCTGCCATCTCCACTGATCAGATACTGATGACCTATCCAGAGGTAAACCCCTTTAATATTTATGCAAATTTGCGGGGTACCGTGCTGCCATTAACAACAAACACAGATTAGACAATTCAGTTTTAATTAATTCATTTGATCAGCCACAAGGCACCATTTTTAAAACTCTGTGTAACCAAACCCAAAAACGTGGTGTCATTAAAGGGGTTTTCCGAGACTTTATAAACGATGACCTATCCTCAGGATCTGATTGGTAGGGGTCCGATAGCTTGGACCCCCACTAATCAGCTGTTTTAAAGGGATCGGCGCTAGCAGTGGCGACACAACCTTTAGCTTTTCCTAGGCCAGTGACAATGCGTTCATTGGTCATATGGCCTAGGCACAGCTCAGCCCCATACTGTAGAAATGAAGTACGATACCAAGCACAGCCGCTGTACAATATAGGGAACTATGCTTTGTAAGCACGGAGAAGGCCGCAGCGCTCACAGGAGCCCCAGTACCTTCTCAAACAACTGATTGGTGGAGGTTCTGGATGTCCAGAGGATAGGTCATTAGTTCGAAAATCTTGGAAATTTTAAAGCGCTTGTCTCACTTCAGCACATGACATGACAAAGTTAATACAAGGCACTTACTAATGTATTGTGACTGTCCATATTGCCTCCTTTGCTGGCTTGATTAATTTTTTCATCGCATTATAACCTAGTAATTTCTGGGAGTTACAACAACATCTGCAGTGCAGATACGAGATGGCTGGGATGGGAGCTGCTGCGTATGTGTGCCTATATGTGCCACCTGAGAGGTCGACTTTTTTTCCTATTGTGTGCAAGCACGACCACCGCTGCTGGATTGCAGGGTGGTCGTAACCCCTGCATATGAGTAGTGTATAATGTGATGGATGTGTTTCATTGTTTTTTGCATCCACAAAAGTGGCAACTGGATCGGTGAAAAAGGACCAGACACAGATTCCATCTTTTTGCTCTTCATAGTTTTCATGGACCCATTGAATAGAATGGGCATGTTCTCCCATTTCTTTCTTGCAGACGAACGGTCCTCGAAAGAACACGGTCATCTGAATACATATATAGAGTTCAACTGATCTGTGTGCTGTTAATGGAGAACACAAACAGATGTGATTGTGTGCGGCACCTGAGGGGTTAATAGCGGCAGATCGCAGCGGGCAGTCATAGAGGCTGGGTGCCGGGTATGGGATATGTCCGGCATCCGCAGTGCAGCCTGCATTTGTATTAAGCATAAACTATATTTATTGGTGGCACAGTGCACCGACCCCCCCCCCCACCCCCAACCCCAGTATTATAAACTATATTCATTGGTGGTGCAGTGGCCACAGCCCCTCCCCTCCTCCTCCCTGCTATCAGCCTATTAGTGGCAGCAGCAGCAGCGGCACAGGGGGGAGGGACTGCCTCCTTCTCTCCTGTGCTGTTGAGAAGAACATGGCACGTGCTTACAGCAGCGCGTGCCATGTCACTTTATGAAAGCGGCAGAGCAGCGGCGGGTCTAGGCACAAATGGCGACAAGACTACAAAGTCTTGTCGCCATTTAGCAATTCTAAGTCGCATTTGCGACCATTTTGGTCGCCATATGGAGCCCTGGGCCCACCAGTAAAATTCACTCTGGGGGCCCATTGTAAAGCTACATGTACAGTCGTGGCCAAAAGTTTTGAGAATTACATAAATATTGGAAATTGGAAAAGTTGCTGCTTAAGTTTTTATAATAGCAATTTGCATATACTCCAGAATGTTATGAAGAGTGATCAGATGAATTGCATAGTCCTTCTTTGCCATGAAAATTAACTTAATCCCCAAAAAACCTTTCCACTGCATTTCATTGCTGTCATTAAAGGACCTGCTGAGATCATTTCAGTAATCGTCTTGTTAACTCAGGTGAGAATGTTAACGAGCACAAGGCTGGAGATCATTATGTCAGGATGATTGGGTTAAAATGGCAGACTTGACATGTTAAAAGGAGGGTGATGCTTGAAATCATTGTTCTTCCATTGTTAACCATGGTGACCTGCAAAGAAACGCGTGCAGCCATCATTGAGTTGCATAAAAATGGCTTCACAGGCAAGGATATTGTGGCTACTAAGATTGCAACTGAATCAACAATTTATAGGATCATCAAGAACTTCAAGGAGAGAGGTTCAATTCTTGTTAAGAAGGCTTCAGGGCGTCCAAGAAAGTCCAGCAAGCGCCAGGATCGTCTCCTAAAGAGGATTCAGCTGCGGGATCGGAGTGCCACCTGTGCAGAGATTGCACAGGAATGGCAGCAGGCAGGTGTGAGCGCATCTGCACGCACAGTGAGGCGAAGACTTTTGGAAGATGGCCTGGTGTCAAGAAGGGCAGCAAAGAAGCCACTTCTCTCCAAAAAAAACATCAGGGACAGATTGATCTTCTGCAGAAAGTATGGTGAATGGACTGCTGAGGACTGGGGCAAAGTCATATTCTCCGATGAAGCCTCTTTCCGATTGTTTGGGGCATCTGGAAAAAGGCTTGTCCGGAGAAGAAAAGGTGAGCGCTACCATCAGTCCTGTGTCATGCCAATAGTAAAGCATCCTGAGACCATTCATGTGTGGGGTTGCTTCTCATCCAAAGGAGTGGGCTCACTCACAATTTTGCCCAAAAACACAGCCATGAATAAAGGATGGTACCAAAACACCCTCCAACAGCAACTTCTTCCAACAATCCAACAAGTTTGGTGAAGAACAATGCATTTTCCAGCACGATGGAGCACCGTGCCATAAGGCAAAAGTGATAACTAAGTGGCTCGGGGACCAAAACGTTGACATTTTGGGTCCATGGCCTGGAAACTCCCCAGATCTTAATCCCATTGAGAACTTGTGGTCAATCCTCAAGAGGCGGGTGGACAAACAAAAACCCACTAATTCTGACAAACTCCAAGAAGTGATTATGAAAGAATGGGTTGCTATCAGTTAGGAATTGGCCCAGAAGTTGATTAAGAGCATGCCCAGTCGAATTGCAAAGGTCCTGAAAAAGAAGGGCCAACACTGCAAATACTGACTCTTTGCATAAATGTCATGTAATTGTCGATAAAAGCCTTTGAAACGTATGAAGTGCGTGTAATTATATTTCACTACATCACAGAAACAACTGAAACAAAGATCTAAAAGCAGTTTAGCAGCAAACTTTGTGAAAACTAATATTTTTGTCATTCTCAAAACTTTTGGCAACGACTGTATATCTGCCCACACTATACAGTCTATTATATGGACATAAGCAATGTACTGTATAGCATCTTAGCCTGCCAATCTTTATGTCAGTCTAGTGTGCTAATTGTGCAGGGGATTGGGGGACTAGGGGCCCACCTTACTCAGCATCCCATCAGAGGATTCACCTGTTCCCCTGTGGGCCAGTCCGAGCCTGCTAACAAGCCACTCTGCTTTGGCTAAGGTATTTAAATGTATGGCTATGGCTAAAAGGTAAGTCTTTGCCCCAGATTAAGAAAAACCCAACTACAATTTAGTTGTTTCTTATATTTTACTGAATTACATGCATATACAGCAACTCCCTAAACTATCCTTACCATGGAAAATGTAGAAATGAAAAGCTAGGTTCACATTTGGGTCAGATGCTCTGTTAGGAACCTCAGTTGCAGATTCCATTAAAAAAGCTAGAAGTTTGATGGACACCATGATGAAACTTATCCATTAAGCACTGTCAGTGTCCATCATGTGATGGATCCAGCCCCCAGATTATCAGGACGATTATTGGGAAAAGATCTTTGCATGAACGTTTTGCCCCGTGTAAATGTGCTTGTTCATTGAGTTAAAGCCTCGTTGCTGTGGCACCAAAATCGTCATTTCTGAGCAGGAGATCGTCTTGTGTAAACAAGGATCTGCTGCCCAGAAACAATTAAACTGAATGGGGATGAGCGATCACATTAGCGATTGCTCATCCCCATACAGAGGAGATGATTCTATGTGAATGTAGCTATCATCTCTGCTCAAAATTAGGCAATTATTAGGAATGTTTGGCTCATTTCTGCTAGGTGTCTGACCATGTAAAATAATGTTAACCCCTTAACGCAAAATGCCGTGCATGTATGGCGGGGGATGCTGTGCCAGAATGCATTCTGCCATACATGCACAGTGGCTGATCAGGCGGGTGCAGGAGCTGCGCCCGCCCGATCACTGAAGGGGTCTGGCGGTTCCTGGTAGCCGGGCCCCTGCAGTATCCGCCGGCATCGCTGTTTACAGCAATGCCGGCGGATTAACCTCTTTTATGCCACGGTCAGCGCTGACCGCGACATTGAAGTGGTTTGCGATGGGTGAAGGAGCGCATCGGGTCCCCGCGCTGCTGTGGCGGGGACCCGATGTGTGACAAGGCAGCCTGATGCCGTGCAGAGGCTGCCCAGTGCCTTGCACGTCATCGGGACCTGCCTTCTACTGGTGCTGATGAGATACAGCCTCAGGCTGCATCTCCTAGGCAACCTGTTAGTGTATTAATCTATGTAATACACTAACAGGCAATGCATTATAATACAGATGTATTGTAATGCATTGCAGAGGGGATCAGACCCCCAAAAGTTAAAGTCCCAGAGTGGGACAGAAATAAAGTTTAAAAAAAATATTTAAAAAAGTGTTTTCAATAAAAAAGAAAAAGGTTTCAATAAAAAAAAAGAAAAAACACCCCTTTCCCTTGATTTTATAATAGAAAATTAAAAAAAACACATATTAGGTATCGCCGCGTCTGTAACGACCAGCTCTATAAATATATCACATGATCCACCCCGTCCAATAGACACCATAAACAAAATAATAAAAACTGTGTCAAAAAAAGCCATTTTTGTCGCCTTACATCACTAAAAGTGCAACACCAAGTGATCAAAAAGCGTATACCCCCAAAAAAAGTACCAATCTAACAGTCACCTCATCCCGCAAAATATTAGCCCCTACATAGAAAAATCACCCCCCCAAAAAAAAAAAAATATGGCTCTCAGACTCAAACACTAAAACATGATTTTTTTTTGTTTCAATAATGATATTAGTGTATAAAACATATAAGGTACCGCCGCGTCCGTAACGACCTGCTCTATAAAAATATCACATGATTTAACCACATGATTTTTGGTATCAAAAAGTCATTTTGTCACTTTACATCACAAAAAGTGTAATAGCAAGCGATCAAAAAGTCATATGCACCCCAAAATAGTGCCAATCAAACCGTCACCTCATCCCGCAAAAATTATACCCTACCTAAGACAATCGCTCAAAAAATAAAAAAAAACTATGGCTCTCAGTATATGGAGACACTAAAACATAATTTTTTTGTTTGTTTCAAAAAAGATATTATTGTGTAAAACTTAAATAAATAAAAAAAATTATACATATTAGGTATTGCCACGCCTGTAACGACATGTTCTATAAAAATATCACATGACCCTAACCCCTCAGGTGAACACCGAAAAAAATAAAATAAAACAGTTTCAGAAAAGCCAACTTTTTGTCACCTTACATCACAAAAAGTGTAATACCAGGCGATCAAAAAGTCATAAGCACCTCAAAATTCTACCAATCAACCTGTCATCTCATCCCGCAGAAAATGAGCCCTTACCTAAGACAATTGTCCAAAAAATTTAAAAAACTATGACTCTCAGAATATGGAGACACTAAAACATGATTATTTTTGTTTAAAAAATGCTGTTATTGTGCAAAACTTAAATAAATAAAAAAAGTATACATATTAGGTATTGCCACGTCCGTAACCACCTGCTTTATAAAAAAAATCACATGACCTAACCCCTTAGGTGAACACCGTAAAAAAAAAAAAACAAGCGATTAAAAAGTAATATGCACCCTAAAATAGTACCAATTAAATCGTCATCTCATACCGAAATAAATGAGCCCCTACATAAAACAGTCGCCCAAACAATAAAAAGAACTATGGCTTTCAGAATATGGAGACACTAAAAAATCTTATTTTTTTCAAAAATGCTTTATTATGTAAAACTGAAACAATATTTGGTATTGTCGCATCCGTAACAACCTGCTCTATAAAAATAGCTCATGATCTAACCTGTGAAATGAACGTTGTAAATAACAAAAAATAAAAACTGTGCCAAAACAGCTATTTTTTGTTAACTTGACTCACAAAAAGTGTAATATAGAGCAACAAAAAATTATCTGCTACCTTATCCCATAGTTTCCAAAATGGGGTCACTTTTTTGGAGTTTCTACTCTAGGGGTGCATCAGGGGGTCTTCAAATGTGACATGGCAAGTTAAAATTATCCCAGTGAAATCTGCCTTCCAAAAACCATATGGCGTTCATTTCGTTCTGTGCCTTGCCGTGTGCCTGTACAGCAGTTTACGACCACATATGGGTTGTTTATGTAAACTACAGAATCAGGGCAATAAATAAGGGCATCAGGGCAAAGTTTTGTTTGGCTTTTAACCCTTGCTTTGTTAGCAGAAAAAAATTATTAAAATGGAAAATCTGCCAAAAAAGTTAAATTCAGAAATTTCATCTCCAATTTCCATAAATTCTTGTGGAACACCTAAAGAGTTAACAAAGTTTGTAAAATCAGTTTTGAAAACCTTTAGGGGTGTAGTTTCTAAAATGGGGTCACTTTTTGGAGTTTCTACTCTAGGGCTGCATCAGGGAGGCTTCAAATGGGACATGGTGTCCAAAAACCAGTGCATCAAAATCTGCCTTCCCAAAAAGATTTGGCGTTCCTTTTCTTCTGCGCCTTGCCATGTGGCCATACAGTAGTTTATGACCACATATGGGGTGTTTCTGTAAACTACAGAATCAGGGCAATAAATATTGAGTTTGGCTGTTAATCCTTGCTTTGTTAGCTGATATTTTTTTATTAAAATGGAAAATCTGCCAAAAAAAGTGAATGTCACGATAGGTAGGGAAGGGAACAGCAAACTGAAAGACAAACTAAACAACGTACTAGGCCCCATAAGCTAGGGAAAAAACAAGGTCACCTCTTAGCAATCCCTGACACACTTTCCCTAGGCTGCTAAGCCCATGTGCATACCTCAATGGTAGATATACACATATCCCCGTGCCTAAGACTATAACACACTAAATAGACCCTCAGCAATAGGGGAAAAGGGTAAGAGACACCCAGCGCCTTCTACCACCAAAGGTGCTAGCGTCCCCACAAGAGGCCTAGACAAAACAGAAACCAAAAGGGAAAAGAGAAGGGAAAATACTTATCTGATACGAGAAGGAGCAGACGATCCACCAAGCATACAAAGCTCAAACAAGGTAGAACTATAATCTGCAATGGCTATAGGGAAAAAAGGAGGTACAAATAGCTTCACTCATCACCAAAAGAACACCACCTGGAAGAAGGTGGAACTGTGCTCAAACCCACAACAAACAAACTATCAGATCGAGTCATGTGCAGCAATTCTGACAGATGGCAGGGCGTGACAGTGAAATTCTAAAATTTCATATCCATTTTCAATTAATTCTTATGGAACACCTAAAGGGTTAACAAAGTTTGTAAAATCAGTTTTGAATACCTTGAGGGGTGTAGTTTCTAAAATAAGGGTATTTGTTTTGGAGTTTCTACTCTAGGGGTGCATCAGGGTGGCTTCAAATGGGACATGGCGTCAAAAAACCAGTCCATCAAAATCTGCCTTCCAAAAACCATATTGCGTTCCTTTCATTCTGCGCACTGCCGTGTGGCCATATGGCAGTTTATGACCACATTTGGGGTGTTTCTGTAAACTACAGAATTAGGGAAAAAAATATTGAGTTTAGTTCGGCTATTAATCCTTGCTTTGTTAGCGGAAAAAAATGATTAAAATGGAAAGAAAAAGTGAAATTCTGAAATTTCATATCCTTTTTTAATGAATTCTTGTGGAACACCTAAAGGGTTAACAACGTTTGTAAAATCAGTTTTTAATACCTTGAGGGGTGTAGTTTCTAAAATGGGGTCAATTGTGGGTGGTTTCTATTATGTAAGCCTCACAAAGTGCTTAAAACGTGGGTTTTGGAAATTTTCTGAAACATTTCAAGATTTGCTTCTAAAGTTCTAAGCCTTCTAACTCCCCCCCCCCCCAAAAAAAAATGGCATTCACAAAATGATCCAAACATGAAGTAGACATATGGGAAATGTAAAGTAATAACTATTATATGAGTTATCACTATCTGTTTTAAAAGCAGAGAAATTGAAATTTGAAAAGTTGCAAATTTTTCTAAATGTTTGGTAAATTTGGTATTTTTTTATAAATAAAAATGAAATATTTTGATTCAAATTTACCACTGTCATGAAGTACAATATGTGACGAGAAAACAATCTCAGAATGGCTTGAATAAGTAAAAGCGTTTTAAAGTTATCACCACATAAAGTGACACATATCAGATTTGCAAAAATCAGTCTGGTCCTTAAGGTGAAAAATGGCCCGGTCCTTAAGGGGTTAAAGAGGTGTTCCATCTTTTTGATATTGATGACCTATCCACCGTATAGGTCATCAATATAAGGTCAGTGGGAGTACAACACCCGACAGATCAGCTGTTTTCTGCATCCACTGGAAACTAAACAGTGAACAGAGCTGAAAGCAGAAGAATCCATCAATTATGTAGTGGCTGTGCTACAGCCCAACTCCCATTCAATACACATTCCCACTTGGTCCACTATTTAGTTCCTGTTCTGGTATCGAAAACAACTGATGGGTGTGTCGGTTGTCATACTCCCACTTATCTGAAATTGATGACCTATCCACAGGATGGGGCATCAGTATCAAAAAGCAATGGGAAAAAGCCATTAAAGTGTTTGTCCACTCCTTTTATATCGATGACCTATCCTGAGGATAGATCATCAACATCTGATGGGTGGGGAGCCAAAACACCACACCCCCACTAATCAGCTGTTCTACAGTAGCTCTGATCCCGGAATTAGGCATAAATAGCACTGTCCATTGTGTAGTGGATGGAGCTGGTAACTGCAGTGATGCTTCCATTCATTTTCACCTCCTATGGTGACACTCGCTGTTTTGGTGACTTTGGAGATACTTCAGAATAGCTGGGGGTGTGAGGTCGATCAGATATTGATGGCCTATTCTAAGTCTAGGCCTTCAATATAAAAGTACTAGAAAGCTAGTTGACCAGAATCAAAATCTATTGGGCAACTCCATCAGCATAAAAAAGGAGAAGGGTCTGGGGGGCGGCATCTTGTTTTGTAATGGCAGCGGGGCCCGGTGCAGTCACTGTATTCTATTGCACCGGGCCCCGCTCACTGTACTAATCGTATCTAACTGCAGGCAATGTTTAACTATAGAATATCTTCAATCCAGCAGCCTGTACTTACGTCCGTAGCAGGCAGGAGGCTGGGCAGGCGGGCACTGGCAGCGTAACTCACTACGTCACGCGCCTGCTCCGCCCACTTTATGAATGAAGCAGGCGGCGCGGGCGCATGACATAGTGAGTTACGCTGCCAGTGCCTGCCCGCCCAGCCTCCTGCCTGCTATGGACGTAAGTACAGGCTGCTGGATTGAAGATATTCTATAGTTAAACATTGCCTGCAGTTAGATACGATTAGTACAGTGAGCGGGGCCCGGTGCAATAGAATACAATTACTGCACTGGGCCCCGCTGCCATTACAAAACTACTGTAGATGCCAGCCCCCACCCCCTGTATTGGGGCTCATTCAGAATACACAGGGACACTGTTATGGGGGGGATCTGTGGATGACACATAGCATAAGATGCTATTTATCTGTCATCCACAGATCCCCCCCATAGCAGTGTCATGCCATCCACAGATGCCCTCATAACAGTGCCATCCACAGACACCCCCATAACTGTGCCATCCACAGACGCCCATAACATTGTGCGTCTTATAGGGCGAAAAATACGGTCTATAATACCAATGCATATTTGTGGTAGGGGCAGAGGTGTACATTGGCGTGGAGTTGGGAGGGATGCCTATCACCCTCCATGATCTATCTGGCTGAACTGTGCCCGGAGCCAGTGCGGGGTAGGCCTGAATAAGTGGGCCACCCAAGAGAGTGGAATGAAAGAAAGAAGGGTCGGGAGGGTGGGGCATGAAGCGACCGTCCTCAGGGTGAGGTCGCGTGAGAAGATATAGCCAGCAGCCCCGCCCACAAATACAGGCTGTAACCAGCCTTAATACTTGTGGTAGGGGCTGAGGTGTACATTGGCGTGGAGTTGGGAGGGATGCCTATCACCCTCCATGATCTATCTGGCTGAACTGTGCCCGGAGCCAGTGCGGGGTAGGCCTGAATAAGTGGGCAAAAAGACTACCCACACTGTTAGGAGGGAAATAGTTATTTAGTTTCAAAAAACATTTATTTGGAATTTTTGCATAATACAAAGGAAAGCAATTACATGAATAAATTCACATAACAGGTGACATATTACAAATACGTCTCTTGGGAATATACATGGAGCATAGTACAATAAGCAATGCATGTTATGGCAGTAAAAGTAAGAATATATCAATCTAACAGACATAATCTTAGATCATAGGGAAATACTATATCTAACGTCCGGAGAGTGAGGAGAAGCCAACCAGGGATCCCATACCCTCTCAAAAGCGGCATACATATCGGTGCGGATAGCCGACAGCTTTTCAAATATTAATATTTTATTGACCCTATCTACGACAGCTGGGAAGGATAATGAGTCAGAGCGCCATTTAAAGGCAATGTGAATCCTCGCTGCCAGAAGAATAAATTGGGCAAGCTTGAATTTGGCGTAAGGAAGCTTGTGAGGTTTGTCACCCAATAGACAGAAAGGCACTGTCTTGGGGCAGTTACAGTCTAAGACTGAGGAAATCAAATGAATCACCCTATCCCAGAATCTCTTTACTATATGGCATGACCACCATGTGTGAATCATAGAACCCACCTCACTACAACCTCTAAAACATAATGGAGAGACTTCTGGGTATATACTGTGTAGGCGTGCAGGGACCATGTAAGTCCTATGAAGCACTTTTATGGAGGTCTCGGCTAATGTGATTTGCCATGAACCTTTCGTGAGAGCTATGGAGCAATCTGACCATTTGGAGGGTGAGAGTTCCCGACTCATATCTACTTCCCAAGCTCTCATGTAAGGCATTTTGTGATCCGGAGGGACCAAGTTGAGTGCCCCATATATTCTGGATAGTAACCCCTGTCTGCATAGCGAGAAGTTTATTGTACGTTCAAATGGCGTAAGCTCTACAGGTCGCTCAGATGAAAGAATCGCCCTAAAAAAGGAAAAAATCTGGTTCATGGTGAGGTATTCCCTAACGGGAGGGGAGAATCTTTCCTTAAAATCTGTAATGGAAATCAGTTTGCCTTTAGACAGGAACTTAAGCAATGAGCACAAATTATTGCTCACCCACCAATCCATATGGCAGGATTGAATGCCCGGTAGGAAAGCAGGGTTACCCACAAGGTATTCTAGTGGTGAGGGCTTATTCTGCAGAGCGAACTTAAATCTGACCGACCTCCACAGCAATATCGAGTAATATGACAATATGGAGGCGTTGCGTAAAGCCTGAGGGATGGGAGAGGTTGACCATATCAGTGCCTTCCATGTGAAGGGTTTAAAACTGTTCAGCTCCATCCCAATCCAAAGAGGATGCATGTTCGGATCAAGATGTGTCAAAAACATCTGGGCCAGTCTCGCTGCTCTATAATATTTCACAAAGTCAGGTACGGATAAGCCCCCCTGGGATCTGTGCCTACATATCGTTACTCTAGATATGCGGTGACGCTTGTTTGCCCAAATAAACCTCAGCACATCTCTCTGCAAGGATCTCAGATCCCCTATAGGGACTGGTATTGGTAGGGTTCTAAATAAATATAGGAGCCTAGGGAGAACCACCATCTTAATAATGTTTATTCTACCTATCCAAGATGTCTGTAAAGTCTGCCACGACGTTAAATCCTGACGGATCTTAAGGTAAATAGGTAAGTAATTTAATTTGTAAACTAATTCCAGGCTGTTCGGCATCTGGACCCCTAAATAAGAGACGTGCTGAGGTCTGTACTGGAAGAGGAAACTGTTCAGCAATGCTAATTTAGTGGAGGCTGGTGTGTTGCATAAGAGTAATTCAGATTTGGTATGGTTGATCGCCAGACCTGAGGCTTTGGTGAAAGTGTCCAGGAGCTTCAGAAGAGAGGGAAAAGATATAATGGGGTTAGTGATAGTTAATAACAGATCGTCCGCAAACAGGCTCAACTTGCTATCTGATCCCCCAATTGCACAACCTGTGATATCAGGGTGGGCCCTAATATGAGTAGCCAGTGGTTCCATGGCTAAGGCGAATAAAGCTGGGGAGAGGGGGCAGCCTTGCCTAGTACCTCTTTCAATGGTAATGGGGAGGGGTTTCGTGGTGGGGAGTTTAAGGGAAGCCTCCGGCCCAGAGTAGAGCGCCTGGATAGCTGCTAGGAAAGGGCCGTTAATACCCATCTTAGAGAGGAAAATAGTTATTTAAACCGAACGACACGGGAGGTAACACGGGCCTGAGCGATTCAGGCAGGAGCTGGGCTGTTAAATGACCTGAACGATTCGGGAAGGCACTGGGTAGTTAGTAAAGTGACGGTCCAGGATGACAGAGGAAGAGCGAGCCTGGGCAATCCAGGATGAGAGAGGCAACGTCGGCCTGGGCGATCCAGGATGACTGAGGCAGAGCGAGCCTGGGTGATCCAGGATGACAGAGGCAGAGCGAGCCTGGGCGATTCAGAATGACAGAGACAGAGCAAGCCTGGGCAATCCAGAATAACCGAAACAGAGCGAGCCTGGGCGATCCAGGAAGACAGAGGCAGAGTGAGCCTGGGCTGTCACGACTATGACTGATCCAGACAGGTCTGGGAGGAGAAGGTCGCAGCGACTTGCTACTCGCGATAGCTTGTGAGTTTGCTCCGTGGTTCAGGGTATGTCATCGGGGTTTTGCCTTGTGAACCTTTTTGTCCTGACTGGGAGTTTGTAGGCATCCTTCTCAGGTGAGTCCTGTCTGCCACTCCGAGCTACTATATTAGTTTCAGTTTCACTTGCAGTCATTGCCAGATATAGTCCTTACTTCCAGTGCTATTCTGACCTTTGAAGGAGATCGTTGGACAGTATTGCTGTGGAGCTCTTGTCTGGCGTGGACTGTCGTCATTGGGATCACCTTCTCTGCTCGTGACTGGATAAGTCTATCTCTGCTGTAGATTGTTTGTTTGTTGCTGTCTTCCCCTGTTGTTCTCCTAGACACGAGTGATGGTGACTAGTGCTCCCATCTGCCTTTCCCCAGTCTAGTCTTGTTAGGGTGACTGAGGGTTTAGGCATCCTGCTCGCCGCACGGGTTCACACCCCGTCTAGGGTATCAGGGCAGACAGGTGCCAGCTTAGGGTTAGTCAGGGGTGGCCATTCTATTCCCCATCCGTAGATAGGGGTCCCCCTTCCCCTCCGTCTGGTGCGACACGACTGCTGCTGGGATAGCAGTCGTGATATGGGCGATGCCGAATGATAGAGACAGAACGAGCCTGGGCGATCCAGGATGACAGAGACAGGGCGAGCCTGGGCAATCCAGGATTACAGGAGCAGAGCGAGCCTGGGCGATCCAGGATGACAGAATGAGCCAGGGCGATCCTGGATGACAGAGGTAGAGCGAGCCTGGGCGAACCAGGATGATAGAGACAGAGCGAGCCTGGGCCAGCCAGGATAACCGAAACAGAGAGAGCCTGGGTGATCCAGGAAGACAGAGGCAGAGCGAGCCTGGGCGATCCAGGACGACCGAGGCAGTGCGAGTCTGGATGATCCAGGATGACAGAGACCGAGCGAGCCTGGGCAATCCAGGATGACAGGTAACAGAGCGAGCCTGGGCGATCCAGGAAGACAGAGGCAGAGCGAGCCTGGGCGAACTAGGATGACAGAGGCAGGGCGAGCCTGGGTAATCCAGGATGACAGAGACCGAGCGAGCCTGGGCAATCCAGGATGACAGGTAACAGAGCGAGCTTGGGCGATCCAGTATGATAGGGACAGAGCGAGCCTGGGAGATCCAGGAAGACAGAGACAGGGCGAGCCTGGGTAATCCAGGATGACAGAAGCAGAGCGAGCCTGGGCGATCCAGGATGACAGAAACAGAACGAGCCTGGGTGATCCAGGATGACAGAGGCAGAGCGAGCCTGGGCGATCCAGGGGGACCTCAGATGATGTGAGAGTGCGACAAGAACCAGGGAAGACAGGCAAAAGACGTATGCGTGATGCCTGAAGAATTCAGGAAGCTGATGAGCAGCTACTTGGCTGATCGGGAGGACTGAATATCAGACAGTACCGCAACCCTGTTTGTTTTAAGAAAAGATTGCCCAAAATGGTACATTAGGAAACCGGAAAATAGCACGGCAACAAAACCCCACTACTGAGACAACTTTCATGGAGTTAGCTACCCTAGAGGGGATAACTTGTGTTACATCTAGTAGCAGCAGTGGAAGGTGCAGTTTCTGGCCCCAGTCGAGGAGGCATAGAGCGATTGTGCAGCAATTGATTGGCACTTGTGGGTATAGGGGTCCACTGGAGGTTCCAACTTAAACTTGACCTGGGCTAGTGGTAGTATAGGTGATGGGAATCAGAGCAGCAGTCCCTGACCCCGCAGCAGTGTCCGCAAGGCAGCACCTTACTGATCACACCGGTGTCTGGTCTCTCCGCTGCGTTCTTGAAGCTTTTTTTTTTTTTTTTCTTTGATCTCATCTTTTGTTCCCAGGAATAGAAGCTCTGGCATGCGCTTCCTCCCCTCTCTGTCTCCATACTTGAACTCCCCCCCTAGCAGAAGCAGGACCAGCCCACTCCCACCGGAATGGAGAAACAGGCGGCCAGCCCCGTTCCTGCCAACTGATGCCAACCATGGCTTCTCGGCTGGAATGTACTGCCAAATAAATGAAAATAGAAAACAATACATGCAATTGTACCTAAATATAGTTGTAGATACCACCAGGTCAGGCGTACTGAAGAAGTACTTGTACCAATTAGATGTACCTGAGTGAATCGAGTGAGGTCCTGAGTGACTCAGTATGAAATACCTGACCCTGGGCTATCCTGGACGTGTACGTGCCGTGATAGTAAAAGAAGACCCGAGCGACATGGTGGAGACATGGGCCTGAGCGATTTAGGCAGGTGCCAGGCTGTTAAATGTCCTGAGATTTCAGGAAAGGCACCGGAAAGGTATGGGGTGGAAACTAAGATGGACCCTGATGGTGGCTGACGTCTGAGTTATTTTAGGAAAAGACAGCCAGTTACGTGGATCTGAGCGATTTAGATGGACACTGGTCAACAAGAATCCCCGAGTGAATCAGGCTGAAAATTAACCCTGGAGGTGCAGGTAGAAGACAAATTAGAGAAAGTGTCCATGTAATTGGACCCAACGTGCTCAGGAAGGCCTGGACGGAACGGGAGTGGACGAACCAGGATGACAGAGGCAGCGTGTGCCTGGGCGATCCAGGATGACGGAGACAGAGTGAGCCTGGGCGATCCAGGATGACAGAGGCAGCGTGGGCCTGGGCGATCCAGGATGACAGAGGCAGAACGAGCCTGGGCGATCCAGGATGACACAGGCAGAACGAGCCTGGGCGATCCAGGATGACAGAGACAGAACGAGCCTGGGCGACCCAGGATGACAGAGGCAGCGTGTGCCTGGACGATCCAGGATGACGGAGACAGAGCGAGCCTGGGTGATCCAGGATGACAGGGACAGAGTGAGCCTGGGAGATCCAGGATGACAGAAACAGAACGAGCCTGGGAGATCCAGGATGACAGAAACAGAACGAGCCTGGGTGATCCAGGATGACAGAGACGGAACGAGCCTGGGCGATCCAGGATGGCAGAGGCAGAACGAGCCTGGGCGATCCAGGATGACAGAGACGGAACGAGCCCGGGCGATCCAGGAAGACAGAGGCAGCGTGTGCCTGGGGGATCCAGGATGACAGAGACAGAACGAGCCTGGGCGATCAAGGGAGACTACAGATGATGTGTGAGAGCGAGACAAGAAGCATGGAAAACAGACAAAATGACGTGTGCGTGATACCTGAAGAAATTCGGGAAGCTGAGCAGCTACTTGGCCGAACGGGAAGACGGTACTGCAGCCCTGTTCATTTTGGAAAAATTTATCAGCACCTAGGTAAAGACAACAAGCTCATAAAGACAGCCCTGAGTCCGAAATGGCACATAAGACAACCGGAAAACAGCATCTCCACCTGAGAAAGGAAGGGCCCGTTTAAGGGTTATCCCGCCCTCCCCCATACACGCGTCAGGGCGGTATAACACGGCGGTGCCACACGCATGTGCACAGGAGGGCGGCACGAGACAGCTATGCCAGGTACCCGAGCATGGAGGGTGGCACAACACCGCAAAGCCGTGTAATGTGCCCAGAAGGGTGGCACAAGATAGCGGTGCCGAACACGTGTGCACAGGAGCGCGGCATCACACCACTGCGCTATAAACAAGTGCACAGGAGGGCGGGATGACATGCGGTGTGATGTACCTGTGCACAGGAGGGCGGCATAATAGGTGTCACTGATATGGCATAGGAGGGCGGCACAACACGGCCGTGCCGTAAAAAATGCGGTGCGATGCACATACCTGCTTGGTAGAACACTAATTCATACAAAGGCAGAAGAGCTGGGCATGCTGTTTTTTTTTTTTGGGTTAACATTTTCAGCTCTGTGCCAGACAAGTCAGATCGGCTGCATAAAATGAAACGAGGAGTGCGTGAATTAGTGATGGTAGGGGCTAAGGAACTTGTGGCGCAGGCTGAGCCCAGCGGAACGGTCCGCCCCACCTGAAGTGCCGTGGATGCCGGTCCTGCCGAACCCTAGCCGCGGACAAGAGAAACACACCTGTTGTGAGGAGGCTCCCCCCGGAGCTGGAGGGGAGAGGAAGCCCGGCCGGGAGCCGGACGAACGCTGCCCCCAGCTGAGGAAGCCTAGAGAGCAGCTACCTACCCGGAAGTGACGTGGCAGCGAACCGGAAATGACGGAACGGACCGAGGAAAGCCTGCATGAAGCGACCGTCCTCAGGGTGAGGTCGCGTGAGAAGATATAGCGAGCAGCCCCGCCCACAAATACAGGCTGTAACCAGCCTTAATACATGGAATTTCTGGGCAGATTTTCTAAATTGATGACGTCAAAAATGTTCACTTATTAATTGGTCTCCCATGAAACTGATCATTTGTGTGTTGCACACTTCGGAATATGCTGACGTTGTATAAGCAATGAGAGTTAATATTAGGTTTTTCATTTAATTAGTGAGAATTTTTTACATCCGCTGTATGCCAACTACGCATTTGTCCTCAAAACCTCTAACTGACATTCTCAAATTCTTACGAATTTGCATTAAAACATTGATAAGATTCTCACAAACGTCTTATGACTGAGCTCCGCAGCGCATTATGATTTTCCACTTTGTTTTGTCTGTGCCCCAGCAGGGAGTAAGGGTGTTGTAAGCCAGAGTCTTGAATTTTGGAGAAACCCCCACATTCCAGCTTGTGACTGTCAACACATTTATACTCTAGCTAGTTTGCAGCACAATCATGGGTAGATCAGAGGAGAAAATGTATTTTTAACTGACAGTAATAAGAATTCTGAATTACTTTTGCTCATAATAAACCAAAATCTGATCTGCACATTAGCATACACCTCATCAGACTCAGGAGTCGTCTGTACAAACATATCAAATGCTAACAAAGTCAGCCTGAGGAAACTTAAGGGACGTTCAGAATAAATCGCTTTCACGACGATGCTCTACATATGTGAGTTATTTAAATTCACCTCCTATGGTGACACTGGCTGCTTTGTTTTAAGGTTATGCAAGCATCCTCTATGCACATGTCATTGTCACAGTCTTTGTGAGGGATTTCAACCCTTTTCTCTTTCATGTTCTCTTAGTGGAAGCTGCATGGACTGCTTGCTGTTCATTATCAAAACCAACTGTTACATGGTGTTGTACATCACTGACAAAATGCCGATGAGGTGGACCTGGCATCATATAAAGCTGGAATGCACGTTTTCTAAATTTCACTCGGGCAATAGAGTCTAGGCCGCCTCTCTTAAATAAACAGTATTTCATCCCTTTAGCTTCCTAGAAGACCATTTATTTTGCATAGAGCATGTATCTGCGGTATGGGTGAAACTAGATGAGGTTCACCTTAGATGAACTGCAGCAGGAGCTCGCATTACAGCTTGGATCGATGCGAGACTGGAACAGGCAAGTCCCCCCAGTAAGGACAGTTTACACATACACACCGTCAGAAGTGCTGTCATAGGAGGACTGCCACACTGTTGACAATTCGACTGCAAGTTTACCACTGAAATGGAACATGTGACACTGAAAATACCGTCCAGGCAGGCACCATGCTTTAGACTGAAATGAGCTCAGCAGATTAATATATATTTTTGTGGCAAAAGATTCAGTAAAACTAGTAATTTACTAATTTATACCCTTGCTCATTGTGGGCTTAATGATTTTCTTTTTTATTCTCCCTTCCATCAGTGGTACCTATGAAGAGATCTATACTTACCTGCCCATCTGTCACAGCTCCATGGCTCCCAGGCTCTCTACACTGCACTTCCAGTCCCTGATTCTCAACTTCTACATGGACAAGATCACATGTGCCACTGCAGCCAATGACTGGCCTTGGTGGTAATGTGTCCCCAAGCAGCAGTGACGTACCGCTTGGGCACCAAATCACCCCAAGTAGATAAAAAAAAGTATCCTCTTGGCCTGTGTCAGGTCACTATACATTGTTATACCCTTTCTTCTTCTTTTTTATTGTATAGAAAAGCATAGTTGACAATTGCTTTTCTATGCAAGGCATCCAGTAAAAAGATATACAGATCATGGTATACATTTGTTTACATGAGAGCCTATGGACAATGTGTGCCAATGTATACCTATACAGTGACATACATCGGAGACTTCCATCGGAGATATACCTCCAACAGAAGATTTCAACACAATGTGAACGGAGCATTATAGTTTAAGCTGATCTCGACATCCACTCACCTTCTTAGACCCCTTTTAAAGGCTGTACAGGGGTCTACAGGGAAATAACACCCTGCTTTTTGCACACAAAATCTTATTAGTGGTCCAGGAGGCCTATCACAACTGGCATCCGGGAACAGTGATGGAGCAGAGAGCACATTAATGAAGACAGTGGGGAAATTGATGCCAACTAAGTAATTAGAACTGGCATGGAGCTGGACCAGCAAATGCTGATTCCTCGATAATTGCCTGGAGTTTAATGGCCACATATTTACTGTATAACATCCCTAAGGATAGAACTGTGAAACAATCACATGGCGCATGTGTAGAACATATTATAACATCATATTATAAAATCAATATTGTGTGTCAAAAGTGATGTGCATGTTGGCCACAAACATGTCTTTTACATATGTGTGTCTTGTGTTGCCGCTAGGACACTGCTTCCCAAACCGAAGGTTGGAAACATTGGTTTAAAAAAGAAACAGGGCTCCCCTGCTTAGTCCCCTGCTGTTCCATCAGCGCCACTCTGGTGCTACCAACGGTCTACCAGTCCACATGAGATTTTGGGCACCATTAGTGTGGATGTAGTGCCCTGTAGCAGGACTACTTTGACGTCTGGACATTTATGGACATTTGCCCCTGTTTCCCCTATGCAAAATCATCACCTCCTTACTTTATTTCACTTTAAAGGGTTAACTTGCATTGTCTTATGCTATTTAACACTGTGTAGCTGCATTTTATATGTATGTTGTGATATGTATCCTGTTCATTTTCACGGTGTTTGCATGGCACTGTGGAAAGGGTTAATGAATACTGAGAGACTTTTGGGACTTTCTGAGTAATAATTTTCCACAGCTACCATAAGGTTTAAAGAAGAGCATGTTTTGGAGGTAAAAGGCCAGACTTGTTTACCACCAAAACCAGACAGACTGACCTTTTGAATGTCTGGTTTAGCTCTATTATGTCTCAAAACCTGTTTTTGTCTAGTAAAACTGCTGTGTATGTGTAATTGCCATTGAGAATCATTGAATCTCAAATGAAAATCTATGAGAGACGGGAGTTGTAACATTGTATTTGTTTTTGCTGAGTTTCTCCACTCCACCCCTCCTACTAGAAGGTTCTAGTTTAGCCAGAAACTGTATATAAGGAGAGCAGTCAGAGCCCCTAGTATTCTGCAGTTAGAGAACAGTACTTAGAAGAGGAGACTCTGACAGACTATTGAGTGACCAGGAGAAGATGCTGAGATTGGCATACTCTGCCACACACCCTAGATCACCAGCCTTTGGCTAGGGTACCAGCCTTCTGAAAAAGAGAGGGACAGCTAGTGCAGGCCTTCCTTCAGCATGAAACCCTTCTTCTGCCAGGGAGAAGACTAGACAAGCCATCCCTATGCCTCACCTGTATTGTTTTGCACCTGAAATTCTCTAGTAAAGAAACATTCTGGTTTACTGCAGACCCTGAATCTCTGGGGTGCGCCACACCTTACCATCCCTTCCGGAGAGACATGGTGACATCTCGATGGTGTCCTGGAGACCCAGCTTAGCGTTCGGACCACCCCAAACCCGGCCACTGCATGGATTCTAGGAGAGAGGCCACTCTAAGGCACATTATAAGGAGTAATAGGTTATCAGAATAAAGATCTCGAAAAATGCATGCATTAACATGGCTGTTTTTCATGCAGTGGTCATGCCATTACCTAGAGTTAAATCCACCCCGCCCCAGAATAGTTACATTTAACCCCATGCACTTGTAAATTTGAAATATGGAATGATGAAATTCCATTAATAGTAACTAATATGAAAATATGTTGATGGTCACATGAGGTTGCAGCTGCCACTATTACAAGTTTGGAACTAATTATCTGGAAAACAGCTTATAAAGGAATCTAGATTCAGGGACACTATTAATTACCCTAAAATATATCCAACAGCAATTAAAAGGGTAACATAGTAACATAGTATATAAGGCCAAAAAAAGACATTTGTCCATCCAGTTCGTCCTGTTATCCTGCAAGTTGATCCAGAGGAAGGAAAAAAAACAAAACATGTGAGGTAGAAACCAATCTTCCCCACTTAAGGGGAAAAAAATTCCTTCCCAACTCCATTCAGGCAATCAGATAACTTCCTGGATCAACGACCCCTCTCTAGTAGCTATAGCCTGTAATATTATTATACTCCAGAAATATATCCAGGCCCAGCTTGAAATCCTTTATTGTACTCCCCATCACCACCTCCTCAGGCAGAGAGTTCCATAGTCTCACTGCTCTTACCGTAAAGAATCCTCTTCTATGTCTGTGTACAAACCTTCTTTCCTCCAGACGCAGAGGATGTCCCCTCGTCACAGTCACAGTCCTGGGGATAAATAGATGATGGGATAGATCGCTGTACTGACCCCTGATATATTTATACATAGTAATTAAATCTCCCCTCAGTCGTCTTTTTTTTTAAAGTGAATAACCCTAATTTTGATAATCTTTCAGGGTACTGTAATTCCCTCATTCTCGTAATTACTTTAGTTGCCCTCCTCTGAACCCTCTCCAGCTCTGCTATGTCTGCCTTGTTCACAGCAGCCCAGAACTGTACACAGTACTCCATGTGTGGTCTGACTAATGATTTGTAAAGTGGTAGGACTATGTTCTCATCACGGGCATCTATGCCCCTTTTGATGCAACCCATTATCTTATTTGCCTTGGCAGCAGCTGCCTGACACTGGTTTCTACAGCTTAGTTTGCTGTTCACTAAAATTCCTAGATCCTTTTCCATGTCAGTGTTACCGAGTGTTTTACCATTTAGTATGTACGGGTGACTTGTATTATTCCTTTCCAGGTGTATAACCTTACATTTGTCAGTGTTAAACCTCATCTGCCACTTATCTGCCCAAGCCTCCAATCTATCCAGATCCATTCTTGTATACATGCCTAGCTGTAATAAACTGGCAAATAAAATAAAAAATGACAGTTACACTTTAAGTATCTACTATTTGCATGTACCAGATATGCCATTCTACTACATTATATTATCGGCATCCATTTTTTCCTTCTTGCCCTTTTACAACTATCAATTTTCCATAGCAGTAGCATACCAAAGAGTCTGAATGTGTTGAGAGCACATTTATTTTAAAGGGGTTGTCTCACTTCAGCAAATGACATTTATTATGTAGACAAAGTTAATACAAGGCACTTACTAATGGATTGTGCTTATCCATATTGCCTCCTTTGCTGGCTAGATTCATTCTTCCATCTTCCATCACATTACAGGGAGTGCAGAATTATTAGGCAAGTTGTATTTTTGAGGATTAATTTTATTATTGAACAACAACCATGTTCTCAATGAACCCAAAAAACTCATTAATATCAAAGCTGAATATTTTTGGAAGTAGTTTTTAGTTTGTTTTTAGTTTTAGCTATTTTAGGGGGATATCTGTGTGTGCAGGTGACTATTACTGTGCATAATTATTAGGCAACTTAACAAAAAACAAATATATACCCATTTCAATTATTTATTTTTACCAGTGAAACCAATATAACATCTCAACATTCACAAATATACATTTCTGACATTCAAAAACAAATCAGTGACCAATATAGCCACCTTTCTTTGCAAGGACACTCAAAAGCCTGCCATCCATGGATTCTGTCAGTGTTTTGATCTGTTCACCATCAACATTGCGTGCAGCAGCAACCACAGCCTCCCAGACACTGTTCAGAGAGGTGTACTGTTTTCCCTCCTTGTAAATCTCACATTTGATGATGGACCACAGGTTCTCAATGGGGTTCAGATCAGGTGAACAAGGAGGCCATGTCATTAGATTTTCTTCTTTTATACCCTTTCTTGCCAGCCACGCTGTGGAGTACTTGGACGCGTGTGATGGAGCATTGTCCTGCATGAAAATCATGTTTTTCTTGAAGGATGCAGACTTCTTCCTGTACCACTGCTTGAAGAAGGTGTCTTCCAGAAACTGGCAGTAGGACTGGGAGTTGAGCTTGACTCCATCCTCAACCCGAAAAGGCCCCACAAGCTCATCTTTGATGATACCAGCCCAAACCAGTACTCCACCTCCACCTTGCTGGCGTCTGAGTCGGACTGGAGCTCTCTGCCCTTTACCAATCCAGCCACGGGCCCATCCATCTGGCCCATCAAGACTCACTCTCATTTCATCAGTCCATAAAACCTTAGAAAAATCAGTCTTGAGATATTTCTTGGCCCAGTCTTGACGTTTCAGCTTGTGTGTCTTGTTCAGTGGTGGTCGTCTTTCAGCCTTTCTTACCTTGGCCATGTCTCTGAGTATTGCACACCTTGTGCTTTTGGGCACTCCAGTGATGTTGCAGCTCTGAAATATGGCCAAACTGGTGGCAAGTGGCATCTTGGCAGCTGCACGCTTGACTTTTCTCAGTTAATGGGCAGTTATTTTGCGCCTTGGTTTTTCCACACGCTTCTTGCGACCCTGTTGACTATTTTGAATGAAACGCTTGATTTTTCGATGATCACGCTTCAGAAGCTTTGCAATTTTAAGAGTGCTGCATCCCTCTGCAAGATATCTCACTATTTTTGACTTTTCTGAGCCTGTCAAGTCCTTCTTTTGACCCATTTTGCCAAAGGAAAGGAAGTTGCCTAATAATTATGCACACCTAATATAGGGTGTTGATGTCATTAGACCACACCCCTTCTCATTACAGAGATGCACATCACCTAATATGCTTAATTGGTAGTAGGCTTTCGAGCCTATACAGCTTGGAGTAAGACAACATGCATAAAGAGGATGATGTGGTCAAAATACTCATTTGCCTAATAATTCTGCACGTAGTGTATACACTGATTGTATCTAGGGTTTATGACCACCACTGTAGCACATTTACGAAGGGGTTGCGTTCTTATGTGAGCTCCCACAGTCCCGGCCACCAGGGAGGGCGGCACTTTTTCCCAGAGTTTGCATGCACAGCCACCGCTGCTAGATTGCAGGGTGGCCTTAATCATGTAAACGAGCGATGTATAATGTGATGGAACAATGAATCAAGCCGGCAAAGGAGGCAATATGGTTAATAATAATACATTAGTAAGTGCCTTGTGTTAACTTTCTCTACATGATAAATTCCATTTTCTGGAAACAACTTCTTTAATGATGGCCATGTAATATTACATTTCCTCTGCAGTGTTGCACCTAAGGAAATATGTAGCCACCCACAACTTACTTAATATTTACATCAGTTAAAGGGGTTGTCCGGATTCAGAGCTGAACCCCGACATATCCCTGTTTTCACCTAGGCAGCCCCTCTGATACAAGCATCGGAACATTTCATGCTCCAATGCTCTCCTTTGCCCTGCACGATTCAGATGTTTTTTGGAGATCTGGTGACGTACCGGGCTCTCCATGGGGAAAGCTAGGTGGAGGCTTCTGCCTAGCAGTGAGCCCCGTGACATCACCGGTACTAATGGGCAGGCTTTAATGTTACAGTAGCCTGTAAAACGGCTAGGGCAGAGCTAAACCGCCCATCAGAGCCGGTGACGTCACTGGGAACACTGCTAGGTGGAAGCCTCTGCCTAGCAGTATAATAATATAAACAAAAAAGCCCTTGCCCTGCGCAATCCAGCGCAGGGCAAGGGAGAGCATCGGAGCATTTTATGCTCCAATGCTCATGTCAGGGGAGCCGGAGGGGTGAAGATGGGGATATGCCCAGGTTCAGTTCTGAACCCGGACAACCCCTTTAATTGCCAGGAGTGAAAATCCGAGGACTGAGGGGCAGAAGGGGCTGTCTTATGCGAAAGGATTGTCTTGATAAGACAATCACTTTAAGGATGCAGACAATTTAAAGTGGTTTAGTGATGAAGACAACCCCTTTTCTCTAGAGATCGTCGTCCAGGAATTAGCAGATTGCTGTTGGAATACCCATAGCTGTTAATACTGGAGGAAGTGTCACAAGGTTGCAACAGAGGGAAATGTAGTATTAAATACCGACCATTCCGTTCGTGATGTCCTTATCTCAGGTTGTATGAACATCCCCTTTAAGGACCAGAAGGATGTGGATTTTTTTTGCCTGTCTCCATTTTAACAGCTGTATCTTTTTCGGTGTCACCCTATTTTGGGTACATACAGCATCGAAAGAAAATTTTAGATTAGAAAGAACATCTCTTGCCCTAGTCATCCAGTATGTCCATTACATGAAAAGCCTATTGATTTCAATGTGAACTGTGTAATTTGTTGTCTCCCTAAGGCCTCATGCACACGGCTGTTGCTGAGGTGCGGAACGGAGGCACGGAACCCCATGGAAGCACACGTTCTATTTTTTTTTTGCGGTGCGGGTGGATCACGGACCCATTTAAGTTGAATGGGTCTCAATCCGTCCTTGCCGCCGCACGGACATTGCCCGTGCATTGGGGACCGCAAATTGCGGTCCCTAATGCACGGAACGGCCGAACAAAGGCCGTGTGCATGAGGCCTAAAACTGAAAACTTACTGCAGTTGTCAGCTGCATTGTATTGCTATTTTCTATGTATATTTATCCAAAAAGGCTCTATATCTGCTGAAACATTAGATACATCGAGATGCCTTTCTTCACTGGAACCATTTTGTGGAGTGCTGCCATATTCATTTCTTGTGGAATACAGGGTTGTTTAATCCCCACAGCAATTATACTTATGGCCTCGAAATTGCTCAGCCTAAGGGTACTTTCAGACTAGCGTTTTTGTTTTCCGTTATTGAGTTCCGTCACAGGAGCTCAATACCGGAAAAAAACGGATCAGTTTTATCCTAATGCATTCTGAATGGAGAACATTCCGTTCAGGATGCATCAGTTCAGTCCCTCTTACGTTTTTTGGACGGAGAAAATACCGCAGCATGCTGCAGTTTTCTCTCCGGCCAAAAATACTGATCACTTGCCGGAATTACGGATCCGGCATTAATTTACATTGAACGGCATTAAGTGTTCTGGCAAAACAGATCCGGCTGCAAGCGCATGACCTTTAAAAATGCAAAAATAAACTAATACCGGATCCGTCTGACAAATGCCATCAGTTTGCGTCCGGATTACCGGTAAAAGTACCCTAAAGAAAAAAAAGCCACTTACCTATTCTCCGGTGCTCCATTCCAGTGGAAAGGGTCCAAGAAGTGTCACGTCTATCGTCATGTACACCGCTGCAGCCATTCACTGGCCACTTGGGGACATTCAGCTGCAGCGGCGCACTTGACCCCACCCATTTTGGAAGTTTATTATATAGGAAGTGAAGACAGTGGACACAAGGAGTCTGAACTGAGCGGCAGGGAGCAGATAAGTATGCTTTCCTTCAAAAAACATGTCAGTGTACGATTTAAAGGGCTATTCCCATGATCCCATCAGTACATTCATGGCTTAATAACAGGTCCCACATCTAGAACGCACCTCATCTTGCAGTTTGAAACCCACTGCTATCGTTTTGAAGGGAAATGCTTTAGTGTGACAGTGTAAGGAATATGTTTAGTGAGCAAAAACAGCACACAGCGTACACGCCTGACACAATTTATCACTTTTTAACACTCCAAAGTCATATCCGCTTTTTGGTAACATTCAGCAATACTTACAGTCATGTGAAAAAATTAGGACACCCTTTGAAAGCATGTGGTTTTTTGTAACATTTTTAATAAATGGTTATTTCATCTCCGTTTCAACAATACAGAGAGATTAAAGTAATCCAACTAAACAAAGAAAACTGAAGAAAAGTCTTTTCAAGATCTTCTGTAAATGTCATTCTACAAAAATGCCTATTCTAACTGAGGAAAAAGATAGGACACCCTCACATGTATTCCCTCTTAAATTGGCTCAGATCTCACACAGGTATATCACACCAGGTGCACATAATTAGTAGATCGTTACTCTGCATGTTGAATGAGGCTTGCCCTATTTAAACCTCAGACATTTAGTTTGGTGTGCTCCTGACTGTTGAAGTGAGAGTGAGCACCATGGTGAGAGCAAAAGAGCTGTCAGAAGACTTCAGAAAAAAGATTGTAGCAGCCTATGAGTCTGGGAAGGGATTTAAAAAGATCTCAAAAGATTTTGAAATCAGCCATTCCACTGTCCGGAAGATAGTCTACAAGTGGAGGGCTTTCAAAACAACTGCCAACATGCCCAGGACTGGTCGCCCCAGCAAGTTCACCCCAAGAGCAGACCGCAAGATGCTAAAAGAGGTATCCAAAAACCCTAAAGTGTCATCTCGAGAACTACAGCAGGCTCTGGCTACTGTTGATGTAGAAGTACATGCCTCTACAATCAGAAAGAGACTGTACAAGTTTAACTTGCATGGGAGGTGTGCAAGGAGGAAACCTTTGCTTTCCAAGAGAAACATCGAGGCCAGACTGACATTTGCCAGCGATAAAGTTGACAAAGACCAGGACTTCTGGAATAATGTTCTTTGGACAGATGAGTCCAAAATTGAATTATTTGGACACAACAGCAGAGGACATGTTTGGCGTAAACCAAACACAGCATTCCAAGAAAAGAACCTCATACCAACTGTGAAGCATGGAGGTGGAAGTGTCATGGTTTGGGGCTGCTTTGCTGCAGCAGGACCTGGTCAGCTCACCATCATAGAATCCACGATGAATTCTACTGTGTATCAGAAGGTGCTTGAAGAACATGTGAGACCATCAGTTAGAAAATTAAAGCTGAAGCGGAACTGGACCATGCAACATGACAATGACCCAAAACATACTAGTAAATCAACCAAAGATTGGCTGAAAAAGAAGAAATGGAGAGTCCTGGAATGGCCAAGTCAAAGTCCAGATTTGAATCCCATTGAGATGCTGTGGGGTGACTTGAAAAGGGCTGTACGTGCAAGAAACCCCTCAAACATCTCACAGCTGAAAAAGTTCTGCATTGAGGAGTGGGGTAAAATTTCCTCAGACCGATGTCGAAGACTGGTAGATGGCTACAAGAACCGTCTCACTGCAGTTATTTCAGCCAAAGGAGGTAACACTCGCTATTAGGGGCAAGGGTGTCCTATCTTTTTCCTCAGTTAGAATAGGCATTTTTGTAGAATGACATTTACAGAAGATCTTGAAAAGACTTTTCTTCAGTTTTCTTTGTTTAGTCGGATTACTTTAATCTCTCTGTATTGTTGAAACGGAGATGAAATAACCATTTATTAAAAATGTTACAAAAAACCACATGCTTTCAAAGGGTGTCCTAATTTTTTCACAAGACTGTAAGTCTTATCACCTCTCCTTATGGGGCTACTGCTGTTTATCTACAAAGACGCAGGGTCCATCTAGAGCGCTCATTTTACCTCTTTTTTTTTAAGTCTTACATATGTTTTGCACGCAGCACATAGCTGATAAAAGTCAGGAAGTTTCTGTTATCAGTTTTTCGCCATTCTGAATTTTACTTACAGACTGAAAGGCTCTATCTGGCTTTTATGAGTCACTGTTTATCATTACCACTTCTAGCTGCACTTCTGCCTAAATTCAGTATGCAGCAGTGAAGATATTTCCTTCCTCATTTATATTTAAAGCAAGCACAACAAGAATCAACTATTATTTTAAAGCAGCCATAAAAAAGCACACGTAGAGCTGGAAGCTGACCAGATATACACAGTGTGATGGTCCACCAGGAAGACATTAATTGGTGTATAAAATGTTCTTGATTGTTTTGTTAATCAATGTTTAAATTTTCAGATATGTGGATATTAAGGCTACTTTCACACTAGCGTTTTTCTTTTCCGGCATAGAGTTCCGTCACAGGGGCTCTATACCGGAAAAGAACTGATCAGTTTAATCCCCATGCATTCTGAATGGAGAGTAATCCATTTAGGATGTATCAGGATGCCTTCAGTTCAGTCATTTTGACTGATCAGGCAAAAGATAATACCGCAGCATGCTGCGGTTTTATCTCCGGTGAAAAAACCTGAAGACTTGCCTGAATGCTGGATTCGGCATTTTTTTTCCATAGGAATGTATTAGTGCCGGATCCGTCCTTCCGGTCTGCGCATGCGCAGACCTTTAAAAATGAGATACCGGATCCGTTTTGCCTGATGACACCGGAAAAATGGATACGGTATTGCAATGCATTTTTCTGACTGATCAGGCATTTTCCAGACTGATCAGGATCCTGATCAGTCTGAAAAATGCCTGATCAGTCAGAAAAAATGACATGCGTTTGCATACAGTTTGCCTGATCAGGCAGGCAGTTCAGGCAACGGAACTGCCTGCCGGAATCAAACAACGCAAGTGTGAAAGTACCCTAAGGGCACTTTCACACTAGTGTTTTTCTTTTCCAGCACTGAGTTCCGTCCTAGGGGCTCTATACCAGAAAAGAACTGATCAGTTTTATCCCCATGCAATCTGAATGGAGAGCATTCTGTTCAAGATGCATCAGGATGTCTTCAGTTCAGTCTTTTTGACTGATCAGGCAAAAGATAAAACCGCAGTATGCTATGGTTTTATCTCCGGCCAAAAAAACTGAAGAAGACTTGCCTGAATTTTTTTCCATAGGAATGTATTAGTGCCGGATCCGGCTTTCAAAATACCGGAATGCCGGTGAAAAAAATAAATACCGGATCGGTTTTGCCGGATGACACCAGAAAGACGGATCCGGCATTTCAATACATTTTTCTGACTGATCAGGCATTTTTCAGACTGATCAGGATCCTATCGTATCGGTTGGCATACGTTTTGCCGGCGACGGAACTGCTTGCCGGATCACTCTGCCGCAAGTGTGAAAGTAGCCTAACCCGTTCCACCTGTATGGATTTGGGTCGTAAGTGACCAGGCAATTTTTAAATATTTAAAATTTTTCCAAGAACTATAACTTTTTTATTTTTTCTGTCGATGTAGGCATATGAGGGCTTGTTTTTGTGGGACAAGTTGTACACATTTCTTACTGGTTAACTTCTATTAACTGTTTCTAGGCAGAGATGGGGGGGGGGAAACAATACTGCCACTGCGTTTTTACAACTTTTGCACATTAAAAACCCTTTAAAAAATGTTTTTGCATCACCGCATCCCAAGAGCCATAACTTCTTTATTTTTCATTCTACGGAGCTGTGCGAGGAATGATTCTTGCAGGCTAACTTGTAGTTTTCATTGGTACCATTTTGGGATATATAATGCTTTTTATTCCTTTTTTTGCTTGCAAAAAATAGTAATTCTGGCATAGTTTATTTTTATTTTTTTACCGCATGCAGGATATATTACATGATAATTATATAGTGAGGGTTGTTACAGATGTGGCAATACCAAATATAAGGGGGGGGTGTTTCTTTTTTTTCCACTGAAAAGCATATTTTTAATGAAAAACAATTTTTTTAACTTGGAGATTTTTTTTAAATAAAACTTTGACTTTCATTTTTTACAATTTATTTCATATGCTTTGATCTTTTATTGCTTCTATAATACATGGTGCTACTTATGCAGTACATTGTATTATACTGGCAGTACTACAGTGAAGCCTGATAAGATATATATCTGCACAATAAATATTGAGAATTTACACATATTAGATCTTCTGACTGGTCACTTGGGCCTAGAGAAGCTTCTTTGCCTTGGCAATTTCTAAATCTTCTTGGGGAATCGGGCATCTCTGATAAGAAGAGTTCCATCCGTAGCTCAAGACCAACCGATCCTGGGATCTATCCGATGAGCTTCTTCTAGAGTTGTGCCTCAGGTTAACACAAGTTGAGCCTCCCATTTGGAGTAGAATACTTACCTCATCTGTACGATATCACCCTATGGTGCGCCTTTTTCTTTACCAGCAGACATTGCCTGTATTACTGAGGCGTACAATGCAGGCAGACCTGGGGATCTTCATTAAGCCTCCAGCTGCCATGTGTCACAGACGTAACGAGACATACGGACGTCCCCGCGACAGTGGGTGACAGAAGATCTGTGAGACTAGCAACACGTGCTTTGATCTGACAGGTTTCCTTGTGGATAAATTGATGTCTGTGTTGTTTCTGATACTGGCCACATCTCTAACCTCCAGGTGGTGCTATTGTGGTCATTTAACTTTCCTTATTTATAGTTGCTTCTTCCACAATGCTGTGCGGTTTATAGCTTCAGTGGTATCTGTGGTCTGCTGGTGTTTGGTTCTCAGCTGAGTTCCTGTTGCTACCATAGCTACTGGAAAGTTAAGTGTTTCCTTTCCCTTTTGCATTTTGTTTTGGTTTATATGTGTGTTGTTTTTCCCCTGCCCTTTGTTGTAGGCCTGAGGGAGACTCCTTGTCGTCGTTCCTTTCTGGAGGAACAGGTAGTCTCAGTCCTGTCACTATAACCATGGTCTTATAGGGTGAGTTAGGACTCTAGGTAATCCTGCATATGAACTCACCTACCTTAGGGGTCTGTTCATACTGATAGCCAGTCAGGACTGTGACTAGGGATTTGACTAGGAGGTGTCCTTCTTTCTTTCCTTGCTCTCAGGTCTTGTTCCTTGTTCCATCTCCTTCTTCGTCCGGTGTGGTGTCTCCCTCCCACACACGGGCGTGACAACATGTGAAGACATTGGCACCCCACAATCTCACTGGTGGGTTTCCGATGCCTGACATAGGAAGCCCTCTCTCTCTCTCTAAACCACTTAGATGCCATGGTCATTATTGACCGCAGAATCTAAGGGGTTAAACAGCCCAGAATGCCAGTTCTTCTGATCTGGGGCATTAGAACAAGAGCCCAGCTCCTGCTTTTCACTGCACAGGAGACCGTTAAGCACGTATTCTAGGCCACAGTAAAAAGGCGGCATTTGTATGCAAACTGTAGCAGGAGTACTGGACCAGTGCTGCAGAGAACAGCACTGGAGAACAGGATCAGTACAATATTTAAGCCAATTTAGTTCTTTGTCCAAGATTTTTTATTATCTCTGACAGGCCAAAAAACAGGCAAACAAAATCACTCCTAGTGCAGATAACGGTATAATAAAGTAAATGTCCACCCACAGGTGCAACTATAATTCATAGGACCCCATAGCAAAATAAGATGGGGTCCTCACCACCTAATGTAAGAAAATTAAAACAGCAGCATAGGTAGCAATAATTAAACGTATGTATAATAGCACAATATATCTCAGAAACCTACATTATAGCAAAAAGATACTACATTGTTATTCTCTACAAAAAGTTACAATGTTCTTGCACCCAGTAAGCCCCATTTATCTCTGGGCCCACATAAGAAGTGCTATGACTATAACTGCGCCTATGCGTCCATTTTACGGTTAAAGCAATTAGTTGTAGTGTAAGTAAATTGGAACATGTAAATGGCTTTAATGAGCCGGATGATATCAAGACATTTTTCATTGCTTTAGTTAAGGGCCCATTTACACTAAAGCTGGCCATACATGTAACCCACTACTACTGATGACTACAATATGTCCCTTGATCCTCCCCAAACATGAGTGCTCACCTTGGCATGCTTTGGGCTGAACATTCATGTTACATCTGCTGTAGGGTTGCCTTCTAGGTGTCTTTATATATATATATTAGATTGTTGCTGAAATTTATGTTTTACTTCAAGTGACAACCAAGAAAAAAATCACAAATAAATAGGTGCTGCTCCCTCAGCTATATACTGTATGCTTGTCAGTTTTTGACGACACCAATCAGGGGCAGATTGGCCATAGACCTTACAGAGAAGTTTCCCAGTGGGCCGATGCCCAGGGGGCCGCCTGAGCCCTCCTCCCGGCCGGCCAATGGAAGTTTTTGGGCATGTATTTTGTGCTGCTGGTGGCAGTAGTTTGCGATGGATTGTGGTATTTTGCTCTTTTGGGGTTCTTTTTGGTATGTGCCACAATATGGTATTGCTGGCCCTTCCATCAATTTGGACCCAACTACAAAACTTGCCCACTTTTAGTATTTTTTCCAGGGCCACTTTAAGTTCCCAGTCCGTCCCTGGCATCAATGGAAATAAGATTGGCAACAGATGCCACTGTACTCCCTACAGTCTGTGGATCTATAGTATTGGAGAACATCAAAAATACTCACATATGGAAGATATTACCATCAGCAACAGAGCTGACTGTGAATTGCAGTAAGGTTTGAAATGACTCATGTCCTGGAGTAACATACCCCAAGGAGACCTGTTCAGCCTTGATCATGATTGTGTGCACAATAACCACTTTCAATACAATAAACTACTCTTTAACCTAAATGTCCTTCTGACTCACAAAAAAAAAAAATCAACAATTTTACAATGTTTCATCAAATGCACTGTGTATTTCTAGAAACAGTGCTCTTTCTCAGGAAATAATCACCTTGGGCACAGTTCAGAATCATATGCAGTTTGTGTATTTATTTGACAGCGTTTAGGCTGAAAATGAATTATTGTATCTAGGCTCTGTTCACACTGGCATTATGGCTTCTGTTTTAACAGGATCCATAATGGATATAACAGATGATTATATCCCACCACCATTGACTTATAATTGGTTCTTCGGGTTTGCTTATTTTTTTGTACAACATAGGACAGTGTAGCATGTTGTTATTGTACTGCATTGGTAACCAATGGTACCCATACTTTAGTTTCCTGTGATTTACAGTATACAGCACATCAACATATAGTGAAACATTTTTGGGGCAACTACCCAAGTTGCATTGAAAAGTGTTCTTCTCGAGAAAGATGGCTAGTATGTGGACATAGTGGAACTGAAAATCTGTCACAGGAAATCTGGTCTGGGGAAGGAATTTCTCGTCTTAAAGAAGTTTTCTTCTGAAAAGGATTTGTAACGGTATTAACCATTGGCGACGTCCTTCTCCTCTGGTCAGCGTGGCACTGTAGAGCTGCTCCAGAGACTTCCAAGCTGAGTTGCGATTTCCAGTAGCTGTGCACCTCTTACAAAAGCTAGTAATGATATAGCTGTTCCCTACAACACGAGACGAGGCTGCGAGTTGAGGGTAAGAACAACATTTATTGGTGCCACCCTTGGCCTTATATACAAGTCTCCATGGAAGGGGACCTCCCCCGTGGACCTGATGGAGAACTGCGTGACAAACACACAGACCAATGGAAATAATCACACAATCCGGGACAGTCCTACACAATGTCTCCCCTCTGCCTGGGAGATAATCAGGTTAGACACTGTAGGTAACCTAATCATCTCCAGACAGTAAAACCACATTGTGTATAAAGACTCCCATACAGGATGTACAATGTCTCCCCCCTGACTGGGAGATAATCAGGTTAGACACTGTAGGTAACATAATCATCTCCAGACAGTAAAACCACTTTTTTTTTTTTATAAGCATTAAAAAGTACCTCAAAATCCACAATATTTCAACAGACAAACCGAGGATTTCTGTTACATGGCTCCCTTTTAGTGGAACACGCTGGCAGACCCAGTTTGACCCCTTTTCAGGGCAATTTGGGGCTGGCCAGTCTCTGTTATGTGGGGTTGAGATCAGTCTGCCGGGATAATCCATCTGCGTTGCCATTCTGTTTTCCAGGCCGGTACTGGATGGTAAAGTTGTAGGGTTGGAGTGCCAGTCTCCATCTCAGTAGCCTGCCATTGTCCCCTGCAAAACAGTTTAGCCACACAAGCGAATTATGGTCTGTAACAAGTGTGAACTCCTGTCCATATAAATATAGATTAATCGAAGCTAAATTAAATGTGTAAAGGGTAGTTGTACATAGAAAAGCGAATCACAGGAGCCAACTACCTAAAATATAACTTTTAATATCACGTTTAAAATATTACACAATCCCTCACCTGGGGACTAATAAACATACAACACTCACAAACAGACACTGGAGGCCAGATGAAAGTGACAGACAGGGTGGCTAGTATTGATAGTACAACCACACGACAAACCATCCGGGTCTCTGGTGTATCCCTAAGGTGTCCCTGGACTTCTCTCAGCCCGGAGATGCACCCTGATGGTGGGAACACTCCGTCCCCGTGCCTAGTCTGTCTGTCCTTAGAAGGCCCTTGTAGCAAAAAGACCCATATGGATGTCCGGGTCATGCATCAAAAGTAGTTTAAGAATAAACGAGCAGACATAACGGTTATTCTACAGCGGTCAAAGTAAAGATATTTCTCACAGCATGTAAGTATCCAGATCATACATCAACATTGGTTGAACAAGAAAATGAAGGATAACGGTTATTCCAAGGCAGGAGCAACGACCAAACAGCAGTTTGTGGGTAAAAATCACACCAGGGCTGATTGTCGCATCAATTGCCGAAAATCAATGTACGCACACTTTATCAAGATGGATGGCAATACATTAACATTGGTGGAGAAAGACATGTAGTAACAACGGTTATTCTACAGCAGTCAATTTCAAAATCTCAGAAATGATGGTCACAGTGGTGTAAATTGATAATCAATCATGTCAGAAAATGCTGAATGTGCAATAGAATGATAAAGAAGTATTATACCAATGGGTAAATCTCTACCAAAAATTTATTTGCTACACTCAGTCAAAGATCTCATGACATGGAGTATTACACTCCGTACAAAGTCTCATCGCGTTTCCCCTTAAATCAAAAGGTTCATCAGGAGACTATATTAAGAGGTGAAAAGAAAATAAGTTGCTGCTAGAATGAAGCGGCTACATGGCCCTTTTCATAAAAAGATAAAAGAAAAGAACCAAAATAGCTGGAGCACCCCGAGGCGGTGTTCCACTTTAGTAGACCATAACAATAGTACAGGAATGGACAGAGTAATGACGATAGAACTCATGTATATGTTGTACTTATCCCATCCTGAGATCTCTCCATATAGTGGTCCGCAGTCAGGGGTACTCCAGGGGGCAGAAAAATGATGCTCCAAGTTGCAGATTCACACACTGACTATTTATACCCTGCAGGTGAGGGCGGTCCCCCCAAGGTCCAGGACCAATCACATCATCCCCATTACCCCATGTGATACAGACATCCAGATAAATTAAGCAGGATCAGATGGTACCACTCTGTAGGTGGTGGTGTATTGCAAGTGACCCCAGTCATCATACTCAACCCACTACCGGTATCTAGATAATGCTCACCTACTTGCTTCTCTCATAACTGTATATCTCTGATCGCTGCTGGAACGCACGCCAAGATTGCCAATATGGCCGTGCGTTCCACCTCCGGCATCCAATCAGACGCCGCCTGCATCATCAGTATGCAGCCGGCTCCGACTCATGCGTTCCACAACGATTCAAAAAGGGGCGTGGTTATGCGTTCCACCATCCGTAACCAATCATACGCCGCCTGCGTCATCGATAACCGCAGGTAAAAGCTCATGCGTTCCACAGCGATAAGAAAGGGGCGTGGTTATGCGTTCCACTGTCCGATCATTTCCACCACTGCCCCAAATCGGCGGTATTTTATTCATTCCTTATAGATGGATCAAGAAGTGGGTACAGGAAGACAAAAACAGCCCACTGTGGGAGGGGGGAACCCAGATGGAGACAATAGGGAAGACATTGGGAGATGGCCAGATAACAGGTAAAGGTTGAATTGACAGGTGTAAAAACACCGATGGATATTTTGGAGCCAATGTTCAACTAAATACGTCAGGTGTGAAACCACATACAATTTGTAAATGAAATATGGTTTATAAAATGTATATTTAATAAATAGATACAATACTTATAAATGATAGAGGGGCCTTACTGATGTAAAAAGGACCTACACTCGAAATGACACTTCACGTGTCGATAAGCTTTTAGTCAGTTATCAGATGAGGATGAAGTGGCGGGTCAAACAGAGACAGGAATACCAGGAACCTAAACTCACAAAAAACAAGTAAAGGTAAGCTGTTCATTCAAACCCGCTGGAGATTGCGACTGGAACCGGAAGATCCACCCAGACTCCTTCTGGAGGATTCTGCGGTCCCAGTCGCCCCTCCTGGGTGAGGGTCTGACCAATTCCAAACCGGAGAAGCGAAGTAATCTCGAATCTCCGTGATGTGCTTCCCACATATGATTCGCAAGAGGGGTGTCTTTTTTGTTTTTTATATCATTCATATGTTCCAGTATGCGCTTACGAAATTCTTTTCGTAAGTTTTGCCCACATAGTCCTTAGGGCATGCACATTGAGCTAAGTAGACCACCCCCTCGCTACGACAGTTAATAAAGTCGCGAATGTCATATGTTTTGCCCGTCACTGAGCATACGTTCATTTTGGTGTTATTAATATTTTTGCACGCCAGACAGGATCCACAACGGAAAGTACCAAGTTGTTTCCGGTCCAGCCATGTTCCCTTGGGGGCAGGCCCCAGATAGTGACTATGCACCAATCTATCGCGGAGGCATCTGCCTCTCCTGAACGTAATGCTTGGATGGGAAGGAAGTTTATCCGATACATCAGGGTCCATTATTAGAATGGGCCAGTACTTGGTGATAATATCCCTCATCTCCTGACTCATGGTATCAAACGTCGAGATAATTCTGATGATCTCGTCGCTCCCCCCTGACTGTCTTAGTATCAAGAGGGTATTGCGCTCACAGAGAGATGCGTTTTGGAAGGCCGTCCCAAGAATGTGTTGGGGGTAGCCCCTAGTGGAAAATCTCTTTTGTAATTTTTTTGACTCATAATAGAAGCTCTCACGGTCAGAACAATTCCTTCTCATCCGCAGATACCCTCCGCGGGGGATACCCTTCTTGAGACTCACTGGATGGTGACTGTCCCAATGTAACAGGCTATTGGTGGCCGTAGATTTCCTGAACGTGGAGGTGACAAGACCGTCCCCGGTTTTGGTGACCCTCACATCAAGGAAAGTCAACGATTCTGGGCTAAACTCAGATGTAAAAGATAATCCCACATCGTTGACATTCAGGGCCTTGATGAACAGGTCAAATTCATCCGAGCTGCCATTCCAGATGATAAATACATCGTCGATGTACCTGGTCCAGAAGACGATCTTGTCACCCCACCAAGATGGTGTATCAGGAAAGACCACTTGGTCCTCCCACCAGCCCAGGAGGAGATTCGCGTAAGTGGGGGCACAAGGACTGCCCATCGCGGTCCCCCTGATCTGGTGGAAGAACTGCCCATCAAAAAGAAAAAAATTGTGTGTAAGCACAAACTCAAGAAGGGTTATCACAAAGGAATTGTGTACCCCATGGCTAACTGCCCTTGTCCTGAGGTACGCAGATGTAGCCATGAGGCCCTTCTCATGGGGAATCGAACTATAAAGCGACTCCACATCCACACTACCAAGAGACCACGATGGATCGATGCTCAATGCCTCAATTTTACGCAGGAAATCCATCGTGTCTCTTGTGTAGGATGGAAGGGAAGACACAAAGCTTTTGAGTACACTATCAATGTATATACCACTGTTCTGAATAATAGAGTCAACCCCCGACACAATGGGGCGGCCTTTGAGGGGGGATGTTCCTTTGTGAATTTTCGGTAACCCATAAAACGTGGCAGTCTGGGGTTTCGTTGGGAGTAAGAAACGATATTCGGCATCACTGATCACCCGATTTATTAGACCGTCCTGAAGAATAAGTGACAGATCTCCCAAGAAAGATTCCGTTGGGTCAGAGGGTAATACCCGGTAACAGCTCTTATCATTCAGCAGTTGTTTACACATAAGTTTATATTGTATGTGTCCCATCACTACCATATTTCCCCCTTTATCCGCCGGTTTGACTATAATTGAGGTATCCTTTTCAAGATTACGCAATGCTTCCATCTCTTCCCCAGACAGGTTATGGAAATGGGGTTTCTTGGGGGGTAATCTATTGATTTCATCAGTGGTCATCTGTAAAAATTTTTCTATATGATCGTAGTTCATGGGAGGGGGCTGTCTCTTACTCTTAGGACGGAGATCAGTGAATGGACCAAAACCCGGTGTACGTGAACCCTCTTCCTGGAGATCACAGAGTGTTCTCAGGTCTGCAAAGTCACTCTCCTGCAAGCCCAACTGTTCACAAGTCCTGCGATCATTGTTTTTCATAAACTTGTGCCATTTAAGTTTCCTGGCGAATAGATGAAGATCCTTGGTCCAGACAAAAGGGTCAAACCTCGTGGTGGGAACAAAGGAAAGGCCCCGCCGAAGTAACGATTCTTCTACTGCACTAAAGACTCGAGGAGAAAGATTTACAATCTGTAATTGGTCGTGGGTCCCCGGGTGCGTCCGAATTACGGACGATCCCGCAGCTGATACGGGCCACCCTTTCCTAAAAAACTGCCCTGTGTAGCTGGTGCCGGAATAGATGAAGAGGATGAGGAGGAGGGTCCAGATGGTGGGGGATACTCTCCCTCTCTCCCTCTCTGACCACTGGTTTTTGGCCATTTTTTATTCTTATTGGAATATCTTCGACCCCTTCCCCTCTGTCCCTGTCTTGTGTTATATCTCCCCCTATTACTTGGTACCTCACTGTCCGAGAACTCCTGTTCGGAAGACGAAATGTCAGTTTCAAGTTGATTCTGCGGTTTTTCAAACTGATAAGCTCTATTTTCCCTGAATTCTCTCAGGTCCCTATTGAACTGTCTGTGCTTTCTCTCCTTAATCTGCCCTTGGAATCTCTCCACCGCCGTCTGTAGGGAGGACTCCCGTCGATTAAATTCAGGGTCAGTCTTCAGGGTCACAGCCAGTTCAATAGAGCCCCTCAGTTTCTCTGATGATTTTTCAAAATAGATGCGTTCCTCGGACAGGAGTAAGTTCATAAGTCTTAGTGAGCTACTGGTTAACTCCTGTTCCCATTGGGACAGGAGACCAGGGGAGCTTATACGTTCGGCGGGGGTGATTCCAATGCGTAATCCCCGCGGTATGATTTTATGTTCAAGGTAACTTTCGAGGGACTTGATTTCCCACCAGGATTTAATATTATTTTTGTACTCTTCGTAGAGATCAGTGAAAGTGAGCTTGCAGGTGAGCGAGTTTGAGATGCCTGGAAGTTCCTTGTCTGAAAAGATATCCCTTGCTTCCTTAATGAGATCCTCAGTGAACAGTGTTCCTGACAAAAAAACTAGCCATAAGGACAATTAATCGAAGCTAAATTAAATGCGTAAAGGGTAGTTGTACATAGAAAAGCGAATCACAGGAGCCAACTACCTAAAATATAACTTTTAATATCACGTTTAAAATATTACACAATCCCTCACCTGGGGACTAATAAACATACAACACTCACAAACAGACACTGGAGGCCAGATGAAAGTCACAGACAGGGTGGCTAGTATTGATAGTACAACCACACGACAAACCATCCGGGTCTCTGGTGTATCCCTAAGGTGTCCCTGGACTTCTCTCAGCCCGGAGATGCACCCTGATGGTGGGAACACTCCGTCCCCGTGCCTAGTCTGTCTGTCCTTAGAAGGCCCTTGTAGCAAAAAGACCCATATGGATGTCCGGGTCATGCATCAAAAGTAGTTTAAGAATAAACGAGCAGACATAACGGTTATTCTACAGCGGTCAAAGTAAAGATATTTCTCACAGCATGTAGGTATCCAGATCATACATCAACATTGGTTGAACAAGAAAATGAAGGATAACGGTTATTCCAAGGCAGGAGCAACGACCAAACAGCAGTTTGTGGGTAAAAATCACACCAGGGCTGATTGTCGCATCAATTGCCGAAAATCAATGTACGCACACTTTATCAAGATGGATGGCAATACATTAACATTGGTGGAGAAAGGCATGTAGTAACAACGGTTATTCTACAGCAGTCAATTTCAAAATCTCAGAAATGATGGTCACAGTGGTGTAAATTGATAATCAATCATGTCAGAAAATGCTGAATGTGCAATAGAATGATAAAGAAGTATTATACCAATGGGTAAATCTCTACCAAAAATGTATTTGCTACACTCAGTCAAAGATCTCATGACATGGAGTATTACACTCCGTACAAAGTCTCAACGCGTTTCCCCTTAAATCAAAAGGTTCATCAGGAGACTATATTAAGAGGTGAAAAGAAAATAAGTTGCTGCTAGAATGAAGCGGCTACATGGCCCTTTTCATAAAAAGATAAAAGAAAAGAACCAAAATAGCTGGAGCACCCCGAGGCGGTGTTCCACTTTAGTAGACCATAACAATAGTACAGGAATGGACAGAGTAATGACGATAGAACTCATGTATATGTTGTACTTATCCCATCCTGAGATCTCTCCATATAGTGGTCCGCAGTCAGGGGTACTCCAGGGGGCAGAAAAATGATGCTCCAAGTTGCAGATTCACACACTGACTATTTATACCCTGCAGGTGAGGGCGGTCCCCCCAAGGTCCAGGACCAATCACATCATCCCCATTACCCCATGTGATACAGACATCCAGATAAATTAAGCAGGATCAGATGGTACCACTCTGTAGGTGGTGGTGTATTGCAAGTGACCCCAGTCATCATACTCAACCCACTACCGGTATCTAGATAATGCTCACCTACTTGCTTCTCTCATAACTGTATATCTCTGATCGCTGCTGGAACGCACGCCAAGATTGCCAATATGGCCGTGCGTTCCACCTCCGGCATCCAATCAGACGCCGCCTGCATCATCAGTATGCAGCCGGCTCCGACTCATGCGTTCCACAACGATTCAAAAAGGGGCGTGGTTATGCGTTCCACCATCCGTAACCAATCATACGCCGCCTGCGTCATCGATAACCGCAGGTAAAAGCTCATGCGTTCCACAGCGATAAGAAAGGGGCGTGGTTATGCGTTCCACTGTCCGATCATTTCCACCACTGCCCCAAATCGGCGGTATTTTATTCATTCCTTATAGATGGATCAAAAAGTGGGTACAGGAAGACAAAAACAGCCCACTGTGGGAGGGGGGAACCCAGATGGAGACAATAGGGAAGACATTGGGAGATGGCCAGATAACAGGTAAAGGTTGAATTGACAGGTGTAAAAACACCGATGGATATTTTGGAGCCAATGTTCAACTAAATACGTCAGGTGTGAAACCACATACAATTTGTAAATGAAATATGGTTTATAAAATGTATATTTAATAAATAGATACAATACTTATAAATGATAGAGGGGCCTTACTGATGTAAAAAGGACCTACACTCGAAATGACACTTCACGTGTCGATAAGCTTTTAGTCAGTTATCAGATGAGGATGAAGTGGCGGGTCAAAAAGAGACAGGAATACCAGGAACCTAAACTCACAAAAAACAAGTAAAGGTAAGCTGTTCATTCAAACCCGCTGGAGATTGCGACTGGAACCGGAAGATCCACCCAGACTCCTTCTGGAGGATTCTGCGGTCCCAGTCGCCCCTCCTGGGTGAGGGTCTGACCAATTCCAAACCGGAGAAGCGAAGTAATCTCGAATCTCTGTGATGTGCTTCCCACATATGATTCGCAAGAGGGTGTCTTTTTTGTTTTTTATATCATTCAGATGTTCCAGTATGCGCTTACGAAATTCTCTGAAAGTTTTGCCCACATAGTCCTTAGGGCATGCACATTGAGCTAAGTAGACCACCCCCTCGCTACGACAGTTAATAAAGTCGCGAATGTCATATGTTTTGCCCGTCACTGAGCATACGTTCATTTTGGTGTTATTAATATTTTTGCACGCCAGACAGGATCCACAACGGAAAGTACCAAGTGGTTTCCGGTCCAGCCATGTTCCCTTGGGGGCAGGCCCCAGATAATGACTATGCACCAATCTATCGCGGAGGCATCTGCCTCTCCTGAACGTAATGCTTGGATGGGAAGGAAGTTTATCCGATACATCAGGGTCCATTAATAGAATGGGCCAGTACTTGGTGATAATATCCCTCACCTCCTGACTCATGGTATCAAACGTCGAGATAATTCTGATGATCTCGTCGCTCCCCCCTGACTGTCTTGGTATCAAGAGGGTATTGCGCTCACAGAGAAATGCGTTTTGGAAGGCCGTCCCAAGAATGTGTTGGGGGTAGCCCCTAGTGGAAAATCTCTTTTGGAATGGCAGCTCGGATGAATTTGACCTGAATTTGACCTGTTCATCAAGGCCCTGAATGTCAACGATGTGGGATTATCTTTTACATCTGAGTTTAGCCCAGAATCGTTGACTTTCCTTGATGTGAGGGTCACCAAAACCGGGGACGGTCTTGTCACCTCCACGTTCAGGAAATCTACGGCCACCAATAGCCTGTTACATTGGGACAGTCACCATCCAGTGAGTCTCAAGAAGGGTATCCCCCGCGGACAGTATCTGCGGATGAGAAGGAATTGTTCTGACCGTGAGAGCTTCTATTATGAGTTTAAAAAATTACAAAAGAGATTTTCCACTAGGGGCTACCCCCAACACATTCTTGGGACGGCCTTCCAAAACGCATCTCTCTGTGAGCGCAATACCCTCTTGATACCAAGACAGTCAGGGGGGAGCGACGAGATCATCAGAATTATCTCGACGTTTGATACCATGAGTCAGGAGGTGAGGGATATTATCACCAAGTACTGGCCCATTCTATTAATGGACCCTGATGTATCGGATAAACTTCCTTCCCGTCCAAGCATTACGTTCAGGAGAGGCAGATGCCTCCGCGATAGATTGGTGCATAGTCACTATCTGGGGCCTGCCCCCAAGGGAACATGGCTGGACCGGAAACAACTTGGTACTTTCAGTTGTGGATCCTGTCTGGCGTGCAAAAATATTAATAACACCAAAATGAACGTATGCTCAGTGACGGGCAAAACATATGACATTCGCGACTTTATTAACTGTCGTAGCGAGGGGGTGGTCTACTTAGCTCAATGTGCATGCCCTAAGGACTATGTGGGCAAAACTTACGAAAAGAATTTCGTAAGCGCATACTGGAACATCTGAATGATATAAAAAACAAAAAAGACACCCCTCTTGCGAATCATATGTGGGAAGCACATCACGGAGATTCGAGATTACTTCGCTTCTCCGGTTTGGAATTGGTCAGACCCTCACCCAGGAGGGGCGACTGGGACCGCAGAATCCTCCAGAAGGAGTCTGGGTGGATCTTCCGGTTCCAGTCGCAATCTCCAGCGGGTTTGAATGAACAGCTTACCTTTACTTGTTTTTTGTGAGTTTAGGTTCCTGGTATTCCTGTCTCTGTTTGACCCGCCACTTCATCCTCATCTGATAACTGACTAAAAGCTTATCGACACGTGAAGTGTCATTTCGAGTGTAGGTCCTTTTTACATCAGTAAGGGCTCTTTCACACTTGCGTTATTGTCTTCCGGCATAGAGTTCTGTCGTCGGGGCTCTATGCCGGAAGAATCCTGATCAGGATTATCCTAATGCATTCTGAATGGAGAGAAATCCGTTCAGGATGCATCAGGATGTCTTCAGTTCCGGAACGGAACGTTTTTTAGCTGGAGAAAATACCGCAGCATGCTGCGCTTTTTGCTCCGGCCAAAAATCCGGAACACTTGCCGCAAGGCCGGATCCGGAATTAATGCCCATTGAAAGGCATTGATCCGGATCCGGCCTTAAGCTAAACGTCGTTTCGGCGCATTGCCGGAGCCGACATTTAGCTTTTTCAGAGTGGTTACCATGGCTGCCGGGACGCTAAAGTCCTGGCAGCCATGGTAAAGTGTAGTGGGGAGCGGGGGAGCAGCATACTTACCGTCCGTGCGGCTCCCCGGGCGCTCCAGAGTGACGTCAGGGCGCCCCAAGCGCATGGATCATGTGATCACATGGATCACGTCATCCATGCGCATGGGGCGCTCTGACGTCATTCTGGAGCGCCCCGGGAGCCGCACGGACTGTAAGTATACTGCTCCCCCGCTCCCTGCTCCTACTATGGCAACCAGGACTTTAATAGCATCCTGGGTGCCATAGTAACACTGAACGCATTTGGAAGACGGTTCCGTCTTCAAATGCTTTCAGTACACTTGCGTTTTTCCGGATCCGGCGTGTAATTCCGGCAAGTGGAGTACACGCCGGATCCGGACAACGCAAGTGTGAAAGAGGCCTAAGGCCCCTCTATCATTTATAAGTATTGTATCTATTTATTAAATATACATTTTATAAACCATATTTCATTTACAAATTGTATGTGGTTTCACACCTGACGTATTTAGTTGAACATTGGCTCCAAAATATCCATCGGTGTTTTTACACCTGTCAATTCAACCTTTACCTGTTATCTGGCCATCTCCCAATGTCTTCCCTATTGTCTCCATCTGGGTTCCCCCCTCCCACAGTGGGCTGTTTTTGTCTTCCTGTACCCACTTCTTGATCTATCTATAAGGAATGAATAAAATACCGCCGATTTGGGGCAGTGGTGGAAATGATCGGACAGTGGAACGCATAACCACGCCCCTTTCTTATCGCTGTGGAACGCATGAGCTTTTACCTGCGGTTATCGATGACGCAGGCGGCGTATGATTGGTTACGGATGGTGGAACGCATAACCACGCCCCTTTTTGAATCGTTGTGGAACGCATGAGTCGGAGCCGGCTGCATACTGATGATGCAGGCGGCGTCTGATTGGATGCCGGAGGTGGAACGCACGGCCATATTGGCAATCTTGGCGTGCGTTCCAGCAGCGATCAGAGATATACAGTTATGAGAGAAGCAAGTAGGTGAGCATTATCTAGATACCGGTAGTGGGTTGAGTATGATGACTGGGGTCACTTGCAATACACCACCACCTACAGAGTGGTACCATCTGATCCTGCTTAATTTACCTGGATGTCTGTATCACATGGGGTAATGGGGATGATGTGATTGGTCCTGGACCTTGGGGGGACCGCCCTCACCTGCAGGGTATAAATAGTCAGTGTGTGAATCTGCAACTTGGAGCATCATTTTTCTGCCCCCTGGAGTACCCCTGACTGCGGACCACTATATGGAGAGATCTCAGGATGGGATAAGTACAACATATACATGAGTTCTATCGTCATTACTCTGTCCATTCCTGTACTATTGTTATGGTCTACTAAAGTGGAACACCGCCTCGGGGTGCTCCAGCTATTTTGGTTCTTTTCTTTTATCTTTTTATGAAAAGGGCCATGTAGCCGCTTCATTCTAGCAGCAACTTATTTTCTTTTCACCTCTTAATATAGTCTCCTGATGAACCTTTTGATTTAAGGGGAAACGCGTTGAGACTTTGTACGGAGTGTAATACTCCATGTCATGAGATCTTTGACTGAGTGTAGCAAATACATTTTTGGTAGAGATTTACCCATTGGTATAATACTTCTTTATCATTCTATTGCACATTCAGCATTTTCTGACATGATTATCAATTTACACCACTGTGACCATCATTTCTGAGATTTTGAAATTGACTGCTGTAGAATAACCGTTGTTACTACATGTCTTTCTCCACCAATGTTAATGTATTGCCATCCATCTTGATAAAGTGTGCGTACATTGATTTTCGGCAATTGATGCGACAATCAGCCCTGGTGTGATTTTTACCCACGGACTGCTGTTTGGTCGTTGCTCCTGCCTTGGAATAACCGTTATCCTTAATTTTCTTGTTCAACCAATGTTGATGTATGATCTGGATACTTACATGCTGTGAGAAATATCTTTACTTTGACCGCTGTAGAATAACCGTTATGTCTGCTCGTTTATTCTTAAACTACTTTTGATGCATGACCCGGACATCCATATGGGTCTTTTTGCTACAAGGGCCTTCTAAGGACAGACAGACTAGGCACGGGGACGGAGTGTTCCCACCATCAGGGTGCATCTCCGGGCTGAGAGAAGTCCAGGGACACCTTAGGGATACACCAGAGACCCGGATGGTTTGTCGTGTGGTCGTACTATCAATACTAGCCACCCTGTCTGTCACTTTCATCTGGCCTCCAATTTCTGTTTGTGAGTGTTGTATGTTTATTAGTCCCCAGGTGAGGGATTGTGTAATATTTTAAACGGCAATTTCTTTAAGGCCCGCACCAGGGCTAAGCACTCCTTCTCCACCGCCGCGTAGCTGACCTCTCGGGGAAGAAGCTTTCTACTAAGATAGGCGACAGGGTGTTCTCCTCCATCTTTTCCCACTTGGCTCAGAACTGCCCCCAGTCCGGACATTGAAGCATCTGTATGGACAATAAAGTGTTTGTTAGGGACTGGGCTTAAGGGCTTGGAACGCAGTTTCACAGTTCGGACCACAGGACCTGTCGGGGTAAATTTTTCTTGGTCAGGTCAGTCAGGGGTTTGGCAATGGCGCTATAGTCTGGTATGAAGCGTCTGTAATACCCGATTGTAACCAGGAAGGCCAGTACTTGGGTCTTGGTGTGAGGTGTGGGCCAGTTAGCGACAGCCTCAATTTTAGCAGGCTCAGGTCGCTGTTTCCCACACCCCACCCGGTGTCCTAGGTACTGGACCTCAGCCATCCCAAACTGGCATTTGTCTGGTTTCAGAGTCAGGCCAGCAGCCCGAATCTGATCCAGCACTGTTCCTACGTGAGCTAATTGTTCCTCCCAGGACTCACTATAGATCGCTATGTCATCCAGGTACGCACAAGCGAAATCCTGGAAGCCATCAAGGAGTCTATCCACCAAGCGCTGGAACGTGGCTGGGGCATTTTTCATCCCGAATGGCATGACCTTAAACTAGTACAGGCCAAACGGGGTGACAAAGGCCGACTTGGGGATCGCCTCCTTGGCCAGGGGAATTACCCACTAACCATTACAGAGGTCAATGGTGGTTAGATAGTGTCCCCTGGCTATGCGATCCAAAAGCTCCTCTACTCGGGGCATAGGGTATAAAAGAAAGGAGAGAAAGGAGACAGGAGGCCGCGCCTCGTGTGTGTGGCTGTATATTTGGTCTTATTTCACTGTATACAAGAAGCGCTTACCGTATGTTGTTGTGTGAAGCCACAACAACTGTAAAAAGCTTGTGCTGGTATTCTCCCGTCCAGCATGCGGGGTCCTGTACTGCTGCCAAAGGTTCCTTTTTCTCTGCCCCAGATGGTGGCAGGAGAAATAAGAATGGAGATAAAAGATAGTGGTTTTTGAACCCTTTTTTCTGGCGCTGAAAACAGGAGGCAAGTTCTCATAAAATATTTTTAAAAAATAGAGTAGCTTATTTATTCTTTCTTCTTTTGTCAACGCGTTTCAAGGGCGCACAGCCCTCTTCGTTAGGACAATAAAAGTATGCTTTTATTGTCCTGACGAAGAGGGCTGTGCGCCCTTGAAACGCGTTGACAAAAGAAGAAAGAATAAATAAGCTACTCTATTTTTTTAAAATATTTTATGAGAACTTGCCTCCTGTTTTCAGCGCCGGAAAAAAGGGTTCAAAAACCACTATCGTTTATCTCCGGGGCATAGGGTAGGCATCAGTCACCGTCCTGTCATTTAACTTGCGGTAGTCCACACAGAATCTGGTGGTACCATCTGTCTTGGGCACTAATACTACAGGAGATGCCCAGGGGCTGTCTGGGGGTTCAATTACCCCTAACCTCAGCATATTATGAATCTCCTTCCGCATCCCCTCTCTGACTGCTTCAGGGATGTGGAAAGGTAGCTGTCGGAGTGGGGCTTCTCCAGGGGTTTCTACTCTGTGAGTCGTGAGAGTGGTGTACCCAGGCTCTTGGGAAAAAGTAAGGCTCTTAGCCTGTATTAGGTTGTGCAACTGTTCCCTCTCAGTGAGAGTGAGTTTGTCCCCTAACTGAACCTGGCTAAGGAAATCGGCACGTGACCCATTCTCTAAGAGGTCAGGTAAGGGTAGGTTGTCAGGGTCCTCGGTAGCAGGGCTACATACCGCCAACACATTCTCCGGTCTCTCTAAGTATTCTTTCAGCATATTAATATGAAAGGCTCTTTTTAGCCTCTAATCCTTACAACTGGCAATGACATAAGTTGTATCGCACAGCTTCTCTATCACCTTATAGGGTCCCTGCCAGGAGGCCTGCAGTTTATCATGCTTAACAGGCTTCAATACTAAGACCTTTTATCCTATAAGGAAATTGCGTTGTCGGGCACCCCTATCATACCACACCTTCTGTCGCCCTTGGGCTGCCTGGAGGTTGTCTTTGACTGCCCGTGCCAGCTGCTCCATGCGGTCCCGATGCTCCAGTACGTATGATAAGATTAGGGTCCCTTCATTCTTCGTTTCCCCCTCCCAGTGCTTCCTGATGAGATCAAGGGGCCCTCGCACCTTTCTCCCATATAGAAGCTCGAAGGGGGAGAACCCAGTTGATTCCTGTGGTACCTCCCTATAGGCAAATAGGATGTGCGGTAGGAATCGCTCCCAGTCTCTGTATTCGCTGGTGAAAGTCGTGAGCATTTGCTTCAAGGTTCCATTGAAGCACTCACAGAGGCCGTTAGTCTGGGGATGGTAGGGTGAACTAAGTAGCGATTTAATACGGCAGACCTTCCACAGCTGTTGTGTCAGTTCTGCAGTAAATTGTGTGCCTCTGTCCGGGAGGATTTCCTTGGGAAACTCGACTCAGGAGAAAATCTGCACCAGAGCAGTAGCTACAGTGTCTGCCTGTATGTTTGACAGAGCAACTGCCTCTGGATAGCGAGTAGCATAGTCCACCACGGTAAGTATGTACTTCTTACCGGATGGACTAGGGTTGGCGAGGGGTCCCACAAGGTCAATGGCTATCCTGCTGAAGGGTTCTTCAATAATTGGCAGGGGTACCAAGTGAGCCTTGGGGTGATCCCCCCGTTTCCCCACTCACTGGCACACATCGCAGGTTCGGTAGTAAGTCCGTACGTCTGCATGTACCCAGGCCAAAAGAAGGTCTGGGTTACCCGGTGTAATGTACAGGTTACTCCTAACTGCCCGGCCAAGGGAATGTCGTGCCTGTTCCTAAGGATTTCCCTTCGATACTTGCTGGGGACTACTAACTGGCGCTTTTGGTAGGGGTTCTGTCCTGCCTGTTCAGTGACCCGGTATAAGCTATTAGCGTCCCACATAAAAACTTTGTTGTTCAACCCCCCAGCTCCTGTTCCCGCCTTTTCCCTATATTTCTGGAGGGACGGATCTGCTCTAGTCTCCCTCCCAAACTCCTCAGGGTGGTCCCAAGCTATTAAGGTCTGGGGATTAGTCAGTCAGGGGGTGTCTTACCTGGGTCTCCGGAGCTGGTGAACTGGTCCGTTCCCTTCTAGCTTGGGCCCTGGTCGTTACGGGGTGGGCAGCTGCTGTAGAGGTGGGAACGTAGACAGAAGTGAGGGGGCCCAAAGCGTTGCCCAGAAGGACTTCTGCAGGTAAGTTATCCATTATGCCAACTTTTACTACACCGGATCCGGCTCCCCAGTCTAGGTGAACGCAGGCAGTAGGCAGGCGAAATACGGCTCCACCAGCTACTCGAACAGCTACGGTTTGGCCCGTACGCTTATGGTATGTGCCCCTGTGCCAGTGTAAAGGTAGTCCCGTAATCCTTGGGCGACCTGTCCGTCGAGTTTGACCTCTTATCGGTGCTGTTGTCTATTATCCCCTGAATCAGCCTGAATGGGATTGACCTTGTACAATACCCCCAGATATTCCTCAGGGTGAGTGTCCATGTCCACGCAGTGGACAGCCGGGTTACGGGATGCAGCAGGGGTTGACACAGGGAGTGAATTGTTCCAGGAAGATCTGGGGGGCCAAAAGGGCAATTGGCCACTAGGGGTCCTGGTTCGTGGCATCAGTGGCATTTCACCTTGGAATACTCTGAACTATTCCTGGAAGGACCAGCAAATCGAGGGGGGCCGGGTGAAACAGGGGCCCTAAACTCCGGTTGTGGAGAGTTTCTGGATACAAGGGGGACCCGGGCATCGGCTCGAGGATTAGGTCGGGATAACGCTGGGTCCAGTCGCCTGGAATCCGCATACTCATAGGCCAGGCCAAGTAACATATAAAACCAGATTCAAAGCATAGATCACAAGGCGGATTACTGTATACTGTACATAAAATGTATGGAGGTTACACCATCCCGGACAATATAACCTCTGTGCCATGCTGTACAATAAACAGTATAACCCCTTCAACGCTTTGGCCGGGGGCTCGGCGGAGCTGATGTTGTGCTTTATCCTAATGAGAAAGATTTCATAATAAGGATTTAGAGAATGGGCAGAGGGATAGCAGAGCAGGTAGAGGCTGGTGCTGCTACTATGGGGTCATACCATGGGGGAGTAATAAAGCCCACCATAATGCCCCCCCAGTAGAAATAATTCTCTTTATAATGTGCAAAACATACCACCTTGTAATGCCCTCAGTTGAGCTAATGTTCCCATAATGTGCCAATATAAAATACCCCTTCTCAGTGCCCCCGTAGATGACCCCATAGTGCTCCTCTCCCCCCTTCCCCATAGTACCCACCATAATGTGTCCCAGTATAAAATGCCCCTATAAAGAGCCCCCCATATAAAATACCCCTTCTTTTTAGCCTCAGTAGATGCCCCTATAGTGCCACCCAATAATGTGGCAGTAATAAGTGCCCCAATAAATGCCCCCCAATCATATGCCAGTAAGATGTTCCCCCATAGATGCCCCCTAATCATGTGCCAGTAAGCTGTGCCCCCATAGATGCCCCCAATCATGTGCCAGAAATAAGAGCCCCATAGATGCCCCCCAATCATGTGCCAGTAATAAGAGCCCCCCACCATCATGTGCCAGTAGACATAGTCCCCCTATCATGTGCCAGTAGCCCCCTATCAAGTGCCAGTAGCCCCCCTATCAAGTGCCAGTAGCCCCCCTTATGTGCCAGTAGCCCCCCCTTATGTGCCAGTAGCCTATCATGTGCTAGTAGCCCCCCTTATGTGCCAGTAGCCCCCCTTATGTGCCAGTAGCCCCCCTTATGTGGCAGTAGCCTCCTATCATGTGCCAGCAGCCCCCCTTATGTGCCAGAAGCCCCCTTATGTGCCAGCAGCCCCCCTTATGTGCCAGAAGCCCCCCTTATGTCTGTGCCAGCATCACCCCTTATGTCTGTCCCAGCAGCCCCCCTTATGTGCCAGTATTGTAATTTTTACATATAAAAAAAATAAACTTATACTTACCTCCTCCAGGATGCGATGCAGGCCTCTTCTGGCCTGTGTCCCTCACTGGCTCAGGCGGCGCGATGACGTCGCCGCCTGCACCGCCCTCTGATAGGCTGCCGGCCTAGTGCTGGCAGCCTATCAGAGGAACAGGGAGGGGACACACCTCTCCCTGCCGCAGCACAGACTTTTGTATCGCTGTCCTGAAGGCGGCGATACAGATGACTATGGAGATGAGTGAGCGCTTCCACAATGGAAGCGCTGCGCTCATCTCCTGCTGTGCCCTGCCGGCGCCCCCTTCTGACAGAGCCCCAGGCGGCCGCCCGGCCCGCCCGGTCCAAGAAACGGCCCTGGTCTCACTTCCCCATTTTTTGGTATCTCGGAATTTCCGCCGGTATGCTTCAGGAGTTAGGGCATACCGTTTAACTAAGGTGTCTTTGACAAGGTGGTATTGTTTTACCTGGTCCTCTGGGATGGCCCGGAAGGCTTCCGCTGCTCTCCCGGATAGCTGGCCAGATAGAATAGTAACCCATTCCTCTGGGGTACCTGGTGAAGTACACACTGCCTTCAAAGTCCGCCAAATAGCTGTCAATCTCCCCCTCTGTCTCCTGGAACTGTTTAAATGCAGCAAACGGTACCTTCTGCTTTTCTGTGATGGCTGGAGTAAGGGTGACTGGGGGTGGCTCTGGAGGTCACTGGGCAATAATTCGTATTCGCAGCTCGTATTCCCTCTGTTCTCGAGCTTCTGCTGCTACCTGTGCAAAAATCTGTGCAATCCGTTCTTTAGTGGGGTTTGGCCCATAGATCGCCAACCGCTCCCTCACTATGCGAGACGTTTCGTCTCCAGATGGGGTAGGGGTTTCAGCCATGGCAGAATTCCGATCCAGCAGCTGTAACTCCGCAATCAGCTCCCTCTTAGGTCAGTTTCTGGCACTCCTTCCACGGCTTTCCAGTAGATCCTTGAGGGTCGTCCTTTTTAGCTGCTTATATCGGCTTTCCATTTGACCTGCACGCCTCCTTGGGTGGAAGGACCATCCCACTGCTTGCCACCAAATGTAACGGTATCAACCGTTGGTGACGTCCTTCTCCCCTGGTCAGCGTGGCGCTGTAGATCTGATCCAGAGACTTCCAAGCCAAGTTGCGATTTCCAGTAGCTGTGCACCTCTTACAAGAGCTAGTAGTGATATAGCTGTTCCCTACAACACGAGATGAGGCTGCGAGTTGAGGGTAAGAAGAACAACATTTATTGGTGCCACCCTTGGCCTTATATACAAGTCTCCATGGAAGGGGACCTCCCCCGTGGGCCTTATGGAGAACTGCGTGACAAACACACAGACCAATGGAAATAATCACACTATCCGGGACAGTCCCACACAATGTCTCCCCTCTGCCTGGGAGATAATCAGGTTAGACACTGTAGGTAACCTAATCATCTCCAGACAGTAAAACCACATTGTGTATAAAGACTCCCATACAGGACGTACAATGTCTCCCCCCTGACTGGGAGATAATCAGGTTAGACACTGTAGGTAACCTAATCATCTCCAGACAGTAAAATCATTTTTTTTTTATACGCATTAAAAAGTACCCCAAAATCCACAATATTCCAAAAGACAAACCAAGGGCGTCTGTTACAGGATTCGCTGTATTCTATACCACTGTACACTTTTATGAACAACAGGGATTTCCCTGTTGCCTCATGTTCACCTGCTTACTAACATTGTTGAGGTAGTTACTATGCAACTGCCTTGCATCTGAGTCTAGGTTATCGCTTAGCCTAATTAATTTAGGGTGGAGTTGTTGATTTTATAGCCTTTATGTGTCCAGACTGTTTGCTTCTCTGGTTGCTGGGGTTATAATATGCTCTGAGTATTTGTTTCTAGATCCAGTACCCAGTTTTTTTATATTGTGTTGCATGTTTGTATCCGTGGACTTGTGGTCCTCTGGTCCTTCATTGTTGTCAGCTCTGCAGTTTGTCTGTCTTGTTTTTTTTTCTTGTCTTTCTTGCTGGGTGTTGGTATTTTATTTGTATATTAACCATTTTCTGTTCACTGTCATTCATTCACTCAGCTTGCGTACCATTGCCATCTACTACTAGACTCCCATCTCCACCATTTGTGGCTATCATCGTTTGGTACCTGTCATGTACTGGTAAGTTTATTTCAGTACATTATTTGCTGCTGATACTTGCTTCATATGTATTTCTTATGATTGTCCTGTTGTTGTGTCGTTCAGCCCTACTGAAAGTCCTGGGCGTATCTGGGCACCAAGAGACACTGTTAGTACTTGAAAAAGGCAACTGCTGTAGGTGAAGTCCAGTTCTCTGTTCTTGTGAACCACCGGCATCATTACATACATGGAATGTATTACCCATCTCAGACAAACCAATTTCTCTGCCACTGGCTAGGGCCAATTTCAAAGGTGGACGGTTTATATTCAGAGTGTGGTAAGAACCCAGACAGAAGAATTCTACTTTGATAATTAATCGTTACTCGTCCACAGAAAGATCCTTACACAATAATATACACTGCTTGCCACCTAGATTTAACTAAGCAAATAGTTATGAGCCTCCTATTGGATAATTACTGCATGGGCGATTATCTTTCAACTGGCAATAAGTTATTTAACCCCAACTGAGTTGCTTCTCATTTATTAAACAACCATGTCGAAAGACACATCTTGTGGTCATGGAAAAGATGTTAGTCTGTTTGAGAAGGGTGAAATCATTGGCATGCATCAAGCAGAGAGAACATCTAAGGAGATTGCAGAAACTACTAAAATTGGGTTAAGAACTGTCCAATGCATTATTAAAAACTGGAAGGATAGTGGGGACCCATCGTATTCAAGGAAGAAATGTGGCAGGAAAAAAATCCTGAATGATCGTGATTGGCGATCACTTAAATGTTTGGTGAAATCAAATCGAAGAAAAACAACTGTAGAACTTAGGGCTATGTTTAATAGTGAAAGTAAGAGCATTTCCACATGCACAATGCGAAGGGAACGCAAGTGATTGGGACTGAACAGCTGTGTAGCCATAAGAAAACCACTAATCAATGAGGCAAACCAGAAAAAAAGGCTTCAATTTGCTAGGGAGCATAAAGATTGGACTCTGGAGCAATGGAAGAAGGTCATGTGGTCTGATGAGTCACGATTTACCCTGTTCCAGAGTGATGGGCACATCAGGGTAAGAAGAAAGGCAGATGAAGTGATGCACCCATCATGCCTAGTGCCTACTGTACAAGCCTGTGGGGGCAGTGCGATGATCTGGGGTTGCTGCAGTTGGTCAGGTCTAGGTTCAGCAACAGTATGTGCTCCAAGAATGAGGTCAGCTGACTACCTGAACATACTGAATGACCAGGTTATTCCATCAATAGATTTTTACTTCCCTGATGGCACGGGCATATTCCAAGATGACAATGCCAGGATTCATCAGGCTCAAATTGTGAAAGAGTAGTTCAGGGAGCATGAGACATAATTTTCACACATGGATTGGCCACCACAGAGTCCAGACCTTAACCCCATTGAGAATCCTTGGGATGTGCTGGAGAAGGCTTTGCGCAGCAGTCAGACTCTACCCTCATCAATGCAAGAGCTTGGTGAAAAATTAAAGGAACACTGGATGGAAATAAATCTTGTGACATTGCAGAAACTTATCGAAACAATGCCACAGCGAATGCGTGCCGTAATCAAAGCTAAAGGCTTTTTTTTGGTGGTGACTTTTTTTTTGGGACAGGCAGTGTATAGCTGCTATTGGATGGGATGAATAATGTCTTGAATTACTGCTTAGTTTCAGCACATTCGGTACTAGCCACCTGCTTTCCGGTTATACCTAACCTGCAGGGTGCTGAGTAATAATTTGGCACAGAATGAAGTTGTCACAATGTCCCAAACTGACTGCTTGTAAAATCATATTAAACTTCAATCAGCACATATACTTTTTCCCTGGGGAACTTGGACTGAAATAGAAACAAGGTGATGTAAGTAATTCCCTTATGTAATGTGGTACTATTGTCTGTATAAAGGACCACACCTTCTTCTCTAATTATTATTTTTGTCTCATCTTCCATCTCGGCCATAATAAAAGCAAACAATGCCCAAATACAAAAAATGGTGAGGCTGTTATCATGCTTGTAGTTGAGCAACACTTGTTTTTCTTCTGCCATTGCAAGGTTCACTGATTGCTGCCAGCCTCTTGCAGATTATTAAGTAGTTCAGTGGATTCTGTCCTCTCATTATTAATGTGTGTCTTCTCCATGTGCTCTTTGTGAAGTGAATTAATCAGCTTGGAACATCATTTGAGTAATATCTTAGCAAAATATGCTAATAAGAAGCCTGTTCTGGGAACACCTGTTGTCGAACCCTGGGAGCATGTTTTCAGCATGTTGTAAAATCACCTTATACTGAACACATTCTAAGACATCTCATTTCTAATCATTGAGAGTCAGGAGGCATGAATATGCTTAATTGACTACCTATGTGACATATCTGCTTGACTATGGATCCTCTCACTTTTTTAAAGCCAGCTTCACGTATGTCTGGCGATACGGCTCAATTCCCTCCAGTCATAGATAAAACTTGTAAAAAAAACGGAGCACTCACTTGTCTTCAGTATCCAAAAGTTTATTCACCAATACAGTGTGATGTTTCGACCTGTGTGGTCTTTCGGAGAAAGATTACACAGTTCGAAACATCGCACTGTATTGGTGAATAAACCTTTGGATACTGAAGACAAGGGAGTGCTGCCTTTTTTTTTACAAGTCTTATCTATGTCTGGGGGAGCTTCGGACTGGCTCCCAACATGGCTGGCATCACCACATAAGGTACCGGTATACTATTTGTCATTGTGCTGCTACACCCTTTTTTCTTTTTCAATTCCCTCCAGTGTGGTGCTGACAGTACCGAAGGGGAACTGAAGCTGGTGCTGAGCCCATAGTTTTCTACAGAATCGTTCATATTCATCCAGCATATCACTGATGTCAAATAACGGCGGACAGAAAAACGCTATAAAGTACGTTTTTCTGTCCAGCGCTATAAGTGTTTTAAAGCCGAATCTGTGCACTGAAGTGCAGTAAACATATATCAGTTGTGTCTAGGCCCCCAGCCTAAAACAGCTGGTCGGGCACAACAGATATATGGGGAGAGGGTCATAAGTACCCTTTTTCTTTCAATTTCAATTACATTAAAGGCAAAATTCAGCGGAAATAACAGCATAACCCCTACATGTAAGGAAAAGTTGTTGTATGTCATGCTACCTTGCTGCTTGTACGAGAAACCAATGACTTAAAGATTCAGAACTCTTCTTTTTCTAATTTCACTGAAGATCAGGGCATTCTGCCCAGATTACATTTATATGAAAAGATATAGAAGTGCTTTGAGAGATGTGCAGACTGTTATGTTACATTGTTATGCTGTGTGAATCACCCTTAAAGTATCTTTGGTTCCTTTTAATTTGTAACCTTCATAAGCCTCATGTTACCGCATGTGACCTTCTGCAAACCTGACACCAAGTATACTTGTTGGAAGCTCCTCACATCTCTTTTTCCTCTTGATGAAACTTAGGTTCGGTAGCCATGGATATAGCATTTTTCTTAATGGTCAGTGTCACGAACCAGCGGGTGTGAACCCTCTGTGCCACGTGTTCTACCACCTCTAAGGGCGTTGTCTAAGTGAACCCCTCCATCTTCACAGTACCCCTGATGTTGGGGGATAGACTTTCCCGAGGGGAACACCAGGTCACTACCTCTTGAGGAAGATAGACACACGAGGCAGCTGGTCCAGGCGGACCAGGAGGTACCTGAGAAAGGTACCAGAGGTACACGCGTTGTCAGCAGGCTGAGTCGTTACTAGAAGCAACAGTGCAGGACCAAAGGATGAGGCCGAGGCGAAGTCAGACAGGCAATAGGTCAGGGCAGGTGGCACAGATACAGGTCAGGCAATCTGGTTCGACGACAGGAGAGTCAAGTCAAGCAGGCAGGGATCAAACGGGTAGCAGAATCCAGGAACACCAGTATGAGTCAGGAACACAGGAACACAAGCGGATATCAGGCACCTTAGCAGTACACAAGGACCTTGACACTGAGGCATCTGGGAAGGGGGCTGAGCCACTTATATATGTGCAGGAGGGCTAGGATTGGTTGGCGAGGTCACATGATCCAACCCATAAAACACAGGAAGTGACGTGTGCCAGCCCTTAAGGAAATGCTGCAGGAAACAAGCAGCAAACATGCTGTGGCCAGGGCTGAAAGGAAACACTGGCAGCAGATCATCGCTGAACACGGCGCCCAGGACCGTGGCGGTAAGCAGGGGAACAGCGGCGTACAGCAGCCGCTGTTACAGTCAGATGAATAATCTGATATTCAATCACGTTAGAACATTCGTCTGGTAACATCATGAATGGTTATACCCAAACACATGACATCTACTGTAGTCTGAGACAAAACTATGCTGTCATAACTGAAGAAACATGATTTGAGTTGAGTATGAGCAACACCCATAAAATTACTCTTGAAGAAACTTTTACCAGATACAGTGAGTAAAAAGTAAGAACATAAAACCCAGATGAGGACAGCGCCTTTCATATCATTAATGCATCAGGGATGAAGTAAGTAATATGAGTAAGACAAGAATATCCTGGTATGGTTCATATACTGCTTTATCTGTAAGTGAAAACCTAGGGCAATGCTGCTGTAATACTGAATAGTATTACTAAGGTTCCCAAAATAAATGTGTCACGATCCCTACTCAATAGGTCACGTCACTGGGGTGAATTATACTAGTGAGCTCATCAAGTTACCACAGAAATTCCCACCCACCTATTCTAGATGACGGAATTATGCTAACCTAGATTGTAACACCCCAATAATTTATATCACAATAGCTGCCACCACCTATACTATAAGGCAATAGGGGCCTATACTCAGATATTCTCTCAACCCAAATTTAAACTTGGGTTGAGAACACTTGGGTTGAGAACACTTGGGTTGAGAACACTTGGGTTGAGAACACAGTAACACAGGTTATCTATATGGGACCTAAAATCCTCTAAAACACTACTGGTAACGTTATTCCCGCGGAAAGAGCAAGTTCTATCAGACCACAAGGAAGGGACTTATTAATATTTAATTTTAATACACAATAGTGCAGTGCAATATAAAAAGAAAGTGTCAGATAAAAGATAAAAACACAATATACATACAATAACAATGCAATGAACAGATAAAATAAACGGGATAAAAAACTGAATATTGGCTTACTGAGATGCAGCAGTTATATTCCGGCTGTGGGGACAGCTGAAGATATGGGCAGTTACTCCAAACGATGTGGATCCCCAAAATGGCTGACAATTACCTGTTCCCAAACACCCATTTTTATCCCCCCCCCCAGGGTGGGCTGTGAGTGAACCTCCGTCCTTTCGGTCCGGCCTTCTGGGACGTCTGATATTATTCAGGTTTCTGCCCCATCTTCCCAGAAGACTGCCTGAGGTGGCAATATGAATCACGACGATTCCTCACTGTATGACAGGGACTGCGGGTACAGGTATGATCCCATAATCTGAGTCGCTTCGTCCCGTTCATACAGACACCAAATGTGATTGAGTTATGAATTCCAGAAGGCCAGATCCTGAATACAGAGAAATGCCTCTTGTCCAGTATGGCGCACATAGACTCTGCCCGTAGCCCATGTCAGGCTGAACACAATTATTAGGGTTCTGAGGATGTGGGTGCCATGAGGTCGGAGTTATGGCTTCTGACATTATTTCATTCATCTACTGAATGGGTTAGACCACCCACAGGTGTAGCAGCCAACATGTCTAGGGTGGCTGTGCATTTTAAGTATCCCCCTCCCAGGTCTTCATTAGGATGCCCAAAAGGTTTGCAATTAGCAGGCCAGTGCTAAATGGGGGCTTCCTCTGAGAATGTGGAGTGTCTCACCTAGTCTTCAGATGGGCTGGCATCTAGAGGTACAATTTGCATTTACTTAATATATCCACAGCCACTGCTATACAATCAGCTATTGATAATACGTTTAGGAAAATATGAAATCAATCTATCTATCTATCTATCTATCTATCTATCTATCTATCTGTCTATTTACCTCGGATTTAGTTACAAAATGGGAAATAAAGAAGAATAAGTTTTTGCCCTGTAAATCAAGATGGAGTAAGAAGAATCATCTTCAACCTTGTGGCCCTCCTTATCAGAATTGAGAACAAATATGGTTCTTTGTAGAAAACAGTATGATTTGGGATATGCTGTAGCCGGAAAGCCCCTATTGAAGATGAGTTGCTGAATGTTTGGTGGAAATACCAGTGTGTCAGTAATCACTGACACTGACCCATGCACATAGGATTTTCTCAAATTCTCCATAAGTACTTCATAGAAAACAAGTCTTTTAGTCTAGTTTCACAGCCTGCCAGAGCTCTCTGGATCACCAGCCTTATTGACTATAGTAGTGTTCAGATCTTCTCCAGATAGTCAATGGGGCCAGCGAGCATTGCAGTAATATCGGGCCATGCCCAAAACAGGGAGATCCAGCAAGCTGTTCTCTACCAGAAACCGGAAATGTAGATGTAAAAGAGGCCTTATGACTGTAGAAGGGGCACACCCCCAAAACGTAACAGTTGTGTGTGGTGCGCTTCAGTCTACCTTCATTTTTATTTTAAATTCACTTTTATTAATTCTCTCACCATAAATGACACAAAAGTGTACACAAAGCGGCGCCTTAAGGGCTCTTTCACACTTGCGTTCTTTTCTTCCGGCATACAGTTCCGTCGTCGGGGCTCTATGCCGGAAGAATCCTGATCAGGATTATCCTAATGCATTCTGAATGGAGAGTAATCCGTTCAGGATGCATCAGGATGTCTTCAGTTCCGGTACGGAACGTTTGTTGGCCGGAGAAAATACCGCAGCATGCTGCGCTTTTTGCTCCGGCCAAAAATCCGGAACACTTGCCGCAAGGCCGGATCCGGAATTAATGCCCGTTGGAAGGCATTGATCCGGATCCGGCCTTAAGCTAAACGTCGTTTCGGCGCATTGCCGGAGCCGACATTTAGCTTTTTCAGAGTGGTTACCATGGCTGCCGGGACGCTAAAGTCCTGACAGCCATGGTAAGTGTAGCGGGGAGCGGGGGAGCAGTGTACTTACCGTCCGTGCGGCTCCCCGGGCGCTCCAGAGTGACGTCAGGGCACCCCAAGCGCATGGATCACGTGATCGCATGGATCACGTCATCCATGCGCATGGGGCGCTCTGACGTCATTCTGGAGCGCCCCGGGAGCCGCACGGACTGTAAGTATACCGCTCCCCCGCTCCCCGCTCCTACTATGGCAACCAGGACTTTAATAGCGTCCTGGGTGCCATAGTAACACTGAAAGCATTTGGAAGACGGTTCCGTCTTCAAATGCTTTCAGTACACTTGCGTTTTTCCGGATCCGGAGTGTAATTCCGGCAAGTGGAGTACATGCCGGATCCGGACAACGCAAGTGTGAAAGAGCCCTAATCAGAGCACCTCTTGAAATCTCCTATTACAGGTGAAGTTTGTCAAATTAAATAGGAACTCAGGTATCAATTAAACATCAAAGAGCATGTTTATACCACATGTGAATATGTACATTGAAGAAACTACACAGAAAAACACTACGGACAAGACTTGACAAACAAACAAAAGACTAAAAACAAAGGGAAAGCGGGGAAAGGGAAGGTTTATGTTGGGATACACTCACTTCATGCTATACCCCTCCAGGATCTCCACGTGTTCCAAATTTTAAGTAGGACTTATGCTTCCTTTCGGTCCAGCTAATAAGCTCTTCAAAATTGCACACCTGATCGACCTTCGCACACCGTTCCTCCAGTGAAGGGCGAGACGTTTGTAGCCAGTGTAGCGGGATCAGTGACTTCGCCACAGCCAGCAAATGTGTGATGAGATTTGATTTAGAAGGGCCATAGGAGTCCCCTAGTTTGGCCAGGAACACCATCGCAGGGGTGATTACAAATGGAAATTTGAGTAGGTCTTGAATGACTGCTTCAATTTGTTTCCAAATTGATGCGATGGTGTCACACGTCCACCAGATGTGCAAATAAGAGCCCCTAGACTTCTGACATCTCCAACACCTATGGGGTCCAATGCCTTTGTGCAAGAAGAGGACCTCGGGAATCTTATACCAGTGGCTCAAGAGTTTATAATGACTTTTATGAAGCCTAACACAGCGGGAGAAACCTTGGGCATGTGTCAAAATAAAGCGTGCCTCTAAATCTGTTAAAGTAAGGTAAGTTCTTTTTTCTAGCTCAGGAATATTGGTTTTGCATGTTGTGAATTTATCACAAAATGTTGATATAGGTATGAGATCTTCCTCGTTCTGGGAAGGTTTGAAACCATCAATTGCTCAAAGTCTGTGAGATCTCTCTCCACTACGTCCAAGGCTAAAAATTTTAAGCAAATATATCTAAAGTGAGTATAATAGAAAGACAATGTCACTGCAGGTATATTTGCTGGGAGAAAGCTCCTAAATAGAGCTGGCTACCTTCATTTTTTAACTTACCATATGAACTGATTTTCATCACTGACTGAATTTTTGGATTACATACATCTATGTCAATTGTAATTTTGCACAAATTTTGGATGTTGAGAATTTTATTTTTATAAAATGTTTAGCAAAAACATGAGGAAGAGCCGAACAATGTCAAAATGTCAGAGACAACTATAGATGAAATTTTTTTTTTACATTTTCAACCAAATACAAGAGGAGTTAAAGAGTAACAAACAATATGGTAGCTGTCACAAGGAAATTGCATACATAAGCCTGCTATACATATTGTCCTGATGCAGACCTTGATGGGGTTTAGCAAGGAGAGGTGATAAAAGGTATGCCATGGGTAAACAGGAGCTCATCTTGCGTATGGCTTATTGTCGTCCTATGTACAGATACTCCAGTCTCTGCTGTGGAACTCTGCAGCTCCTCCAGGGTTACCTTAGGTAGAGACCTAAGGTAACCAGGGAGGAGCTGCACAGAGGTGCTGCCTCTCTGATTAATGCCCTCCTTGCCCGGTCCGTGAGTTTTGGTGGGCGGCCGTCTCTTGGCAGGTCTGCTGTTGTGCCATGTTCTTTCCATTTGGTTATGATAGATTTGATGGTGCTCCTGGGGATCATCAAAGATTTGGATATTTTTTTATAACCTAACCCTGACTTGTACTTCTCAACAACATTGTCCCTTACTTGTTTGATGAGTTCCTTGGTCTTCATGGCAGTGTTTGTGTATATGTAATGACAGATGATGTGACACTTAGATTGCACACAGGTGGACATCATTTCAGTAATTATGTGACTTCTGAAGGTAATTGGTTGCACCAGAACTTTTTATGGGCTTCCTATTAAAAGGGGTGAATACATACGCACATGCCAATTTTCTGTTTTCTATTTCTAAACAATAGTTTTATTTATATATTTTTATCATTTCATTTCACCAACTTAGACTATTGTGTTCTGATCCATCACATAAAATTCAGATTAAGAAAATATTGAACTTAAGGCCGTAATGTAACAAAATACAAAAAAAGTCAAGGGGGTGAATACTTTTGCAAGGCACTGTATATTGTGAGACAGTGACAGTCTCTCACAGGTTAGAGTCAAGGAAGGGGTGGATAGTGTGGTCCACACCCCTATTCCACCACAGGTGAGACCAGCTGGAGGTACTCAGGCTGGCATAAAGCATCTCCCATGGTGTCAGTAAGGGAGAAGTGTGTTACCCGTGGACAGAGGCCTGGAGGCTCTGTGAATGTGGTCTCAGCTGGGCAAGGCTGAGGGACCACGAGCCTGGACTGACTTTGTTACAGCCTGGAAGTGAGCTGGACTACTGGCTAAGAAAGCCGCATGTGATGACCGTGTGTGAACGGTGCTTTGGTTGAGTCAGGGATATGACTGTGTTTAGGTAGAGCCCAGACGGGCAAGGTGTTTATTTATTATTGTTTTGTTCTATTTTTGCTGGGGTACCACAATAAATGCATTGTTTGGACATTGAACCCGTTGTCCTGAAGCCGTATCTGTGAGGATGATTCCCTGAAAGAAAGCTACCCCTCACAATATATATATATTGTGACAGAGTATTTGGAGAAGTAGTGGACGGAGTCTATGTGTGCACAAGGTTCCTCACCTCTGTCATTTTAAAAAAAATGGGAGATGTTCAGCAGAGGTCTATGCTATGTCAGGTAATCACTCCTCAGGTGTGCTAGCCTGATATAAGGCTGAGAATGCAGACACGTCGCTCTGACTCTACCTGGGAACAGGACTGCTGGGAGTCTCTGAGAGCATAGCAGGTGGTACAAACGATATGGTTATGTTTGGTGCCCAGTGTTAGGCTGGCACCAGGTTAGTCAGGAGTTCCTGATTGTATAGTTAGAGCTGGACAGGCATAGAATTTTGTTTATGTTTATTTTATGTACCACCCGCTTCCATAAATCTGGAAAACTGAGGTTGCCTGGAATCTGTGCTCGATAGAGTGTGCTCGTCGATCCCAGAGACGACCACCCCGCTACCTAACTCTTACAAGTGGTGGAGGATGCGGGCACAAGAAATTCTGTCATGAAAAAAAAAAAAGGAGATCCTTACACGCCTTGGAGTTACTCTTTCGGTACGCGCACAGCGTGTGCACAACTGGGACTACAGCATGGATAAATATAAGTAAAAAAGGAGATCCAGCTTCCAAACTACCATATAATGCTTTAATGAAAAAACGTGCTAAAATCCGGACATGTACATCAGGTCTACGCGTTTCAGATCAACAAATTCCGATCCTTACTCATGACAACATGATAGTGTGAGACACTGACCTTAAATAAGGGGCAGGTCAAACATATCAAGTGGACACAATCAACACATAGCTCCACCTTTAACACATAAAAGACATATGCTAAAAACAAAAGAGAGGAAAATCTTCAAGGGAAACAAAAGTGTACCACGGTCAATAGTGTAATATGAGATCATGCCTACGATTAAGACCTGTTTGTATGCAAGTACCCATAGTAAAGATCCAATATGATTCTCTATTTAAAAGAACTCTCCTATGATCACCTCCACGTTTAGGAAATTTAACCCGTTCCTCTCCTTGTACCACAAGGCTACTGGTATCACCTGCATGACAAGCCGCATAGTGTGAACTGACCGCAGAAAAATTTCGGGTCAGTGCATGTGGGATGTCAGAAATATGTCGGCGAATTCTAGTTTTAAGGCTGTTAGAGGTACAGCCTATGTACTGTAGGCGGCATGTCATGCAGGTGATGCAGTATACCACAAAGCTGGTATTACAATTAATGTATTGTTTCAAAGTGAAAGTTTTCTGATTAGATACAGAGACAACAGTTTGGCCAATGGAGAGGTGCTTGCAGCAGGTGCAGATACGATGTCCGCACTTGTAATTGCCTTTGAAGCTTAACCAGCTCTGCTGTGTCTGCAAGTCATCCATGAACAAACTGGGGCTGATACGTTGGCCTAGAGTTGGAGCTCGGCGAGCAATACATTTGATATTAGAACTGAGAACATCAGACCACTGCTCGTCCATACGCAGCAAGGACAGATTTTTTCTGATTATTTGGCGGATTTTGTTAAATTCTGTAGAAAAAACTGGGGCTCTGTTTTTTGAAACCTAACTGTTAAAATTGGGACAGCTGTTAGCCCTATTCTGTGGAAAAACTAAGTCTATCCGTGGTTTGGACTTAACTTGTGTTGTGTCCGCAACACAAGTTAAGTCCAAACCACGGATAGACTTAGGTGAGCCTCGATCACTGCCTTCTCACAGCATGGATAAACCTCCACATTTCCAAATGCACGACATCACCTGACCAAGAAGTGGTTGCAGCCAGAGATCCTGACAGGCCCCCAGATGGTGAAGCGGGTTGGGATGGACCAGTACTTAAGGGCCATCCCCGTTACCTTGTGCAAGTGGGTGAGCCATGGTGACTCCAAGACTGCTGACCAGATGGTGGAGATGGTGGAGAGCTACGCAGCAGCAGAGGAGCTACTCAGTCTGCCACAGCGCCCACCAGCCCCGCAGCGGAGATCTCCAAGACTACCGGGTAAGACTGTTCTAAGGAAAAAGCGGTCTGGCAGAGGTGATATATCTGTGGGTGCAAGTGGAGAGACTGGAGGCCCAGGCTCTAGAAGCTGGCAAGCTGTGCCAGGGAGGTCTGTGGCCTATAAGAGACCTAATAGAGACTTAATAAAATGTTTCAGATGTCAAATGCCAGGTCATGTTGTTGCCAATTGCCCAATATCTGATGAACCAATGCCTCCTCTATAAACTGCCGTTTATCACTGTATGCTCAGCTTGCGTGTGTGGCATTACCAAATACTGGGGATGAGAAACAAATGTGTGTTATTACTGTGGAAGGTAAAGATGTGAGTGCATTGTTAGACTCAGGCAGTCTGGTCATCCTAGTAAAAATGACTTGGTAAATTCCAGGAAATGGCAAGCAAAGACCATTGTGGTAACCTGCATACATGGAGACACCTGTAATTATCATACTGCTATGGTAGATGTAAATACCCGGTTCGGGGCAGAAAAATTTAGGGTTGGTTTAGTGCCCAGGTTAATGCATGGTGTCATCATGGGGAGGGATTTCCCACATTTCTGGCAGCTATGGGAACATAAACTTTCAAATGCCCGTCAGGAAGGGGATGACCTACCACCGGGTATCGAAGGGTGTAGGTTTTTAAGAAGGACTTCTGTCGATTAATCATTTCCCTTGTCTCTCATGGTGGGGTGAGCCTGAGGTCTCATAGTGATGGGTTAGAAGAGGGTCAGAGCAGTCCCGAGAGAGAAGACTCCCTTGATAACAATTTGCCAGACCTTGCAGTAAGGAAAGAGCAGTTTGGTGCTGAGCAATTAAAAGATCCCACCCTTACTAGAGCCAGGGAAAATGTGAAGTCTATTGATGGTAAACTGGTGTAACTCGACAGCAGACTTTGCTTCCCGCATATGGCTGTGAAACACGACTTATTGTACCAGGTGGTAAAAAGGGGAGAGGATCTGGTGGAACAACTATTGGCCACCAACATATTCTCGTAATCATGGACTACGCTACTCGTTACCCAGAAGCTATACCCTTACGTAATACGTCATCCAAGGCCATAGCTAAAGAGGTGGTGCATGTGTTCAGTCGCGTGGGACTACCAAAGGAGATCCTAACAGATCAGGGTACCCCCTTTATGTCACGCATCATGAAGGAGTTATGTAAACTGTTCCAAGTTAAACACCTGCGTCCCTCTGTCTACCATACACAGACTGATGGACTGGTAGAGAGATTTAATAAAACTCTAAAAGCCATGCTAAAAGCCATCGCTTTCTTGAGGTCATGCCACAGCATCTCAATCAGGTTGAGGTCAGGACTCTGACTGGGCCACTCCAGAAGGCGTATTTTCTTCTGTTTAAGCCATTCTGTTGTTGATTTACTTCTATGCTTTGGGTCGTTGTCCTGTTGCCACACCCATCTTCTGTTAAGCTTCAGCTGGTGGACAGATGGCCTTAAGTTCTCCTGCAAAATGTCTCGATAAACTTGGGAATTCATTTTTCCTTCGATGATAGCAATCCGTCCAGGCCCTGACGCAGCAAAGCAGCCCCAAACCATGATGCCCCCACCACCATACTTCACAGTTGGGATGAGGTTTTGATGTTGGTGTGCTGTGCCTCTTTTTCTCCACACATAGTGTTGTGTGTTTCTTCCAAACAACTCAACTTTGGTTTCATCTGTCCACAGAATATTTTGCCAGTACTGCTGTGGAACATCCAGGTGCTCTTGTGCAAACTGTAAACGTGCAGCAATGTTTTTTTTTGGACAGCAGTGGCTTCCTCTGTGGTATCCTCCCATAAAATCCATTCTTGTTTAGTGTTTTACGTATCGTATATTTGCTAACAGGGATGTTAGCATATGCCAGAGACTTTTGTAAGTCTTTAGCTGACACTCTAGGATTCTTCTTCACCTCATTGAGTGGTCTGCGCTGTGCTCTTGCAGTCATCTTTACAGGACGGCCACTCCTAGGGAGAGTAGCAGCAGTGCTGAACTTTCTCCATTTATAGACAATTTGTCTTACCGTGGACTGATGAACAGCAAGGCTTTTGGAGATACTTTTATAACCCTTTCCAGCTTTATGCAAGTCAATAATTCTTAATCGTAGAGCTCTTTTGTGCGAGGCATCATTCACATCAGTCAATGCTTCTTGTGGAAAGCAAACCCAGAACTGGTGTGTGTTTTTTATAGGGCAGGGGAGCTGTAACCAACACCTCCAATCTCATCTCATTGATTGGACTCCAGTTGGCTGACACTTCACTCCAATTAGCTCTTGGAGATGTCATTAGTCTAGGGGTTCACATACTTTTTCCACCTGCACTGTGAATGTTTACATGGTGTGTTCAATAAAAACATGATAACATTTAATTCTTTGTGTGTTATTAGTTTAAGCAGACAGTGATTGTCTATTGTTGTGACTTAGATGAAGATCAGATCAGATTTTATGACCAATTTGTGCAGAAATCCATATCATTCCAAAGGGTTCACATACTTTTTTTGCAACTGTATATATATATATATATATATATATATATACAGTACAGACCAAAAGTTTGGACACACCTTCTCATTCAAAGAGTTTTCTTTATTTTCATGACTATGAAAATTGTAGATTCACACTGAAGGCATCAAAACTATGAATTAACACATGTGGAATTATATACATAACAAACAAGTGTGAAACAACTGAAAATATGTCATATTCTAGGTTCTTCAAAGTAGCCACCTTTTGCTTTGATTACTGCTTCGCACACTCTTGGCATTCTCTTGATGAGCTTCAAGAGGTAGTCCCCTGAAATGGTTTTCACTTCACAGGTGTGCCCTGTCAGGTTTAATAAGTGGAATTTCTTGCCTTATAAATGGGGTTGGGACCATCAGTTGCGTTGAGGAGAAGTCAGGTGGCAGGTGGATACACAGCTGATAGTCCTACTGAATAGACTGTTAGAATTGGTATTATGGCAAGAAAAAAGCAGCTAAGTAAAGAAAAACGAGTGGCCATCATTACTTTAAGAAATGAAGGTCAGTCAGTCAGCCGAAAAATTGGGAAAACTTTGAAAGTAAGGGCTATTTGACCATGAAGGAGAGTGATGGGGTGCTGCGCCAGATGACCTGGCCTCCACAGTCACCGGACCTGAACCCAATCGAGATGGTTTGGGGTGAGCTGGCCCGCAGAGTGAAGGCAAAAGGGCCAACAAGTGCTAAGCATCTCTGGGAACTCCTTCAAGACTGTTGGAAGACCATTTCAGGGGACTACCTCTTGAAGCTCATCAGAGGATGAGTGTGCAAAGCAGTAATCAAAGCAAAAGGTGGCTACTTTGAAGAACCTAGAATATGACATATTTTCAGTTGTTTCACACTTGTTTGTTATGTATATAATTCCACATGTGTTAATTCATGGTTTTGATGCCTTCATAGTCATGAAAATAAAGAAAACTCTTTGAATGAGAAGGTGTGTCCAAACTTTTGGTCTGTACTGTATATATATATATATATATATATATATATATAAATCTCCCCCTTCCCTCTACAGAAGGTTTGTCTCTTTCTTAATGGATGTGGCAGCACTATGAAGTGCCTTTTGCCCTGTGGCATTAGAAGAATTCTGATATCTCTGACTTTTAGTCTAACCAGACTGTCTATTACTCTGTAATTCCTTTAGCACCGTTCTATGGAAAGAGTAGGGTTAAAGAGCAAATGCATGAACTAACTCCAACTTTTCTTCATATGTAACACTGCCGCCTCCGCAGCAGATAGTCCATGTACATAACCTGTGTTGAATAAAGTATCATAAAATGGCAGCATGCATAAGATGGTGGTTCAACTGTTCAATCTTGTCATTCAACATAAAATGGTGGATATATCTGTACTCTCACTTTAACTTATTTAAGCACTTTATGATCTCTCTGAGAGGTATATCTGAGGTCTAACTAATAGTTCACTTGCTGAATTTGGTTGCAATTTGCAATATGCAGTTAGCAGTAACTATTTGCAGATTGGTTGAGTATGATCTGGTATGGTTGTATGCAATTTGGATTGCAATATGGAATTTGAATTTGGATTGTGAACTTTGTAGTTTGCAATTGGTGGAACTGTAAGTAAACATACATATAACCAGTTCAGTATACAGTTCTAATCACTATATTAACAATAGGAACATTATATAACTGTTTTAAATACCTCTCTGCTTCCATAAAACACAGCTCTTAGTGGAGTGTGTGTCTGTTCAGCTCCCCTCTCTGGTGAATAATGATCTCAGCAGCTCCTGCTAGGGGAATTTCCCACACAAGCTGTGTGTGAGGCTGGCTGTAATTGGTCAAAACTCCTGGGCTGTGTGAGGCTAGCTAGGAATGGTCAGGACTCCTGATTAGCAGCAACAGTTTAACTCTATGCTTTCTGTTGTGTCTGCTGTGTCATTGAGCTTGAATCAATGAATCTTAAAGGCATACTATCTTTTCTGCTTCTGTGAACACAAAATATAACTATTATATGACATCCAAACATGAAGTCACTGTAAATAACTGTGCTTTTGTCTTTAACACACAAACATGGGAACTGTATTAAGGTTATTGGCAGGTCTAGCTGTATTAACACACGAGCAATATTAGCAACCTAGGACAGGTCTTAGCTGGCCAGCTACACTCCCACAAATATTACCTATAATTCTATGTTCTTAGTGGTAGGACTTAAACATGACTTTAGGGAATTTTCCATCAGGTTCTCAACTTCCAAGTGTATTTTATCACTCTCAAGTAGAACAACTAATTTCTGTATAGGACGATCCAACTTTAGTGGAGTAGTGAGACGTTCCCTTTTTTGTCAAGTTTTGAGTCTCCTATTTGTAACAACACTCTTCTTACTAGTTTGTCTTCATCCTTTTGAACTTCTAGAACTTTGGCCAATTTCCATTGACTTCTAGATAAATCTTCTTCTTTTACTAACACTATGTCACCAACTTGGACATTTCTTCTGGGTGTTTGGCATTTACTTCCTAGCATCAGATTGGCTAAGTACTCTTTCCTCCATCTATTCCAAAACTGATCTGATAGATATTGAACTCTTTGCCATCTCCTTTTGGCATATAAATCCTCTTTGGTGAACTTGCCAGGCGGTGGCTGTATGTAATCAGACTTAAGTGTGAAGTAGCTGGTTAGGAGTTAGGAGTTAAAGGGTCCAAACTTGTTGGATCGTTGATGTTATCAACTGTAAGTGGACGACTGTTAACAATAGACATTACTTCATAGAATAGGGTCCTAACTGAAGCATCATCTATTTTTCCTGTATTCCTTTTTAACACTGAACTTAATAAATGTCTTACAGTTCTGATTTGTCTTTCCCAAACTCCTCCTGTCTGGCTTGCATGTGGAGCATTCATATGAAAATCACACTGTTTCTCTAACAAATACTCAGTTACTTTTTCTTTATCGATCTCTTTTAGAGCTTTCTTCAATTCATTCTTTGCTCCGACAAAATTAGATCCTTGGTCAGATCTAATCTCTCTGACAGTACCTCTAATGGCTATGAAACATCTCAAGGCGTTGATAAATGTGTCACTTGACATATCTTCTAACATTCTGAAGACTACACATTTACTTATATAATTTGCTATAACTTTGCTTCCTTTCACTATCCAGTAACCACCTTCTCTCAAACAGCTTTGGATAAAGCTTCTTCCTTGATGCAAGGATTTGTTGTGGTAGTGATCAATAATCAATCTTGTGAAGGTAGAATTTCTGGGTGGAATTGCTGGATGCTTCACTCTGCTAGGTAACAATGCATTTTCCAGTCTCCCTCCCACCTTCAGCATACCATCCTACAGAACAAGATTAAGCTTGTACAATGGGTGGTTGTTTGGAAGCCTTTTAGGTTCTTGACTAAGTCTCTTCAACTCTTCACTGTAGAATCTCTGTTAAATAAGTCTTATGACTGTTTCTTCAGCTTTCATTCTTTCCTCTACATTCAACAATTCCTTCTTTCTGATTCCCTTTGCCAAACGTTGAATTCGAGCTACTACATTTATGACTGTATTCCATTTTAAACATCTGGCTAGTCTTTCAAGTATGTCATCTCGACACTTGGCAGCAGTGCTCAATGTTTGTACCACTTTTACTTCTGGATCACCCATAGACAATTCTGTGTAACCTTTACTGGGTGTGATTTCCTGTTCCCAAAGGAACTCTGGGCCTGTGAACCAGTTTGAATTCTTCAATTTTGTTACATTCAGGCCTCTTGAAGCATGATCTGCTTGGTTATGCTTTGTGTCAATGTGATGCCAATGTTCTGGATTTGTTATTTCCCAAATTTTTTCAACTCTGTTGGCGACAAAGATATGGAATCTTCGAGCTTTGTTGTTTATGTATCCTAGGACAACTTGTGAGTCTGTCCAAAAATATTTTTCATCTATTTTCAATTCCAATTCTTCTCTCAGAAACCTGCTTACTGATGCTGAAACAACAGCTGCTGTCAGTTGAAGTCTTTGATTTGTCTGAATACTGGTAGGTGCAACTCTGGCCTTCCCCATAACCAGGGAACAGTGTATGCTTTCTTCTCCTATTACTCTAATGTAGGAGCACTGACCATAACCATAACTACTGGCATCTGAAAAGTGATAAAGTTCTATTTTCTTGTACTTTCCGAAATTATGAGGTACAAAACATCTGGGTATCCGAACTTCTCTTAAGTTTTGCAAGTTTCTTATCCAACTCTCCCACCTTGGCCTCAAATCTTCAGGTATGGGCTTGTCGCATCCTAACTTCTGCCTGCATAATTCTTGTAGTATTTCTTTTGCTCTGAGAATTACTGGGGCCAAGAATCCCATTGGATCATATATAGAAGCCACTGCGGAAAGAATGGTGCGTCTAGTTGCAACTTTCTCTTCAATAGATACTTCAAAGAAGAACTTGTCATTCTCTACATTCCATCCCAATCCAAGTACGTTTTGAACTGGAAGATGATCATAATTGAGATCTACATTCTTCATTGTTGATGCACGTTCAGAGTCACTGATGGATCCCAGTACCTCTCTGTTTGAGATGAATTTATGAAGGTGCAGGTTTCCTCTGGCGCATAACTTTTGGCTTTTTTTCCCTAGTACGATTGCAGATTCTGTGGACTCTAGACTTATGAGACCATCATCTACATAAAAGTTTTTCTTCAGAAAATTTGCTGCTGATGGGCAATCCTTTTCATTCTGATTGTCCAGGACCTTTATACCATAATTGGCGCAACCTGGAGATGATGCTGCTCCAAACAAGTGTACTTTCATTCTGTATTCTGCTGGCTCTGAATCTGTATCTCCATCCTCCCACCATAGAAACCTCAGAAAGTCTCTATCTATATTCTTCACATGAAACTGGTGGAACATCTTTTCAACATTACACATGATCGCTACGGGATACTTTCTGAATCTATAGAGTATTCCAGGGAGAGTGTTTGTAAGATCTGGTCCTTTTAGTAGATGATCATTCAATGCAACACTATTGTACTTTGCTGAGCAATCAAATACTACTCTAATCTTATCTGGTTTCTTTGGGTGGTAAACACCTTGATGTGGGATGTACCACACTTCTCCTTCTTTAGGCTGATTATTAACTTTCTCTGCATGTCCTTCTTCAAGGATGCCTACCATGAATTTTAAATAATCATTCTTGATCCTTTTATTTAAACATTTCAATCTTGCCAGGTCAAGATTTCTGTTATTTGGCAGACGAGGTCGCTCTCTAAAGGGTAAGGGCATTTCAAGATGACCTTGTTGATTCTGCTGAAGACTTTATGTCTTCTTGGGATACACTCTTTTCTTTAGAACTTATATCTGCAAAGTCGGATTCAAGGATCTTGATTACTTTTGCTGGACTTACAGTTGGTAACTCTTGGACAGATATTCGATGACACAATCCTGTCACCTGTCTTGAGTTTGCGATCTGCTGTTTTCCTCCAACAACACCCCATCTTAGATCAGTTTGAACAGTGTAGGGTTCACCCTTTTCTCATGTGATTACCTTTCGTGGTACCAAGGCTTCGGGACAATCGTAACCTATCAACAGTCCAACACCAAACTCCTTCAGCGGGGACATTTCATGAGATATGACAGATAGGTGCTCCCATTTATTGGCTGTTTCACAGGTAGGTATACGATCTAGAGGTATATCGTCTTTTGTATAAGCTGAATGTGAAGTTTGAATGAAGTCCTCTAACTCTCAGTCCTTTGACCCTTTGACTAATTCACTAATGTGTCTCTCCCCGTCATTGTGGTGAGTTTGAGCTTCACTGGTTCTGTAGCCACTTGTAATTTCTTGCAGATTTCTTGATCAATGAAGGTGACATCACTCTGGGCATCCAGTAGCACATAGGCGTATACCTTCTTGTTCTTTCTTTTAGGATTTTAAATGCAAATTGATACAACCATTGATTTACCATTGCTTTCTCCTTCCCTCACTCTGCAAGAGAATACTGATACTTTCTTTCCTTCCTCAGTATCTTTAGGTATTGAGGATTTATCTTTCTTTGGACGTTCTTCATGTAGTGGTGTAGGATGGCGTCCTTTGCAAATGCTGCATGTGGCCTTTTTCTTACACTGCTTAGTAACATGGCCTTTTCTTAGACAACCGAAACACAGTTGGTTCTCAAGTACAAATTTTTTTTTTTCTTCTGGGGACTTCTCCTTCCCTTGTTGGCACTTGTGTATGGAGTGGTTCTCTCCTTAGAACATACATTTGAAGGTAGTCTGAAGATTTGTCAGTTCTGTCTCTCTACTGATCCCAGTAGTGACTTTGAACTTGCTCTTGTAGGTGTCTAGGCCTTTAGCTGCTGTGTTGGTTGCAAAGTTAGTTGCTCTTGCGCGTCTTATCTCTCCTGCAGGCCAATTTTCTAAGGATTTTAAGACGTAAGATGATGTAACTGGATTACATGCTATCAGTGCTTTCTCATTGACAAACTCAGAGAACTCTTTAAAACTTTGGAAGTTCTTACCTAGAGCTAACTGTTTAATCACATAGCGATTCCATCTAGAAGCCACTTCTTCAGGTAGCTTAGTTAGCATCCTGTGGTTTTCTAGATAGTCGTTCAGTACTTCAAGTCCTTGAACATGTGGGATGGCATTGCTGCATGCTTGCAGGAAGTCACCATACTTTTGGACTCTGAACTGTTCTTTAGTACCTATTGTAGGCCAGGTATTAAGTTTCTCTCTAAAGGCTCTTTGTATTAAGAAAGAATGACCATATCTTGCATTAATTTTTTCCCCAAGCTTGCTTGTAGGCTTCTTCATCTTTTCTATAGAATTTACCTTCAAGAACCTCCTTGGCTTCTCCACAAACATATCTCAGAAGGTAGATTAACTTGTCAACTGGACTCAAGCAATGATGCTCAATGATCATTTCAAAGCTTGCCTTCCACTCTATGAACTTCAGTACATTTCCTGAAAATACAGTAGGTTCCGGAACGGGAAGTCTAGCTTGCACTGTTCTCTGTTGTCTTGCTGGGACAATGGTTGTAACACTCTCCTGAGCATTGCCGTGACATCTAGGAATAGAATCATCCTGTTCTATTTTCTCACTTAGTTCTGAATTAGGTGAGTCCCTTTCTTCATCTTTTCTGGTAGAGATAGAAGGTATATTCACACACCTTTTTCCTGACACTGGACTAGGCCTCTCTTTGTTTTTCTGAGCAGGGATAGACGGATAATGACTTATTTCCTCACTAAGTGCTGGAGATATCCTTCCATGGGTGTATGTAGGAAAGTAGGAGTCAGCCTCTTCACTTAGTTTATATTTGAACCTATGACTACTCTGATTCATATCCTCTTCGTGTACTCTGAGTCTGGCTTCTATGATCTTAACTTCTTTTTGCCTTTCCAGACTTTCCATCTGTTGGTGCTGTGCCTCCATTTCAGCTTCCGTTTGATGGCGCTGTGCTTCCATTTGATAGCGCTGTGCCTCGATGGCAGATTCCATTTAAATTTCTGCTCTCTTGACAGCAAGTTGTTCAGCTAATTCCTTTCTTTTGGCTGAAGTACCTGAGGACTCTGATATGTGGGTGGCACTTTTGCTAGCGAAGGAAGTCACACTTGAGATTGTGGTTCCCCCTAAGGACCTAGCATAGTCTCTCATAAAAAGCTCGTTCATTCTCTTTCTTGCTTTAACTTCATCATAGTTTTCTGCAGATGAAAGTTCTCTCATGAGCTTTACTAAATCTTTAGTGACCGCAGTACATGTGTCCATGTTCCTTACAATATCCTGGGACGGTGTCGTAGATGATCGCAGGTTGACATATGCTGCCATAAGCTCTGATTCAAATTCTTCTACTGTCTCTACCATGTCACTCAAGTTCCTTTTTACACTTTCTCGCTTTAGCTTTCTACGAATTTTTTTAATGTATGATTTCCACCTATCATACATCCGGGTGAACTTTTTCTCTTTCAGTGCTGCTTCTTGCTCCAAAATTTCCAGCATTTTTGGGGTCGGTTTTCTGGCACGTGATGAACGTCTTAGTTAATTTGTTTGGGCTAGATTTGTTTGAGGCAAGATTAGTGCTGCATTAGACTCTTCTAACAGGTTCTCTTGCTCTTCACCTTCTACCCTATCTATCTTTGTATCCTCTAACAGTAGCATTGTAATACTAGGCTCAGACATTTTACTTTAAATGCTATAACAATCAATACAAATAATAATATGCCTTTCACTTTAAATGCAATACTGACAAATGCAGAAATAAATAACTTTCACTTTAAATGCAACAGTCCGTGTATTACAAACTGTCCTTTGTCTTTTATTCCTGAACACGAAAATGTCACTTTATACCAAAACCTATGTGCAATGATAAGTAATAAGGAAAGCTCTGACCTTATTCTGAAGAGCAGGAACAAATGTCTGTCTTAAAGGAGACGTGTCTTTTCTTGATGATGCAATGCTCTGTGCTGACTTGCGATCACTTGCGATGCTCTGTGCAGACTTTCGATGCTCTGGCTTGGATACGCTGTTGCAGGCTTTGGGGCTAGTGGTGGGAAACTAGCTGGCTGCAGTACGTGGCCTCTTCAGGAATAGCGGTGCGGGCACTCTAGCTCTGGACTTTGGCCTCTAACCATGCGTCTCTTTCTCTCTCTAGGGATCGCAGGAGGGTTGGCGCTCTTTCTCTAACTATTTTGCCTTTGCCGTTCGGCTGCAGATTGACTAATGCACACATTTTACGCGTGGCGGTATATGCTGCCACTCCGCTGCTCTAATGCGCTCTTTACTGTGCAAGTTGAGGAGCGCTATCACTTCGCCCTCTGAGGGCAATAGTTCCACTGTGGCAGGCACAGCACTATGAAGATCATTTTGCGCTGTGGCATTAGAAGAATTCTAAAATCTCTGACTTTTAGTCTAACCAGACTGTCTATTACTCTGTAATTCCTCTAGCGCCATTCTATGGAAAGACTAGGTTTAAAGAGCACACCAAATGCTTGAAATAACTTCTTTATTAACTTCAACTTTTCTTCATATATAACACTGCCGCCTCCGCAGCAGATAGTCAATGTACATAACACGTGTTGAATAAAGTATCATAAAATGGCGGCATGCATAAGATGGTGGTTCAACTGTTCAATCTTGTAATTCAACATAAAATGGTGGATATATTTCTCTCTTAAATATCTGTACTCTCACGTTAACTTATTTAAGCACTTTATGATCTCTCTGAGAGGTATATCTGAGGTCTAACTAATAGTTCACTTGCTGAATGTGGTCGCAATTTGCAATATGCAGTTAGCATAACTATTTGCAGATTGGTTGAGTATGATCTGGTATGGTTGTATGCAATTTGGATTGCAATATGGAATTTAAATTTGGATTGTGAACTTTGTAGTGCAATTGGTGGAACTGTAAGTAAACATACATATAACCAGTTCAGAATACAGTTCTATTAACAATAGGAACATTATATAACTGTTTTAAATACCTATTTTGGCCTCTCTGCTTCCATAAAACACATTTCTTAGTGGAGTGTGTGTCTGTTCAGCTCCTCTCTCTGGTGAATAATGATTCCAGCAGCTCCTGCTAGGGGAATTTCCCACACAAGCTGTGTGTGTGGCTGGATGTAATTAGTCAAAACTCCTGGGCTGTGTGAGGCTAGATAGGATTGGTCAAGACTCCTGCTTAGCAACAACAGTTTAACTCTATGCTTTCTGTTGTGTCTGCTGTGTCATTGAGCTTACCTTACATTATATAATGAATCTTAAAGGCATACTATCTTTTATGCTTCTGTGAACACAAAATATAACTATTACATGACATTTAAACATAAAGTCACTGTAAATAACTCTGCTTTTGTCTTTAACACACAAACATGGGAACTGTATTAAGGTTATTGGCAGGTCTAGCTGTATAAACACATAAGCTATATTAGCAACCTAGGACAGGTCTTAGCTGGCCAGCTACAATGGACATCTACAAACCTTTACAGAGAGCAGTTTTAGCAGATTTCCTGCAGTCAGGTGCCAGATCCGGCATTAATGCATGTCAGGAAACAAGACAATAATATAAACAATGACTCACTGGATCCACAACTAAGGAACAAAAGGGGAGACCCCTGCAAGAGACCTGCCGCTCTCCCTTATTTCTCAGCCTATGCGACCACCCCAAAGGTGGATGGGCGCATATCCACGTACCTCGACTATCTTACACCTGAAGACCCTACAATAGTGAGGGGACACGACCACCGGCTCCCTACACAGACACGGAGGGAGTCAGGGTCACCTGGTTCCAGAAAACCATAAATACATAAACAGAACTTATCTTGCAGACGACTGGGGACTGTGGACTGGGAACAAGGAACAGCATGCACACACACTCCAGGAAGTTGTATAAGCCGCACACTACTGCATTCTGGGGAGGAACTTAAAGGGCAGTAATCAGTCCAACAGCAAGACAGCTGAGATAGACTAACGAGATGAGAAACTAAACCAAAACAAATTCAAGGAGGAGGATCTGAAAGGCTCCTGTCAGAGCTTCTCAACTGTCTGGCTGTGACAGTACCCCTCCCTCTACGAGTGGACTCCGGACACTCAGAGCCCACCTTCTCAGGATGGGACCTATGAAAAGCCCCGATGAGACGAGAGGCCTTAATGTCCGTCACTGGGACCCACATCCTCTCCTCAGGACCATAACCCTCCCAATGAACGAGGTACTGGAGGGAACCGCGGACAAGACGAGAATCCACAATCCTAGAGACCTGAAATTTAAGATTTCCATCAACCACAATCGGAGGAGGAGGCAAAGGCGAGGGCACAATAGGTTGAACATAAGGTTTCAATAAGGACTTATGAAAAACATTATGGATCTTCCAAGTCTGAGGAAGATCAAGACGGTAGGCAACAGGATTGATGACAGACAGGATCTTGTAAGGCCCAATAAACCTAGGACCCAACTTCCAGGAGGGAACCTTCAATCTGATATTCTTGGTAGACAACCACACCAGATCACCAACATTCAGGTCCGGACCAGGCACACGTCTCTTATCTGCCACACGCTTATATCTCTCACTCATGCTCTTTAGATTATCCAGAATCTTTTGCCAAATAGATGACAAAGACGAGGAGAATCTGTCCTCATCAGGTAAACCACAAGACCCCTCTCCCGAGAAAGTCCCAAACTGCGGATGAAACCCATATGCACCAAAAAATGGTGACTTATCAGAGGACTCCTGACGACGGTTATTTAAAGCAAACTCAGCAAGGGACAAAAAAGAACACCAATCCTCCTGATTCTCCGCCACAAAACAGCGCAGATATGTCTCCAGATTCTGATTGACGCGCTCTGTCTGGCCATTCGACTGCGGGTGGAAAGCAGAAGAGAATGATAACCGAACCCCCAAGCGAGAACAGAAAGCCTTCCAGAATCTGGAAACAAACTGCGTGCCCCTATCAGAGACTATGTCTGAAGGAATACCATGCAATTTGACAATGTGCTCAATAAATGCCTGCGCCAGCGTCTTAGCATTGGGCATACCAGGAAAAGGGATGAAATGCACCATTTTGCTAAAACGGTCCACCACCACCAGAATCACAGTCTTCCCCGAGGAACGAGGCAAGTCCGTTATGAAGTCCATGGACAGATGTGTCCAAGGACAGGAAGGAATGGGTAAGGGAAGGAGAGGACCTGATGGCCGTGAATGAGGGACTTTGGCACGAGCGCAAGTCTCGCAAGCTGCCACAAAACCCTCAACCGACTTACGAAGCGCAGGCCACCAGAATCTCCGAGCGATGAGATCCAGTGTGGCTCTTGCCCCCGGGTGCCCAGCAAGGACCGTATCGTGGTGTTCCTTAAAAATCTTGTGTCTCAAAGCGAGAGGCACAAACAACCTCCCAGGAGGACAAAGATCAGGAGCCTCTGACTGGGCTGCCTGCACCTCTGCCTCCAATTCAGGAAAAAGAGCAGAGACCACCACACCTTCAGCCAAAATGGGACCCGGGTCTTCAAAATTCCCACCTCCCGGAAAACAACGTGACAGGGCATCTGCCTTCACATTCTTAACCCCAGGGCGGAACGTGACAACAAAATTAAACCTTGAAAAGAACAAAGACCATCTGGCCTGTCTCGGGTTCAGACGCTTGGCTGACTCCAAGTAGGCCAGATTTTTATGGTCAGTAAACACAGTAATAGGGTGTCTGGCTCCCTCTAGCCAATGGCACCATTCTTCAAAAGCCAACTTGATGGCCAACAATTCCCTATCTCCCACATCATAATTTCTCTCTGCGGAGGAGAGTTTCTTTGAGAAAAAGGCACACGGTTGCCATTTGGCAGGAGAGGAACCCTGAGACAAGACCGCACCCACCCCTACCTCAGAAGCATCAACCTCAACTATGAAGGGTAATGAAATATCAGGTTATACCAGGATGGGAGCGGAAGCAAAACTCTCCTTGATATTAGAAAAGGCCTTACGCGCCTCTACCGACCAGGAAGAAAAATCTACCTCCTTTCTGGTCATATCAGTGAGTGGTTTAACAACAGAGGAATAATTCAAAATAAATTTCCTGTAATAATTGGCAAAGCCCAAAAAACGCATCACCGCCTTCTGATTCTCAGGAAGCTCCCACTCAAGCACAGCGCTGACCTTCTCGGGGTCCATGCGAAAACCAGAAGCGGAGAGAAGAAACCCCAGAAATTTAATTTCTGGAACCGCAAACACACATTTTTCCAGTTTCGCGAATAATTTATTCTCCCGCAGGATGAGCAAGACCTGACGTAAATGTTCCTTATGAGTCTTGAAATCAGGGGAAAAAATCAAAATGTCATCCAAATACACTAATACAAATTTTCCCATTAAATGATAAAAAATGCTGTTCACGAAATGCTGAAAAACGGCTGGGGCATTCATCAAACCAAAAGGCATAACCAAATTCTCAAAATGGCCCTCAGGGGTATTGAAAGCCGTCTTCCATTCGTCTCCTTCTCTGACCCTGACCAGGTTGTATGCCCCTCTTAGGTCTAATTTGGAAAAGACTTTAGCCCCAACAACCTGGTTAAACAGGTCCGGGATCAGAGGAAGCGGATAAGGGTCACGAATAGTGATACTGTTCAGCTCCCTGAAATCCAGACAAGGTCTTAAAGAACCATCTTTTTTCTTAACAAAGAAAAAACCAGCGGCAACAGGTGACTTCGAGGGTCGTATGTGTCCTTTTCTCAGACTCTCAGAGATATAAGCACGCATAGCGACCCTCTCAGGTTGGGAAAGATTGTATAAACGAGATTTAGGCAGCTTGGCGCCTGGGATGAGATTAATAGGGCAATCGTACTCCCTGTGCGGGGGCAAATCCTGAACTCCACTCTCAGAGAAGACATCCGAAAATTCAGAGAGGAAAGGTGGTACAGTCTTAGTAGAAACCTCAGAAACAGATGTCATGAGGCAATTCTCTCTGCAAAAGTCACTCCAACCATTTATTTGCATCGCTTGCCAATCAATGGTGGGGTTATGTTTAGTGAGCCAGGGTAGCCCAAACACTAGAGGAGTAGGCAAACCGCTAAGGACGAAACATGACACATCCTCAACATGAGCATCACTGACAATTAAACGGATATTGTGAACTATGCCCTTTAATGATTTCTGAGAAAGTGGAGCGGAATCAATAGCAAAAACAGGAATATCCTTTCCCAAAGTGCATACCTGGAAACCATGAGTTATTGCAAATTGATTATCAATGAGATTGACAGCTGCTCCACTATCCACAAAAATCTCACAAAAAATGCTTTTGCTCTCTAGCGCCACCCTAGCAGGCAGGACAAAACGGGAACTACAAGCAAACGGAAAACCTTCAATTTCCGCCTCAACCCTGCCAATAGTAACAGACGGAACATTTTTAAAAGATTTTTTCCTTTTAGTTTCTTTATTACTCCCAGAAAACTGCCTGAATCTCCTAGAGGGACAAACATTTGCCAAATGATTTATACCTCCACAACAGAAACAAACCCTCCCATGTGGGCTGAATCTTCTATCGTCAGAGGCAATCAACCCCAGCTGCATGGGCTCCTGCTCAGAAGGGGCTGACAGCGACTGAGACCCCTGCGCACAGAAAGAGACCGCTGCACTGTCCCGGGACTGAGTATGACAGGAAGGAGAGATCTCTCCTCTCTCTAAGACGCCTGTCAATACGAACGGCCTGAATCCAAGGAGGTAGGTCTCTCATGAAAGGCAAATGCATCTTTCAATCTCTCTGAAAGACCATGGCAAAATTGACTTCGGAGTGCAGCATCATTCCAACCAGTATCAGCTGCCCAGCTCCGAAATTCTGAGCAGTATATCTCTGCGGATTGTTTACCCTGGCATAACAGACGTAGTCTAGACTCAGCCAGAGCAATACGATCCGGATCATCATATATCTGACCCAGGGCTAAAAAGAATTCATCCACTGAACGGAGGGGCCGTGCCCCCTCCGGCAGCGAAAAGGCCCAGGATTGAGCGTTACCCCTGAGCAGCGATATAATGATCCCCACCCTCCGTTTTTCATCACCAGAGGAATGGGGAAGAAGGCGAAAATGGAGTTTGCAAGCCTCTTTAAAACGCACAAAATACTCACTACCCCCGGAGAACGTATCTGGGAGCGAGATCTTAGGCTCAGAACAAACTCCATGAACGCAAGCTGAACCGGTCACTTGAAACTGAGAAAAAGTCTTACGGAGATCAGCTACCTCCAATGAAAGACCCTGGAAGCGCTCAGCCAAAAGTGAAACCGGATCCATGCTTGAGACGGTTTTGGCGGCTTATAATGTCACGGATGGTGTACAGGAAACAAGACAATAATATAAACAATGACTCACTGGATCCACAACTAAGGAACAAAAGGGGAGACCCCTGCAAGAGACCTGCCGCTCTCCCTTATTGCTCAGCCTATGCGACCACCCCAAAGGTGGATGGGCGCATATCCACGTACCTCGACTATCTTACACCTGAAGACCCTACAATAGTGAGGGGACACGACCACCGGCTCCCTACACAGACACGGAGGGAGTCAGGGTCACCTGGATCCAGAAAACCATAAATACATAAACAGAACTTATCTTGCAGACGACTGGGGACTGTGGACTGGGAACAAGGAACAGCATGCACACACACTCCAGGAAGTTGTATAAGCCGCACACTACTGCATTCTGGGGAGGAACTTAAAGGGCAGTAATCAGTCCAACAGCATGACAGCTGAGATAGACTAAGGAGATGAGAAACTAAACCAAAACAAATTCAAGGAGGAGGATCTGAAAGGCTCCTGTCAGAGCTTCTCAACTGTCTGGCTGTGACAATTAAGCCCCTGTGATGGAACTCAATGCCAGAAAAGAATAACGCTAGTGTGAAAGTACCCTTAAACTTTCATATCTTGGGCTGTGTAGAGCTGCTCTTGTTTAAAAGCTGACTAAGTTTTAAAACGTGACCAGTTATAAAGCATTAGCTGCTATAAGTAGGGAACTATAGCCTCTGATTTGGAGTGAAAGCAGATGAAGCTTGCTTTCACTTTCAGCTGCTGTCACTTCTGATCTGATTTCTAAAGGCTATATCTCCCGATGTAGAGGAGATAATGCCAGGATCCCAGTCTTGTTTTAAAGTTTAGCTTGCCTGTTTTCGAACTGTTAGGTCGTTTTCCCAAAGCCGATAGAGCGTGGGCAAAACCGTTTAGTGGGGTAAAGGGTTATCCCATGATTAATTAAAAAATATAAAATCAGACATCAGATAGTACAAGGCAATCTCTAACAAAGCTAGAACCAGTCCTGTACCTAACATGGATCCAGAGATCCTCCCATTCATTGCTCTAATTGCTCTGAAAGTGTTACAGTTGTGGATGTGGATCCGCCACCAGAAGTGGTCAGCTGCTGTCCCGTGGGGATCAGAAACACAAATGCAAGGCACCAGGGAACCAGGCAATACTGTGCAGAAAAGATTTAGGCTAAGGTCAAGTCAGGCAGCAAGAGTCAAAGTCCAAGAATCTAGCAGCAGTTGGTACACGGGAACAAATAAAGTTATAGCTCTTTCAGCAAAGTTTAACAGACTGGACCTGTATATGAGGCAATCAGTGGAACAAGGAGCCCAGCATATAGAGTAGCAAACGAGTCCATTAGTCAGCATCTGGACAGCAAGTAGAGAAGGGTCTAACCCCTGCTGTCCTGAACAGAGTAGAAACACTATTAACTAAACTCCTATTCATATATACATACAGGACAGACTGACACATGGTGATCGGAGCAGCAGACACAGGCCGTCAGCATAACAGCTACATTTATTTTAAGCTGGCAACTCAGGGGATGTGTTCTTTCCCTGGAGGTGTGTGCCCTGCTGCAGCTTTCTCTCTGTAACTGTCACAGCTTCTAACAGTAAATAGGGGTGGTAGCAGTTGAAGAATGGAACTCAGTGAGGTGGACATAGAAATAAAGTAAAAACAAACACCCGGTGGCGCAGTACATTTTATTGAATAACTCAGTAGCTACAGTCAGGTCCATAAATATTGGGACAATGACACAATTCTAACATTTTTGGCTCTATACACCACCACAATGGATTTGAAATGAAACGAACAAGATGTGCTTTAACTGCAGACTGTCAGCTTTAATTTGAGGGTATTTACATCCAAATGAGGTGACTAGTGTAGGAATTACAGCAGTTTGCATATGTGGCTCCCACTTGTTAAGGGACCAAAAGTAATGGGACATAATAATAATCAGAAATCAAACTTTCACTTTTTAATACTTGGTTGCAAAGTCAATTACAGCATGAAGTCTGGAACGCATAGACATCACCAGACGCTAGGTTTCATCCCTGGTGATGCTCTGCCAGGCCTCTACTGCAACTGTCTTCAGTTCCTGCTTGTTCTTGGGGCATTTTCCCTTCAGTTTTGTCTTCAGCAAGTGAAATGTATGCTCAATCGGATTCAGGTCAGGTGATTGACTTGGCCATTGCATAACGTTCCACTTCTTTCCCTTAAAAAACTCTTGGGTTGATTTTGCAGTATGCTTTGGGTCATTGTCCATCTGCACTGTGAAGCGCCGTCCAATGAGTTCTGAAGCATTTGGCTGAATATGAGCAGATAATATTGCCCGAAACACTTCATAATTCATCCTGCTGCTTTTGTCAGCAGTCACATCATCAATAAATACAAGAGAACCAGTTCCATTGGCAGCCATACATGCCCACGCCATGACACTACCACCACCATGCTTCACTGATGAGGTGGTGTGCTTAGGATCATGAGCAGTTCCTTTCCTTCTCCATACTCTTTGTAACGGTCACGTACACACACACACACAGGGGGAGGATAGTGACCACTGCGCTCCACCCTCACCCCTGGCCCTGCCTACTTGCCTCACGAGTCCTGATGACAGGGGACAACTGGATGGCAGTCCCTAACTTAGGATACGCGCGGGAAGGATAGACAAGACAAATAACAGATAGTGAACGGACCGGGTCAAAACCAAGAGGACAATGCAGTACAGAGGGATAAGCAAAGAATGGTCAGAAGAAGGCGGGGTCATAAATACCAGGAGAGTCGAGAAGTACCAAAGAAGTCCGCAAAGAATAATCAGGTGGAAGCCGAGGTCAAAATATCAGGAGGGATGCGCAGTACAGGAGGAGCAGGTAGAGGATCGTCAGGGAACAGGATCAGGTAAGTATACAGGTATCCAACAAATGCCAGGAACCTAAATTAACAGGCAACCTTTGGCCAGCAGGCTGCCTGTATTTATAGTGGGGAGTGAGGGTCATGTTACATGGCCAGCATCACATGACGGACAGACCGACCAGTCGAGCACCGAGTGATCAGCTCGGCGCTCAAGGCAGACCTAGGAGCAGGGAGCCTCCCAGCTAGCAAAGCCGCCCTGGGAACGAGGTCAAACACAGATCCTCGCTCCTGAAGCTAAGCAGCAGGTCTGCGGCTGATGGGAGACCGAGTGTGCCTTCGGCACCCCGTTACAGTACCCCCCCTTTTACAAGGGGCCACCGGACCGAAGACTTCAGGCGATGGCCTTTCAGGGTGTTCTAAATGAAATTTTCGAACAAGTCTAGGAGCATGAACCTCCCTGGCAGGTACCCAAGATCTCTCTTCAGGTCCATACCCCTTCCAGTGAATCAGGTACTGCAAGGAATTACGCACCTTCCTGACATCCACTATTTTAGACACCACATACTCGACAGCATCATTAACAAGAACCGGCAGAGGCGAGGCTTACGATGGTACTACCGGTTCAAAATATTTTTTAAGTAGAGATTTATGGAACACATTATGAATGTGGAATGACTCGGGCAGCTCCAACCTAAATGATACCGGGTTAATCACCTCCGTGATCTTATATGGTCCAATAAAACGAGGAGCAAACTTTTTAGAATCTACCTTAAGAGAGAGATTCTTGGAGGACAACCATACCTTATCCCCAACCTGAAAATTCACCCCCCTTGAACGTCTCCTATCGGCCTTGAGTTTCTGAGAACTTTGAGCCTTTTCTAAGTTCGATTGAACCGGGGCCCAAACTGTGCACAGTTCAGAGGAGAGCCTATCCGCCTCAGGGTTAGAGGAGGAGACGGATGACCCAGAATGAAAACGGAGATGGAAACCATGGTTACAAAAGAAAGGTGAAACCCCAGCAGAAGAATTGACATGGTTATTCAAAGCAAATTCAGCCAATGGAAGAAATTTAACCCATAATTGCTGGTCATCAGCAACATACAACCTCAAGAACTGTTCCACAGACTGATTAAGGCGTTCAGTCTGCCCATTACTCTCAGGGTGGTAGGCAGAGGAAAAAGACAATGAAATTTGACATTTTTGACAAAAGGCCCTCCAGAATTTGGACACAAACTGCACACCCCTGTCAGAAACAATATTTTCCGGGATACCATGCAATCGAACAATTTCTTTCACAAAAATAGACGCCAGGGTTTTGGCATTCGGGAGTTTAGACAGGGGAATGAAATGGACCATCTTGCTAAACCTATCGACCACTACCCAAACCACAATCTTACCCTCCGACGGCGGTCGGTCAGTTATAAAGTCCATCGAGATATGGAACCAGGGTCTACTGGGAATGGGTAGGGGTCGTAGGTTACCAGCAGAGCGAATCCTAGGTGTCTGTCACGGCAGGCGTGCACTCAGAATAACAGAAAACCTACCAACCAGGCTCTGGGCGAGAGACAGGGGAAGGGTCATCTCCTAGCTAATCCCTGACCTCTTTCCCTGCACTGCTCAGCCCAACTGCAGACCTTTAAGGTAGGTATGAGGTGTCCCCGTGCCTGGGCTGACAAAACCCTAACTTCCCTGAGATGGTGAAGAGGGGAAATAGGAGCAGCCTGCTCGCACAGAACCTGGATGGAAGAGATGACACAAAATAACTAAACCAGAAATCACACTTATCTCTCTGAGCTGGAACAGACAGAAAACATTCCTTCCTAGCTTCCAAGACCACAATGATTTGTATAATCCGCTCAGAGCACTGGGCTGGTGAGCCCTTTAAACTAATGACCCCACCCAGTGCACCTGATGAGAGGCGGATACAGCACGGCTCCAAAACCAACACTAAACTCGTGCTGCAATCCTGGCTGACCTCCGCACATCGTCAGAGTGGGGCATGACAGTACCCCCCCTTCTAGGGATGACCTCCGGACACCCCGGACCAACCTTATCCGGATGGGACCTATGAAAAGCCCTCACCAGTCGGCTGGCGTTGACATCCACCGCCGGAACCCACATCCTCTCCTCAGGACCGTATCCCCTCCAGTGCACCAGGTACTGAAGGGAACCCCGAAGAACTCTCGAGTAGAGAATCCTGGAGATCTCAAACTCCAGGAGGAGGAGGCAATGGCGATGGTTCCACCGGTCTCACGTATTTTTTTAGTAAAGACCTGTGGAACACATCATGGATCCTCCAGGTCTGCGGAAGATCCAGCCGAAACGCCACAGGATTGATTACCGCAGAAATTTTATACGGACCAATAAATCTAGGACCCAGTTTCCAAGATGGCACTCTCAATTTGATATTCTTAGTGGACAACCACACCAGATCACCCACACACAGGTCCGGACCAGTCACACGAGTCCTGTCCGCCATTCGTTTATACCTCACACCCATCCTCTCTAAATTCCCTTGAATCCTCCGCCAGATGGATAAGGCAGAAGAGAATCTCTCCTCCTCTGGCATCCCAGAGGAACCAGACCCAGAAAAGGTACCAAACTGAGGATGGAAACCGCATGCGCCAAAAAATGGCGACTTACCAGTGGACTCCTGCCTACAGTTATTCAACGCAAATTCTGCTAAGGACAAGAATGAGGACCAAGAGAAGATACAAGCGGCACTTCTGCTTTCAGCGGTGCGGTGCGCGCGTCCCGGGAGGAAGATCCACAGATAATGGTATAGTAAGGACCAGCACTCGCTTCAGTAATAATTTCAAATTGAATGAGGACCAGTCCTCCTGATTGTCAGCCACAAAGCACCTCAAGTAGGTCTCCAGGTTTTGATTAGTACGCTCCGTCTGACCATTCGACTGCGGATGAAAAGCCGAAGAGAATGAAAGTTGAATGCCAAGCCGAGAGCAGAACGCCCTCCAAAACCTGGAGACAAACTGCGTGCCCCTATCAGAGACCACGTCTGAAGGAATACCATGCAATTTCATAATATTATCCACAAAAATCTGCGCAAGAGTCTTAGCGTTAGGCAGATTCGTTAGTGGTATAAAGTGAGCCATTTTACTGAAACGGTCAACTACCACCAAAATCACTGTTCTCCCGGAGGAACTCGGCAGATCCGTAATAAAGTCCATAGACAAATGCGTCCAAGGACGAGACGGAATAGACAATGGAAGAAGCGAACCAGGCGGTCGAGTATGAGCAACATTTGACCGAGCGCAGGTTTCACAAGCTGTCACATAATTCTCAATGCTCTTACGTAACCCTGGCCACCAGAACCTCCGGGATACTAGATCACAGGTGGACTTACCACCAGGATGTCCAGCGAGAACAGTATCGTGATGTTCCTTGAACACCTTGTATCGTAGGCCCTCAGGAACAACCTCCCTGGGGGACAAGAACCAGGAGCCCCCTCCTGGGCTCCCAACACCTCCATCTCCAATTCAGGGTACAGAGCAGAGACCGCCACCCCATCTGCCAAAATCGGAGCAGGATCTTCTGAATCACCTCCCCCAGGAAAGCTGCGAGACAAGGCATCTGCCTTGACATTCTTGACCCCTGGGCGAAAGGTAACCACAAAATTGAACCTGGTAAAAAACAGTGACCATCTGGCCTGCCTAGGGTTCAGACGCTTGGCAGATTGCAGGTAAGCCAAATTCTTATGGTTAGCATACACCGTAACGGGGTGAGACACCCCCTCTAACCAGTGACGCCATTCCTCAAAGGCCAACTTGATAGCCAACAACTCTCTATCTCCAACATCATAATTCCTCTCGGCGACCGAGAGCTTCTTGGAGAAGAAGGCACACGGGACCCACTTGCCAGGAGATGAACCCTGAGACAGCACCGCCCCGACCCCCACCTCTCATGCATCAACCTCCACTACGAATGGTTGAGACACATCCGGCTGCACCAGAATGGGAGCAGACGCAAAACGCTCCTTAATAGCCGAAAAGGCCTGAAATGCCTCATCCGACTAGACAGAGACATCGGCGCCCTTCTTGGTCATATCAGTAAGAGGTTTTACTATGGTAGAATAATTTGAAAAAAAAATTCTATAATAATTCGTAAACCCCAAGAACCGCATCAAAGCTTTCTGATTCTCTAGTCGGTCCCACTCCAGAACCGCCCAGACCTTTTCGGGGTCCATACGAAAACCGGAATCAGAAAGCATGTATCCCAAGAACAGAAGCTCTTGCACCGTAAACAAACATTTCTCTAATTTGGCATACAACTTATTCTCCCGAAGGATCGTCAAAACCTGTCTCACATGATCCTGATGGGTCTTCAAATCAGGAGACTAAATCAAAATGTCATCCAGGTAAACTACTACGAACCTCCCCACCAAGTGATGAAAAATGTCATTGAATAATCTCTGAAATACTGCTGGCGCGTTCGTCAACCCAAAAGGCATTACCAGGTTCTCAAAATGACCCTCGTGCGTTTTGAAGGCCGTTTTCCACTCATCCCCTTCCTTGATTCTGATCAGATTGTAGGCCCCCCTCAAATCGAACTTGGAGAACACCTTGGCTCCAACAATCTGATCAAAAAGATCAGAGATCAAAGGAAGGGGATATGGATCCCGGACTGTAATACGGTTCAATTCCCGGAAATCCAAACACAGTCTCAGTGATCCATCCTTTTTCTTTACAAAGAACAAACCTACTGCCACTGGAGACTTAGATGGTCTAATATGACCCTTTGCCAAACTCTCGGCGACATACTTTCGCATGACCTCTCTTTCGGGTTGAGAGAGGTTGTAAAGCCGAGACTTTGGCAACTTAGCCCCCGGAATGAGATTAACTGGACAATCATAGTCTCGATGAGGGGGAAATTCCTGAGCCCCACCCTCCGAAAAGACATCCGCAAAATCCGAGAGATACTGAGGTAAAGCCGTAATGGACACACCAGAGATAGATGTGCCAAGACAATTATCTGAACAAAACTCACTCCAACCAATGATTTGTCTCGCTTGCCAGTCTATAATTGGGTTATGTCTAGTCAACCATGGCAACCCCAAAACTAAAGGAGCTGGCAAATCCTTCATGACAAAACAAGAAATAATTTCAGCATGTGAATCACCCACCCTTAAATAAATATCATGAACAATGTGAGTAAGGCTCCTTTGAGAAAGAGGGGAAGAATCAATTGCAAAAACACGAATCTCATTCTCCAAAGTGCAAGTACTTAGTCCTAGGTTTTGAAGGAAAAGAAAGTCAATTAAGTTTACCCCAGCAACACAATCAAGGAATACATCAACAAACACATTTTTTGACTCTAGCGCCACCATAGCTGGAAGGAGAAAACGGGAACTGCAGGGAGCTTGCATACCCGTCTGCTCCACCACCCCATTCATACTACCAAGTGTGAGGGAAGTTTTTTTTTCTTTTTTCTTTTTCTCTTCCACCTGTGGTTTAACATAAGGACAAGAAAAAATAAAATGACCCCTCTTTCCACAGTAGTAACATAGATTGTGCACTTTCCTAAAGTCTCTACTATCAGAATGGCAAGATATCTGACCTAACTGCATGGGTTCCTCCCCTACCCCAGAGTTATAAATAATATCACCCTGGGCAGCAGGAGGAATCCCCTGCACGGAGGGACCCTTACACCTCTCTCTGATACGTCTATCCAACCGTATAGCCAAAGACATAGCATTCTCCAGAGTATCCGGGTACTCATGAAAAGCCAGGGCATCTTTCAACCTTTCAGACAACCCCTGACAAAACTGACTATGTTTACCCTGTAGTAAGTTACTCAATATCGATTCTGCCATCGAGACCCGATCCGGATCATCGTAAATCAATCCCAGGGCTTTGAAAAATTCCTCCACCGACCGGAGGGCCAGAGAACCGGGCGGCAGAGAAAAAGCCCAGGATTGCGCGTCCCCTTTAAGCAGAGACATGATGATACCAACCCTCTGATCTTCATTACCTGACGAAAATGGACGCAGTCGAAAATACAATTTACATGACTCTTTAAAACGGAAAAAATCATCCGTCCCCCCTGTAAATTTCTCGGGAAGAGCGACTTTAGGCTCCCCACCAATTTGACCTGTACCTGATGCCAGAAACCTCTGACACTGTGTGACCGAACTACGCAGATCCGCAACCTCTAGGGATAAACCCTGCATGCGGTCAACCAGTGCATCAATTGACACCATCAAAAAACCTAAGGTAGGTATGAGGTGTCCCCATGCCTGGGCTGACGAAACCCTAACTTCCCTGAGATGGTGAAGAGGGGAAATAGGAGCAGCCTGCTCGCACAGAACCTGGATGGAAAAGATGACACAAAATAACTAAACCAGAAATCACACTTATCTCTCTGAGCTGGAAAAGACAGAGAACCTTCCTTCCTAGCTTCCAAGACCACAATGATTTGTATAATCCACTCAGAGCACTGGGCTGGTGAGCCCTTTAAACTAATGACCCCACCCAGTGCACCTGATGAGAGGCGGATCCAGCACGGCTCCAAAACAAACACTAAACTCGTGCTGCAATCCTGGCCGACCTCCGCACATCGTCAGAGTGGGGCATGACAGTGTCTTGGACCTGGCACAAACCTCACAGGCTGACACGTAGGACTTGACATCCCTAGTTAGAGTGGGCCACCAAAAAGATCTAGAAACCAGATCCTTAGTGCCCTCAACACCCGGATGTCCACAAAAGGCAGAATCGTGACACTCACCCAACAGCTGGAGACGAAATTGTACGGGAACAAACAAATTATCTGTTGGGGTGGATACCGGTGCCAGATGTTGTTCAGACCTAATGCGAGCCGAGATATCCTGGGTTAGAGCTGCTATGAATATTTTTGCTGGTAGGATGGATTCAGGTGGTACCTCAGTAGGTTGAAAAGCATGGAAGCTCCGAGATAATGCGTCCGCCTTCACATTTTTACTTCCAGGTCTAAACGTAATAGAAAAATCAAAACGAGTAAAAAACAGAGCCCATCTGGCTTGACGGGGATTCAACCTCTTAGCAGACTCGAGAAACATAAGGTTTTTATGGTCAGTGACAACAGTTACACAATGCCTTGTCCCCTCCAGAAAATGCCTCCAATCCTCAAATGCCCATTTAATGGCCAGCAGCTCCCTATTTCCTATGTCGTAGTTTCTCTCCGTGGGATAGAATTTCCTGGAGAAGAAGGCACATGGTCTCAGGTTAGTGAGGCTAGCAGGACGCATCCACCTCCACAATAAAAGGTCTCTCCTGATCAGGCTGGATCAGAATGGGAGCGCTACTACATAGTAACATAGTAACATAGTAACATAGTACATAAGGCCGAAAAAAGACATTTGTCCATCCAGTTCGGCCTGTCATCCTGCAAGTTGATCCAGAGGAAGGCAAAAAAAAAACCTGTGAGGTAGAAGCCAATTTTCCCCACTTTAGGGGAGCAAAAAATTCCTTCCAATCAGGCAATCAGAATAACTCCCTGGATCAACGACCCCCCTCTAGTAGCTATAGCCTGTAATATTATTACGCTCCACAAATACATCCAGGCCCCTCTTGAATTCTTTTATTGTACTCACCATCACCACCTCCTCAGGCAGAGAGTTCCATAGTCTCACTGCTCTTATCATAAAGAATCCTCTTCTATGTTTGTGTACAAACCTTCTTTCCTCCAGACGCAGAGGATGTCCCCTCGTCACAGTCACAGTCCTGGGGATAAATAGATGATGGGATAGATCTCTGTACTGACCCCTGATATATTTATACATATTAATTAGATCTCCCCTCAGTCTTCTTTTTTCTAAAGTGAATAACCCTAATTTTGATAATCTTTCAGGGTACTGTAGTTGCCCCATTCCAGTTATTACTTTAGTTGCCCTCCTCTGGACCTTCTCCAGCTCTGCTATGTCTGCCTTGTTTACATGAGCCCAGAACTGTACACAGTACTCCATGTGTGGTCTGACTAGCGATTTGTAAAGTGGTAGGACTATATTCTTATCACGGGCATCTATGCTCCTTCTGATGCAACCCATTATCTTATTGGCCTTGGCAGCAGCTGCCTGACACTGTTTTTTGCAGCTTAGTTTTCTGTTTATTAAAATTCCTAGATCCTTTTCCATGTCAGTGTTACCGAGTGTTTTATCATTTAGTATGTACGGGTGACTTGCATTATTCCTTCCCATGTGCATAACTTTACATTTGTCAGTGTTAAACCTCATCTGCCACTTATCTGCCCAAGCCTCCAATCTATCCAGATCCCTCTGTAGTAGTATACTGTCCTCTTCAGTGTAAATTACTTTACACAGTTTAGTGTCATCTGCGAAAATTGATACAACGACCCCTCTCTAGTAGCTATAGCCTGTAATATTATTACGCTCCAGAAATACATCCAGGCCCATCTTGAATTCCTTTATTGTACTCACCACCTCCTCAGGCAGAGAGTTCCATACTGATTGCCTTTTTTAATTTTTCAAATGAAGAAATGGCCTCAGTAGACCAATTTTCCAAATCCGCCCCTTTCTTAGTAAGGTCGGTCAACGGTTTAGCAATTACAGAAAAATTCATAATAAATTTACGATAGAAATTGGCGAAACCTAAGAACCGTTGTAAGGCCTTTAAAGATGAAGGTCTTACCCATTCCTTAATTGCTAGTACCTTACCAGTATCCATCTTGAACGCGTGAGGAGTCAGAACATGCCCTAGAAACAGAATCTCCTGTACACCAAAGACACATTTCTCTTGCTTAGCGGATAGCTGATTATCCCTCAACACCTCTAATACTTGTTTAACATGAGACACATGGGATTCGAAGTCAGGAGAGAATATCAAAATTTCATCAAGATAGACAATAACAAATTTACCTAAGAACTCCCTAAGAATGTCGTTCATAAAGTTTTGGAACACAGCTGGGGCATTGCTGAGTCCAAAAGGCATCACCTGATATTCAAAGTGTCCTGCCGGAGTATTGAACGCCGTCTTCCAGTCGTCTCCCTCCTTGATTCGGATTAGATTGTATGCCCCTTTCAGGTCAATCTTGGAAAACCTGGTTGCCCCCAGAACCTGGTTAAATAAATCCGGAATCAATGGGAGGGAGTATCTATTCTGGACAGTGATTTTATTTATTCTCCGGTAATCGATACATGGCCTAAGACCACCATCTTTTTTCTTAATGAAGAAAAAACCTGCCCCCATAGGAGAGACAGAAGGTCTAATATGCCCTTTACCAAGGCTCTCCTTAATATAATCTTCCATTGCCTTGCGTTCGGGCTTAGAAAGATTATAAATTCGCCCCTTAGGAAACTTGGCCCCCTCTACTAGCTCTATAGTACAATCATAAGTTCTATGGGGGATTAGAACCTCCGGGGTTGGGGATGAGAATACATCAGAATATTCCCTAACAACAGTGGATAAAGTATCAGACTTTACAGAGACCCCAGCCTGTACCACGGACAAGCACGAGTCACACTTAGGCCCCCATCTCACCAACTCCCCCTTGGACCAATCTATAGTGGGGTTATGTAGTCGGAGCCAAGGCAACCCTAGTACCACCTCAACCGGTAGGTTCTCCAGGACTAAAAGGGAACATCTCTCTGAGTGGCACACACCCACGGTTAGAGAAATCTCTGAGGTACATGAGCTCACCGTACCACCAATAAGAGGAGTAGCATCAATAGCCATGACATGGATATGAGTTGGTAAAGCAAACATTGGAATACCCAATCTTACAGCATACTCAGAGTCAATAAAGCTGGCCGCTGAGCCAGAATCAATAAAGGCCTTACCCAGCCATTTATCTACCCCCAGAGAAATCGTAATGGGTACCAAAAGCTTACATTTAGAAAAATCAGGGTGTACCTGGTCTTTAGGTTGCCTTGCCTTAGGAGACTTGACAGAGAGGACCTTCTTAGGATACTGGTTGATCCAATGGTCAGGATCTCCACAGTAAAAGCATTCTCCACACCTGCAGCGAAGATTCCCTCGGGTCATGCCAACCTGCATGGGTTCCTCGGTGGAGACCTCAGCATTGTCTCTGGGACAGGCCTCTGGCTGGACCACCATCTGGGAAGAGAACTGTCGTTCCTGTCGTCTCTCTCTAACCCGTCGGTCAAGTCGGACAACAAGGGTCATCATCTCTTCTAAGGTCTCTGGAAGTTGATAACTGACCAGAAGATCCTTTAAATTATCAGACAGACCTGACCTAAACTGACTCTTCAGGGCTGGTTCGTTCCATCCTGAGGGGACACACCACCTTCTGAATTGGGTGCAATAATCCTCCGCAGGTAGATTGCTCTGAACCAGTGCCTTTAGAGCCGTCTTGGCTACCAGAGCCCTGTCTGGTTCATCATAGAGGGTACCCAGGGCCTGAAAGAACCCCTCCACAGAAGTTAAACAACTGGCACCAGCAGGAAAAGAGAATGCCCAGTCCTGGGGATCACCCTGTAGTCAGGAAATGATAATGCCCACGCGTTGACTCTCGGGGCCAGAGGAAACAGGGCGCAAACGGAAGTAAAGTCTGCAACTCTCCTTAAAAGAGAGAAACTTCTTCCGGTCTCCAGAAAAGGGTTCTGGGAGCTTAATCTGGGGCTCAAAATGCGGACTGGAGGCCTGAGGAGTGGAAGAACCTTGCCCTAACTCAAAAGAACTGAATTTTATCCCTAGCTCCTGCACCATCTGCGTCAGATTAGAGACATGGTCAGTCAGGGTCACCAGAGGATTCATTATACAGTGGTTATTGGGCCTGTTAATCTGTAACGGTCACGTACACACACACACAGGGGGGAGGATAGTGACCACTGCGCTCCACCCTCACCCCTGGCCCTGCCTACTTGCCTCACGAGTCCTGATGACAGGGGACAACTGGACAGCAGTCCCTAACTTAGGATACGTGCAGGAAGGACAGACAAGACAAATAACGGATAGTGAACGGACCGGGTCAAAACCAAGAGGACAACGCAGTACAGAGGGATAAGCAAAGAATGGTCAGAAGAAGCCGGGGTCATAAATACCAGGAGAGTCGAGAAGTACCAAAGGAGTCCGCAAAGAATAGTCAGGTGGAAGCCGAGGTCAAAATATCAGGAGGGATGCGCAGTACAGGAGGAGCAGGCAAAGGATCGTCAGGGAACAGGATCAGGTAAGTATACAGGTATCCAACAAATGGCAGGAACCTAAATTAACAGGCAACCTGTGGCCAGCAGGCTGCCTGTATTTATAGTGGGGAGTGAGGGTCATGTGACGTGGCCAGCGTCACATGACGGACAGACCGACCAGTCGAGCACCGAGTGATCAGCTCGGCGCTCAAGGCAGACCTAGGAGCAGGGAGACTCCAAGCTAGCAAAGCTGCCATGGGAACGAGGTCAAACACAGATCCTCGCTCCCGAAGCTAAGCAGCAGGTCTGCGGCTGATGGGAGACCGAGTGTGCCTTCGGCACCCCCTTACACTCTTCTCTTCCCATCACTCTGGTAAAAGTTGATCTTGGTCTCATCTGTCCATAGGATGTTGTTCCAGAACTGTGAAGGATTTTTTTTTATGTCGTTTGGCAAACTTTAATCTGGCCTTCCTGTTTTTGAGGCTCACCAATGGTTTACATCTTGTGGTGAACCCTCTGTATTCACTCTGGTGACGTCTTCTCTTGATTGTTGACTTTGACACACATACATCTACCTCCTGGAGAGTGTTCTTGATCTGGCCAACTGTTGTGAAGGGTGTTTTTTTCACCAGGGAAAGAATTCTTCGGTCATCCACCACAGTTGTTTTCCGTGGTCTCCCGGGTCTTTTGGTGTTGCTGAGCTCACTGGTGCGTTCCTTCTTTTTAAGAATGTTCCTAACAGTTGTTTTGGCCACCCCTAATGTTTTTGCTATCTCTCTGATGGGTTTGTTTTGTGTTTTCAGCCTAATGGTGACTTGCGTCACTGATAGTGACAGCTCTTTGGATCTCATCTTGAGAGTTGACAGCAACATATTCCAAATGCAAATAGCACACTTGAAATGAACTCTGGACCTTTTATCTACTCATTGTAATTGGGATAATGAGGGAATAACACACACTGATTGAGCATGCATTTCACTTGCTGAAGACAAAACTGAAGGGAAAATGCCCCAAGAACAAGCAGGAACTGAAGACAGTTGCAGTAGAGGCCTGGCAGAGCATCACCAGGGATGAAACCCAGCGTCTGGTGATGTCTATGTGTTCCAGACTTCAGGCTGTAATTGACTTTGCAACCAAGTATTAAAAAGTGAAAGTTTGATTTATGATTATTATGTCCCATTACTTTTGGCCCCTTAACAAGTGGGAGGCACATATGCAAACTGTTGTAATTCCTACACTGTTCACCTGATTTGGATGTAAATACCCTCAAATTAAAGCTGACAGTCTGCAGTTAAAGCACATCTTGGTCGTTTTTTTATTTCAAATCCATTGTGGTGGTGTATAGAGCCAAAAATGTTAGAATTGTGTAGATGTCCCAATATTTATGGACCCGACTGTATACTAAATTGTTAATTAAATGCAATTACGAAACTATCCTGATCCAGGTACTGGTTTGATAAATGTAAATTTTTTTTGTGGGACAACCCCTTCAAATATGCAAAATGGGAATAAAAATTTGTAGTGATTGCTAAACAAGTTTTATGAGTGGCAGATGTTTGTAGTAAATGTTTTTTTTTATAATTCAGTAATCATGGCATCCATAATTATTATTAATGGGGTTTTCCAGTGCGTAGAAATTGGTTGTAGCAGATTACTTAAAAGTATAAAAAAATGTATATATCCCTGATCCCCCACCACTGGGGTTATGGTGCTACCTGGATTCCTCTATCCTCTACCCATTGCTCCCATCTCAACATGCAGGAAATACCTGGAAATCTCCTCTTAGTCAATCACTAGTCACTGCAGTGATCCACCTCAGTCAGTGATTGCCTCAGTGGGCATTTCCTGCGTGATGAGCTGGGAGCTGGGAGCTGGAAGTGGAGAACAGCGGGGACCCTGTCAGCATCCGAACAGTTGACCCTGGATATCAAACAGGCCGTAAGTTCCTGTTTAGCCTCATTAGATTATATACACTATGATGAAAAGCCGAGTTTGATGAGTCTAAGTTTTTTTTATATCATGGATGCCTTGCTGTTGTGCCGTTGCTTGGACATTTTTACCTTGTTACTGTAAAATGAATTTTTGTACCAGTGATAAGAAAATAAAAATCATCTGCTGTTTCATCTTCACTCTGACACATTGCTGGAACAAAAGGATCTCAAGAACAATATCCCATTCGTTGATAAACTCCGACTATCCATTCCCTGCCTGGTCTCTTTTAATACGATTTTATTTGCAGAGAAGGCCTTGTGGAGATCAGTCTATGACTTTGTCAGTACTTGCACTCCTGGTATAGATATTCAATTGGAATATCAGATAGAACAAATGGTGATTCATTTTTTCCAGACGTGTAACCTCTCTTAAATGGGATGATTAATATCAATGCTTCTTTACAGGGACACACTATTTTCTATTTGTTAGCAAAAACCAGGATGAGTCACCAGTGGAAGAGGTGTTTCAGACTCTTCACTTAGATAATGAGCACACCTTGATGAAAGGACATGTTTATGCCAATCACACTTCTATTCACAGATAACACTAAAGAGAATTCCAGATTCCCTTCCAGTGCCCTGCAGATACTTTCGACGATTAAAGGAGTTGTCCATGTTTTTTTAAAATTTGCCCCCCTGCCAGCGTTAACTGTAGTGAAATCCATACTCACTTGCATCACTGCCTATCTTTTTGCTCCCTTGCTCCTGGGCTCTCTTCAATGGACTTCCAGTCACATGTGCCACTGCAGCCACTGACTGGCCTCAGCAGTGACATGTCTACCCGCAGCACATCACTTCTGGGTCACATGAAGCTTGAGGACACATCACTGCTGAAGTCAGTTATTGGCTGCAGTGGCATATGTGACCCAGTTGGTGCCAAAGTTGATAGAAGAGGACTGGAAGTCCAGCGAAGACAACCCAAGAGCTACAGAGTCGTAAAAGGTTGACAGTGAGCAGGTGAGCATAGACACTGCTGGCTGGGGTTTAAATTTAAAACCCCTTTAAGGCAGCCCATATACTGTCAAAATGCCGCAGACATGGAGTGCACATACATAAAAGTGTGACTTCTCGGTAATGATTAAACAGGAATATATTATTGGTCATATTATCGGTCCAGATTTAAATCCATAATTTATAAATCGAGTGGCGATAGCAGGGATCGCTGATGCATTTTGGAATTCACTATCATAGCAGGTGACAGGTCTTTCTTGCTAGTTTGGATACAAATTGGTAAGTCAAATACATAATAAGTATAGGTTGCATCACAAGCCATGTAAATCATAGACCATGATGTGGTGCCAAAACATTGGCATCCAATACAGTACACAATTCAATTACCAGTAGTCCATATATTGTATATGGTTCTTTATAGTAACATATTAAATTGACCTGCTGTAGACATAAAGATGTAGACCTGGGTACCTGTTCTGTTCAGAGATGTGTCAATCAGTATGTGTCCGTCTAAAGACAAAATTTAAGTTTGCTCACACAATGGATCCAAAGAGTTGCTTGTTTCAGATATTGCCTCTTCCATCAACCTAATGCAGAAGGAATCAGACAACTTTTTTCTGGTCTTCAGTGGTCTGCTTTTGGCATTCATGTACCCAGGGCTGGCATGAGGGGTAGAAATTTGTTGGTTGCCTGTGATTGGGTGCAAACACTGGGAGCTAAATTTCCATGAAAAAAACATGCTCTTCACGTTTTTACGTCATTGTTGTGAATTGCTGCAAAGACTGTGATAAAACTGCAACGTGCAATGATCCCTGTAGGCTAAATTTGTGTAGGACCTTTTACAATAAAAGTACCCTCTAATTACCGCCTTGTGGGCTTCCCACAGTGTAGCCCAGTTAACCTAATGGCAAAAGCCCAGGCCCAGACGATTTTAGCATAGCCTATTATAAACAATTTAAAAAGATTCTCTCCCCACACCTAACTAAATACTTTAATTGTGTTGGACAAGAATTAGAATTTAGACCAGAAACTCTTACAGCAAATATTACCGTAATACCAAAAGAAGAGAAAGATCCCTTTTACAATAAAAGTAGTGGAGTGTAAGCTCTGTCTGCGGTCTTCATATGATTAGGGGGTTTGTACTTAGGGGCTCTGTACTTGGAGGGTCTGTTCTAGAGTCCATATGTAGGGGATCTGGTCTTGGGTTTGAATTAATAAGGGGGCCTGGGATCTGTTTATAGGGGCTCTGGAACCTATATTTATTTAGGTGTTTTTTTCTAAGTTCTGGATTTAGTCAACTTTCACACTGGCGTTCGGTGCGGATCCGTCTTGTATCTGCACAGACGGATCCGCACCGATAATGCAAACGCTTGTATCCGTTCATAACGGATCCGTTTGCATTATTCATTCAAAAAAAGTCAAAACGGATCAATCTTGACTTACATAGAAAGTCAATGGGGGACGGATCCGTTTTCAATTGCACCATTGTGTCAGTGAAAAACGGATCCATCCCCATTGACTTACATTGTAAGTCAGGATGGATCCGTTTGGCTCCGCATAGTCAGGCAGACACCAAAATGCTGCAAGCTGTGTTTTAGTGACCGCCTAAAAAACGCAACGGAGACCAAACGCAGCCAAGTCGATGCATTCTGAACGGATCCTTATCTATTCAGAATGCATTGGGGCTGAACTGATCCGTTTTGGGCCGCTTGTTAGAGCCCTGAAACGGATCTCACAAGCGGACCCAGAAACGCCAGTGTGAAAGTAGCCTTAGTGGGTCTGGGTCTGTAGTAATTTAGGTGGTCTGGAGGGCTATTTTGAGGTTTTGTTCTGAGGGGTGGGGTTGTGTTATTTCTTAGGGTGTCTATTTATTTTGAGGTCTGGTCTTCTGCCCATATTTATTTAGAGGGTATGGTGTGAGGTTTGTATTTATTTTTGGGGTTTGTTTTTATTTCAGGGCCAGATCTGGGTCTCTATTAATTCTGGGATAAATTTTTGTTCGAGAGCATTAATTTATCTGGGGGAGGCATATTTATGCAGGGGTCTGTATTTATTTAGGGTATCTGCCATGGGTTCTGTAGTTATTCTAGAGGTCTGGGTCTGTATTAATACTTGGATCTGTTTTTATTCTAGGGTCTGTCTGAGTTTATATTTATTTAGGGGCATTGGGCACTGTGTTTAGTCAGAGGTCTGTATTTACACTGCGTCTGCATTTATTTTGGGGTCTGGGTTTCCTTGTCTGTCTAGTGAACCAATATGCCTTGCCAGAGCCCTGCATGCAGCCAGTGGAATCAGGCATTACATTCGGAAGAGCAATATACACCAGAAATAAAATATTCATTCCAATGCCCCAGAAGAAAAATGTACAAAAGTGACTTTCCCATTTATTTTTTTAGTTATTAGAGACAACTAAAGAAGTTTAACCCCTAAAAATATTTCCTGCATAGATGTATAAAACCCCATTGATAAATGTTCACTTTGGCTTTTCAAGCATTTTTGTATTTTTTTTAGGTGTGTTGTATAACAGAATAGGTCCCATAAATACTTTTAGTTCTACAAGCATTATGCAAGGTTTTGTGGTGATGTTTGTCCTTATCCTTTAAGCATTCTTGACATTCTTTGTACTGTCTGCTCGCTCATATATTTTGTGGAAAAAAAAGGCTTTTTTTATTTTGTTTGTACCCTTATGATATTTTCTCTCTGGCTCTAAGGTGCCCTTCTGCTCAAACTTTCCATTTTCTGAATCTGTTCTCTTCATCGGCACAGAATTTTACTTGTCAGACTGTAATGTGGAGTCGGGGCTATATCAGATGCTGTCTCCCTCACAGAAAAAGGAACGATGGACAATGAGAAAATATATAGAGTGAAGAACATTGCTAGACTTTCAGTCTCTGGACTAGATTTATGCATTCTTCTCTGCTCACAGAGGCACAAAGTTCTTGAATGTTGCAACAGTCTCTGTGGAGGCAGCAATGGTGGATTCTCTGCTTTGAGAATCAGATATTCATGTAACCAGCCAGCGGCCGCACATGCCCTCCTGAATTCAACTGCTATGGCCGGCATCTCACCTCCTAAGCCCCCTGCTCCATATCTTAGAAACAACTGGAGGAGGTGTACAGCAGATATTGATGGCCACCACAGAGTGGCTACCTTTGGGGACTCTTAGTTTTTTTTTTCCAGGGCCACTTTAACCCCTTAAGGACCTAGGACGTACCGGTACGCCCTATTTCCCGAGTCCTTAAGGACCTAGGACGTACCGGTACGCCCTATTTCCCGAGTCCTTAAGGACCGAGGACGTACCGGTACGTCCTGACTTAAAATCGGAACTCCGGCGCCGCAGGGGTTAATCGGAACGGGATTTCGGCTGAAATCATTCAGCCGGCATCCCGTAACAATGCAGGGGGGGGTCATTTGACCCCCCCGTATCGGCGATCGCAGAAAACCGCAGGTCAATTCAGACCTGCGGTTTTCTGCGTTTCCGGTCCATTCGGGTGTCCTGTGACCCGATGAACCGGAAAAAGACTGCGATCGGTGGCGTAATTATACACCACCTATCGCAGTCCGAGGATTTGGAGAGGCGGTGCTGGCCCTGGTGCTGAATGCCGCTGTCCAGGGTGCTGATTGGTGCAGGGGAGAGAGGCGCGAGATTCAAACTTCCTGCGCTCCTCTCTCCCCTCCTCTTCCTGTCCAGCACCCTGACCGTGCAGCACCGTCCAGAACGAGCTCCTGTGTCCCCCTAATCGGCATCCATCACCCTCCTGCACCCATCGCCACCCAGGTAGGTTAGGGTCAGTGAGGGAGAGGCACCGTTAGGCAGGGAAAGAAGGGAAAAGTAAGTTAGAAAAAAAAAAAAAAAAGTACTTTTATTCCAAACTTCCAAACTTCCATCTAACCCTAACCCAGACCCCTCCTGCCACTTGCCCCCCCACCCACCCCCCCCCAGCCACTTCCCCCCCCCCCCCCACCTGCCTCCCCCCCCCCACCCACCCCCCACCAGCACCCCCCACCCCCCACTCACCACCACTTTTTTTTTTCTGCGTGCGCTGACTGGCCGGCACTTTTTAGCGTCCGTCCACTGTTAGCGCATCGCCCGCCCCACCACCCCACCGACCGCTGATCAGCGTTGTACCGCTGATCAGCAAGTTTTAACTTTTTTTTTTTCTAACACTTGCCCATTTTTTTGCCTGGACTTTTTAGTACGCGAACACCCGTTGCCCCCACACACACGCACATATAATAAAGTTTGCCACACACGCACACCTACACGCACACACACCCATGGCCCACCGGATGTTCTCGGCCGAGGAGGCATACGCCCAGATTGCCTCCGACTCTGAGAGCCCCAGTGAGGATGAGGATGACCCCACATTCCTTTTGTCATCCGCATCCTCCTCATCATCATCTGATGACGATGAGCCACCAAGGCGGCGGAGACGCCGCCAGGCGGAGCCAGGGGCCCCACATGCTAGGGATCCTGTGGCCCACCCTAGTACGAGCCGCCCTGGGGTTCGTACTGGTTTCCCGGCCCACCAAATAAGTCCACCGGAGCCCCCTGCCGATGAACTTAGCTGGTGTCCCCCAGTGGACTTTGAGCCTGAGATTCCGGATTTTGCTGGCAATCCTGGAATCCAGATTCCCACAGTGGGGTTTACTGAAATAGACTATTTTAGTTTTTTTTTCAGTAACTCACTGGTGAATCTGATGGTGGAGCAGACGAATCTGTACGCCCAACAGTTCGTCGCTCAAAACCCAGGCTCAGTTTTGGCTAGACCCGGTGGCTGGACGCCGGTCAGTGCAGCCGAAATGAGGACATTTTGGGGCCTCGTGCTGCATATGGGTCTAGTCCAAAAACCCAGTGTCAGGCAATACTGGAGTGGGGACATACTCTACCAGACCCCACTGTACAGTATGGTCATGACACGTCACCGGTTTGAGGCCATCCGGAAATGTCTGCATTATTCCGATAATGCAGCATGTCCCCCCCGAAGTGATCCTGCCTATGACCGGCTGTATAAGATACGGCCGGTCATCGATCACTTTGGGGCCACATTTCAGCAGGCCTACGTACCTGGAAGGGAGGTCGCGGTTGATGAGTCTCTCGTTGCGTTCAAGGGGAGACTCAGTTTCCGCCAATACATTCCCACAAAGCGGGCGAGGTATGGCGTGAAGCTATACAAAATTTGTGAGAGTGCCTCAGGGTACACTTACAAATTTCGTGTGTACGAGGGGCGAGATTCCCGTATTGAACCCCCAGAATGTCCCCCCACTCTGGGTGTTAGCGGGAAACTCGTGTGGGACCTTATGTACCCACTGCTGGATAATGGTTACCACTTGTACGTGGATAACTTTTATACCAGCATTCCCTTGTTCAGGTCCCTTGCCGCCAGATCCACGTTCGCTTGTGGGACCGTGCGGAAAAATCAACGCGGCCTCCCTGCCTACCCCCTCCAGGTACCTATCCCCAGGGGTGAGACCCGTGCCCTTACCAGTGGAAACCTGTTGCTGGTCAGGTATAAGGACAAGAGGGATGTCCTTATGCTGTCCACAATCCACGGTAACGGCACCACCCCTGTCCCTGTGCGAGGTACCGCGGCAACGGTCCTCAAGCCCGATTGTATCGTCGACTACAATCGGTATATGGGAGGAGTTGATCTCTCTGATCAAGTCCTCACGCCATATAACGCCATGCGCAAAACCCGGGCATGGTACAAAAAAGTTGCGGTCTACTTGGTACAGGTTGCCATGTACAACTCTTTTGTACTATCCCGAAGCGCTGGCAGCACAGGGACATTCCTCCAGTTCTATGAGGCAGTCCTCAAAGACCTGATCTTTTCGGACCGGGAAAGAGCAGGCCGGAGTACCTCGGGAATTGGAGGCGCCCGGATCGTCCCTGGCCAACACTTTCCAGGTGTGGTCCCCCATACTGGAAAGAAGGGACGAACCCAAAAAAAGTGCAGAGTGTGTCACAAGAGGGGGATACGGAAGGACACCACTACTCAATGTGACACTTGCCCCGATCATCCGGGCCTCTGCATTATCAATTGCTTCAGGGAGTATCACACTTCCATGGAGTACTAAATTTTTATAATCCTCAACAGTCCACTAGAGAACATAAAACACTATGGCTCTCAGACTTTGGAGACACGGAAACAATTTTTCTTTCCCCAAAAAATATTAGTTTTAGAGCAGGCATCCTCAAACTGCGGCCCTCCAGATGTTGTAAAACTATAACTCCCAGCATGCCCAGACAACCTACAGCCATCAGCAGGGCATGGTGGGAATTGTAGTTTTACAATATCTGGAGGGCCGCAGTTTTAGGATGCCTGCTTAGTGTCTCCAAAGTCTGAGAGCCATACATATTGGGCATCGTCGCGTGCGTAAAAGTCGTCGCTATAAAAATAACTTTTGACCAAACGCCTCGGATGAACGGTGTTAAAAATATAAAATAAAAACTGTGCCAAAACACCAATTTTTGGGCAAAATTTCAATTTGAATCCATTTTGCCGGTAATAAAGCAAGGGTTAACAGCCAAACAAAACTAAATATTTATTGCCCCGATTCTGTAGTTTGCAGAAACACCCCATATGTGGTCGTAAATGGCTATATAGCCGCACGGCAGGGCATAGAACGAAGAGAACTCCATATGGTTTCTGGAAGGCAGATTTTGATGGACAGTTTTTTTTTTGACACCATGTCCCATTAGAAGCCCCCCCTGATGTAGCCTAGACTAGAAACTCCAAAAAAGTGACCCCATCTAAGAAACTACACCCCTCAAGGTATTCAAAAGTTACTTTACAAACTATGTTAACCCTTTAGGTGTTCCACAAAACCAAATAGTGAATGTAGAAACAATTTTAGAATTACATTTTTTTGTTACATTGCCTCAAAAAAGACTAATATAGAGCAACCAAAAATCAAATTTACCCCAAAAATAGTCCCAAAACAACAACCACCTTATCCCGTAGTTTCCTAGATGGGGTCACTTTTATGGAGTTTCTACTCTAGGGGTGCATCAGGGGGCTTGAAAGGGTACATGGTGTCAATAAACCAGTCCAGCAAAATCTGCCTTCCAAAAATGACGTTCCCCTTCTTCTATGTCCTGCCGTTTAGCCAAATAGTAGTTTACGACCACATATGGGGTGTTTTTGCAAACTACAGAATCAGGGCAACCCATTTTGAGTGTTGTTTGGCAGTTAACCCTTGTTTTACTCCTGGAAAAAATTGATTATATTGGAAAATTTTCCAAAAAATAGAAATTTCAAAATTGTTTCTCCATCTGCCATTAACTCTTGTGGAACACCTAAAGGGTTAACAAAGTTTGTAAACCCAGTTTTGAATACCTTGAGGGGTGTACTTTCTTAGATGGAGTCACTTTTTTGAAATTTCTATTCTAGGGGTGCAACAGGGGGCTTCAAATGGGACATGGTATAAACAAAACCAGTCCTGCCAAATCTGCCTTCCAAAACCCATATGGTGTTCCCCTCCTTCTATGTGCTACCGTTCGGCCAAACAGTAGTTTACGACCACATATGGGGTGTTTTTGCAAACTACAGAATCAGGGCAACCCATTTTGAGTGTTGTTTGGCAGTTAACCCTTGTTTTACTCCTGGAAAAAATTGATTATATTGGAAAATTTTCCAAAAAATAGAAATTTCAAAATTGTTTCTCCATCTGCCATTAACTCTTGTGGAACACCTAAAGGGTTAACAAAGTTTGTAAACCCAGTTTTGAATACCTTGAGGGGTGTACTTTCTTAGATGGAGTCACTTTTTTGAAATTTCTATTCTAGGGGTGCAACAGGGGGCTTCAAATGGGACATGGTATAAACAAAACCAGTCCTGCCAAATCTGCCTTCCAAAACCCATATGGTGTTCCCCTCCTTCTATGTGCTACCGTTCGGCCAAACAGTAGTTTACGACCACATATGGGGTGTTTTTGCAAACTACAGAATCAGGGCAACCCATTTTGAGTGTTGTTTGGCAGTTAACCCTTGTTTTACTCCTGGAAAAAATTGATTATATTGGAAAATTTTCCAAAAAATAGAAATTTCAAAATTGTTTCTCCATCTGCCATTAACTCTTGTGGAACACCTAAAGGGTTAACAAAGTTTGTAAACCCAGTTTTGAATACCTTGAGGGGTGTACTTTCTTAGATGGAGTCACTTTTTTGAAATTTCTATTCTAGGGGTGCAACAGGGGGCTTCAAATGGGACATGGTATAAACAAAACCAGTCCTGCCAAATCTGCCTTCCAAAACCCATATGGTGTTCCCCTCCTTCTATGTGCTACCGTTCGGCCAAACAGTAGTTTACGACCACATATGGGGTGTTTTTGCAAACTACAGAATCAGGGCAACCCATTTTGAGTGTTGTTTGGCAGTTAACCCTTGTTTTACTCCTGGAAAAAATTGATTATATTGGAAAATTTTCCAAAAAATAGAAATTTCAAAATTGTTTCTCCATCTGCCATTAACTCTTGTGGAACACCTAAAGGGTTAACAAAGTTTGTAAACCCAGTTTTGAATACCTTGAGGGGTGTACTTTCTTAGATGGAGTCACTTTTTTGAAATTTCTATTCTAGGGGTGCAACAGGGGGCTTCAAATGGGACATGGTATAAACAAAACCAGTCCTGCCAAATCTGCCTTCCAAAACCCATATGGTGTTCCCCTCCTTCTATGTGCTACCGTTCGGCCAAACAGTAGTTTACGACCACATATGGGGTGTTTTTGCAAACTACAGAATCAGGGCAACCCATTTTGAGTGTTGTTTGGCAGTTAACCCTTGTTTTACTCCTGGAAAAAATTGATTATATTGGAAAATTTTCCAAAAAATAGAAATTTCAAAATTGTTTCTCCATCTGCCATTAACTCTTGTGGAACACCTAAAGGGTTAACAAAGTTTGTAAACCCAGTTTTGAATACCTTGAGGGGTGTACTTTCTTAGATGGAGTCACTTTTTTGAAATTTCTATTCTAGGGGTGCAACAGGGGGCTTCAAATGGGACATGGTATAAACAAAACCAGTCCTGACAAATCTGCCTTCCAAAACCCATATGGTGTTCCCCTCCTTCTATGTGCTACCGTTCGGCCAAACAGTAGTTTACGACCACATATGGGGTGTTTTTGCAAACTACAGAATCAGGGCAACCCATTTTGAGTGTTGTTTGGCAGTTAACCCTTGTTTTACTCCTGGAAAAAATTGATTATATTGGAAAATTTTCCAAAAAATAGAAATTTCAAAATTGTTTCTCCATCTGCCATTAACTCTTGTGGAACACCTAAAGGGTTAACAAAGTTTGTAAACCCAGTTTTGAATACCTTGAGGGGTGTACTTTCTTAGATGGAGTCACTTTTTTGAAATTTCTATTCTAGGGGTGCAACAGGGGGCTTCAAATGGGACATGGTATAAACAAAACCAGTCCTGCCAAATCTGCCTTCCAAAACCCATATGGTGTTCCCCTCCTTCTATGTGCTACCGTTCGGCCAAACAGTAGTTTACGACCACATATGGGGTGTTTTTGCAAACTACAGAATCAGGGCAACCCATTTTGAGTGTTGTTTGGCAGTTAACCCTTGTTTTACTCCTGGAAAAAATTGATTATATTGGAAAATTTTCCAAAAAATATAAATTTCAAAATTGTTTCTCCATCTGCCATTAACTCTTGTGGAACACCTAAAGGGTTAACAAAGTTTGAAAAAACAGTTTTGAATACCTTGAGGGGTGTAGTTTCTAGAATGGGGTCATTTTTGGGAGGTTTCTATTATCTAAGCCTCACAATATGACTTCAAACCTGAACTGGTCCATAAAAAGTGGGATTTTGAAGATTTCTGAAAATTTCAAAATTTGCTTCTAAACTTCTAAGCCTTGTAACATCCCCAAAAAATAAAATATCATTCCCAAAACAATTCAAGCATGAAGTAGACATATGGGGAATGTAAAGTCATCACAATTTTTGGGGGTATTACTATGTATTACAGAGGTAGAGAAACTGAAAATTTGAAATTTGCTAATTTTTCAAAATTTACGGTAAAAATTGTATTTTTTTATGCAAAAAAATTAACTTTTTTGACCCAATTTTAGCAGTGTCATGAAGTACAATATGTGACGAAAAAACAATCTCAGAACGGCCTGGGTAAGTCAAAGCGTTTTAAAGTTATGAGCACTTAAAGTGACACTGGTCAGATTTGCAAAAAATGGCCTGGTCCTTAAGGTGAAAATGAGCCTGGTCCTTAAGGTGAAAATGAGCCCGGTCCTTAAGGGGTTAAGGTCCCAGTCTACCCCGGCATGGCTCCATAGGAATACTGTATATGGGGTCATTTATTAAGATCGACGTTTAAGAGGCCGGTCTTAATAACCCTGCGCTGGCGTTTGATGCGCTTAAGTTATGTAGAAGCGCCGGCCTCTACATAACTTAGGTGCTGGCCATGTGACTTGCTTAAATCTAGGCCAGCTCCCTTGCTGGCGTAGATTTAAGTCATTTTCTATGCCAAAAACAGGCATAGAAAACGATAAATGAGACGGTCCGGCCAGCCTGCCCACCCACCTTCTCTGCCCTCACCAAAGAAAAGTGGCGTGAGTGGGGAAAAGTCACAAATTCGGTCGCAAATCCCCTTTGCAACCGAATCTGTGACAAAAGTATGCCAAAAAGTGGCATACTTCAGATCATAAATGAGCCCATAGTGAATTTCCCTTAGACTACAATGTTAAATGTCTATGGGAGAAGACGATCGCATGTTAAAGTTCCCTTGGGAGACTTAAAATAAGTGAAAGTGTAACAAAAGTACAAAAAAAGTTTTTAAACGTATATAAAAAATATAAAACTTCTAATCACCCCCTTAAAAGTAAAAATAAACAACAAAAAATTAATTAGCATCGCCACTCCCCAAAATGTCCAAACTATTAAAATATTTTAAAAAAGTATGTACATCTTGTATGGTGAATGACATAATGTCTGAGATGCTACAATCCCATTAATCAGATTTGTCTGCGATTGCGTTTAGTGTCTTGATGCGTTTTTCACGCGCATGAAGAAAAACTGAAGAGTAACACTCAACATCTCGTAGCAACCATCAGTGAAAAACCCATTGGATCCGGATGCCTTCCATTTTTACACAGCCCCATTCACTTCTATTGGGCCAGAGCTGAGCGAAAACACACAATATAGAAGATGCTGTGATTTTTCCTGACCACAGAGATGATCAATGATAAACAATGCTCATGTGCACAGACCTATTGAAATGAATGGGTCAGGAATCAGTCCTGATGTTCACAATGTGCATCACATCTGGATGGAAACGTCGCTTGTGTGAAAGAGGCCTAATGATCTCTTCATCGATACCCAAAATAAACATTTTGAAATACTGTAAGATATTAACTACATGGAAAACTTTCATTTAGTTCAGTGGTGCAAAGGTAAAAGAAGAATAAGTAGTCAGTTCTATTGTTAAACTTGCAGCATAATAATAATTCTATCTCACCAGACTTAGTTCATTTTTTCTAATATTAGTCTCTATAACTAGTGATGGCAGCAGAAAATGGTAGTGCCTGATCTGATGTATCAGTTGGTTGCACTTTATTTTGTGGCATGTTTCTTTGAAGTATTTCATAATGTGCAGAGTTTTCCTCTGGGTTCATTGAGCTTGGACTGTAGATAATTTGACTAGTTCAAAACAACACGTTTTGTTTGGTTAAGATGTCACTCTTGTTTTTCATCTGTGGTGCCCGAGATTCTTTTATTATGTGCTTTACAGTTGATGAAAACATTCCACCTGATAACAAGCTTTCATAATCTGTATGTCTGGAGCAACTGAATAACGATTTCCAGAAATGTCCCCTCTGCAGATTATTATTACAAATGTAGCACATAGCGATAGCCTGGCAAGAGTTTACAAGCAGGGAAATGCAAGTATATAATGGATGAAGACGCTGGTCTATAAATGTGCTATCACTTAAAATGCACATTATTGCTTGTTCATCTGGAATTTTATACATTTTAATAGAGATATCAAGCTAGAAGTCTACAGGTGATATATATATATATATATATATATATATATACAGTACAGACCAAAAGTTTGGACACACCTTCTCATTCAAAGATTTTTCTTTATTTTCATGACTATGAAGGCATCAAAACTATGAATTAACACATGTGGAATTATATACATAACAAACAAGTGTAAAACAACTGAAAATATGTCATATTCTAGGTTCTTCAAAGTAGCCACCTTTTGCTTTGATTACTGCTTTGCACACTCTTGGCATTCTCTTGATGAGCTTCAAGAGGTAGTCCCCTGAAATGGTCTTCCAACAGTCTTGAAGGAGTTCCAAGAGATGCTTAGCACTTGTTGGCCCTTTTGCCTTCACTCTTCAGTCCAGCTCACCCCAAACCATCTCGATTGGGTTCAGGTCCGATGACTGTGGAGACCAGGTCATCTGGCGCAGCACCCCATCACCCATCATGGTCAAATAGCCCTTACTTTCAAAGTTTTCCCAATTTTTCGGCTGACTGACTGACCTTCATTTCTTAAAGTAATGATGGCTACTTGTTTTTCTTTACTTAGCTGCTTTTTTCTTGCCATAATACAAATTCTAACAGTCTATTCAGTAGGACTATCAGCTGTGTATCCACCTGACTTCTCCTCAGCGCAACTGATGGTCCCAACCCCATTTATAAGGCAAGAAATCCCACTTATTAAACCTGACAGGGCACACCTGTGAAGTGAAAACCATTTCAGGGGACTACCTCTTGAAGCTCTTCAAGAGAATGCCAAGAGTGTGCAAAGCAGTAATCAAAGCAAAAGGTGGCTACTTTGAAGAACCTAGAATATGACATATTTTCAGTTGTTTCACACTTGCTTGTTATGTATATAATTCCACATGTGTTAATTCATAGTTTTGATGCCTTCAGTGTAAATCTACAATTTTCATAGTCATGAAAATAAAGAAAACTCTTTGAATGAGAAGGTGTGTCCAAACTTTTGGTCTGTACTGTATATATAATTTTCCAGTTACTTGTCTATGAAATGATAATCTCTGTTCAGCTTTTTCAGCTCTCCATAGAGACCAGGCTCAGACTGGCCCCCCGGGGAGCCAGGGAAATCCTCGGTGGGCCCCCAAACCAGCTAGTGAGCTTCCTTGCTTTGAAGCTGTCTGCGATAAGCTCCGCCCCCTGTACACAGTCTGATGCATGCTGCCTGCAATTCATCCTAAATGAGAAGGAGGGCTCCATACCAGCGCTGATTCATGGGAACTGACAAGTTTTTGTGTAATCAGCGCTCCTGGTCAGTAAGGCTATTTCCACATGATCTGATTTTCATAAAATTGCAGCAAAAAACAGGGCATTTTGCCGCGATTTTATGTGTGTATGTATGACAGTCACAGCGTGTGTATGGAAGAGTGCCTGCATGTATTAAAGTGTCTGTATGCAAGAGTGCCTGCATGTATGACAGTCACAGTGTGTGTATGAAAGGTTGCCTGCATGTATGAAAGTGTGTGTATGAAAGAGTGCCAGCATGTGCAGAAGTGTGCATGTAAATGAGCGTCGATATGTGTAGAAGTGTGCGTGTAAAAAAGCGCTGACATGTGTAGAAGTGTGCTTGTAAAAGAGCGCCGGCATGTGTAGAAGTGTGCCTGTAAAAACGTGCCAGCATATGTAGAAGTATGCGTGTAAAAGAGTGCTGACATGTGTATAAGTATGCGTGTAACAGAGTTCTGTTACTGTATCTATACATGCAGCTTGGTTCTGGTACTGTATCTATGTACGCAGCTTGGTTCTGGTACTGTATCTATGTACGCAGCTTGGTTCTGTTACTGTATCTATACACACTGTCACGGCCTCTGTGCGTGCCGCGACATTTTCGCCGCGTATGCTGGTTGCCGGTGGCAACTTGTTTTTATGTATGTGTGTGCGCTTTCCCTTTTAGGATGTTTCCTTTCCCTGCTTTGGTGTGCACGGGGTTAAAGTGTGCTTGGTAGGTGTGGTGGGTGTGACCTCAGGCCTCCTATATGTTGGTGTGGTGGAGCCTGAGTGTCAGTTTGGTTTTTGTCAGCTTGGTGTGGAGCTCTGCTCCTGGGCTGAATGATACTGTCTGTGTGAGCTATCCTTATTTGTTATTTTGTATTTCTTGCTTTGTCTGTTGTCCCCTCCGGTGTGTTTCTATCATTCCTCCCCCCACCTGGTGTATGTAGTTATGGTGCAGGTTTTGCTTGGAGGTTTGATTGTTGTTTGAGGCTCCGAAAGGGGCGGCTTTCCCGGAGGGGTTTAAGCCCGCCCCTTTCTGAGCCTCAAACAACAATCAAACCTCAAAGCAAAACCCGCACCATAACTACATACACTAGGTGGGGGGAGGAATGATAGAAACACACCGGAGGGGACAACAGACAAAGCAAGAAATACAAAATAACAAATAAGGATAGCTCACACAGACAGCATCATTCAGCCCAGGAGCAGAGCTCCACACCAAGCTGACAAACAACCAAACTGACACTCAGGCTCCACCACACCAACATATAGGAGGCCTGAGGTCACACCCACCACACCTACCAAGCACACCTTAACCCCGTGCACACCAAAGCAGGGAAAGGAAACATCCTAAAAGAGAAAGCGCACACACATGCATAAAAACAAGTTGCCACCGGCAACCAGCATGCGCGGCGAAAATGTCGCGGCACGCACCGAGGCCGTGACACACGCATCTTGGTTCTGTTACTGTATCTATGCACAGAGCTTGGTTCTGTTGCTGTATCTATGCACAGAGCTTGGTTCTGTTAATGTATCTATACACACAGCTTGGTTCTATTACTGTATCTATGCACGCAGCTTGGTTCTGTTACTGTATCTATACACGCAGCTTGGTTCTGGGACTGTGTCTATACACACAGCTTGGTTCTGTTACTGTATCTATGCACAGAGCTTGGTTCTGTTAATGTATCTATACACACAGCTTGGTTCTGTTACTGTATCTATGCTCGCAGCTTGGTTCTGTTACTCTATCTATACACACAGCTTGGTTCTGTTACTGCATCTATGCACACGGCTGGGTTCTGTTACTGTATCTATACACACAGCTTGGTTCAAGTACAGAACTTGTTATTGTTATGGTATCTAAGTACTGAGCTTGAAGGGGGTACCTAAGTTCACATTTTTGAGGCCAAACTACAGGGAAGCTGTTAAAATAAAAACAAAAAACAAAACCTCACCATCTTGATCACTATTTGATCCAGCACCAATACTCTGTTCTCTCTGCCAGTGGTCATGGGCGATATTACACTACAGCTTCCTATATAAAGGATTATTTTAAAGGATGTTGATGCAAATTGGAAAACCCCCTTAAGTGTTAACATTTGCATGAAACTATAGGGTGGGCCCCTAGAGTCACTTCTACTGGTGGGCCTTTGGCACCCCAGTCCAACACTGATAGAGACCCAAGTAGAATGTGTACAGATGTATATACAGTCTAGGCTGAAGGACACAGCACGTTACTTCTGACTCTTCTTTCCAGAGACTGTTTCAGATATTAGTACTTGGGCTCTCAACAATCAAAGGTATCACTAAGAGTACTTACCCTTTGATATCCCAACCTTATTACATTAGCTATAACACCTCAAGTACCTTCAAAAGCATAATGAGTTTATGTCCAAATTGGTTCAAATCGTTTTTTCCAGGTTTTATTATATTAATGACCTAGCCTCAGGAAAGGTTATCAATATTCGATCATTGGGGGCCCGACACCCTGCACCTCCTTGATAAGCTGTTCCCTGCAGCCTCTGGAGACAGCACTTTGAACGTAACAGGAAGCACAGCTCCATTACTGCATTTATTTGATCGAGAGCTGAGCTGGAGTTACTCGGCACAGTGAAAACACTTTGTGCTATATTCAAGAGCCAGTTCTGTTGCTGGCAGCTGATTAGTGGGGGTGCTGAGTGCCGGACCCTCGCCGATTGATATTAATGATCTATCCTGAGGATAAATCATCAACATCAGGAGCCTGAAAACCCCTTTTAACTGTTTGTTTATAGCCAAATGCCCCAAGTTGCACCAATTGCTCCATAGCATTATGGCATCATCTGCGAGTTGTAAAATTTTAGGACTACCGTAATTGCACTGCAGCTTCAGTGCTTCGCATTGTAACCATCAGCATTCATTTCTTTAGGGGAACACTGAGGTTGCAATGTGTTTACTGTAGGAACTGCTTTTTCTAGAGTGCCCGTTTTACTGTCAATCCTTCCTCGGCAGAGTTAAAAAATTAATGCAATTTTCATTGTAACTGTGTTACAATCATAATTAGCAATTGCAAAAGGCTGACAGAGTGGCTCTACATTACAAATCCCGCTGCAGGGCTTAGGACAAAATGATACAGTAAAGTAACGTCATCTCAGACAGGGCCTGACCCTAAGCAAGTCGAGATATTGATCACAGTGGTGTACAGGAAATGTCATGAACATTCACTTGTCTCCTGCGACCGCATCGCCTCCACTACACGGCCCCTCTAAATAGACATTTGTAATACACAGATATATCGGTCACCAGGCACCATCATTGCTGAGATTTCCAAATGTTTTCTTTCATGTCGTATTAGTGGAAAGTGACCTGTTGTGCTTGTGGAAGCTCTGGAATCCCGCAGGAGAAGGATCACTCAGTCCTCTGGCGGGCAGCCAAGTACAACTTGTTCTGGAGCAGAGAATCTCTATGAAGCAGCACTATCAAGTGAGACGGGTCATGCTGGCGGGAGGTGGTTGAGACTGTTGATTAGCTAAGCTGTTGTCGAACAGGTCGAGGGAAATCAAATTAATTGTTTGTACACTACTCGGTAAACATTTTGATGTAATTTAAACACATTGCAGTGTTTTCTGGTCGATTACAAGGCACAGGTCTAGTATTTTCCTCTTCTGTATGGTCGAATAGTGCTTGAAAAGTTAAACTATAACTTGTTCTAGTTGTAAAATGTAAAACAAGCAAAAGAAACAACAGTCAGCTCTCTAAGGGTGCAAAGTGACAAAAGCTTATTGGGCTTGTTTTTGTGTTTTTGCATGTATTTTTCACTATCACTGCAGAAGTAAGACTCTGTCAGATCTGTCGCAGTGGTTTCCACAGATTGTTATATATTTTCATTGTAACACATGTCATGACATTAATGATATGTATACCATTCTGATGTACGTTTACGATATTAATTTACACTATCATTTTATTGTAATACAAATTTGTTCTTTGAACCTGGAAAATTTTAATAAAAAAAGAATTTAAACAGATCTGTCGCAGTGGACTCCACTGACTGATAATGAGTGTCTGTCGAACTCTGATGAGGTGTCCGCCAGGGGCAAACTGGTCATAGACCCTACAGAAGAATTTCCCGGTGGGCCGATGCCTAGGGGGCCATGCGAGCCCTTCTTACAGCCGCCAGCCCGGTACATGATGATCTGATGCTCTCAACATTAATTAATGCTGAGAGCATCAGGTACTTATGCACCCGGCCAGCGGCCGCAGATGCCCTCCTGAATTCAGCTCTTCAGGATGGTGATACGATTGAATGCCATGGCGAAAGCGGCAGAATTTTGTGCTGCACTGTGGTTTTTGGTTCTGCCGAGGCAGTATTTTGTGCTGCATTATGGTATTGCAGGCCCTGCCTGCTTCTCGTGTCACTGGCTATTTGTATTGGCCATGTCTACTTGTGTTGTCCTGTCTTCTGTCAATTTCGACTTGCCTACAACATGGGGCCACTTTTAAGTTTTTTTCCAGTGCCAGTTCCCACTTGGCCCCTGGTGTCCACTGTTCTGACAAGAAAAATAGCACTGTATGCGGAGCAAAAAAAACTACTGAATCTGTGAGGGAATCTCAACACACATGTGAACAGGACTTTGACCAGACAAAGAGTAATTTAATGGTCAATTATGCCTAACGGTGCGATTCCATACTTACCAACATTGTAGTTGTTAAGCCCTGCCCCGGCAATTTATTTATTTTACTCACTTTGCGTTGACATATTCCGCAGCGCTTTACAGATATTACCATCACTCGCTGTCCTCAATGGGGCTCAAAATCTAAGTATGTCTTTGGAGGAAATCCGAGTACATGAAGGAAACTGACACAAACGCAGGGAGAACATACAAACTCCAAGCAGATTGTTGTGGTTGGTCGGATTCAAATTCGGGACCCCAGCGCTACAAGGCACCAGTGCTAACCACTGAGCCACCCTGCCGCCCCTGTTCCCGTCTTGATTGAAGAAAACCTGCTAAAGGACCTCCGGCGAGCTTGAAAACATCACCACATGATCATGCTGGCCGTCCGGTGACATCATCAATGGTGCCGTCACCGCTTGTGGCCAGCGTGATCAGATGGTGACGTTTTCATGCATGCCGCAGGTCCTTTGGTGGGTTTTCTTCAATTAAGACAGGAGCGGATGGCCTCTCTGCAATCAAGTGGATGAGGTAAGTATAATTATTTCGTTTTCAGCGACCATTTTAGAAAAAATAATTTCTTTACCACAAAGTGCAAGGAAATTCGGATTCGTGGCAAATCAAATTTTGTGCGAATTCCACTTCAGATGCTTTGATTCGCTCAACACTACCAAAGAGATGTAATGGTGCAGAATCATTTTAAGGATCTTCATTAACAACAAGAGTGCATGCACAATGAATCCAGATGCTTTTGCATGTCTTCTGTCTGTAGTACAGAACTAGTGGTAATGTGTGGGCCCCCCAGAGTGTATAGCTTGGGGGACGCATTGTGACACGGTCACTTGTTTTGGTGTTCGTTCAAGCAGTGGTTTTATTGTTTTGGCGTATGTGGTGCTGTGGTGTTTCCCCCATTCCCCTCTTGTTTTGCTACAGGGCCTTACCTGAGGAGAATCCGGTTTCAGGTGGTTCAGGTGTTCTTCTGCCTGGTGACAGCTTCTCCTGGGTCAGATGTCCAGCAGCGGGAAAAAGTGGATCAGCTGATTGGTAGAAGTCTATTGCGGCGGGAAACCGGCGGGTTTAAAAGAGAGGACATCGATATTAGGTGCTGTCAGTTTAAGAAGACCTGGACCAGCGCCCGCCCACCCTCCCTTTATATGTTGTGTTGCTCTTATTAGGGGGATAATTGTTGCCCAGCTATGCTGGGTGGACTGATTGGTCTATAGTTTTATTTGGTGATTGATTAAATTATTCATTGATTGATGGTTATTTATGGATTATTTATTAAATATTTATTTATTTATCTTGGGTAACCCCAAATAAAGAAACACAGCCTAATTTTATCCCTAAAGAAGTGTGTGGTCTCTTATTTAATTGGTTTTTGGTTGAGTTATGTGACCTGTGTTACCATGAGGTGGTAGTTCTGAGGTAATAATAGGCTAGTAGTGAGGAAATAATAAAGTGGTAGCAAGCTTATAATGAACTGGCAGTGAGGTAATATGAGGTAAACCTGAGGTAATTACCAGGTGGTAGTGATGTATGAGGAGGTGGTGAGCTAATAAGGAACAGGTAGTGAGGAAAAATGGGGTAACAGTGTGGTGAAGTAATTTGGAGTAAATGTGAGGTAATAATGAGGAGATAGTGAGCTTAATGAGGACGTGATAGTGAGATAATATAAGGTAAAAGTGAGGTAATGATATGGTGGTAGGTGATAATAAGGTGTTAGCGAGCTAATATCTTTGAGGTAATGTAAGTTAAACAGGGATCTCAAGTCTCCCGGAGGTTCAGGGAGTCTCCCGCTATTAGATAGCGGCTCCCTGACACCCCATGTGAAACAATATATCCCAAAGGTTTACTGATAGCAGCGCAGAGAGATAAGAGAAGTGACAGGACAGAGTTTAGATTACAGGTTGAATTAACGCTTTAGGGTCAAATTGGCTTCTCAAGGAGATATATATGTTAAAGGCATCCCTCCTTCTGTCTCATTCAGTAGCTATATAACTATTGAGAGAGATGTATTTTTTTTAAATACATTTACACATTTAACCCTCCATTTTAATTATATTATTTACCCCAGTGTTAAATTCACCCCCCTGGATGCTTGTTTTTTTCCTACAGTGGGGTAGATAATTACACATTTACACAGGGTTTTAAAGAATAAACTTCCTGACTCAGACCAAGAGCCGACTCAGCGAGTCAGCAAGTGAATCGAAGCTTCCTTCATCAGCACATGCGCATTGCGCAACCTAAGCTTCGGTTCACTTGCTTCTTGTCAGCTCAGCGAATGAACCGAAGATTCGATTCATGAACCGATTCATGTGAAAGATCCGAACTTCCAATCTCTAGTTTACTCGCAGTAAACCTTTCCGGCAACCTGTAGCAGTGTCCCCTTCTCGGCCCGTGCGCACAGTGCAAGAAGAAGCCGATGCCAGCGGTCCGCAACGGCGCATCAGGCTGAGCCTGTGCGCACGCGCGGGATCTCAAAGCGGGAGGAGGGGGAGGGAGGGAGAGGCGGCACTGAGGAGTAGAAGGCGGCGCTGGGCACAAACGGCGATGCGTGCGGCCGGGCACCATGCATCCACAGACCTCCCCTGCTTGGGCACCTTAATTCAATGATTGACAGGTTAGTAAAACCTGTTTTTCCGCAGAATAAAGCCACAAATAGCTTTTATAAGGCCACCTTAGAAATCAGAATGCTACCCTGGACATGAGCATATGTTTAGCTCACAGGGCTTATAGGTGGTGACAGAATCCCTTTAATCATATACATAAATATGATAATTTGGTGCAGGGGAATGAGCCCAGTCCTCCACACCATAGAGCAAAGTGTGCAGATACTGCATATGTCTGGAAAATGTAATAAAAAGTTTGTGAAAGAAAAAAAATGAAAACCTCCCTGAAATGAGAAGTGCACCTCCCTGAAATGAGTTTTTGCAGGTTGGGATGTCTGGTTAAAAGATGAGGTAATAATGAGGTAGTAGTGAAGTAATAATAGGATTGTAGGGACCTAGTAGATATGAAGTAATGTAAGTTAAAATATGAGGTCATTATGAGGTGGTAGTCAGATGATAGGGAGAATGAATGAGGTAGCACAGAGGTAATGAAGAGATAGTAATAATGTAATACTGAAAAAGATAGAGTTGAGGTGGCAGTGAGGTACAAATGAGGTAGATGTGAGGTAATAATAAGGAAATAGCATTGATGATAATGAGGTATTAATGTGGTAGTACGGCAATGGTAAGGTAGTAAGTAGTGAGCCACTTAATATGTGGTTATTCTGTAATCATGAGGTAGGCCTGAGGTAATATAGATGATATTGAAATCAGAATTAAAGGGGTATTCCCATCTCATTGATCCTATTTTAATTTGTTATAGAAGTACCTGTGAGCATTTTTGTAATTATGTTCCTTTAGTAAATTCCTACCTATCTTGGAAAAAATCTTTCAATCCTACCCCACTGTTGTCTTCTGGTATCCACTAGATACGGCCACTGCTTGTGTGCCACATCAGTGGGCCGCGCCTGCGTAGAACACATTTTCTTCCCCCGGCCGGGCTGCACATCGCTGTCTTAACGCGCATATCGCTGTCTTGAACGTGCACGCCGCCGCGCATGTGCCATGGTGACTTCTTCCTGGCCAGTATAGTACAGAGCCACGAACGCACATGCCACCGAGCACACGCAACGGTAACTTCTTCCTGGCCGAGTATAGTACAGAGACGCGCATGCTCTGTATGCAGCGCAGCTCTGTACTATACTCGGCCAGGAAGAACTCACCATTGCGCATGCGTGGCGGGGTGCGCGTTTGCAGCTCTGTACTATGCCGTCCAGGAAAAAGTCACCATGGCACATGCACGGCGGCGTGCACGTTCAAGACAGCAATGCGCAGCCCGGCCGGGACAAGCCTTCAATCAAGCTCACTAAGCCCGCCCAGCCTCACAGGCCGGAAACCAGGAAGTGAACAGAGCAGCTCGCAGCAGGTGATTATGAAATTGCTAGATGGGACAACCCCTTTAATAAACGGTATTTAGCTATTTCTTCTCATTTTATAGACATCATTCACCTGTTAAAGTTGGCCAGTGGGAGATTGTAGACATTTTTTGGGAGTAAAAACTCCCCTTTTCAAAGTCCATGCTCTTATCCTGCATAGGTCATGCCTCTTTTACTTCACATAATTCCCCTTTCCATGACCTGTCATCCCCCTCAGAACAAGCATGAGCACTGGAGATGGGTATGATGATGCAGGATCCTAGTGCCCAGTGTCAGACTGGGATGCCTAGGGCCAACCAGTAAAATTCATTCTGAGGGCCCACTGTACAGAGACATGCAAATATTACCTGCTTACACAGAGGCAGACAGCAACATGATTGATTATGGGGGTCTCTGCAACAACTTCAAAAGAAGAGGAAAAAAGCATTCCTCTATGTGCAGTGCGGGAGATTTGCTAACTCTTCTGGGAATCTGAGAGGTCTCCCCTTTTTCGCGAGTCTTCTAGATGCTCGGGAGAGTTGGCAATTATGTATTAATGTGAGTTGTGACTAACTGTATGTGGTACCGAATAACATGAAAATATAGTTATTAAAAGGATTTTCCAAGGCTTATTTAAATCTTCTGAATAGGTTATCAGTATCTGATTGGTGAGAGTCTGACATGCGTTTGAGAAGGCACAGTTGCTCGTAGCCACCCCTTGGCCTTCTCTCAGCTCCACAAGCACAGCGTCATACATTGTATAGCAGCTGTGCTTAGTATCGCAGCTCAGCCCCATTCACTTCAATGGGCCTGAGCTGTACCTAGGCCACGTGACCCATGAATGTGATGTTAGTGGCCCTGGCACTCACCGGAGCTCTTCAAACAGCTGATCGGCAGAGGTACTGGGAGTCGGACCTATCCTGAGGATAAGACATCAATATAAAAATCTCTGAAAATCCTGCAAGTTATTGTATAATATAGAATTATGGGAAATACTAGTGATAATACATCAAATATAATGACACAAATGTCTTAAATTCTCCAAAATTGTATAGAAGTAGTAATTGTTTGGTAAGACAATCAAAGTCTTACGTCATTTCTGGACTTCACAATGACAGACAGTATGAACATAGCTACATCTGCATTCTGAGAGCGTTTCACCATTAACAATAAGCCTACTGTGGAAGCTGCAGAAGCCGCTGGTTCCTGACGCCTCTTGGTGATTTTCGTTCTACTAGGGGCTGTCAGAAGAACAGAGTTTGTTTATTTTGAGACTGGGATGGAATGGATCCAAGCAGATACACAGTAGCAAAGGAAGGAAGTAATTGTGTTGTATTGTTCTCCGGAGCTCATTGCTCATAGTGGGAAAAAGTCACAGAAAAGGAAGTTGTTGAATTTTAAGGAGGAAAATGAAAGTCCTGGAACAGTCGTCACTGCGGTCAGCTTGTTTTTATTAATGATGGTATTGTTTGACATTAATTACAAGGGAAAGGATTGTTTCAGCAGAATATTTTTGCAACTCTAACAATTGATTTAAGGAGGTTTGATTTCCTCTGCAAACATATACCATGCAAGCCTTAAAGGGGTTGTCCAAGTTATATTTATTGATGACCTGTCCTCAGGATAGGTCATCAATATCAGATCGGTTGGTTATATTTATTGATGACCTATCCTCAGGATAGATCATCATTATCAGATCGGCTGGGGTCCGACACCCGGCACCCCCGCCGATCAGCTGTTTGAAGAGAAGGCGCGCACCGTGCCAGCTCCGCCTCCTCTTCACTGTTTACATTCTCGCCGTTGCATCTGCAGCGGTGAGCAGGTGTAATTACACCCAACCGTCCCATTCATTTCAATGGTATGGATCGCTCCTATACAAGTGTATGGAAACGATCCGTACCATTGAAATGAATGGAACGGCTTAGATGTAATTACTCCTGCTCACCGCTGCAGATGCAACGGCGAGAATGTAAACAGTGAAGAGGAGGCGGCGCTGGCACGGTGCGCGCCTTCTCTTCAAACAGCTGATTGGCGGGGGTGCCGGGTGTCGGACCCCAGCCGATCTGATAATGATGATCTATCCTGAGGATAGGTCATCAATAAATATAACTTGGACAACCCCTTTAACTAATTATTACATTCATACATTTACTAGCTGGTATAATATAATATTATATATTGCTTGTAGTGCTGGTTTCTTAAACATGTCTCTAGTATCCTAAATGGGGATTGTCTAATTTCAGAAAAGCCATGAAAGTGGTCATAACCCCTGAAAACGAGCAGCGTATAATGAGATGTAAAAATGAATCAGGCCAGCAAAGGAAGCAATATGGACAATCACAATACATTAGTAAGTGCCTTGTATTAACTTTCTCTACATAATAAATGCCCTTTGCTAAAGTGAGACAATCCCTTTGAAGGGGTTGTCCAAATGATTGTACAGTTTTAAAACTAGCACCTGGATCTGAATACTTTTGTAAGATACCACAGTGCAGCACAAAATACTGCTGCCCACGGCACAGTATGAAATTGTATCATCGTCCTGAGGCAGGGGCGGACTAGGAACTTAAAGTGGCCCTGGAAAAAAATACTAAAAGTGGCCCTGTTTTGTAGTTGGGTCCAAATGGATGGAAGGCAGGGCCTGCAATACCATATTGTGGCACATTATACTACCCCAACAGAGCCAAATACCACACTCCATCACAAAATACTGCCAGCAGCACAAGATACAGCCCCAAAAACTTCCACTGGCCGGCCATGAGGAGGGCCTAGGCGGCCCCCTGGAAATTTCCCTGTAAGGTTTATGGCCAATCCGCCCCTGTCCTGAGGATGGCAATACAGTTAAATTCAGGAAGGCGCCGCGGGTCAGGTGCATAAGTGCCTGATGCTCCTACATTAAATAATGCTGAGAGCATCAGATCTTTATGTACCTAGCTGGTGGCCAAGAGGAGGGCTTGGGTGGCCTCCCTGGGCATCAGCCCACAGGGAAATTTCCCTGTAGAGTCTATAGCCAGTCCATCCATGAGTGACACCTTCTCTTTGTTCTTTTTCCTGGTTATTTGTCAGGTTCACTGAGAAGGCCGCACGTGCTCAGTTTCATTCTTCAACTGCCCCCTGAGTTGTGATAGGGAGAGCATAGTCATGCCCCCTTAGCTGCAGCAGAAAAGACTAGCAAAAATCTAGCAGAGCAATGAATGGGGAGATCTCTGGATCAATGTGAGGTACAGGGCTGGTTCTAGCTTTGTTAGAAAGAGATTGTCATGTACTGTACGATGTCTGATTTTCATTTTTAACATTAATCATTGGATAACACCTTTCATTTGAAACTCTGACACAACAGTACATGTGCTAAAACAACAAAAGAAGTCATACTCACCACTCTCCTTCCCTGACGCTTCCGACATTGCAAACTGGTCCTGCAATGATGACATCATCTTTCTGGCAGCTGCTGTGATGTCCTGTACACCCCAGGTCTTCATTCAGCCAATCACTGGCCTCAACAGTATATGGGATGTGACTGCTGAGGCCAGTGACTGGCTACTGTGGTGATGAGGTGTGTATGGGACATCACTGCTGGTGGGGAGGACTAAAGCATGGCACAGGAAGAAGCAGGGGAAGAAAATTGTATCACTTCTTTTGTTATTTTAGCACGTTTACTGTTGCAGTCAGTTATAACTTGGAAAACCCCTGCTGATTTCGTGGTATGCAAAAGTGGGGGAAAACATCCTGATTATGTGAAAACACAACTAACACTGTTTTTGCTCAGGATACCTCGGGATAGGTCATCAGTATCTGATTGGTGGGGGTCCGGCACTCAGGACACCTGGCGATCAGCTGTTTGAGAAGGCACCGATGCCTGCAGTAGCGCCGCCGCCTTCTCACAGCTTCTCCTAGGCCATTGACGACACATTCATCGGTCACGTGGCCTAAGCGCACCTCAGCTCCATTCAAGTACAACTGCTATACAAAGTACGGTGCTGTACTTGGTAAGTTGCGAAAAGGCCGCAGCGCTCACACGAGTGCCAGTGCCTTCTCAAACAGTTGATCGGCGGGGATCTCAAGTGTCAGACCCCCACCGATCAGATACTGATGACCTATCTACAGGATAGGTCATCAGTTACAAACTCTTGGAAAACCCTTTTAATCTGTCTTCCCTTAACCACCCACCTCTCTCTTGTCTCATCGGTGACACCGCTAAAACCAGTTTCACATGTGCATGTTCTGCCCGAGAAACAGGCTGCATTTTCTGGACCGAACACTGCTTCTCTGACCAAACTCACAGCATCATAATGATTTATGAGTTCCGGCCTGACCACAGGTCATCTGTACGGTAATCACAGCATTATGTCAGTACATTACACAAGACCTGTGGTCAGACAGGAACTCAAAGCATCATAAATCATTATGAACTGTGAGTTTGAGTTACTTCATAAGTAATGATGGACGAACATCTGCCGGGACGGTCAAATGTTTGAGAACCGCAAGTTCGGGGCTAGTCCCATTCATTTTAATGGCAGGCGAACCTGAAAAACCTTCAGCTCATATTTGCAGACAAGAAATAATTACTAGAAGTGCACAAATAGTCCCAGAACATGGACAGTGACATACCAGATGTATTATTCGAATTTGCGATCTCCATTCATTTTTTTCAATGCGAAATATTGGCAATATAATTTTCGCATATGCGCAAATGCACTATACAGTACCCAAATGCACTATAAAGAAAGTATATTGGTATATAACACCCCGCTTCAATCAGTTTTTTGGGGGACGACTGGTATATCACACCAGTAGAAATTATTTGTTCCAATAACGCTTGTCCCTCTATATACCTGCAGTATCGCAGCAGAACCGCACAATACAAATGCACTATAATATACTTTCTAACATAGAAAGTATATTATAACATTGTACAAGGAAGGCAATCCATTAGAATATACATAAAGATAAAACGTAACCTTTAATAATTTTACTATGAGGGTCCATTCACACGTTCGTAAGTGTTTTGCAGATCCGCAAAACACGGACACCGGCAATGTGCATTCCGCAATTTGCGGACCGCACATCGCCGGCACTATAATAGAAAATGCATAATCTTGTCTGCAAATGCGGACAAGAATAGGACATGTTCTATTTTTTGCGGAAACGGAAGCACGGATGTGAAAGTGCGGATCTGCAAATGCGGATGTGGATCTGCAAATGCGGATGCGGACAGCACATTCCGGCCCCATTGAAAATGAATGGGTCTGCACCGGTTCCGCAAAATTGCGGAACGGATGCGGACCCATTTTGCGGACGTGTGAATGGAAAAGATATCCCTCAAAATGAAAATAAATTTAATTATTAAAGTTAAGCAAAAAGCATAGATGTGGTAGGCAATAACAAGTGCTCGGCGGCACCAAATCAGAAACCATATGTCCTACCACAATCCGGGGGGTTCCAGTGCACATCCATGAATCCCGGAGGGAAAGCAAAAAGCATCTATCCCTGGGCTAGATGATGATGTGGTATTGAAGGACAGGGTGGGCAAAGAACTGTCCCTGATATTGCCCTACAGGGGGTGCTATTCTGGCCCTGATAGCTTAACCACAGACCACCCGCCCTGATAAGAGCGACCCCGTCCTGAACCTTACCCTATATAAAAATGGCCCTAGTAAGCCCCTAGCCCCTAGGCCCCTGACTTCCAGGTGATTACTATATAGATCTATGTGTTTTTGACTCATTATAAAAGTATATTATAAGTATATCGCACCCCTCTGTGTATCACACCTATCGATAGCACACCTATACCAGTTCTTAAAAAGACTTTTGAGGCCCTATTAGCTAGCATTTGGTGTCCTTAACAGCCTGTCCCAGATCAGGTTTATTTATAGGGGGTATGTCCATGTGCTGAAATGTCTCAATTGGCTGTCATGTACTACCTGATGGATGTGTCATGGGTCAAAGTTCTTCACAATGTAAAAGAATATGACGGGCGCGGATATCTCCATATGTTCGCATGTTCGGCGAATCGCGAGCATGCAAATTTGCCGCGAAACGACCGCTGGGCGAACCGCAAGGCCATCTCTATTCATAAGCTTGTGTGAAATTAACCTTAGATTTACACTGAGTTCTTTAAAAAAACCTGATCTGCATTGCAGACTACTATCTATAATAAAATAGTCTGTAATTAGACCCTTAGGGCTCATGAACACAACCGTGTGCTGGCCGAGCCCGTGCTGTCCGCAATGCATGGACACTGACCGCAGGGCAGCCGCATGCGGATCGCTGACCCATTCACTTGAATGGGGTCCGTGATCCGCATCTGACAGTTCCCACCGCAAAAAAATAGTGCATGCACTACTTTTTTGCAGTGCGGAGGCACGTACAGTAAACCCACGGAAGTACTCTGTAGTGCTTCCTTTGGCTTCCGATTCGTGAATGGGTCTGCGATGCGTGATGCGGGATGCAAACGGCTGGTGCCCTTGTATTGCGGACCCGCCATATGCGGGCCGCAATATGGCCATGACCGGGCAATGGCCGTGTGCATGAGCCCTTAGACTAATGAAGTTATGGGTAAGGGCTTGTTCACACGACCATGTGAAGCCCGTGCTGTGGACCGTAAATTGCTGTACGCAATGCACGGGCACCGACCGTGGCCCAGTCACATGGGGATCACGGATCTATTCACTTGAATGGGTCCGCGATCCGTCCGTTCCGCAAAAAGAGCAAGTTCTATATTTTTGCAGTGTGGAGGCATGGAACGGAACCCCAGGAAGCACTCCGTAGTGTTCCTTTCCATGCTTCCGTTCCACATTGAAGTGAATAGGCGGAATGCACACGGAACGGTGCCCGTGTATTGCGGATCCACAAATGCGGTCCGCAATACGGCAACGGGCAGCACACATTCGTGTGAATGAGCCCTAACTGGAATACTCCTGCAATATTAGGAAAATGCAATTTGTATTACAGATTTGCAATTTAAAGGGGTTGTCCTATCTCATCTCTTCTGTTTCCATGGTGAGATGAGACTAAGCACCGGCCCCAGGTGGCCAAGCTTACAGAAACAGCCAGGAGTTACAGATGGAGAGTACCTTGGTCTGCTATGCTGTTTGCGTAGCTCCAATTCACTACAGACTGTGTGGCTGTTCCTGTAAGCCCGGCCACCTGGGGCCTGTGCTTAGTCCTATCTTGCTGTGGAAATAGTGAGATGGGAAACCCCTTTAAGCATTTTCTTAATTTAAGATCATCATGAGAAAAACAGAGTACTCCCTCTTCAAATTCTGTAGGATATTTAAAAAATCTGGTCCTTAAAATAAGATAAATACAACAGCACACAACATATTCCAAAGTTCCTTTATCTATTCAACAAAAATGAATCTAAAATTAAAAAGCTATGTGTGAAAAACAAATGGGGTAATTTATCAAACTGGTGTAAATGAGAACTGGTTTAGTTGCCCATAGAAACCAATCAGATTCCACCTTTCATTTTTGACAGCTCCTTTGGAAAATGAAAGGTTGAATCTGATTGGTTGCTATGGGAAACTAAGCCAGTTCTACTTTACCCCAGTTTGATAAATGACCCCAAAAGTACTCCCCATTAATCAATAGCTTGTAGAACCTCCTTTAGTAGCAGTAACGTTCAGTAATTGCTATCTGTATGACTTTATCAGTCTCTCACATCATTCTGGAGGAATTTTGACCTACTCTTTTTACAACGTACATTGGCACTTGGGTTTTTTAAGGCAAAAAATGAGGCAAGAAGTGCAGCTCCATGAGTATACTGTGATAAAAATAATTGGCACTTAAGTAATTGAAGTATAAAAAAGCCACAAAAAAATAGTACCAAAAAATGTAGCAGAAAAAGGCAAAATCCCCCAAAACTATGTATGACACCACCACATTTTCTAACTGCTTTTTCTCAGCATCCATTAATTTCACTGTAGTAATGCATAAAGCTGCTGTTCAGTGGCAAATATGACATTACACATAGGGTAATTAATGTCACTCAAGCTGCAATATACAAACCGGATTCCAAAAAAGTTGGGACACTAAACAAATTGTGAATAAAAACTGAATGCAATGATGTGGAGATGGCAAATGTCAATATTTTATTTGTAATAGAACGTAGATGACAGATCAAACGTTTAATCCGAGTAAATGTATCATTTTAAAGGAAAAATACGTTGATTCAAAATTTCAACAAATCCGAAAAAAGTTGGGACAAGTAGCAATAAGAGGCTGGAAAAAGTAAATTTGAGCATAACGAAGAGCTGGAAGACCAATTAACACTAATTAGGTCAATTGGCAACATGATTGGGTATAAAAAGAGCTTCTCATAGTGGCAGTGTCTCTCAGAAGCCAAGATGGGTAGAGGATCACCAATTCCCACAATGTTGTGCAGAAAGATAGTGGAGCAATATCAGAAAGGTGTTACCCAGCGAAAAATTGCAAAGACTTTGCATCTATCATCATCAACTGTGCATAACATCATCCGAAGATTCAGAGAATCTGGAATAATCTCTGTGCGTAAGGGTCAAGGCCGTAAAACCATACTGGATGCCCGTGATCTCCGGGCCCTTAAACGACACTGCACCACAAACAGGAATGCTACTGTAAAGGAAATCACAGAATGGGCTCAGGAATACTTCCAGAAACCATTGTCAGTGAACACAATCCACCGTGCCATCCGCCGTTGCCAGCTGAAACTCTACAGTGCAAAGAAGAAGCCATTTCTAAGCAAGATCCACAAGCTCAGGCATTTTCACTGGGCCAGGGATCATTTAAAATTGAGTGTGGCAAAATGGAAGACTGTTCTGTGGTCAGACGAGTCACGATTCGAAGTTCTTTTTGGAAATCTGGGACGCCATGTCATCCGGACCAAAGAGGACAAGGACAACCCAAGTTGTTATCAACGCTCAGTTCAGAAGCCTGCATCTCTGATGGTATGGGGTTGCATGAGTGCGTGTGGCATGGGCAGCTTGCATGTCTGGAAAGGCACCATCAATGCAGAAAAATATATTCAGGTTCTAGAACAACATATGCTCCCATCCAGACGTCATCTCTTTCAGGGAAGACCCTGCATTTTTCAACAAGATAATGCCAGACCACATTCTGCATCAATCACAACATCATGGCTGCGTAGGAGAAGGATTCGGGTACTGAAATGGCCAGTCTGCAGTCCAGATCTTTCACCTATAGAGAACATTTGGCGTATCTTAAAGAGGAAGGTGCAACAAAGAAGGCCCAAGACGATTGAACAGTTAGAGGCCTGTATTAGACAAGAATGGGAGAGCATTCCTATTTCTAAACTTGAGAAACTGGTCTCCTCGGTCCCCAGACGTCTGTTGAGTGTTGTAAGAAGAAGGGGAGATGCCACACAGTGGTGAAAATGGCCTTGTCCCAACTTTTTGGGGATTTGTTGACACCATGAAATTCTGATTCAACATATTTTTCCCTTAAAATGGTACATTTTCTCAGTTTAAACTTTTGTTCCGTGATTTATGTTCTATTCTGAATAAAATAAGTTGGCACCTCCACATCATTGCATTCAGTTTTTATTCACGATTTGTATAGTGTCCCAACTTTTTTGGAATCCGGTTTGTACTAGTTCATGTGGCTGGCTATAATCTATGGGGGTCATTTACTAACTGATATGCGCCCAGTTTTCTCTCATACATCTGTAGCAGATTGCGGCACAAAAGTTAATTGCGCTCACAATAGCTCTAAAAAATGGGACTTGGCGTGAGCAGGGAAGGGGCGAGCCATCAGGCCCGTCTCATTTATCATTTTCTACACCTGTTTTAGGGGTAGAAAATGTTCTAAATCTTTGCCAGCAAGGAAGCTGGCTTAGATTTAGACCGGAGATGGATGCGCCGAAGTTACAGTATGTAGAGGCCAGCACCTCTACATAACTTTGGCAGATCTACCACCAGCACAATGGTTATTAAGACCAGCATCTAAAACACTGGTCTTAATAAATGACCCCTATGTATGTATATTTGAACAGAGAGGCAAGAAAAATACAAGGTTGGAAATACATGTATTTCAGAATCTGCAGAGACAATGTGACTAATTCCTTTAGCTACAAAACAGTTCTTAGACTATTGTATGGAAATCACAGTCATATACAACAAAACTCTTAAAACCAGTACATTTGACAATCATTCCTATGTACATGAAGCCTAAAGAGCTTGACAGTTCTTAAGAGCGCCAAAAAAGGAGAAATGTGTGAAACTATTAGAACTGGATATCTAAGACTATCAGTAACTAGAACTGACTGAGCCCTACAGCTAATTTTTGAATGAGCCACCCCTCGGTCCCCTTAAAGCACACCTCAGACCGGACCAGAAAAAAAATATTCACCTCTCTTCTCCTTCTACGGATGCCTCTGCTCTTCAGGCAGCACTTTGTCTAGGCACACGCTACACAGCATCAGGTCATAGTGCACTCTTACATACTATGTCCCATTCTGAAGCTGCGCACTGCCAGGAGTTAGTGCAGTGCAGGCGTCTCGAGAAGAAAACCAGGGAGCAGTAATACCAGTGGCTAGGACTAGGAGCACCATACTCACCGCTCACTGGGGAATAAAAATAAATCCATTGGTCCCTCTCCTGGGCTCCATCCTGAGTTCAAGCCCCATAGCAGCCGCTTCCCCTGCTGCCATGGTAGCTACACCCCTGCTATCGGTCCAAAACTCCTGCTACTGCAGTATCCAGTAAGGACATAGATTCAAATAATATTATAGTCTGAAATGTTTTGAAGGAATATTGGTTAGGCTGGAGAACAAAACATTCTGGCATGACCCAATCATAGTGGATTAACAGAACTTACTGGATAAGGTTAACTAAAGTTACATGGGGATTTTACTGCCCTGCCTTATGCTTCTGTTTGCTGAAGGCCTCTTCAGTCTGTAATATCACTATACTTTGCTTGAAATTTCCCTGTTATAAGTACATCTTCCTAAAATGATTAGTATTACCCATTGCTACACAGAAATTTCCACCATTCACAACAACCACTGTTCCCAATGCGGCTGAAAACCTATTCTAACTGAGACACACTGTAGAGTCAATTTCATAGGAAGCTAGGTAAAGGGGTTCTTCAGTTTCATGATATACATGACCTTTCCATAGGATAAGTCATCAATATCATATCAGTGGGTGTCAGAATTTCGGCACCCCCACCAATCGGCTATTTGAAGGGGCAGCTCCATCCTATTAAATGTTTACTTGCTCTCCATCTACGTTGTAGTCCCGGTGCAGTATAATTACAGTTGTTCGTTCCAATCACTTAACTGGGAGATGTAGCTGAAACGACTCTGTACAACCTCTACAAAGTGGTGAAGAAAAACATTGGAGAGGATGCATCGCTTGCAAGAGCATCATGGCCCTTTCAAACAGCTAATTTTCGGGGGTGCCAGGAGTCAGAACCCCACTAAAATGATATTTAAGACTTATCCTGATGATAAGTCATCAATATTGTAAAACCAGACAACCTCTTTAATCTATCGGTATGTTTTTAGAGTGTCAGCGGAAACTGGAGTAGCCAGAAAAAATATTCATGCAAAAGATGGATTTTGAACCAAGGGCACCAGTGCTAACCACTGCCATGCTGCCCATGTATTCATTTGACTGTTCATAAGTGGTATATTAATATGAAAAACTGTAATTTGGGCAAAATTAATAATCAAAATAATGCTGCCTGTAGCAACCGATCTCAGTAAACTTTTCTTTTCTCATAGTACTCTGCAGAAATTACAGAACTTTTCTCATCTCATATATTGGTGGCATATTGCTAGGTTATGCCATTAATGTCAGATAGGTGCTGGACCCACCTCTTCAGAATGGGCCCCCCAAAGTGATAGAGAGTACACCACTCAAGTGTGGCCATACTCCATTCACCTCTTTGGGTGTTCAAAAAAACAGTGCTATCTCAACTATTTCCGGCAGTCTCATAGAGTTGAATGGAGAGGTGGCTTTGCCCTTTCCATTCACTTCCATGGGACTTCTGAAAATAGCCACGTGTGCTCAGTCGACTATTTTCAGATCCCCCATAGAAGTGTAATGAGAGCGCACATGAGCAGTTCGCTCTCTTTTACTTAGGGACCCCATTTTGGAGATAGGAGGGACCCACACCCATCTGAAATTGGTGGCATATCCTAGCAGTATGCCACCAATGTATGAGATTGGTATAACCCTGTAAACCTATGCTGTGATTGGTTGATTTGGGCAACAAAGATAGTTTCTTGTAAGATGCTTCTTATGAATTTCCCCTGGTTTATTGAGATTGGACACATCTGATTCATTTTTCTTACCCATGAAGCTGTTAGACTCCTACCAAACTTTCTGTGACTCACAGAGAAAAAATGAAATTATCTTGTACATTTTAGGTAGGACACATTTTCATAGACTTTAGTAACCATTCACTGAAGTTCAAAAAGGTCATCTGGACTTTTTGTTCATTGTCCACATGTCTGTGACATACTCTTGCTGTGAATAGCAGGCTTCCTAAGAGTTAAAGTGCTGGTGAGAAAGAATTTTCTGTGCTGCTGCTTTGTTTATTAGGAAAGTGAAAATTCCCCGGAAGTATTGTTCACAACAAGATGTTCCTACGAAAATGCCTCAAGGGCTACAATCAATTTCAAAAGGATTCTCGTAACCTGGAATTCAGCTGCGACATGACGAAAAAGAACTAGTTCTCTCATGTTAACTTGTTTTTTTCACAAGCTGTGAAACAAAAACATCAAAGCTCATGTGACAAAGGTCAAGGTTTGGACATAAAACCAAAACAAGTAAAGTGATGAATGTGAATGAGTAGAGTCCCCCTCCCAGCTATAGTATATACATAAAACAGGGATATTCATGTACATTCTGCCTGTTTTTTTTTTATCTGTATGGTTATCCTTCTTTACACGCTAAAGGGGTTTTTCTACCCCAAAGCCAATTTACATGATGCCCCTGAATGTGCTCTACATAAAGTAATAAATACAGTCGTGGCCAAAAGTTTTGAGAATGACACAAATATTAGTTTTCAAAAGTTTGCTGCTAAACTGCTTTTAGATCTTTGTTTCAGTTGTTTCTGTGATGTAGTGAAATATAATTACACGCACTTCATACGTTTCAAAGGCTTTTATCGAAAATTACATGACATTTATGCAAACAGTCAGTATTTGCAGTGTTGGCCCTTCTTTTTCAGGACCTCTGCAATTCGACTGGGCATGCTCTCAATCAACTTCTGGGCCAATTCCTGACTGATAGCAACCCATTCTTTCATAATCACTACTTGGAGTTTGTCAGAATTAGTGGGTTTTTGTTTGTCCACCCGCCTCTTGAGGATTGACCACAAGTTCTCAATGGGATTAAGATCTGGGGAGTTTCCAGGCCATGGACCCAAAATGTCAACGTCTTGGTCCCCGAGCCACTTAGTTATCACTTTTGCCTTATGGCACGGTGCTCCATCGTGCTGGAAAATGCATTGTTCTTCACCAAACTGTTGTTGGATTGTTGGAAGAAGTTGCTGTTGGAGGGTGTTTTGGTACCATTTTTTATTCATGGCTGTGTTTTTGGACAAAATTGTGAGTGAGCCCACTCCCTTGGATGAGAAGAGACCCCACACATGAATGGTCTCAGGATGCTTTACTGTTGGCATGACACAGGACTGATGGTAGCGCTCACCTTTTCTTCTCCGGACAAGCCTTTTTCCAGATGCCCCAAACAATCGGAAAGAGGCTTCATCTGAGAATATGACTTTGCCCCAGTCCTCAGCAGTCCATTCACCATACTTTCTGCAGAAGATCAATCTGTCCCTGATGGTTTTTTTTGGAGAGAAGTGGCTTATTTGCTGCCCTTCTTGACACCAGGCCATCTTCCAAAAGTCTTCGCCTCACTGTGCATGCAGATGCGCTCACACCTGCCTGCTGCCATTCCTGAGCAAGCTCTGCACTGGTGGCACTCCGATCCCGCAGCTGAATCCTCTTTAGGAGACGATCCTGCCGCTTGCTGGACTTTCTTGGACACCCTGAAGTCTTCTTAACAAGAATTTAACCTCTTTCCTTGAAGTTCTTGATGATCCTATAAATTGTTGATTGAGGTGCAATCTTAGTAGTCACAATATCCTTGCCTGTGAAGCCATTTTTATGCAATGCAATGATGGCTGCACGTGTTTCTTTGCAGGTCACCATGGTTAACAATGGAAGAACAAGTCTGCCATTTTAACCCAATCAGCCTGACATAATGATCTCCAGCCTTGTGCTCGTCAACATTCTCACCTGAGTTAACAAGACGATTACTGAAATGATCTCAGCAGGTCCTTTAATGACAGCAATGAAATGCAGTGGAAAGTTTTTTTTGGGATTAAGTTAGTTTTCATGGCAAAGAAGGACTATGCAATTCATCTGATCACTCTTCATAACATTCTGGAGTATATGCAAATTGCTATTATAAAAACTTAAGCAGCAACTTTTCCAATTTCCAATATTTATGTATTTCTTAAAACTTTTGGCCACGACTGTACACTCACCTGATCGTTGCCGTTCCTATCCAGATCCAGAGCCGAGAGTCTTGTCTATGGTCTGCGGAGTGTAAACTTCCAGACGTGGTCATGTGCATCATGTGCCATTCACTGGCCTCAGCAATGATCTGTCTTCAAGTTTTTCTAGCATTTGTCCTACAGAGAAGTCTATGTGAAAAGCCCTGAAAAAAAGTTACATGCCACAATTTGGGGGAAAACACCTAGAGACAAAAAAAGCAAGGAAACTATCAAAATATAGGGCATTTTATATTTTACTATTGCCAATTTGTAACATGGTACAGCATTTTCCAGTGCAAAAAAATGCAATGAAAACAATTGCAAAAAAACACTGCTTAAAAATGTGGTGGTTTTGCAAAAAGGATGCAGCATGACACCAGCCAATGGCATATCCTTAGGATAGGTCATCAGATTGGCGTAGGTCTGACTCCTGGCACCCACATTGATCATGGAACACGTGGAAATAAAAGTGAAATCCGCATGAAATTCACTCCCCATTGTTTTTCAATAGAATACCAGGTTGCCATTCATACAGCTGCATATTTTTTCGGCGTTAATAAGTGGCAAGTTAAATATAGTCCTTCATTTCTGATATGAGTTTATTATGTTAGTCTGTTGGTGGCTAGACCACCCCTAAATGAAGTATGTGCCTCATGTAGCAACCGTCAATCTTGGAAAAGGGGCCCAGAAACTAAAAGTGGCCTTATTTTACCATGACAATTCGGCAGCAACAAATCAGGATCATGTTTTTGGGATGGGGGGAGATGGTGGTGGGGTCAATGGGGTGACAAAAGGAATCCCCTCACAAAGCTGCTGTGGTCACTAATGAGGTAGCTATTAAGGTGATACCCACCTAGGATCAAAGTTGTCTCCAATCCGTTGCAGCATGGCCAGATGTGTGTTACGGCTGACACCCGCTGCTGATGCCCCAGTCCCAGCTTCTAAGTGTGTCCCATCACTGCACCATACGTGCAATGGTACATGTACAGTAGATGTGAGGAAGGGGTTAAAATGCTTTTTCCTTTGACTTCAAACATTGATGACAAATCTAATGTGCCATCATTAGATGTGCCATAATCTCAGCTTGTGCATGCTATGGCCTATCTCATCGGAAGTCCTTCTGCCTAAAATGTTTTTGCAATGATCTAGCATTGGAAAATTCTTGTCATCTTTTTGCAAAGTCATGGCCAAGTCAGGAAGTCATTCGCTGCGATATGACTATAATGTGAGAAGAGATACTAATGACTTATCAGGGGCCTTAAAGAGACTGTGTGATAGCTACCACAAAGTTGCAGGAGGTCTAGGAAAGCGCCGCACCATTTCATTGCCTGTCAACTGTGCTCAGCATTTTCCAGGTGGCCACAAGGACGGCAGTGTAGTCAGGCAATATGCTACCAAAGTCAGAAATGGCAGAAACCCTTTAAGTACAAATAAGTTGAAGCTGTTCCACCATATGCCTTGTCTTCATGCTGCCCCACCCCAACCCCAAGGCTCAAATCTGGCCTAGGTGCTCAACCCCATTCAAGTAAATGGGTCTGAGCTGCAAGCACATCTGGCCCTGTGTTCGGAAAGCTGTGAGGTGGCCGCAGCGCTCACCAGAGCACTACGGCCTCCTCAAACAGCTGATCGGCAGGAGTGGTGGGAGTCGGATCCCTATTGATCAGATATTGATGATCTGAGGATAGGCTAATCAATATTAAACTCTTCTGAAACCCCTTTAAAGAGCTTTAGTTTTAAAGAAATGCACTTTTATGTAGTCATCATCCACATCTGCTTTACTTAAAAAAAACATTTGGTCACTGCTGGATGATTGCACAACAGAACATTACATTAAGGTGTTCACATAGTACAGACACGTAAGTGTAGGCGACTCATATAAAACGACTTATAAAATTCATCACACTGACTCATCCTGTTTTTACTACCTGCATAAATCGGCCTAAAGGAACAGGTACAGGCAACAGTCTGTATATGCAACTCTGTAAAGGAACAGCTTGTAGTGTTAATGGTGTGAGGTGAGTACGGGACAGTTGCCTCTCGATTGGGCTAGAACTTACAGCATCAAACAGTAGATCACTGTGATGCAGTGAGTTCGGGTGAGTAGAGCCAAGTCAGTCCGGGAAATGCAGCCATCACATGGAATGTATTTCCTCGACGGTACATGCTTATCTGAAACTACCTTAAAGGGGTTGTGCAGGAATTAATAATGATGACCTATCCTCAGAATAGGTCATCATTATCATATCAGCGGGGGTCCCAGCACTGCTGTTTAAGGGAGCTGTTGTGCCACCAGAGCCCTGGTGAGCATAGCCAGCTCCTGTTAGCTTTCCAAGCACACACAGCATAGCGGCTGTGGTTGGTATTACAGCTCATGCCCCATTCACTTCAATGCGGCTGAGCTGTAATAGGCCGATGTACGGTCACATCACATGGCCTAGGAAGATCCAGCTGATCCAGAGGATGGGTCATCAATATAAATTATCAGATAACCCTTTTGAATTAAGTATGAGCCTCTTGTAGAAACCAACAATCAGTCTCCAGACGAAAACTGAAACCTCTGTATTGTCTTTCGATTTTTGGCTATGGATGCAATCTGCCTCTACCTCAAAATAGTCCACAGCCTAAATTTTTCTATATTGATAGCCCCCTATTTTCAAGATTAGTTGAATGAATATCCATTGACCCTACTTTAGTGCAGACTAATGTTCACATTGACTGCAAGGACCGCGGCTTCCACAGGTTAAAGTGGTTGCTGATTAGCGGTAGTGGAGGATTGTTGGACCCCTGCAGATCAGCTAAGAATGTCCTATCCTGAGGATAGGCCATTACTAGGCTGGACAACGCCTTTAAATATACTCCATTTCTGAATTGTTTATTTATGGGAGAGGCTTAAGGCAACAGACGAGGAGAAGCGCTTACCCCTGACCTAAGCCGACTGTGTTGGTGCAGGAGCCAGGAGCGAGGATAAGCCTAGCAGTGGGTGTACCCTAAAGGGAGTTTGAAGAAGAAAGGGGGGGAGAGTGGGTATGAACAGAAGCGCCCTGAGGAGCTGGGGACTGGCGCTTAAGAAGGTCAGATGCCCCTCCCACAAATTCAGGCTGACTTTTCAGCCTTCCAACTTATGGGAGAGGCTTAAGGCAACAGACGAGGAGAAGTGCTTACCCCTGACCTAAGCTGGCTGTGTTGTGCCGGGAGCCAGGAGCGAGGGTAAGCCTAGCAGTGGGCAAATAGAGACGAGGAGAGCAGAGTAGTGTCAAAACATTTAATTTCTCTCAGAGCACGAGGTTACAGAAAGCCTGGGAAATCTCGACATTCGGGTTTGAGATGTACCTCGTAAAGCAAGACGAACGGCAGCGACCCATACTTTTGATCACGTGCGCCGGGACACCATTTTTGGACGCTGCGGACGCAGCCCCAATCCGGAGCGAGTGCCCAGTAATGACCAGCGGGTTGTAGCCGAGACCTGAAGCCAGTGTTCTGATGTGAGACACGAACTGGTTTGAAGTCAGGAAATTCCCATGCAAAGGCAGCAGCGGGCCATCTAGGGGGGTATCTTGTAGCAGAGCTAGCAATTGTTGGAGGACCATGACCGGACACCAATCGTTGGAAGTTCTGAAAAACACGACCTCCGAGGGAGGCCCATGTTGATTGGATTTCGTGGATGGTAGCCGGAGGACAAAATGTTCATGGACCCAGGAGAATTGCCGCACCTGCAAGCCCTGATGTTTGGAGGAGGTGCTGGTGAACTCGCCTGGCCTAAGGAACCCATAAAACCCGAGGTACATAGCTGCCTTAAGGACCAAACTAGGAGAGTGCCCAAAAGGATGTCCATCCAACGTGGACGAAAATCTCCTAAACATCTCGCCAGAGACAGGCTGTCTACGGGCGGGGGGGGGGGGGGGGGGGCATCCCCGCTCTTCTGGATTCCCCTAAGGGCAGCCTTGACTGCCTGGACTGAGAAAATGGAACCTCCGTTTGGATTATGAAGCATGGAGCAGTGCTGTATCCCGGCTAAGTACAGCTTGATGGTGTTGTATGACAGCCTGAGGTTGCGATGACAGTGGGCTATGAACGCCAGGGTGTAGGAGATATCGTCCAAGCATCCGCCACTACATTCTCGACCCCTGGGGTGTGGCTGCAGAACACATGAAAGTTATGGGTGAGAGAGAGTCAAACCAGTCTGCACAGTAGGGACATGATCCTGAAAGATTTCGCCCGACCTTTCGAGATAATGTCCACTAATGCTTGGTTATCGGTGATTAACATCACCAGTGTGTTCGCCCACCGATGACCCCATACCTGAGCCGCCGCCACAATGGGGTAAAGCTCCAGGAGGGAAGAAGAGCTCAGACTTTCGGGGTCTGACTGGACTTCTACGGGTTACTGACCAGCCATCCACTGGGACCCAAAAATAGCAGCGTACCCCCGGGATGCTGCTGCATCCAAAAAAATGGTGGGGTATGACGGCGCCCATGACGGCACAAAAAGAGAAACACCGTTCCAGGAGGATAGGAACATGGACCACATGGCCAAGTCCGCCCTGGCATGGCTGTCTAAATGGACGATGCTGTCCTGGTCAGGAGCCTAAGGCAGCAACTGGAGCAGCCTGGAGGTGAATGCCCTGCCCTGGGGCATGATTCTGGAGGTGAAGTTGAAACGCCCCAGCAAGGATTGGAGCTCCACCCTGGATAGATAGCCCATGGACATGGCGTGGGAAATTGCAGCTCGGCAACTAGCCAGTTTCTCCTCCGGGAGGCTGGCCTCCATCCGGATGGAATCCAGGATGACGCCTAGGAACATCACCCTATTGGCGAGCCCCCTGTTTTGGCGTGGGCTATCGGGACCTGCAGGCTAGAAAAAATTTGGAGAAGAGTAGCCAGATTGCCCGACCCGCCGTGTGGACCCTCGATGATCAAGAAGTCATCGAGATAGTGGATGACCGTAGGTAAACCGCCATGATGGATGAGGATCCAATGCAAGGCCTTGGCAAATTGGTCGAACAACCATGGGCTACTCTTCGAACCAAAGGTGAGTCTGTTCGCAAAATAATAGCGATCGGCCCATCTAAGACCGTAGAAACCCCATAAGTGTGGTTTAACAGGAAGGAGCTTGAAGGCGTCTGCGATCCGCCTTCGCCAACCAGGAACCCCTGCCGGAGTTCACAATGTCCTTAATTGCCTCGTCGATAGAGGAATACTGCATGGAGAATTCCTCGGATGGGATAAGTGAGTTGAGGCTGGGAACGGCAGAGGCATGAGGCGCGGACAGGTCATAGATTAACCGCTTTTTATTTGAAGTTTTCTTAGACACCAGGCCAATGGGATTAATGCGCCAGGAAGAGAATGGTATGGACTCAAGCAGGCCGATGAGGAAACCCTTATCGACTTCAGATTGGAGCAACTCCTCAACTGCCGCCGGGTCCTCAGAAGCAGACCTCAGGTTATCACCTTCCCAAGACGTCTGTGGTAGGGCGATAAGGCCCGTGTGGAAGCCCTCTGTGAAGCCAGACAGCAAAAATTGTACGAACCCTCTGTCAGGATGCTCCCGCAGAAGGACGTCAAGGAGATCGAGGTCAATGTCGGCTAGTCAGGACTGCCTCGCAGACCTTTTGGGACATGCGGGACGAGGGTGAGCCCTGAAGCACAATGAGCAAATGTTGAGAACCCTGCAACCATTGAAGACACAACCGTTTGCGTTAAAATTGTTACAGACCTGGCTCTTACCCAGGTACACTATGGGTCGACCCAGCTTGTCAACCCCCGGGGGCGCCCAGTTGGAGACCCGAGGGACCGGGCAGGGACCTATCCTGGATGGGATTGACCGAGTTAAGACACCAGTCCGAGGAATGGAAAATGGACTGGCACACTAAACAAGAAGGGGCCCTGAGACCCGCAAAGTGGCGGCAAAACAGCTCCATGTCGATGTTGGCCCAGTTGGTGACAAACTGGAATTGAACCAGGGCAGCAGCTGCCTTAGCCGAGAAGGAGCGGTGGTAGTCATAAAATGACGAGCCACCATACTTGTGCCCCAGGACGGTGACAAGGTATAGGTACGAATCTAATTCCTCCCTCCTTCTAGGCTGGGCCAAGCACACAATATTCCTGAACATGCTAAACGCCAACACGAATTCCGGGATGGTGAGCTTCCTGTTAAGCCTTGCGTCCTTGGCCTTCAGGACGAGGGAGACGTCACCACAGTTGATGACCCTGTTCTCAGGGAGATCTTGTGAGGCGATAAGGACGGAAGCCAAGTTCACATCCTTCCCAGCCAGGATATCCTTTTTAATACCGTCTGGGATGAAATGGGCCGGGGCCACCTGGGGAGTGAAAATAGTAATACCTAGCGAGGACACCTGAGGAACAACGGACTCTGCCGGAGGGTGGGACGCCTGGGGGGGGGGACCGGGGCCTGAGATTCCAGCACCGACACCCTGGACTGAGCGTCAGCTACCGCGCAGACCAGTGAGTCAATGGTGGCTTGTAGATGTGTCAGCGACTGCTGAATGTCCGTGACCCCTGGCTGGACACCTGACGGGCCCGGGGTGGTCATCAATAGTTTGTATAGTTCTGCTTTACGAGCAGAGGCCGGGTGAGGGATGCCTCTCCTATTAAGTTCGGCCATGAGCCTGGGAATCGTCCAGCTTCTCAGGGACACGGTGCCAGCCTGGCCTGAGACGGACGTTCCAGGGAGTGACATGGTGTCCTCCACATCTGAAGCATGCGACATGCTTAACCTGCAAAGAAAGAAATAGTCCTGGATAACTATATGTGACCGGAATGTAGCACGACCGGTGCCCATGGAGAAGGCTTGTGTCAGTCTGGGTAACGTACCTCAGATTAATGGCTAATACCTGTGCTGATGTCGTGGGTCACTTGACCTCGGTCAAATGTTGGGTAAATGAAACGGTCAAGAATATATTCCTGGGAGAACAAATCCATAAGAGTAGGAAGGGAGAATAGCTGGGGAGGATGACCAGGAGGCAGAGGTATGTATGAGCCTGGGCGATCCAGGAGACAGAGGTATGTGTGAGCCTGGACGATCCAGGAGACAGAGGTGGGTATGAGCCTGGGCGATCCAGGAGACAGAGATGGGTGTGAGCCTGGGTGATCCAGGAGACAGAGGCGGGTATGAGCCTGGGCGATCCAGGAGACAGAGATGGGTGTGAGCCTGGGCGATCCAGGAGACAGAGGCGGGTATGAGCCTGGGCGATCCAGGTGACAGAGGTAGGTGTGAGCCTGGGCGATCCAGGAGACAGAGGCGGGTATGAGCCTGGGCGATACAGGGGACAGAGATAGGTGTGAGCCTGGGCAATCCAGGAGACAGAGGCGGGTATGAGCCTGGGCGATCCAGGAGACATGAGCCTGGGTGATCCAGCGGAAAACAGGAAACAACAGCATGCAACGTAAAAGCACATACATATATCACATGGCCCTGCCGCCACTACAGATCAGTACAGGTAATTGCAGTCAATGATCAGTGAAAGATGACCGCGTATGGGGTGAGGTAAAGTCCTAATCTACATCTGACGAGACCCCCAACTCTCTTCAACCTCAGAAACTGTAATTAGTGCACTTCCAGCATGCCTAACGGGAGACACAGGAGTCCTCCCACCTGACGCACCTACGAGTGGAAACAGAGAATAGCTTTTCATCACATTACATAACGATGCCTGGCACGGCAGAGTGTGCACTTTATTACCGTCTTGTTTGCTTGACAATACCGCTAAGTTTCAACAACACCCACAAATTATGTATAGGCCATTTACAAGTGTCTAGTTGCTGCTCAGGGGCTGGACACCCCTACCTACTCCATATGTGAGGCAGTGGGTTTTTTGACCTACCCCCAGAAGCAGGGAGACATGTGAAGATGGCTTGGGGGGGTGGCCATGTGGAGGGGTGAACTGAGGGACGGAGCCTACCCGTCCTGAGCCGTATGTGGGTAGCGGGAGACCTGGGCCTGAGAGCGGATATCGGCGTGCGTTCCACGCTGGAACGCACGCCGACCCCGCGACCGGAAGCCTGGAACATGGGGGCCCGGATCGGAGGGCTCCTGTGGGGGGAATAACTTGCGGGGACAGAGCTTACCTGTCCTGAAGCCGCCTGACCGTGGTGAGACTGCCGGGCCTGTGAGTGAATTCCGGCGTGCGCTCCACGCTGGAACGCACGCCGACCCCGTGACCGGAAGCCTGTGACCGCTGCTCGGGGAGACCAGTGGAGGGAACGAGAGTACATGAATACGTTACCTTCCCTGGGGATGAAACCTGCGAAGTACAAGGCGGCAGCGGTTGTGGTAGCAAGCGGGCGACTTCTTATCCAGCGTATGAACAGAAGCGCCCTGAGGAGCTGGGGGCTGGCGCTTAAGAAGGTCAGACGCCCCTCCCACAAATTCAGGCTGACTTTTCAGCCTTCCAACATGTTTATATGTTAGTCTGTTGTTGGTTGGGTTACACCTAAATGTGTCACATAAAAATGGAGTGAACAAATAGATACAGGGCCCATTGGGCAATTAGTTGATCTAGCATCAATATATAAGTGGTGCGAATATACATAAAAAAACCTAAATGTAATGGTGCAGTGTGAAAGTACATAGATACAATTTATTAGTGATTGTATACTACAATATGCAAAGTGCCTAGTTCTCAACTATAAAAGATACATAAAAGTAGACCAGCATATCCCTATGGAACTGCATAACAAATACAAGTATATATTTGCAACCATACAGACCACAGTATGATTCTCTGCCCCATTGATGAATTGTATTTACTATGTACTTCCACATTGCACTGTGCATTTTAGTTTTAATTATGTTTGTAGCCACTGATATACTGATTCTAGATAAACTCATTACCCCAAGGGGCTCAGTCTGTATCTATTCGTGTTTACTCCATTTTTAAATAGTTTCAGATGTAACTTGTTTTGTTATCTAATAAAGGTTAAATATATATATATATATATATATATATATATATATATATAATTTATTTATAAATTTTTTCAATTACATGGAGCCTTATTTATCAATTATAGGTAGTATTATATTGGGTAGTGCAGTCCCATATGGTTAGGAATCTTGTACTAGGCCCGATTTTTGTAGGTTGTAACTAGGGATGAGCGAACTTGTGTTTCGTGTTCGGGTTATGTAAGAATTCCGTTATAGATTCTGCTACCACGGACCATAACTTATGGTCCGTGGTAGTGGAATCCATAACGGAATTTTTAGATAACCCGAACCTTGCACGCCGGACTTGAAACACATGTTCGCTCATCCCTAGTTGTAACCTTTAAAATATGTTAAAGGGGCTTCGCCATGGTTGGTGTGAAAATGAAAATCAGACATAATATAGAACATGACAGCAAGACACTTTCTCTGCCAGTCAGAGGAATGTCAGCTCCAGTATACCGGGGAGTAGGAGAGCAAGGCAGGCCAGACAGGTGCTGGTAGTGGGAGACTCAGTTATTAGTGATACAGATAGGGTAATCTGACACAAAGACCAGAATCATTGAATGGTGTGTTGTCTTCCTGATGCTCGAGCTTGACATACTGCGGATCGGGTTGATAGATTACTGGGAGGGGCTGGCAAAGATCCAGTGGTCATGGTCTACATTGGAACCAATGACAAGGTTAGAGGTAGGTGGAGCATCCTTAACCACCTCCGGACCGCCTAACGCAGGATAGCGTTCCGGAGGTGGCAGCGCTGCGCAGAGTCACGCATATACGCGTCATCTCGCAAGACGCGAGATTTCCTGTGAACGCGCACACACAGGCGCGCACGTTCACAGGATCGGAAGGTAAGCGAGTGGATCTCCAGCCTGCCAGCGGCGATCGTTCGCTGGCAGGCTGGAGATGTGATTTTTTTAACCCCTAACAGGTATATTAGACGCTGTTTTGATAACAGCGTCTAATATACCTGCTACCTGGTCCTCTGGTGGTCCTTTTTGTTTGGATCGACCACTAGAGGACACAGGCAGCTGAGTAATAAGTAGCACCAAGCACCACACTACACCCTTCCCCCGTCACTTATTAACCCCTTATTCACCCCTGATCACACCATATAGACTCCCTGATCACCCCCCTGTCATTGATCACCCCCCTGTCATTGATCACCCCCCTGTAATGCTCCATTCAGACGTCCGTATGATTTTTACGGATCCACTGATACATGGTTCGGATCCGCAAAACACATACGGACGTCTGAATGGAGCCTTACAGGGGGGTGATCAATGACGAGGGTGATCACCCCATATAGACTCCCTGATCACCCCCCTGTCATTGATCACCCCCCTGTCATTGATCACCCCCCTGTAAGGCTGCATTCAGATGTCCGTATGTTTTTTACGGATCCACGGATACATGGATCGGATCCGCAAAACACATACAGACGTCTGAATGGAGCCTTACAGGGGCGTGATCACCCCATATAGACACCCTGATCACCCCCCTGTCATTGATCACCCCCTTGTAAGGCTCCATTCAGACGTCCGTATGAGTTTTACGGATCCACTGATACATGGATCGGATCCGCAAAACACATACGGACGTCTGAATGGAGCCTTACAGGGGGGTGATCAATGACGAGGGTGATCACCCCATATAGACTCCCTGATCACCCCCCTGTCATTGATCACCCCCCTGTCATTGATCACCCCCTTGTAATGCTCCATTCAGACGTCCGTATGATTTTTACGGATCCACTGATACATGGATCGGATCCGCAAAACACATACGGACGTCTGAATGGAGCCTTACAGGGGGGTGATCAATGACGAGGGTGATCACCCCATATAGACTCCCTGATCACCCCCCTGTCATTGATCACCCCCCTGTCATTGATCACCCCCCTGTAAGGCTGCATTCAGATGTCCGTATGTTTTTTACGGATCCACGGATACATGGATCGGATCCGCAAAACACATACAGACGTCTGAATGGAGCCTTACAGGGGGGTGATCACCCCATATAGACACCCTGATCACCCCCCTGTCATTGATCACCCCCTTGTAAGGCTCCATTCAGACGTCCGTATGAGTTTTACGGATCCACTGATACATGGATCGGATCCGCAAAACACATACGGACATCTGAATGGAGCCTTACAGGGGGGTGATCAATGACAGGGGGTGATCACCCCATATAGACTCCCTGATCACCCCCCTGTCATTGATCACCCCCCTGTCATTGATCACCCCCCTGTAAGGCTGCATTCAGATGTCCGTATGTTTTTTACGGATCCACGGATACATGGATCGGATCCGCAAAACACACACAGACGTCTGAATGGAGCCTTTCAGGGGGATGATCACCCCATATAGACTCCCTGATCACCCCCCTGTCATTGATCACCCCCCTGTCATTGATCACCCCCCTGTAAGGCTGCATTCAGATGTCCGTATGTTTTTTTACGGATCCACGGATACATGGATCGGATCCGCAAAACACATACGGACATCTGAATGGAGCCTTATAGGGGGGTGATCAATGACAGGGGGGTGATCACCCCATATAGATTCCCTGATCACCCCTCTGTCATTGATCACCCCCCTGTCATTGATCACCCCCTTGTAAGGCTCCATTCAGACGTCCGTATGATTTTTACGGATCCACTGATACATGGATCGGATCCGCAAAACACATACGGATGTCTGAATGGAGCCTTACAGGGGGGTGATCAATGACAGGGGGGTGATCACCCCATATAGACTCCCTGATCACCCCCCTGTCATTGATCACCCCCCTGTCATTGATCACCCCCCTGTAAGGCTACATTCAGATGTCCGTATGTTTTTTACGGATCCACGGATACATGGATCGGATCCGCAAAACACATACGGACATCTGAATGGAGCCTGACAGGGGGGTGATCAATGACAGGGGGGTGATCACCCCATATAGACTCCCTGATCACCCCCCTGTCATTGATCACCCTCCTGTCATTGATCACCCCCCTGTAAGGCTCCATTCAGACATTTTTTTGGCCCAAGTTAGCGGAAATATTATTATTTTTTCTTACAAAGTCTCATATTCCACTAACTTGTGTCAAAAAATAAAATCTCACATGAACTCACCATACCCCTCACGGAATCCAAATGCGTAAAAATTTTTAGACATTTATATTCCAGACTTCTTCTCACGCTTTAGGGCCCCTAGAATGCCAGGGCAGTATAAATACCCCACATGTGACCCCATTTCGGAAAGAAGACACCCCAAGGTATTCGCTGAGGGGCATATTGAGTCCATGAAAGATTGAAATATTTGTCCCAAGTTAGCGGAAAGGGAGACTTTGTGAGAAGAAAAAAAAAAAAATCATTTTCCGCTAACTTGTGCCCAAATTTTTTTTTTCTATGAACTCGCCATGCCCCTCGTGGAATACCTTGGGGTGTGTTCTTTCCAAAATGGGGTCACATGTGGGGTATTTATACTGCCCTGGCATTTTAGGGGCCCTAAAGCGTGAGAAGAAGTCTGGGATCCAAATGTCTAAAAATGCCATAAAAGGAATGTGGGCCCCTTTGCGCATCTAGGCTGCAAAAAAGTGTCACACATCTGGTATCGCCGTACTCAGGAGAAGTTGGGCAATGTGTTTTGGGGTGTCATTTTACATATAGCCATGCTGGGTGAGATAAATATCTTGGTCAAATGCCAACTTTGTATAAAAAATGGGAAAAGTTGTCTTTTGCCGAGATATTTATCTCACCCAGCATGGGTATATGTAAAAAGACACCCCAAAACACATTGCCCAACTTCTCCTGAATACGGCAATACCACATGTGTGACACTTTTTTGCAGCCTAGGTGGGCAAAGGGGCCCACATTCCAAAGAGCACCTTTCGGATTTCACAGGTCATTTACCTACTTACCACACATTAGGGCCCCTAGAATGCCAGGGCAGTATAACTACCCCACAAGTGACCCCATTTTGGAAAGAAGACACCCCAAGGTATTCCGTGAGGGGCATGGCGAGTTCCTAGAATTTTTTATTTTTTGTCACAAGTTAGCGGTAAATGTTTTTTTTTTTTTTTTTTTTCTTACAAAGTCTCATATTCCACTAACTTGTGACAAAAAAAAAAAACTTCCATGAACTCACTATGCCCATCACGAAATACCTGGGGGTGTCGTCTTTCCAAAATGGGGTCACTTGTGGGGTAGTTATACTGCCCTGGCATTTTAGGGGCCGAATGCGTGAGAAGTGGTTTGAAATCAAAATCTGTAAAAAATGGTCGGTGAAATCTGAAAGGTGCTCTTTGGAATGTGGGCCCCTTTGCCCACCTAGGCTGCAAAAAAGTGTCACACATCTGGTATCCCCGTACTCAGGAGAAGTTGGGCAATGTGTTTTGGGGTGTCTTTTTACATATACCCATGCTGGGTGAGAGAAATATCTTGGCAAAAGACAACTTTTCCCATTTTTCTTATACAAAGTTGGCATTTGACCGAGATATTTATCTCACCCAGCATGGGTATATGTAAAATGACACCCCAAAACACATTGCCCAACTTCTCCTGAGTACGGCAATACCAGATGTGTGACACTTTTTTGCAGCCTAGGTGGGCAAAGGGGCCCACATTCCAAAGAGCACCTTTCGGATTTCACCGGCCATTTTTTACAGATTTTGATTTCAAACTACTTTGCACGCATTTGGGCCCCTAAAATGCCAGGGCAGTATAATTACCCCACAAGTGACCCCATTTTGAAAAGAAGACACCCCAAGGTATTTTGTGATGAGCATAGTGAGTTCATGGAAGTTTTTATTTTTTGTCACAAGTTAGTGGAATATGAGACTTTGTAAGAAAAAAATAAATAAAATCATCATTTTCCGCTAACTTGTGACAAAAAATTTAAAATTCTAGGAACTCACCATGCCCCTCACAGAATACCTTGGGGTGTCTTCTTTCCAAAATGGGGTCACTTGTGAGGTAGTTATACTGCCCTGGCATTCTAGGGGCCCTAATGTGTGGTAAGTAGTTTGAAATCAAAATCTGTAAAAAATGGCCGGTGAAATCCGAAAGGTGCTCTTTGGAATGTGGGCCCCTTTGCCCACCTAGGCTGCAAAAAAGTGTCACACATGTGGTATCTCCGTACTCAGGAGAAGTTGGGCAATGTGTTTTGGGGTGTCATTTTACATATACCCATGCTGGGTGAGAGAAATATCTTGGCAAAAGACAACTTTTCCAATTTTTTTTATACAAAGTTGGCATTTGACCAAGATATTTATCTCACCCAGCATGGGTATATGTAAAATGACACCCCAAAACACATTGCCCAACTTCTCCTGAGTACGGAGATACCACATGTGTGACACTTTTTTGCAGCCTAGGTGGGCAAAGGGGCCCACATTCCAAAGAGCACCTTTCGGATTTCACAGGACATTTTTTACACATTTTGATTTCAAACTACTTACCACACATTAGGGCCCCTAGAATGCCAGGGCAGTATAACTACCCCACAAGTGACCCGATTTTGGAAAGAAGACACCCCAAGGTATTCGCTGATGGGCATAGTGAGTTCATAGAAGTTTTTATTTTTCGTCACAAGTTAGTGGAATATGAGACTTTGTAAGAAAAAAATAAAATAAAAGAAATCATCATTTTCCGCTAACTTGTAACACAAAATAAAAAGTTCTATGAACTCACTATGCCCATCAGCGAATACCTTAGGGTGTCTACTTTCCGAAATGGGGTCATTTGTGGGGTGTTTGTACTGTCTGGGCATTGTAGAACCTCAGGAAACATGACAGGTGCTCAGAAAGTCAGAGCTGCTTCAAAAAGCAGAAATTCACATTTTTGTAACATAGATTGTAAACGCTATAACTTTTACCCAAACCATTTTTTTTTTTTACCCAAACATTTTTTTTTTATCAAAGACATGTAGAACAATAAATTTAGAGAAAAATTTATATATGGATGTCGTTTTTTTTGCAAAATTTTACAACTGAAAGTGAAAAATGTCATTTTTTAGCAAAAAATTTGTTAAATTTCGATTAATAACAAAAAAAGTAAAAATGTCAGCAGCAATGAAATACCACCAAATGAAAGCTCTATTAGTGAGAAGAAAAGGAGGTAAAATTCATTTGGGTGGTAAGTTGCATGACCGAGCAATAAATGGTGAAAGTAGGGTAGGTCAGAAGTGTAAAAAGTGGCCTGGTCATTAAGGGTGTTTAAGCTAGGGGGGCTGAAGTGGTTAAAAATGGTTTTAGGGATTTAGGTCAGAATCTCGAAGCAAGGACCTCAAATGTAGTGGTTTCCAAAATACCACCTGTACTATGAGCCACACCAGAAAGGCAGCAAGAGATTAGGGAGATTAACAAGTGGCTCAAGAACTAGTGTAGAAAGGAGGGGTTTGGGTTCCTGGAGAACTGGGGTCACTTCTCTGTCGGCTACAGGCTCTATCGTAGGGCTGGGCCACACCTCAATGGGGAAGGTACAGCTGTTTTGGGGGAGAAGATGGCTAAAAGATTGTAGAGTGTAAAAGTAAATTTTCCATTAAAAGTGCCCCGTCTGACCAAGGTAGAAGTGCAGCGGCATCTTAAAAAGATTCAAATAGACAAATCATCGGGACCAGATGGCATACACCCCTGTATCCTAAGAGCATTAAGTATTGTCATAGACGGACCCTTATTTCTGATATTTAAGGACTGTATATTGACAGGGAGCGTTCCACAGAATTGGAGCTTAGCAAATGTGGTGCCAATATTCAAAAATGAGTAAAAAAAAGAACACCCTATCAGCATGGCTTCATGAGGGATCAGTCATGTCAAACTAATTTAATCAGTTTCTGTGAGGAGGTAAGTTCTAGACTTGGTGAATCAATGGATGTCGTATATCTTGACTTCTCCAAAGCATTTGATACTGTGCCACATAAAAGGTTAGTATATAAAATGAGAATGCTTGGACTGGCTCAGTGATAGAAAACAGAGGGTGGTTATTATTGGTACACACTCAGATTGGGTCACTGTCACTAGTGGGGTACCACAGGGGTCAGTATTGGGTCCTATTCTCTTCAATATTTTATTAATGATCTTGTAGAAGGCTTGCACAGTAAAATATCTAATTTTGCAGATGACACTAAACTGTGTAAAGTAACTAACATGGAAGAGGACAGTATACTGCTACAGATGGATCTGGATAGATTGGAGGCTTGGGCAGAGAAGTGGCAGATGAGATTTAACACTGACAAATTTAAGGTTATGTACATGGGAAGGAATAATGCAAGTTACCCGTACATACTAAATGGTAAAACACTGGGTAACACTGACATGGAAAAGAACTTAGGCATTTTAGTGAACAGCAAACTAAGCTGTAGAAACCAGTGTCAGGCAGCTGCTGCCAAGGCCAGTAAGATAATGAGTTGCACCAAAAGGGGCATAGATGCCCGTGATGAGAACATAGTCCTGCCACTTTACAAATCACTAGTCAGACCACACATGGAGTACTGTGTACAGTTCTGGGCTCCTGTGAACAAGACAGACATAGCAGACGTGGAGAGGGTTCAGAGGAGGACAACTAAAGTAATTACTGGAATGGGGGGACTACAGTACATAGAAAGATTATCAAAATTAGGGTTATTCAGTTTAGAAAAAAAAAACTACTCAGGGGAGATCTAATAACTATGTATAAATATATCAGGAGTCAGTACAGAGATCTCTCCCATCACCTATTTATCCCCAGGACTGTAACTGTGACGAGGGGACATCCTCTGCGTCTGAAAAAAAGAAGGTTTGTACACAAAGATAGAAGAGGATTCTTTACGGTAAGAGCAGTGAGACTATGGAACTCTCTGCCTGAGGAGGTAGTGATGGTGAATTCACTAAGAGTTCAAGAGGGGCCTGGATGCATTTCTAGAATGTAATAATATTACAGGTTATAGTTATTAGATTTCTGGAGAGGGGTCGTTGATCCAGGGAATTATTCTGACTGCTTAATTGGAGTCAGGAAGGAATTTTTTTTCCCTGAAAATGAGGAAAATTGTTTTCTACCTCACAGTTTTTTTTTGCCTTCCTCTGGATCAACTTGGATAACAGGCTGAACTGGATGGACAGATATAATTTTTCAGCCTTACAAACTATGGTTGTCATTTATCATTCTGAAATATGCCTAAATTAGGTGTATTTCAGTTGCAGATTGCATTGCAACAGCTAGTTGCGTCACAATCTGCAACTTCACCCCGCTCACACAGGTCTAAATAAGTTGCTGTGATGTGGGTGGGGAAGGTGACAGGCCGGCAGGCCTTACATTTAGAACTGGCGCTTGATGTGCTGAAGTTGTGGAGAGGCCTGCACCTCTTCAGAACTTTGGCGGATCCACCGTCGGCTTAGGGGTTTATTCAGACCAGTGTCTTAATAAATGAGTCCCAATGTTACTATGTTACAATCTCTTTCTAACAAAGCTATATCCAGCCATGTACCTCACAAGAAACCAGAGATCTTCACATTCATTTCTCCAATTGCTCTGCTAGATTCTCTACAAGTTGGCAGCTCAGGGGTGTGTGTCCTTTCTCATGACATTGTAGATATCCAGAAAAATAAAAAAATGGAGACAGCACGTCCAAAAAGGTGCAGAAGGTGGAATTAATTCCACCTTCTGCACCTTTTTGGACGTGCTGTCTCCATTTTTTTATTTTTATGGATATCTACAAGTTACTTTACTAGGGGCCTTTTACCACCCCTCCTGGAGACGAGCACCCGACACATCATCACTTAGGAGTGCTGTCCACCCATATTTTTGCTTTCTCATGACATGTCCTTTGTAAGGGGGCATGTCCTTTCTTAGGCTACTTTCACACTAGCGTTTTGGCTTTCCGTTAGTGAGATCTGCATGGGCTCTCAGAAGCTGTCCAAAACAGATCAGTTTTGCCCTTGCAGCGTTATTCTGTCCGCGATGGGGACGCAACCAAACGAAACGGAATGCATTTTGGTGCATTCCGTTTCATTCAGTTCAGTTTTGTCCCCATTGACAATTGAATTGAAAATGCTAATATGAAAGTAGCCTAACAGAAGATCCGGCTGGTGGCAGTTGAAGGATAGAACTGAGCATGTGCGACCACCTCAGTAGGTGGATGTTTAGAATTCTATGGATATTAAATACCAGGGTGCGTCTGATATATCTCACAACTGGAGCGAGTAAATTACAAAAGTAAAATTTAATGGTGGCACGATTCCCTTAATTTTATATTTATCTTACAAATGCAAATTCAGTAGTATGTAGATTATATGTGTCCACTGTACATGAAGTGACCTGGTGAGGTATAAAAATAAAAATAGTTTTTTATTATGAGACAGAACCTCTACACATTTTTCTGAGATAGTAGTAAATTTGCTCGGATTGTTGGGACCTATTTTACTTGGACTTTGTTTTCCTCTAACCTCTTGTATGCTAAGCTTCTGTTTGCCTGTTGCATGATTCCCTGTTTACCATCCCCTCAATGTGCTGTTGTCAAGGTCAATTTATCAAGATCCTGTTCATTGTGACCTTTATATTGCAGAATGGTATTTCCATGAAATACTGCTCTGAAAGCAGCACTGTGCATTACTTGACCCATACAAAGCCTTTTACAGACTGCCACGTATAGAACACTAGGTGAATACTTTCTAGAAGGAGTGCTATCATTGTTACCAGTATTAGTCATACCTGTTGACATGTTTCACCTCGTAAAATTGCCTTCTTCTTTGATGTACTGAAGAATGTTGCAAGTATTTGTTAAAATGATGACCGTGATGAATGAAATAAGTCAGCTATTACAGTGACAGAAAGCACTGCCACAAAGTACACAGAAACAACAGCCTTGGAGGGGGAGTGGTTCCTTGGTTAACTTGGGGAAAAAAAATCATTTTTTCTCTATATTGAAATTATACTTATCCGCCAAGTGCTCCCCTTTCACTTTTGCATGCACCAGCATTAATTTGGGTCCTTCTTTTGAGTTCACAATGGCTTGCATCTCCTTTCAATTAGGGTGCATTCACGTGACTGTATGTATTTTGCGGCTGACGTTCTATTGACGTCCGTGTTGCATCTGTTTATTTTTTGCGGACCTACTGTAACAATGCAAGACGGACAAGAATAGGATAAGTTCATTTTTTTTTTATCTATCACATTTTTTGCAGACCCATTGAAATGGATAGGTCCATATCAAATGCGCTAAAACTGTGGATCGGATACGGAGCAAAAATACGGTAATATGAATGGGGCCTTAGTGTGAGAATGAAACTATGTTGAAATTATCAGAAAATATTCACAGGTAATTGAGGCGGATGACATGGGGTGATAATTGTAGTTCAGGAACAAATTCAGAGGAGATCATTCATATGTAACATAAAAAAAATTCTGTCCTTTACAATATTGAGCCTTATTATGTGTACATAAATACCCCAGCTGGTGACAATGGTGTAGGCTATAATGGACAGTGTCATCTTTCTTTTACCCCTTCCAGTTCTGTGTATGTGTACTGCCCTCTGATGCTATGTAGATGACGTGGTGTTATCTACATACGTAGAACGTACTCACACATCCAGCCTCTTTTAGATAGCAGACCTTCAGATGCTCATTCAGTTGACAGCTATCCCCCCGACCAGGGGCGTAACTATAATTCATATGGCCCCATAGCAAAATAAGATGAGGCCCGCACCACCTAGTGTAAGAAAATTAAAACTGCAGCAAAAGTAGAATTAAATGCATTTGTAACAGCACAAATACAGCCATATTGTTATTCCTCACAAAAAGGTAAAATGTTCTTGAACCTGATTGGGCCCCGTCAACCTCTGGGCCCCAGAGCAAGTGCTACAGCTGCTAGGCTATTGTTACGCCCATGCTCCCTAGCATGCCATATGCACACACTTGTCTTGCCTGCAAATATCGTGCAACACACACGTCACATGCTGAAACACGTTTTGTGAATGGACATCCTAGTGCTTAGCGTTTAGTCTCAAAAAATATTGCACAAGAAAAACTATACAAATGTGGTATCAATGTAATTGTACTGCCATAGAGAATGAAGGTAACAGGTCAGTTTTACCACTTAGGGAACATCATAAAAACAAAACTTTTTTCAATTCCATCCCATTTGTATTCTTTTTTTTTAGCTTCCCACAAACATCGTATGCAATATTAAATGGTGCCATTGGAAAGTACAATTTGTCCTGCAAAAAAAACGAGCGCTGATATGGAAATGTGAACAGAAAAATAAAAAGGTTATGGTTCTGGGAAGGCAGGGAGTGTAAAAGAAAAACGAAAACTCCTCAGGGTTAATCTCTCAAATACAACATACTGGGGGGAGCTTTATCCAAAATGGTGCAAAGGAAAAGTGGCTTAGTTGTCCATAGCAACCAATCAGATTTGAAAAATGGAATCTAATTGGTTGCTATGGGCAACTAAGCTAGTTTCCTTATGCACCACTTTTGATAAATCTTCCCCTCTATTCAATCAGCTGAAACACAGCTTTCTAGAGAACCGCAGCTTTGTTACCCATATTCCTGCAATGCACTTTCACCCCATGGCCTCGAACTCTGTCCCTTTTACAGGAGAGCAAAGTCAGAAAACATGGCCGATGGCTCTTCCTGGCTGCACCCTTCATAACATGTGAAGTGTTTACATCCTGCCACATGTATAATGACTGTAAATGCAAACAACAGCTTTATTGCATTTATCAGGAGCACTTGGGAAGACTTTGGATCTGCTGCCTATATTACCTTAGCAACAGAGGAGACCATTATGGTAACGCATGCTAATGTTTGCTCAGACCTGTCACTGTTTTCAATGATACTATTAAACCATTATGCTATTCTCATGTATAATCAAATGGGAATTAGAAAGAGAACATCATTTGTGAAACAAACAATAGAATTATCATTCACCCCATTTCTGAAAGCCATGTCCTTATCACGTACTCCTGAGCAGTTGGATTACGTCTACTTCCAAATATGTTACTGTCTTCCTATTGTTAGAAATGATTAGTGGAGATGCTCAATAGTCATTGCTACTATGATAGTTACTCCAGTGATTTCTAGGCCACTGTTAGGCATAAAGAAGAATACACATGGATAATTAATACAATAGACACATGGAGAGGGCTTTCTCCATCAAGAACAACCCATAAGATATTTTTTGTACGTGTTTTTATTTCTCTGTTTGAAGACACACAAATATTTATCAGAACTATTACAACGGAATGGTGGAGCATGCACTTATGGATTAATTTATATTTTTTTAGGGTTTCAGGCAACCAAACAACCCAAAATCAAGCAGATTTCACTCAACATGCATTTTTTCTTGCGATATTGCATAAAGAATAAATGAAACCTGGTAAATTACCTACCATAAAATTATGAGGTGTCTTCATCACCATGTCTATAATTGTTATTCTAGTGGTCCGTTCCCACCAATACCCCCCCCCCCCATCCCCCAGGGCACAGTCACTACAAAACTCACCTCTTTTTCTGCCTGAGCTCCTTGGTCATTCAGATCTGCCTGTGTCCATCTCCCCCTGCTTGGTTTCTTTTACTTATTTTATGCACTTATATAGCGCTACTGTATTCCGCAGCGCTTTACAGACATTAGCATCCAACTGTCCCCAATGGGGCTCACAATCTAAGTTCCCTATCAGTATGTCTTTGGAGTGTGGGAGGAAACCAGAGTACCCGGAGGAAACCCAAGCAAACACGGGGAGAACATACAAACTCCATGCAGATGTTGTCCTTGGTCAGATTCAAACTTAGGACCCCAGCGCTGCAAGGCACCAGTGCTAACCACTGAGCCACCGTGCTGCCCAATATGAAAATGATGTGTTTGGGTGCAATTACCATTTCAGTTAAACAGTTTCTTTGTTGTCTCTCCAGATTTGACCTTTGCTGCCTGTTCTCACTTCTGCCTGATCTCTGTGCCAACCCTGAAATGCCTGCCATGGCATACCTTGGCTGTCGCTGACTACAGTTTTGCCTGATCCCTCTGTGTTTCACATCAGTGTATCTTTACTCCTGTGGGTCAGAAGTTTTCTGAACAGAGACTACTCCAAGGGGTAGTCGTCCGGTGGTTTCCCTGCAGTGGAGTTCAGATCCCTACGTTCCTATAAATTCTGCTTTCCTTGTCTGTAAGCTATTTGTAAATTTTCAGAATCCTCCCTACTAGTTTTCTAAACTTCCTTCTAGAGCCTAGGTTCTTGATCTGTGGTACACAAGGTAGAGGATGTGCACTAGAAAACTGGTGTGAATAGGCTAGAAAAGTCACAAGTTTTGCTTTAAGCCACATTTGCGCAAAACGTTTTGCATTTCTCTCGTCACTTTTTAAAAATGTATTAGAAAAGTGGATGGGGTGCCACCTTCCGCAAACTGTTATATTTACCATCAGTTCCCTCTGCTCCTAGTGGGCATAAAACTCCTTTTCTGGCACAAAAGCAATCAAAGCAGTGCCAAATTTATTATGAGTAGAAAATCTGGAGCATTATACTCCCGCATACTTTACATTAAGACCTGCATATGAGACACAAGTCTTAGAGGAGGTATTCTTACTGTCTTCATGCTACAATGTTAAGTACATCAAGGGCCGGCCTTAGGGGTAGACAAGTTCTATGGTCACACAGAAAGACCGAAAAACGATGAGGCCAGATGTCACATTGTGGCCAATAGGAAATGATAAAATGCCCTAGAAACACTGGGGATCATTTATTAAGACCGGCATTTTAGACACTGGTCTTAATAAGCCCTTTAGCTGGCTGTGGATCCGCCAAAGTTATGTAGAGGCACCAGCGCCTCTACATAACTTCGGCAGAACCACCACTGGTCTAAATGTAAGCCAGCTTCCTTGCTGACCTAAATTTAGCAGCTCCAAAATATACCGGAATCTCAGCACAAGTATTTATGTGGAGGTATATCTACCAAGCTAATACACCAAAACCAAAAATACCTCTAGCACAATTCATCATTAAATAAGCTTTATTAGTAAGTCAATCTTCAATAAATAATTTAAAAGTTCACTCTGATATAACAGTTAGCAGTGATCAGAAGTCCAAGAGAGGATATATTGGGGGGCGCCACCATATCACGTCATAGTCAATCAACAATTATAAAGCAAAAAAGAGACAATTTAACCTACAACAACAACATGTAAGAAATAATTGTGATAGTACAGGGACTCCAGAGGAGCATCCACTAAAATAGCAACACATAATGGGAAAAAACAATAATATAATCAAAAAAGACAATTCTTTGGATTACAGAGCGATATGGCGGCGCCCGCCTTCCGATGCCGTTTCGCCCTGAGGCTTCTTCAGGGGATAAGTGCAGACAGTCACACCCTACTCCTTATATACAGTCAGGTCCATAAACATTGGGACATTGACACAATTGTAACATTTTTGGCTCTATACACCTCAACAATGGATTTGAAATGAAATGAACAAGATGTGCTTTAACTGCAGACTGTCAGCTTTAATTTAAGGATATTTACATCCAAATCAGGTGAACGGTGTAGGAATTACAACAGTTTGCATATGTGTCTCCCACTTGTTAAGGAACCAAAAGTAATGGGACAATTGGCTTCTCAGCTGTTCCATGGCCAGGTATGTGTTATTCCCTCATTATCCCAATTACAATGAGCAGATAAAAGGTCCAGAGTTCATTTCAAGTGTGCTATTTGCATTTGGAATCTGTTGCTGTCAACTCTCAAGATGAGATCCAAAGAGCTGTCACTATCAGTGAAGCAAGCCATCATTAGGCTGAAAAAAAAAAAAAAAAAAACATCAGAGAGATCGCAAAAACATGAGGCGTGGCCAAAACAACTGTTTGGAACATTCTTAAAAGCTCAGCAACACCAAAAGACCCGAAAGACCACGGAAAACAACTGTGGTGGATGACCGAAGAAATCTTTCCCTGGTGAAGAAAACACCCTTCACAACAGTTGGCCAGATCAAGAACACTCTCCAGGAGGTAGGTGTATGTGTGTCAAAGTCAACAATCAAGAGAAGACTTCACCAGAGTGAATACAGAGGGTTCACCACAAGATGTAAAGCATTGGTGAGCCTTAAAAACAGGAAGGCCAGATTAGAGTTTGCCAAACGACATCTAAAAAAGCCTTCACAGTTCTGGAACAACATCCTATGGACAGATGAGACCAAGACCAACTTGTACCAGAGTGATGGGAAGAGAAGAGTATGGAGAAGGAAAGGAACTGCTCATGATCCTAAGCATACCACCGCATCAGTGAAGCATGGTGGTGGTAGTGTCATGGGGTGGGCATGCATGGCTGCCAATGGAACTGGTTCTCTTGTATTTATTGATGATGTGAATGCTGACAAAAGCAGCAGGATGAATTCTGGAGTCTTTCCAGCAATATTATCTGCTCATATTCAGCCAAATGCTTCAGAACTCATTAGGCGGCGCTTCACAGTGCAGATGGACAATGATCCAAAGCATACTGCAAGAGCAACCAAAGAGTTTTTTAAGGGAAAGAAGTGGAATGTTATACAATGGCCAAGTCAATCACCTGACCTGAATCCGATTGAACATGCATTTAACTTGCTGAAGACAAAACTGAAGGGAAAATTCCCCAAGAACAAGCAGGAACTGAAGACAGTTGCAGTAGAAGCCTGGCAGAGCATCACCAGGGATGAAATCCAGCGTCTGGTGATGTCTATGCGTTCCAGACTTCAGGCTGTAATTGACTGCAAAGGATTAGCAATCAAGTATTAAATAGTGAAAGTTTCATTTATGATTATTATTCTGTCCCATTACTTTTGGTCCCTTAACAAGTGGGAGGCACATATGCAAAGTGTTGTAATTCCTACACCATTCACCTGATTTGGATGCAAATACCCTCAAATTAAAGCTGACAGTCTGCAGTTAAAGCACATCTTGTTCGTTAAATTTCAAATCCATGTTTTTTGACTTTTTGAATGTCATTGTGCCTAAATTTAGGTGCAAGTGGCATTCCTATGCCACCCTTGCCACTTTGTGAAAAGGGGGAGTGGCAGGAGCAGGGAGGGAGGGTGTGGGGTGGGGTGAGCAGGGCCATCGGCTCCATCACATTAACTATCATTTATGTTAGTTTATTATGATGATTGAAATCTACTCCAGCTAGAAGCTGGAGTAGATTTCATTTTGGGCGCACGGTCTCTCAAATGATGTGCCTAATTTATGGCCAATTTATGATTGGCCAATATCTGGCATAATTTTATAGGTTGAGATTAAATTGGATGTAATTAACTTCTTGTGAGCTGGTCATTTTTTTGCATATCCATTGTCTAGCTATTGGATGGTAGCAGACCGTGCTCTATTTTGGTGAGCTTCCCATAAATATTTTTTTGTACACTAATTTATGAAGAGGCCTGAGCCTCATTACACATTAAGTGCATCCTTCAGGGCCGCAGAGATATCAAAGACCAGCATAAAATGACGGTCTTTGATAAATTACCCTAATGTGTCCACATCTGCAAGTTTTCACAAAGGATGGAATGCATCAATCCAGATACCATACTGTTTTATTTGTATCCAGAATACATTCTAGACAGAGTTTAATTTATAAATCTCAAAAAATAATATGGTAGGTTAAGAGAAAGAAGCTTCATAAAAGACATGGGGTCTCATTTAGTGTTTCACACCCCAGTTTTAGTAAAAATTCCACTGGAGCAAAATGCGTCTAATTTATTAAGAGTCACATAGCTGTTATGTCTGTGTGCCAGAAAAGGATACCTATACCAGCTACTCACATTTCTGCATTTCAGTTATAATTTTGTCCAGTTTTCTGAGGTAAATTATAGTAAATTATAGTGAGCCCACTCCAGCGAAGCTTCACTTCAATTTTTTTAAAGAAATTGGCAAAAGCAAAAATTGCAAAAATGTGCAACTTTTCTATGCCAGACAAATGGTGTACAGTCTTCATTAATGACCCCCACTGGGCGCAGGGTCAAAATGACATGAAGTGAGGTAAATATCCCTATATGAGAAATATGTTAAGGAGATAAGGAGCAGTTTACCAGCTTCATAAACTGGTGACAGTATAAAAATAACATAAACCAAATGGACTTTTACAAATGCTTATTAATGGCAGCCATCTAATTGAAGTGTTATCTGGAAAACCAGATGTAATGCACAGAGTCTGATCTGACGATCCACTCCCTGCTAAGTGCTCATCATTAACATGTTCCCAGAGTGTTTGGCAATTTAAAATGTTTGAATTAAATAATGTTTTAAAACAATCTGAACATTGTGTCAAGGATTCGTGGTGGAAATGTTCCTATCAGCCCTCCTTTTATGTATTTTACAAGATCAATATTATTTCTGCTTGTTTGTGCATCTTTGGCTCATTATCATTTCAAAGACAGAATATTAAAGAACATGATATTAAGTTACTGAAAAACAGCTCTGAAGCACAAACCGGTGCTCTACAAGTAAAATAAAGAATAGGAACCTACAGGTGAACATGTACGTTTTGTTATTTTTAGGCTTCATTCACACGTCCGTGTGTGTTTTGCGGATCCACGGATCCGCAAAACACGGACATCGGCGATGTGCGTTCCGTATTTTGCGGACCGCACATCGCCGGCACTTAGTAGAAAATGCCTAATCTTGTCCGCAATTGCGGACTAGAATAGGGCATGTTCTATTTTTTTCGGGAAAGGAATTGCGGACCCGGAAGTGCGGGTCCGCAATTCCGGATCCGGGCAGCACATTGTGCTGCCCCATAGAAATTGCGGACGTGTGAATGGACCCTTATAGTTTGAATGGCAATTTCCTAATATAATTTTATTAAACAATCGGGAAGTAGTCTGCCACAGATTTTTCCTATAGTCTGTATTCTGCATCCCATAAAAATGACTTTATGTCCTAAAAAAAAAAAAACTATTCTTGTCCGGACAAGGACAGGCATTGTTACAATGAATCCGCAAAAAAACTGATGTAACATGGACGTCACATGGAAGTCAACCTTTTTTTTGCGGATCCATGCTTTGTGGATCACCTAATACATATGCTCATATGCATGAGCCCTAACGCTGGGTTCACATCACTGTTTCATTTTCCATTCTTCTGTATCTTCAGAAGAACAGAAAACAACAACAACAAAAAAACGGATCCTTTATTTTAAGCATCCGTTATGCTTAGTTATGCATATTTGGATCCATTTTAGCCATTTCCATCTGAGATCTGTTATTATAGATGAAAAATTTATTTTTTCCATCTAAAATAATGGATTTCACATGGAAATGGCTGAAATGGATGCAAAATGTGCATAACGGATGCTTAAAATACAGGATCCTTTTTTTTTTTTATTGTTTTCTGTTCTTCTGATGGATCAGAAGAAAGGAACATGAAACGGTGATGTGAACCCAGCCTAAGGGCAAACAGCCTGTCAGAGTTCACTGGATCCTGTAACAGCGGCTGCTGTATGCCGCAGTTCCCCCGCTTATCGCGGCGGTCCCGTGGCGCTGTGCACAGCGGTGACCTGTGGCTGGTGCTTCGCATTTCACCACTGCGGTCCTGGGCTCTGTTTCTGTAAGTGTTATTGCTTTTGAAGATTCCGCTCCACAGCTTCCACTCATCCCTGGTTACAGCATGAGTTCGGCTGGTTTCGTGTTACACTGCTCTAAGGGCGGAGCGCATCACTCCCTGGGCTGTGTGGGTTAGGTCAGTTGACCTCGCTGACCAACTCTGGCTCTCCTGCAGGTATTTAATTGGCTCATCCCCCTTCCCAGATGCCTCAGTGTCAAGGTCCTTGAGTTTGCTGGTTCCTGTTACTCTCGTGAGCTCCTGATCTATACTTCGTCACTGGACTTTGCTTTTCATCTGATCCCTGCCTGCTTGCTTAGTCCCTCCTGTTGCCGACCCAGATTGCCTGACCTGTACCTGTGCCGCCTGCCCTGACCTATTGCCTGTCTGACCACGTCTCTGCCTTATCCTTTGGTCCTGCGCCATTGCTCCTGGTAACGTCTCTGCCCACCTGACTACGCTTGTACTTCTGGTACCTACTCAGGTACCTCCTGGTCCACCTGGACCAGCTGCCATTGACTCGGGGATTGCTCAGGAGTCGCCCCTGGCAACTACCCTAACAGCTCAAGTCTATCCTCACCATCTGAGGCTCTAGTGAAAACCAGGTAGTTGCTTAAACACGCCCCTCCAGAGTATAGCCAGTCAGTGGCACAGTGGGTTCACACCCACTGATCCGTGACAGATCCGGCATAGCTGGACACAGTCGTGCACCGGTCGCTCTTCAGAATAAATGCTGGCTTCAGCCTGACAAAAGATCCTGCAAGCCCTAACCAGGATTATTCTGGTAACTGAGTATCAAATAAGAATATATTTTTAACAAGTTCTTAAAGCATGGTCCCTGAAAGAGAAGATTCATACTTATCTGACCTACGCTGCTCCAGTGGCCAGCGCTGTCTCCATCTTCCAGTCCTGGCACTGTTTACATCCGGCTGGTTATGGACACGGTCACATGCACCATCCAGCCAATGACTGGTTTCAAAGTAATGTGGCCACAAGCAGCGCGTCATCACTGAAGCCAATCATTGGCTAAGGCAGTGCATATGACCATGCCCATAGCCAGCCGGATGTAAATAGTGCCGGGACCAGAAGATGGAGAGAGTGGAGGCAGCATAGAGAACCGGCGCAACGTGGAGCAGGTATGGTATGAATCTTCTGGGGCCATGCTGCAGGAATGGCAACATGCAATGTACTGTAAATGCTGTAGATTTCCCACAGCAGAATTACATCCAGAAAATCTGCACTTTTTACAGTAGCAGAAAAGGGTTGTATGAGCCTTGTTCCCAGACACAGGGCCATTTTGTCCATGTGATGTGTCTGGTATTGTTTTATAGCAATACTGACTCAAATTAGGCTGAGCTGTCATTCAATAGCCTGTGCCTCATCATAAATTAGTCACATTCTTCGGCATTTCAAACACCAGTCTTTGATAAATGTCCCCAAATTGCCCATAACGAGTGGCATGTATGGCATAGCACATCAGCTGGTACTTGTTTTTTTGCCTTTTATATGTTTGAATTATCAACTCTTTTTCGTAAATGCACACAATAGTTTGACCCCTGTATACAGTTTCCATTATTGTTAGGCCTCATGCACACGACTGTTGTGTGCATCCGTGGCCGTTGTGCCGTTTTCAGTTTTTTTTCGCGGACCCATTGACTTTCAATGGGTCCGTGGAAAAATCGGAAAATGCACCGTTTTGCAGCCGAGACCGTGATCCGTGTATCCTGTCCGTCAAAAAAATAGGACCTGTCCTATTTTTTTGACGGACAACGGTTCACGGACCCATTCAAGTCAATGGGTCCGTGAAAGAACACGGATGCACACAAGATTGGCATCCGTGTCCGTGATCCGTGGCCGTAGGTTACTTTTATACAGACGGATCCGAAGATCCGTCTGCATAAAAGCTTTTTCAGAGCTGAGTTTTCACTTTGTGAAAACTCAGAACCGACAGTATATTCTAACACAGAGGCGTTCCCATGGTGATGGGGACGCTTCAGGTTAGAATTTACTAAAAGAACTGTGTACATGACTGCCCCCCCCCTGTAGTTAACACATTGGTGGCCAGTGTGGCCGGCCCCCCCCCTCCCTCCCCTGTAGTTAACTCATTGGTGGCCAGTGCGGCCGCCCCCCCCCCCTCCCCTGTAGTTAACTCATTGGTGGCCAGTGGGCCCCCCCCCTCCCCTGTAGTTAACTCCTTGGTGGCCAGTGCGGCCGGCCCCCCTCCCTCCCCTGTAGTTAACTCGTTGGTGGCCAGTGGGCCCCCCCCTCCCTCCCCTGTAGTTAACTCGTTGGTGGCCAGTGGGCCTTCTCCCCTCCCTCCCCCTCCTAATTAAAATCTCCCCCCTATCATTGGTGGCAGCGGAGAGTACCGATCGGAGTCCCAGTTTAATCGCTGGGGCTCCGATCGGTAACCATGGCAACCAGGACGCTACTGCAGTCCCGATTGCCATGGTTACTTAGCAATTTGTAGAACCATTATACTTACCTGGCCACCAACGAGTTAACTACAGGGGAGGGAGGGGGGGGGGCCCACTGGCCACTAACGAGTTAACTACAGGGGAGGGGGGCTGGCCGCACTGGCCACCAATGAGTTAACTACAGGGGAGGGGGGGGGGGCGGCCGCACTGGCCACCAATGAGTTAACTACAGGGGAGGGAGGGGGGGGCGGCCACACTGGCCACCAATGTGTTAATTACAGGGGGGGGCTGCCCCCTGCTGCCTGGCAGCACCTGCCAGGCAGCAGGGGGCAGTCATGTACACAGTTCTTTTAGTATATTCTAACCTGAAGCGTCCCCATCACCATGGGAACGCCTCTGTGTTAGAATATACTGTCGGATTTGAGTTTCACAATGTAACTCAAATCCGACGGTATATTCTAACATAGAGGCGTTCCCATGGTGATGGGGACGCTTCAAGTTAAAATATACCATCGGATTGGAGAAAACTCCGATCCGATGGTATATTAACTCCTGACTTTACATTGAAAGTCAATGGGGGACGGATCCATTTGAAATTGCACCATATTGTGTCAACGTCAAACGGATCCGTCCCCATTGACTTGCATTGTAATTCAGGACGGATCCGTTTGGCTCCGCACGGCCAGGCGGACACCAAAACGACATTTTTTTCATGTCCGTGGATCCTCCAAAAATCAAGGAAGACCCACAGACGAAAAAACGGTTCACTGAAAAACGGAACCCCGTTTTGCGGACCGCAAAAAAAATACGGTCGTGTGCATGAGGCCTTAGCAGCACATTTCCTGTTTAGGCAATGATTTTTAGGTCATCACAATAGATGCGATCGACGATAAACTAGTGACTTATTGTTTGATAACTGAACATTTCTGCTTTAAGCCAGGGATGCTCAACCTGCGGCTCTCCAGCTGTTGTAAAACTACAACTCCTATCATGCCCTGCTGTAGGCTGATAGCTATGGAATGTCCGGGCATGCTGGGAGTTGTAGTTTTGCAACAGCTGGAGGGCCGCAGGTTGGGCATCCCTGCTTTAAGCAGTAAATGTGAACCAACAGCTGTATTGGAAAGTGCGGTGCAGTGAAGCTGCTATGCTGCCTCCTATATTAGACCCAGAGGTCGTGTAATCGCTGGATGTCTTGGGGAAAGCAGAGCTGCTGGTTCTTAGCAAACCCTGATCAGCTCTGCCTTTGTCAAATTCCCCCACAGGGGGCTGTTTTTCCTGTAACTGTGGCTCCTTTGGATGCCCCAGCTACAGTGGAAAAACTGCAAAATACCGCACTCATCGAAAGGAAAAGACAATAAACCACTTCAGTATTCTCCTCGGGGTCTCAATCATCCATTTGTTTCGGCATCTGACTATCATCACCATCATCTATTTGTTACACCATCTGATTACCATCATCATTTAGTTCCAATCATCAATTGGTGATCTCCAATTTTCTTGCATTTCTGTTACCTTCTCGAATTGATACATGCTTTGTATTATTGTACTGGCTATTACACAATTCAGCATTTGATTAAGGTGCTCTCTCCCTAAGAAGAGTTATTTCCCCCCTGACAATTCAGCACTGTAATCTTGGGGGGTTTCTGAGTACTGGCAGATACTGTACCCTGTATTTGGCAACTGCTATATGTGAAGGCCAGTTCTGATTTTCAGCCACAGTAGTTACAATATAGCTCCAGTCATCATTAATTACAAAAAAACAAACATTGTGTGATATCTTCTAATGGCTGGTAATTGGTTAAGGTCCAAACATTTAGGAGTAAATACAATGAGTAATGCTAGATTTCCTGTTTGGCTTCATAAAACCTGAGACACATTTGTGTAATTAGACGCTAAACAGGACTCCTCTGCTGTATTTTCATTGAGGTGTGCAAGAGAACGCCCATTGACAAAAGAACAACAGCCTGGAAAACAAATGATACGTCTCTGTATAATTAAATGCTTTCAATTGGGACCTGTTGTCAGTGTCTGTAAACAACTTAGAGAAATCCTCTAATGTGCCCTTAATTACACTCCACGTCAGCTTCAGGCCCTTTTATACTCTGTGTAAACAGAGCCACACCCGCACATCTTACACATACTGCAGACATTCCCAGGAAACGGCTTCAGAGATTTGGGTGCAGTTTAGGCTACGTTCACATCTGCGTTAGGGCTCTTTCACACTTGCGTTGTTGTGTTCCGGCATAGAGTTCCGTCGTCGGGGCTCTATGCCGGAAGAATCCTGATCAGGATTATCCCCATGTATTCTGAATGGAGAGAAATCCGTTCAGGATGCATCAGGATTAGAGTTGAGCGAACACCTGGATGTTCGGGTTCGACGAGTTCGGCCGAACTTTCGAAAAATGTTCGGGTTCGGGATCCGAACTCGACCCGAACTTCATCCCGAACCCGAACCCCATAGAAGTCAATGGGGACCCGAACTTTTGGGCACTAAAAAGGCTGTAAAACACACCCGGAAAGGGCTAGAGGGCTGCAAAAGGCAGCAAAATGTAGTTAAATCCCCTGCAAACAAATGTAGATAGGGAAATGATGAGTTAACATAAAATAAATAAAAATTAAACAATATTAATTGGAGTGAGGTCCCATAGCACAGAATCAGGCTTCAAGTCACCCACCAATGGAGAAGGTCACTTACTATTATTTTGACCACAGCACCTAGACAAAGGAGAGAGGTCCCACAGCAGAGAACCAGGCATCATATCACCCACCACAGGAGTAGGCCACCATTTAGTTACTTTGACCCCTACACCCAGACGGAGGAGAGAGGTTACACAGCAGAGAATCAGGCATTTAGATCACCCACCACAGGAGTAGGCCACCATTGAATCAGACCCCGGCAACCATGTCAGATGGCACAAGCATAAGCTTTATATCAATCAGCACAGGAGAAGGCAACTTTGACAGACTTTGACCCCTACACCCGGACGGAGGAGAGAGGTTTCAAAGCAGAGAATCAGGCATTTAGATCACCCACCACAGGAGTAGGCCCCAATTTAATGGGACCCCGGCAACCATGTCAGATGGCACAACCATCAGCTTCATATCAATCAGCACAGGAGAAGGCGACTTTGAAAGACTTTGACCCCTACACCCAGACGGAGGAGAGAGGTTTCACAGCAGAGAATCAGGCATTTAGATCACCCACCACAGGAGTAGGCCCCCATTGAATCAGACCCTGGCAACCATGTCAGATGGCACAACCATCAGCTTTATATCAATCAGCACAGGAGAAGGCGACTTTGAAAGACTTTGACCCCTACACCCAGATGGAGGAGAGAGGTTTCACAGCAGAGAATCAGGCATCATATCAACCACCACAGGAGAAGCCACCATTTAGTTACTTTGACCCCTGCACCCAGGAAGAGGAGAGAGGCACCACAGCACATATTCTGGCATCATATCAGCCACCACAGGAGAAGCCACCATTGAGTTACTTTGACCCCCGCACCCAGGAAGAGGAGAGAGGCACCACAGCACATATTCTGGCATCATATCAGCCACCACAGGAGAAGCCACCATTGAGTTACTTTGACCCCCGCACCCAGGAAGAGGAGAGAGGCACCACAGCACATATTCTGGCATCATATCAGCCACCACAGGAGAAGCCACCATTGAGTTACTTTGACCCCTGCACCCAGGAAGAGGAGAGAGGCCCCACAGCACATATTCTGGCATCATACTAACCACCACAGGAGAAGCCACCATTGAGTTACTTTGACCCCTGCACCCAGGAAGAGGAGAGAGGCCCCACAGAACATATTCTGGCATCATATCAGCCACCACAGGAGAAGCCACCATTGAGTTACTTTGACCCCCGCACCCAGGAAGAGGAGAGAGGCACCACAGCACATATTCTGGCATCATATCATTATTCACAGTTTGAACATAATCCTGTTCAGGGGAATCTGTTGTAGAATGAGGAGATATATATAAACAATTTCACAGAACTGCCACCATTCTAAAATATAACCTTTATTTTTATTATATAAAAGTAGTTACACCCTTTAATAAATACAAAAAAAAATATAGAAAGATACGAATCTAGGTCTGGTAGTGAATTAACACTGAGGTTAAATGGTAGGGTTGGAATAGGTTAGTAGGGACCTATTGGGATAATTGTCCCTAGTTCTAGCCCTGATGTATGATACCCTACCTGAATACGGAATAGCCGCCCTGATAAGGGCGATCCCGTTTCTCGTACCTCCTGGTGGCCCTAATGCGACCCTAATAGGGGAGGATAAACTACCTAGAATAACGACCTATACTAAAGTACAGAAAAAAAATAACAATTAGAACAATGTAAGTACCCAAAATAAGTGAAGGTGAATATCCAGGTGAGTATCAAAAAATATAAATAAAATATAGAAAGATAAGAATGTTCAAAAAAGTCCCTACGCGTTTCGCCTGGTTGTTGTCAGGCTCATCAGGGGACAAAGTTGATCAAGGAAAACCCGACACCCGAGTACCTAATATATTATTGTATACACTTTAGTTAATTTATTTTAATTATTTTTATTTTATAAAATCATGATAGAAAACCACTGGTTCGGATGGACATAGATGCACTATCAGCCTAATGGCTGGTTAGTTAGTCCAACAGAAGATGATGTCATGCCAGTTATGGATTTGAGAGATACGGTCAGGTATGTATAGTCTGGTCACGGATGACTCATGAATCTCACAGTCCACAATATGGCTGACTACTGATACACCAATCTATGTATACCACTATATATCCCACATACACTGTTAGAATGGGTTAGTCGTCAGAGACCAAATCAGCAATATTTAGCTAATTGAAACAATAGATATTGATCTATCTTGATGATCAGACATAAAAATGTCCACAGATACTGCGGCACAAATGACAGTCAGATGATGCTGTCATAGAGTGCGGTACTTGCGTTACCCAGGGAGGGTTAGTAGGCCGTTGATGATGACCACAGGTTAGGAGGCCAGTGTATGTTGATGCATCCTGATGGCGTTGGGATGTGCTGACATCCGGTCGATATGATAGCAGTGAAATGCCGACGTTATTACCTTTAAATAGTATTTCCGGGTGTCTAATGGGCTCTGAGGCTCATGTGATATGTATCACGTGCGGCGTCATAGGTCAGATGTTTATCACGTGACCGGGTCAAAGGGGAAGCCGCACATGTGACCGGATGAGGTCACACTGTCAAGGGGCGTGAGTAAGATGGAAAGGGGATCGCGATAAGGAAGCCAGAGAGTCAAAGACATGTGGCTGAAGTGCCGGTCACGTGACTTGGTGAGGTCACAGTGCCGAACGTAAGACTAGGTGGAGCCACAAGTCGGGAGCGTGGTAACTAAGTGATGTATGGTAACAACTCCTGTCACATGACTATAAGAGCCGGTCATGTGACTGACAAACGAAATCAGGAAAAGATAAATATAAATGGGAAACGGAGGATATAGAACTGAAAAAGGCCAGTCTTTATTTTCTTCCCAAGCAGAGTATAATATAGTGGGAGAGGGATGATGTAACAATATGTGGGATATAAGAAATAAATCAAATACAGATGTATGTATCAGTAGAAAATTATCTTCTTATTTGATAGATAACCAGTGGATGAATAAATAAAGGGAGACCAACTACTATATATGTATATATGAGGATCCAAGTTGGGGCGGTTAATTCCCCAGACAACAAGTGTTGTATTCTATAAATGATAGATGGATCCTAAAGGATAGAAGGCCTCAAATAAAGCACGCATAATCTATATTTTCATTTAGTCCTGCTGGTGTGACAGTATTCAATCTGAAGATCCATCTGGATTCTTTCTGTTTTAATAGTTTATCTAAATCACCACCTCGCTTGGACATTTTTAAAACCTCAATCATAAAGAAATGAATACTTTTATTAGACCCTGCATGGTTCATCCAAATGTGTCTAGATATCGGTTTATCCCGTTTATTGCGGATATCACCGATATGTTCTAGAATACGTTTTTTGAAAATTCTCTTGGTTTTACCAACGTACATGAGTCCACAGTCACATTCGGCCATATAGACAATCCCAGAGGTGTTGCAGTTGGCAAAACTACGGGCGTAGAAGGTCCGGTCTGCCCGACTATTCGTAAATGTTTTGCCTGGGGCTATGAATGTACAAGCTTTGCATTTGCCGCATCTGAATGTGCCCACCTGTCTATTAGACAGCCATGTATTCTTTTCTGGGAGCTCGAAGTGACTGTGGACCAATGTATCACCTATATTCCGTCCACGTCTATAGGTGATCGCCGGATTTTCAGGCAAAACCTGCGTTAGATCAGAATCTGTCTTAAGAAGGGACCAGTAACGATTCAGGATGTCTCTGACCTGTCTAGATTCTGAGTCAAAGGTACCCACGATTCTAATTAGGTCTTGGGAATTTGTTTTCTTAGGTTGCGGTTGAAGTAAGGAGGTACGATCTTTTGAGGTAGCCCAGTCCCATGCCTGAAAAAGGCACGGATCTGGGTAACCCCTCTGCTTAAACCGTTCAAATAGTTTAGATGCTTCCTGTGTGAAGCTATGGTCATCAGAGCAGTTCCTCCGGGCTCTTAAAAACTGGCCTTTGGGGATACCTCTCTTAAGAGGGATTGGGTGAAAACTGTCCCAACGTAGAAGACTGTTGGTGGAGGTCTTTTTCCTAAACAGAGTCGTCTTAATGTGATTATGTTCATCCCTTGTCAGGCATACATCTAGAAAATTGATGGTATTGCAGTGTATTTCTGAAGTGAAAAAGAGTCCGATGTGATTCAAATTAAGGACATGCATAAATTGTTGGAATTGACTCACTGTACCTGACCAAAGTAATAGAATATCGTCTATGTATCTGGACCATAGTGTAATGAATCTGGTCCAAGATAACATAGATTCGGAAAAGACGACCGTATCCTCCCACCAGCCCAGGAGCAGGTTAGCATAGGTGGGCGCACAAGGGCTACCCATCGCAGTGCCCCTGAGCTGGTGGTAGAAGCGGTCCTCAAAAATGAAATAGTTGTGCGTCAATACAAAATTAAGGAGTTGGAGGGTAAACTGATTATGTTGGTGTAAATCAATGGATCTTGAGTCCAAATAGTATTTAACCGCTGATAAACCCTTGTTATGGGGGATGGAAGTATAGAGAGCTTCTACATCAATTGAAGCGAACCAACTGTCAGGTTCTATACTAACCCCCTCCACTCTTTGTAATAAGTCTGTTGTATCCCGTAAATATGACGGGAGTGTTAAAACAAAGGGGCGTAGAACTTTATCAATGTAGACACCGGAATGATGCGTAAGGCTCTCTATTCCCGACACTATGGGGCGTCCTTTTAAGGGGGAAATCCCTTTATGTATTTTTGGGAGTCCATATAGTGTCGCTATTTTTGGTGTGGTGGTTAATAGATAATCGTATTCCTTCCGGTCTATACATTTGTTTTCAAGGCCCTCTTTAAGAATCTGAAAGAGTTCAGCATGAAATCTCTCAGTCGGATCCCCCTTTAGGACCACATAGCTGTTTGTATCAGAGACTAAAGAGTGACACATATCTCTGTATTGTTGTACCGAGAGGATGACGATGTTCCCCCCTTTGTCAGAGGGTTTAATTATGATGTCCTTATTTGTGTTGAGATTTTGCAACGCTGTTATTTCTGCCCGGGAGTAGTTTTTTTTGGGGGTGGTGTATCTTATTTTTTCCAGATCTCGTATTACTGATTTCAAAAAGATGTCAATATTGGCATCATTCAAGGTTCTCGGCGGCATTTTTACACTTTTGTTTTTCAAGGTAGTGAAGGGACCCTGCCCCCTTGGTCGTTCACTTTCTTCTAGAAGATGCATAAGGGTATCCATGCCTTCCAGATCCCCCATTTCTAGGCCAAGTTCCTGGCATCTTTTTTGGTCGGATGTTACAAAGATTTTATGCCAGCGTAGTTTTCTGGTGAATAGTTGTATGTCCTTGATCCACTCGAAACAATCAAATCTAGTTGTTGGTACATATGTGAGACCCTTTCTTAATACAGACATCTCGTCTTCGGACAGTATTTTCCCTGATAAATTAATGATTAAGGTATTTTCAGTACATGATTTATCTATTTTTTGGTATTGACCTGCGAGTGTGTTAATTGGCGATCTCTCAACGCATAGATGTTCGGTGGTGATGGGCCTAAAAAAGTCGCAGGAATCGTGGTCGTAGATTGAATAGTTGGAGTTGGAGTGGCTGATAAGGATGAGGGCCCAGATGTATAACACATCTGTTCGGATTGTTCCTGATTGGTTCTCACCCCATCTGTCAATCCACCCCTGTTTTGTTGACCCCATGGTCTAGGTGCGTAACCACTTGAATATTGTTCGTTACGCCAATTGGATCTAGGGGCCGAGTACCTATTACGTCCTCTATATCGTCCTCTTCCCCTCCAATTGGATCTTTGATTGGGGTATTGTGGATGATAGGTGGATGATTCGGGGTCTGAGCTTTCTAATTCGGAAGCTGATGTATCAGTAATTGAACCCCTTTTAATCCCCCCTTTGGTAATGTATGCCGTATTGTTTTTAAATTCAGTTAAATCTTTTGAAAACTGTCTGTGTTTCCTTTCGACAAGAATTGATCTATATTTTTCTATATTATTTTGTAGTTCAAGTTCTTTATTGCCAAAGTCAGTGTGGTCTCTAAATTTTAATGCGGTCTCTGTTAAGGTCAATTTTTTCTTTTCAAGCTGTTCGATATTATTCTTTTCTTGCTCAAGTAGCAAGCCCATAAATCTGATTGAACTTGCTGTGGCTTCAGTTTCCCATTTAACCAATAGTTCCGGACTACTGATCCGTGGTGCTGGGCGTATATAGATTCTAAGGCCACTAGGGACAATTGAATTTTTTATGTAGTTATTTAGGGATTGAATCTCCCACCATGTTTTAATATACTCCTTGTGGATGTCATACAGGTCTTTAAAGATAGTTTTAATTGAGGGGGTAGTTATGTTGGATAGAACTAATTCTTTGTCTGAAAAGATCTCACTGGCTTCTGTTAGCCACCTGTCTTCGTTTGTCTGTGTGCTTAAAAAGCCAGCCATCACATGGATATTGTGATGGATATTTGGTTCATATAGTTTTTGAAATTCAAAACAAGACAATATATTATTCACAGTTTGAACATAATCCTGTTCAGGGGAATCTGTTGTAGAATGAGGAGATATATATAAACAATTTCACAGAACTGCCACCAGAACTGCGTGAGTAAGATGGAAAGGGGATCGCGATAAGGAAGCCAGAGAGTCAAAGACATGTGGCTGAAGTGCCGGTCACGTGACTTGGTGAGGTCACAGTGCCGAACGTAAGACTAGGTGGAGCCACAAGTCGGGAGCGTGGTAACTAAGTGATGTATGGTAACAACTCCTGTCACATGACTATAAGAGCCGGTCATGTGACTGACAAACGAAATCAGGAAAAGATAAATATAAATGGGAAACGGAGGATATAGAACTGAAAAAGGCCAGTCTTTATTTTCTTCCCAAGCAGAGTATAATATAGTGGGAGAGGGATGATGTAACAATATGTGGGATATAAGAAATAAATCAAATACAGATGTATGTATCAGTAGAAAATTATCTTCTTATTTGATAGATAACCAGTGGATGAATAAATAAAGGGAGACCAACTACTATATATGTATATATGAGGATCCAAGTTGGGGCGGTTAATTCCCCAGACAACAAGTGTTGTATTCTATAAATGATAGATGGATCCTAAAGGATAGAAGGCCTCAAATAAAGCACGCATAATCTATATTTTCATTTAGTCCTGCTGGTGTGACAGTATTCAATCTGAAGATCCATCTGGATTCTTTCTGTTTCAGGTAGGGTATCATACATCAGGGCTAGAACTAGGGACAATTATCCCAATAGGTCCCTACTAACCTATTCCAACCCTACCATTTAACCTCAGTGTTAATTCACTACCAGACCTAGATTCGTATCTTTCTATATTCTTTTTTGTATTTATTAAAGGGTGTAACTACTTTTATATAATAAAAATAAAGGTTATATTTTAGAATGGTGGCAGTTCTGTGAAACTGGCATCATATCAGCCACCACAGGAGAAGCCACCATTGAGTTACTTTGACCCCCGCACCCAGGAAGAGGAGAGAGGCACCACAGCACATATTCAGGCATCATATCACACACCACAGGAGAAGGCCTCTTTCAGTGATTTAGGCCTTTGGACCCAGACAGAGGAGAGAGGCACCACAGCACATATTCTGGCATCATATCAGCCACCACAGGAGAAGCCACCATTGAGTTACTTTGACCCCTGCACCCAGGAAGAGGAGAGAGGCCCCACAGCACATATTCTGGCATCATATCAGCCACCACAGGAGAAGCCACCATTTAGTTACTTTGACCCCTTCACCCAGGAAGAGGAGAGAGGCACCACAGCACATATTCTGGCATCATATCAGCCACCACAGGAGAAGCCACCATTTAGTTACTTTGACCCCTTCACCCAAACAGAGGAGAGAGGTTCCACATCAGAGAATCAGGCATCATATCAACCACCACAGGAGTAGGCCACAATTTAGTTTATTTGACCCCTGCACCCAGGAAGAGGAGAGAGGCCCCACAGCACATATTCTGGCATCATATCACACACCACAGGAGAAGGCCTCTTTCAGTGATTTAGGCCTTTGGACCCAGACAGAGGAGAGAGGTCAGAGATTAGCTTCATATCCCCCAGCACAGCAGAAGACCGCTTTATTTGACTTAGGCCTCAGCACCCAGACAGAAGACAGAGGTAGCATGGCAGAGGTTATGGCTTCATGTCACCCGTTAGTTTAACCGGCCACTTTCATCTGGTTAGGCCCCGGCGCCCAGACAGAGAAGAGTTTCATTCAACTGTGGGTTTCATAAAATTTGTATCAAATAAAGAAGTGGCCCGTAGCACAACAAGACATGTTTTAGGCAGTTAATAAGGACTACTCTGCACAAGGGAGGGACAGGTCCTGTGGGATCCATGCCTGGTTCATCTTTATGAAGGTCAGCTTGTCCACGTTGGCTGTGGACAGGCGGCTGCGCTTGTCAGTAATGACGCCCCCTGCCGTGCTGAATACGCGTTCAGATAAAACGCTGGCCGCCGGGCAGGAAAGCACCTCCAAGGCATAACATGCTAACTCTGGCCATGTGGACAATTTCGAAACCCAGTAGTTGAATGGGGCCGAACCATCCGTCAGGATGTGGAGGGGTGTGCAGACATACTGTTCAACCATGTTAGTGAAATGCTGCCTCCTGCTAACACGTTCCGTATCAGGTGTCGGTGCAGATAGCTGTGGCGTGGAGACAAAACTTTTCCACATTTCTGCCATGCTAACCCTGCCCTCAGATGAGCTGGCCGTGACACAGCTGCGTTGGCGACCTCTTGCCACTCCTCTGCCTTCACCTTCCACCTGTTCCCCTGTGACATGTGGGAATGCTCTCAAGAGCGCCTCTATCAGCGTGCGCTTGTACTCGCGCATCTTACGGTCGCGCTCCAGTTCAGGAATTAAAGTGGGCACATTGTCTTTATACCGGGGATCCAGCAGGGTGGCCACCCAGTAGTCTGCACACGTTAAAACGTGGGCAACTCTGCTGTCGTTGCGCAGGCATTGGAGCATATATTCGCTCATGTGGGCCAGGCTACCCATGGGTAAGGACAAGCTGTCCTCTGTGGGAGGCGTATCGTCATCGTCCACCGTATCCCCCCAGCCACGCACCAGTGATGGGCCTGGGCTGCCACCCCGCTGTGAACTTGCGTCATCCTCGTCCCCCTCCACCTCCTCCTCCTCATCCTCCTCGTCCTCCAGTACAGTGCCTTGGCTGGCGACTTGTGAACCTGTCCTCTGCTGCTTAAACAAACCTCCCTCTGAGCCACTTCGAACAGACTGGCCCGAAAGTGTTAGAAACGAGCCCTCATCCTCCTCCTCCTCCTCCACCTGGGCCACCTCCTCTAACATCATTGCCCTAAGTGTTTTCTCAAGGAGACATAGTGTCACTACCAGAGCTTTGGGACGTTCTCACAGCTCTGTTTCTCCACCCCTGTGATGATGTCACTACTAGAGCTGGGAGGCGTTCTTACTACTCTGTTTACTTCTGGTTTCTTTCACCACAGCTGTCCTTCATGTGTTTGATTTCCCTCTCTTTATATCACCCCTCCTCCTATGATAGGATGTGGATTATAGTTCTCACTTCAGTTGTGGCTCTTGCTTTGGTTTCTTCACTTGTAGCTATCAGTCCACTGGACCTGTGTTCTGCTGCAGCTAGCACTCCGGATTTTGCCAGCCTGTCCTTGGATCCGTCTTCTCTGCGGCTACAACACCTTCAGCTAAGTCTGCAGACATTGTTGTATTCCTGTTTGTTTTCTGACTGGATCTGAGGTGGCCACGGTTCCCTCCATATACTGAGTAGGGCACTGGTGGCCGTGCCCCTTCCACTATTGTAGGGGTTACAGTGGTCATTAGTCTTAGGCACGTGGGCATGCCTCGTTCCACCTTTTGGATCCGGGCATGTGCTTTAGCAGAATAGGGAAAGCGTTGAGGGTCGGACAGGGGTCACCCTTTATCCTCCCTAGTTCTGGGTCCAGTCAGTTGCTCTGTACTGTGAATTACTATCGTTGCTCACATACACTCGTGACATTATAATCCACCAAAACAGTCCTTTTTTGACATGGATCCGCTTTCTGACCTGGTTGACCGCATGCAGGGTCTTTCTTTGGAAGTAGCGGATCTCCGTCAATCTATGACCCAGCTTCAAGCATTGGGCCCTGCTCCGGCTCATGGAGTCTGTTGCGAGCCAAAAGTCTCACTTCCGGAGACGTTCTCCGGGGGCAGTGAGAATTTTGTTCGTTTCAGAGAGGCATGCAAACTCCATTTTTGCTTGTGTCCTCACTCTTCTGGTAATCAAGAGCAGAGGGTGAGGATTGTCATCTCCCTGCTCAGGGGTAATGCTCAGACTTGGGCTTTTTCGCTGCCATCAGGGGATCCCTCCCTTCGATCCGTGGAGGGATTTTTTGTGGCCCTGGGGCAGATTTATGATGACCCGGATCGTGTTGCTCTGGCCGAATCTAACCTACGTGTTTTATGCCAGAACAAACGGTCTGCGGAGCTTTATTGTTCTGAATTTCGGAGATGGGCAGCTGATTCGGGTTGGAATGATGCTGCACTCCGGAGTCAGTTCTGTCATGGTCTCTCGGAGAGATTAAAAGATGCGTTTGCTTTCCATGAGAGACCAACGTCCTTAGAGTCTGCCATGTCATTGGCGGTACGCCTTGACAGGCGTCTAAGAGAAAGAAACGAGACCTCTCTGTCCAGCCATTTTCAGTCTAGGGGCAGTGGTGCGGACTCATTCAGTGTGCAGGAGCCTCATCCTGTCTCGCTCCCCTCTGAGGAGGAGCCCATGCAGCTAGCTCGACTTGCCCCTGATAAAAGAGGATTTAGTCCTCAGAGTATGGTCTGTTTTTGTTGTGGGGGCATAGGTCATTTGGCAAATGTTTGTCCGTCTAGGAGATTCTTGAACCGTACTAAGAGCGATAATAAGAGTAAAATCTCAAAAGGTAAATCATCAAGTTCTGCTTCATCTGCTACTTTGGGCAAAGTTGATGTAGGATTTGATGCTTTTCCTCTGACCTGCAGTTCCCGTTTTCTCCTGTCTGCCAGAGTGGCGCTAGAGAGCAAAGTCATTTCTTGTGAGATTTTTGTCGATAGTGGAGCGGCCGTCAATCTTATTGACACTCAATTTGTAGCCATGCATGGTTTTCAGGTTTGCACATTAGATAAAGATATACCTGTTTTTGCTATTGACTCTGCTCCACTCTCACAGAGATCTCTGAAGGGCATTGTTCACAATATCCGGCTAGCTGTAGGTGACACTCATGTGGAGGATATATCTTGTTTTGTCCTTAACGGATTGCCGTCTCCTCTAGTTTTGGGGTTACCCTGGCTCACTAGACATAACCCCACTATTGATTGGCAAGGAAGGCAAATAAATGAGTGGAGTGATTTTTGTAGAGAGAATTGTCTCACAGCGACTTTTGCAGAGGTGTCTACTAAAACGGTGCCATCATTTCTCTCTGATTTCTCGGACGTGTTTTCCGAGAGCGGTGTTCAGGAGCTACCTCCTCACCGGGAGTTTGACTGTCCCATTAACCTCATTCCCGGCGCCAAGCTGCCAAAAGCACGCCTCTACAATCTCTCACAACCGGAAAGAATCGCAATGCGAACTTACATCTCCGAGAGTCTCGAAAAGGGGCATATTCGTCCCTCAAAGTCACCTGTGGCCGCGGGTTTTTTTTTTGTTAAAAAGAAAGATGGCTCTCTGAGACCTTGCCTAGATTTTAGGGAGCTGAACCGTATCACGATTCGCGATCCCTATCCCCTTCCTCTGATCCCGGACCTCTTCAATCAAATTGTTGGGGCCAAGGTGTTTTCCAAATTGGATTTGAGAGGCGCGTACAACCTGGTCAGGGTCAGAGAGGGGGATGAATGGAAAACGGCCTTTAATACCCCTGACGGGCATTTCGAGAATCTCGTTATGCCTTTCGGCCTGATGAATGCTCCGGCCGTCTTTCAGCATTTTGTTAATAGTATTTTCTATCATTTAATGGGGAAATTCGTATTGGTATATCTTGACGATATTTTGATTTTTTCCCCTGATGTTCAGACCCATCAGGATCATCTTTTTCAGGTTCTGCAGATTCTGCGGGAAAATAAATTGTACGCCAAGCTGGAGAAATGTCTTTTTATGGTATCGGAGATTCAATTTCTGGGTTTTCTCCTCTCTGCTTCTGGTTTTCGCATGGATCCCGAGAAGGTCCGTGCTGTACTTGAGTGGGAGCTTCCTGAGAATCAGAAGGCATTGATGCGCTTTCTGGGTTTTGCGAACTATTACAGAAAGTTCATTTTGAATTATTCCTCTGTTGTCAAACCCCTCACTGACATGACAAAGAAGGGGGCGGATTTTTCCTCTTGGTCGGAGGAGGCGCTTGCAGCCTTTTCTAAGATTAAAGAGAATTTTGCGTCTGCTCCCGTCTTGGTGCATCCCGATGTTTCCTTACCTTTTATTGTTGAGGTGGATGCTTCCGAGGTGGGTGTGGGTGCGGTTTTGTCCCAGGGCCCTTCCCCTGCCAAGTGGCGACCCTGTGCCTTTTTCTCTAAAAAACTCTCCCCGGCAGAGAGAAACTATGATGTGGGAGATAGGGAGTTGTTGGCCATCAAGTTGGCTTTCGAGGAATGGCGCCATTGGTTGGAGGGGGCCAGGCACCCTATCACCGTTTTTACCGACCATAAGAATCTGGCATACTTGGAGTCGGCCAGGCGTATGAATCCGAGACAGGCCAGATGGTCTCTGTTCTTCTCCAGATTCAATTTTGTTGTTACATTCCGACCTGGGATAAAAAATGTAAAGGCTGATGCTCTCTCTCGCTGTTTTACGGGAGGAGGAAACTCCGAGGACCCGGGTCCCATTTTGGCGGAGGGGGTAGTTGTTTCTGCTCTATATTCCGATTTGGAGGCCGAGGTCCAGGCTGCCCAGACTGAGACACCTGCCCGTTGTCCTTCTGGGAAGTTGTTCGTGCCTCCTGAGCTACGTCACAAACTCTTTAAGGAGCATCATGATACGGTTCTTGCTGGTCACCCCGGGAGTAGAGCCACGGTGGATCTCATTGCTCGGAGATTTTGGTGGCCGGCTCTTCGTAAGTCGGTGGAGGGTTTTGTGGCTGCTTGTGAGACGTGCGCTCGAGCTAAGGTCCCTCGTTCACGGCCTTCAGGTTCCCTTCTCCCGTTACCCATTCCTTCCCGTCCTTGGACACACCTGTCCATGGACTTTATCACGGATCTTCCTCGTTCCTCGGGGAAGTCGGTGATCCTGGTGGTGGTGGACCGTTTTAGCAAGATGGCTCATTTCGTACCTTTCCTTGGTTTACCCAATGCTAAAACGTTGGCGCAAGCTTTTGTCGACCATATTGTTAAATTGCACGGCATTCCCTCTGATATTGTTTCCGATAGAGGCACGCAGTTTGTGTCCAGGTTCTGGAAGGCTTTCTGTTCTCGCCTGGGGGTTCGGCTGTCCTTCTCTTCTGCTTTTCATCCGCAGTCGAATGGTCAGACTGAGCGCCTCAATCAGAATCTGGAGACATATTTGCGCTGTTTTGTTTCAGAGAACCAGGAGGATTGGTGTTCATTTCTCCCTCTTGCTGAGTTTGCTCTGAACAACCGTCGTCAGGAATCTTCTGATAAGTCACCATTCTTTGGTGCATATGGGTTCCATCCGCAGTTTGGTACATTCTCGGGAGGGGCTCTTTCTGGTTTACCTGAGGAGGAGAGATTTTCCTCGTCTTTGTCTACCATTTGGCAAAAGATTCAGAGTAATCTTAAAAAGATGAGTGAGAGGTATAAGCGTGTGGCTGATAAGAGACGTGTGCCTGGTCCGGACCTGAATGTGGGTGATCTGGTGTGGTTGTCTACTAGAAACATTAAGTTGAAGGTTCCCTCCTGGAAATTGGGTCCCAAGTTTATTGGGCCTTATAAAATCTTGTCAGTCATCAATCCTGTTGCCTTCCGTCTTGATCTTCCACGGGTTTGGAAGATACATAATGTATTTCACAGATCTCTCTTAAAACCATATGTCCAGCCCACGGTACCCTCCTCTTTGCCTCCTCCTCCGATTTTGGTTGATGGCAATCTGGAGTTTGAGGTTTCCAGAATTGTGGACTCTCGCATGGTCCGCGGTTCTCTTCAGTACCTCGTTCATTGGAAGGGTTATGGTCCTGAGGAGAGGATGTGGGTTCCGGTGTCGGACATTAAAGCCACTCGCCTCATCAGGGCATTTCATAGGGCTCATCCTGAGAAGGTGGGTCCTGGGTGTCCGGAGTCCACCCGTAGAGGGGGGGGGGGGTACTGTCACTACCAGAGCTTTGGGACGTTCTCACAGCTCTGTTTCTCCACCCCTGTGATGATGTCACTACTAGAGCTGGGAGGCGTTCTCACTACTCTGTTTACTTCTGGTTTCTTTCACCACAGCTGTCCTTCATGTGTTTGATTTCCCTCTCTTTATATCACCCCTCCTCCTATGATAGGATGTGGATTATAGTTCTCACTTCAGTTGTGGCTCTTGCTTTGGTTTCTTCACTTGTAGCTATCAGTCCACTAGACCTGTGTTCTGCTGCAGCTAGCACTCCGGATTTTGCCAGCCTGTCCTTGGATCCGTCTTCTCTGCGGCTACAACACCTTCAGCTAAGTCTGCAGACATTGTTGTATTCCTGTTTGTTTTCTGACTGGATCTGAGGTGGCCACGGTTCCCTCCATATACTGAGTAGGGCACTGGTGGCCGTGCCCCTTCCACTATTGTAGGGGTTACAGTGGTCATTAGTCTTAGGCACGTGGGCATGCCTCGTTCCACCTTTTGGATCCGGGCATGTGCTTTAGCAGAATAGGGAAAGCGTTGAGGGTCGGACAGGGGTCACCCTTTATCCTCCCTAGTTCTGGGTCCAGTCAGTTGCTCTGTACTGTGAATTACTATCGTTGCTCACATACACTCGTGACACATAGAAGTGGTATTGTAACGCTGATAACAGTGTCATCGCCACTGGCCATGTTGGTGGAGTACTCGAAACAGCGCAGCAGGGCACACAGGTCTCGCATGGAGGCCCAATCATTGGTGGTGAAGTGGTGCTGTTCGGCAGTACGACTGACGCGAGCGTGCTGCAGCTGAAACTCCACTATGGCCTGCTGCTGCTCGCACAGTCTCTCCAGCATGTGCAAGGTGGAGTTCCACCGGGTGGGCACGTCGCATATGAGGCGGTGAGCGGGAAGGCCGAAGTTCCGCTGTAGCGCAGACAGGCGAGCAGCGGCAGGATGTGAACGGCGGAAGCGCGCACAGACGGCCCGCACTTTATGCAGCAGCTCTGACATGTTGGGGTAGTGGTGAATGAACCTCTGCACCACCAAGTTCAGCACATGCGCCAGGCAAGGGATGTGCGTCAAACCGGCTAGTCCCAGAGCTGCCACGAGATTTCGCCCATTATCGCATACCACCAGGCCTGGCTTGAGGCCCACCGGCAGAAACCACTCGTCGGTCTGTTGTTCAATACCCCGCCACAACTCCTTTGCGCTGTGGGGCCTGTCCCCCAAACATATGAGTTTCAGAATGGCCTGCTGACGTTTACCCCGGGCTGTGCTGAAGTTGGTGGTGAAGGTGTGTGGCTGACCGGATGAGCTGGTGGAAGCAGTGGAGGAGGAAGCCGAGTAGGAGGAGGAGGCTACAGGAGGCAGAGAATGATGCCCTGCGATCCTAGGGGGCGGAAGGACGTGCGCCAAGGAACTGTCCGGCGGGGGCCCAGCCGCCACTACATTCATCCAGTGTGCAGTTAGTGAGATATAGCGTCCCTGGCCGTGCTTACTGGTCCACGTATCTGTGGTTAGGTGGACCTTGCCACAAATGGCGTTGCGCAGTGCACACTTGATTTTATCGGACACTTGCATGTGCAGGGAAGGCACGGCTGTCTTGGAGAAGTAGTGGCGGCTGGGAACCACATACTGCGGGACAGCCATGGCCATCAGCTGTTTGAAGCTGTCTGTGTCCACCAGCCGGAATGACAGCATTTCAAAGGCCAGCAGTTTAGAAATGCTGGCGTTCAGGCCAAGGGCTCGAGGGTGACTCGGGGGGAATTTGCGCTTCCTCTCTAAGGTTTGAGATATTGAGAGCTGAACGCTGCTGTGTGATATAGTGGAGACGCTAGTTGACGGTGGCGGTGGTGGTGGTGTCGGTGGCACATCCTCTGTTTGCTGCTCGGCAGGTGGCAACATTCCTCTCGAGGCGGAAGCCGAGGCAGCAGCGGTAGAGGGAGCAGGGGGAGCCTCAGCGAGTGCCTGGTTTTTAAGGTGTGTACCCCACTGCAGTTCATGCTTTGCATGTAGATGCCTGGTCATGCAGGTTGTGCTGAGGTTCAGAACGCTAATGCCTCGCCTCAGGCTCTGATGGCAGAGCGTGCAAGTCACTCGGGTCTTGTCGGTAGGACATTGTTTAAAGAAGTGCCATGCCAGGGAACTCTTTGAAGCTGCCTTTGTGGGGCTGGGTCCCTGTTGGCGATGTCCAGTAGCAGGCGAACTCTGGGGGCGGCGGCTCGTCTGCTTTGGCCCCCTGCTCCCTCTTTGGCTTCGCTGTTGTCTCGGTCTCACCACTACCTCTTCCTCTGAACTGTGAAAGTCATCGCCACGACCTTCAGTACATGTGGGGTCTAAGACCTCATCGTCCTCTGCATCGTCTTCCACCCAGTCTCCCTCCCTGACCTCCTCCTGTTCAGTCTGCACACTGCAAAAAGACGCGGCAGTGGGCACCTGTGTTTCGTCATCATCAGAGAGTCGGTGACTCTGCTGTGGTGGTATTCCCATGTCCTCTTCATCTGGAGACATAAGTGGTTGTGCGTCAGTGCATGGTATGTCTTCCTCCACTGGGGAAGGGCTAGGTGGACGCCCCTGGGAAACCCTGGAAGCAGAGTCTTCAAACAGAAGAAGAGACTGCTGCATAACTTGTGGCTCAGACCGTTTCCCTGATATGCTTGGGGGTGATGTGACAGACTGATGGGCTTGGTTTTCAGGTGCCACCTGTGCGCTTTCCGCAGAAGACTGGGTGGAAGACCATGTGGTGAACGTGCTGGAAGCACTGTCGGCCACCCAATCGATTAATGCCTGTACCTGCTCAGGCCTTACCATCCTAAGAGCGGCATTGGGCCCCACGAGATATTGCGGTACATTCTGCCGGCTAGTTGAGGGAGTTCGTTCCCTACTGTGTGCGCCTGGGGCCGAACGGCCACGTCCTCTACCAGCAACAGAGGCTCCACGGACACCACCACGACCGCGTCCTCGTCCCTTAATAGTATTTTTCTTCATTGTTGCGATTCAACTCGCACCACAATGAAATATATTATTTTTTATAAGCAAAATCCCCTCACTGGAATACTTTCAGTCTTTTGACTGTATGGATTACAGATGGAATGACTGTTATATGTGAGTACCGCTTTCTTTGACAGATTCTAGTATGGTTACATATATGTTTTCCCAACCCCAGCACATTAGTTTGCTAATTCCAGATGTATGAAACGCAGGCCTAACTGTATCTAGTATATTGAACGCCAGATAAACTAACTTGGCCTTTTTTAAATAAAAAAAAAATTCCCTCACTGGAATACTTTCAGTCTTTTGACTGTATGGATTACAGATGGAATGACTGTTATATGTGAGTACCGCTTTCTTTGACAGATTCTAGTATGGGTACATATATGTTTTCCCAACCCCAGCACATTAGTTTGCTAATTCCAGATGTATGAAACGCAGGCCTAACTGTATCTAGTATATTGAACGCCAGATAAACTAACTTGGCCTTTTTTAAATAAAAAAAATCCCCTCACTGGAATACTTTCAGTCTTTTGACTGTATGGATTACAGATGGAATGACTGTTATATGTGAGTACCGCTTTCTTTGACAGATTCTAGTATGGGTACATATATGTTTTCCCAACCCCAGCACATTAGTTTGCTAATTCCAGATGTATGAAACGCAGGCCTAACTGTATCTATTATATTGAACGCCAGATAAACTAACTTGGCCTTTTTTAAATAAAAAAAAATTCCCTCACTGGAATACTTTCAGTCTTTTGACTGTATGGATTACAGATGGAATGACTGTTATATGTGAGTACCGCTTTCTTTGACAGATTCTAGTATGGGTACATATATGTTTTCCCAACCCCAGCACATTAGTTTGCTAATTCCAGATGTATGAAACGCAGGCCTAACTGTATCTAGTATATTGAACGCCAGATAAACTAACTTGGCCTTTTTTAAATAAGAAAAATCCCCTCACTGGAATACTTTCAGTCTTTTGACTGTATGGATTACAGATGGAATGACTGTTATATGTGAGTACCGCTTTCTTTGACAGATTCTAGTATGGGTACATATATGTTTTCCCAACCCCAGCACATTAGTTTGCTAATTCCAGATGTATGAAACGCAGGCCTAACTGTATCTAGTATATTGAACGCCAGATAAACTAACTTGGCCTTTTTTAAATAAAAAAAATCCCCTCACTGGAATACTTTCAGTCTTTTGACTGTATGGATTACAGATGGAATGACTGTTATATGTGAGTACCGCTTTCTTTGACAGATTCTAGTATGGGTACATATATGTTTTCCCAACCCCAGCACATTAGTTTGCTAATTCCAGATGTATGAAACGCAGGCCTAACTGTATCTAGTATATTGAACGCCAAATAAACTAACTTGGCCTTTTTTAAATAAAAAAAATTCCCTCACTGGAATACTTTCAGTCTTTTGACTGTATGGATTACAGATGGAATGACTGTTATATGTGAGTACCGCTTTCTTTGACAGATTCTAGTATGGGTACATATATGTTTTCCCAACCCCAGCACATTAGTTTGCTAATTCCAGATGTATGAAACGCAGGCCTAACTGTATCTAGTATATTGAACGCCAGATAAACTAACTTGGCCTTTTTTAAATAAAAAAAAAATTCCCTCACTGGAATACTTTATGGCTTTTCACTGTATGGATTACAGGTGGACTGGTATTAGTAGGGGTGACACAAGCACACCCAAGTCCCTGATGTAGGATTTCTATGGCACAGACCACTATTACAAGTGATTAATGGACGTTGGGAGAGATTGTGCTGCAGCACTAGTCCCAAGATGGCCGCCGCCTATCAGCCCAGTAACATGTGCCACAAAATGGTCTGCACAACCTTTAAAAAAAATAGCCTTGGACTGTGCTGCTAAATCGCTATTGGTCTGAATCCCAGGTGTAGATGTCTGACTTGTTTGGAGCTTTGGAATGCACACTGTGGCAGCTTCTGCTGCAGCACTACAAGTCGCAAAATGGCGGCCGGCAGTCAGCCCAGGTACATGTGGATGGAAAAATCACTCTGGCCACTCTAAAAATAGCCAATCCCTATCAAAAAAGCAGCTCAGCTGCAGTTGTTCAGATGAATCACAGGTGGAGGAGAGAAATTTGCTTCCAGTTATTCAATTATCCCTGCCTATTCTCGCCCTAGCATCAGCTGCGTCTATCCCTGTTCTATTCACATCGGGAGTGAGCACGTCCCGACGTGCGCACAAGCTTATAAAGAGGCTGAGTCACATGCTGCACTTGGCCAATCACAGCCTTGCCAATAGTAGGCATGGCTGCGATGGCATCTTAGGGCAAGTAGTATGATGCATGTTGATTGGCTGCTTTGCAGCCTTTCAAAATGCGCCAAAATACATGCCGAACGACGAACCCGAACCCGAACTTTTACGAAAAAGTTCGGGTTCGGGTCCGTGTCACGAACACCCCAAAATTTGGTACGGACCCGAACTATGCTCGAACTGTTCGCTCAACACTAATCAGGATGTCTTCAGTTCCGGAACGTAACGTTTTTTGGCCGGAGAAAATACCGCAGCATGCTGCGCTTTTTGCTCCGGTCAAAAATCCTGAACACTTGCCGCAAGGCCGGATCCGGAATTAATGCCCATTGAAAGGCATTAATCCGGATCCGGCCTTAAGCTAAACGTCGTTTCGGCGCATTACTGGATCCGACGTTTAGCTTTTTCTGAATGGTTACCATGGCTCCCAGGACACTAAAGTCCTGTTTGCTATGGTAAAGTGTAGTGGGGAGCGGGGGAGCAGTATACTTACTGTCCGTGCGGCTCCCGGGGCGCTTCAGAGTGATGTCAGGGCGCCCCACGCGCATGGATGACGTGATCGCATGGATCACGTCATCCATGCGCATGGGGCGCCCTGACGTCATTCTGGAGCGCCCCGGGAGCCGCACGGATGGTAAGTATACTGCTCCCCCGCTCCCCACCACTACTATGGCAGCCGGGACTTTAATAGCGTCCTGGCTGCCATAGTAACACTGAACGCATTTTGAAGACGGATCCGTCTTCAAATCCTTTCAGTTCACTTGCGGTGTTACGGATCCGGCGAGCACTTCCGGCAAATGGAGTACACGCCGGATCCGGACAACGCAAGTGTGAAAGAGGCCTTAGGTAAATCCAGTAGTGTGTTCCGGCAGAGGAGCAGACTACCAGGGTTTCTACCACTTCGTTTTCACATAATTAGCTTTCAGACACTAGCGATCCGCTAGTGTCTGCTCTACCAAACAATCCTAATATAATAGCTTTTTGTGCAGCCGTTTCGCTAAAAAAAGGAACTTATATTGATATGCTAATGAGCCTCTAGGTGCTATGGGGGCGTCATTAGCACCTAGAGGCTCTGTCTACCTTCACAAAATGCCGCCGCCCAGCGCTTCCCTCCAGCCCGCCCATCTCCTCCGGAATGCGATCCTCCCTGTGAGCCAGTGGACGAATTCTCGCGCATGCACCTTGCACGTCTGTATTCGGCGCATGCGCAGTGAATGTCTGACCGCTTTCTGCACAGACATCTCCACTGCGCCTGTTCCTCGGAGCACTATGACGTCATCGGCGCAGGCCCAGTGGAGATGTCTGAGCAGGGAGCGGTCAGACATTCACTGCGCATGTGCCGAATACAGACGCGCACGGCGCATGCGCGAGAATTCATCCGCTGGCTCACAAGGAGGATCGCATTCCGGAGGAGATGGGCGGGCTGGAGGGACGCGCTGGGCGGCGGCATTTTGTGAAGGTAGACCGAGCCTCTAGGTGCTAATGACGCCCCCATAGCACCTAGAGGCTCATTAGCATATCAATATAAGTTCGTTTTTTAACGAAACGGCTGCACAAAAAGCTATATTAGGATGGTTTGGTAGAGCGGATCGCTAGTGTCTGAAAGCTAATTATGTGAAAACGAAGTGGTAGAAACCCTTTAAAGCATTCGGCATAACCGGGCCCAATGGATCCCCATCCACCATAATATACATGCAGTGTTTGTTTTCTGGAAGGAAGTCAGCATTTTTGGCAGGCACCTGACGAATCCTATTATAGTGCGTAGGGATCTGGCAGGCCACAGTTACTGAATGCAGATGTGGACATAGCCTTATTATACCCAACATAGTGAATGAAGATGAGCTTATTTTACACATTCGATGCTTGCTGGCTGAACCACAGATTATAGTGGAATTTGTTTGCCAACTGTTGTGTAAGGGGCATCCTGACTCTCCCCTGATGGCAGATGTAATGGGAGATAACTGGATTTCATCTTTCACACTAGCGTTTTTGCTGGATCCGGCAGGGTGTCACTGGAGAGTGGCATTAGTCGAACATCCCTTCGGCGGATATTAGCTACTCACAAATGGCACCCTTACAAACTCCAGCTACGGCAGCATCTCAACGAGAATGACCCAGATCGGCGCACTGAATTTTCAGAATGGGCAAAAAAAAATTGGAACAGGACCCTCAGTTTACGCAGAAGATTTTGTTCAGTGATGAGACAAACTTTTATGTGAATGGTGAAGTTAACAAACAAAACCACCGCTATTGGTCTGACACTAACCCACATTGGATAGATCCCTCCAAGACTGTTGGAACAAAAAAATTGATGGCATGGTGTGGTATATGGGGTACAAAGATAGTGGGGCCATTCTTCATCAATGGAAACCTCAAGGCCACTGGATATGCGAAATTGCTACATGATGATGTGTTTCCCTCTTTATGCACTGAAGCTGGCACGTTCCCTGAGTTTTTCCAGCAAGATGGTGCACCACCACATTATGGGTGTCAGGTCCGAGCATTCCTAGATGAACAGTTTCCTGGAAAGTGGATTGGTCGTCGTGGGCCAGTTGAATGGCCCCAAGGTCTCCCGATCTGACCCCCTTAGACTTTTATCTTTGGGGTCATCTGAAGGCAATTGTCTATGCTGTGAAGATACGAGATGTGCAGCACCTGAAACTACGGATACTGGAAGCCTGTGCTAGCATTTCTCCTGCGGTGTTGCTATCAGTGTGTGAAGAGTGGGAGAAGAGGGTTGCATTGACAATCCAACACAATGGGCAGCACATTGAACACATTTTATAAGTGGTCAGAAACTTGTAAATAACTCATGAAAGAATAAAGTTACGTTAAAACCAAGCACACCATTGTTTTTCTTGTGAAATTCCCAATAAGTTTGATGTGTCACATGACCCTCTTCCTATTGAAAAAACAAAAGTTGGATTCAAAATGGCCGACTTCAAAATGGCCGCCATGGTCACCACCCATCTTGAAAAGTTTCTCCCTCACATATACTAATGTGCCACAAACAGGAAGTTAATATCACCAACCATTCCCATTTTATTAAGGTGTATCCATATAAATGGCCCACCCTGTGCAATGGGCAGCCTGTTCCGTTCCGCAAATTGCGGAAGGCACGCGGGCGGCTTCTGGTTTTTGCGGATCTATGGTTTGCGGACCGCAAAAAACTGAACGGTTGTGTGCATGAGACCTAAATCTGCAACAAATCGACATCAAAATCCACATGTGTTACCTACAGATTTTGCTCCGGATTTGCTCCAGATTTTAGTATATATATTTTGGCTACAGTATGTGCACAAAGCAGATTTTAATATGGAGGCTGACATGCTGCTGATGCTGCAGGTAGCACTGGTAGCACCTCCAGTGGCCACTGGTGGCAGTTCCTGCATTGAATCTTCACAGAAACTGAGTCAAAAAAGGGACATGTCACTTTTACCCCCATGACATTGATTTCACATTCACAACCAGAAAAAAAAATCCGTAGTGTATAAACTATAGCAAACATTTCCTAATAAAAACAATGGGAGGAAGGTTTTAAATGGATTCCACCGGGATTTCGGTGAGGCATACTGAAATCCATATGGAAGAAACAGTGTGGAATCTGCAATGCAAATCCAGAAAAAGAACTGTAGATTTAAAATCTGCACCACAAGTCAATTTCCTACTGATTTTATTCGCAGCATGTAGATGAGCATTGATAAAATGTCATCTATTGTAACCTGCTGTGAATATTTAAATCCAGACAGAAAAGCCGCAGAGTATCCGACACGTGTGAACAAGGGTGTTTGTCTTTTAGCATCCATACTTTCTAAGCCTTTTGTATGTTCAAACAGTATTATACCTATATTTCCAAGAATAAAGTAAATTCCAAGAAAAGACTGTTTTGCACCAATATATTAAGTGTGCTGGTTAATATGCTGTTCCCTTACTGCTTGCGCCAGAACAGTAAATAGATTTGCCTTATCCTGGTCTTGTAACCTTTACCTTACAGAGATGAGCAATCATTGCAGAGATGTTTCACCCCAGGAAAAAATGTGTGATAGTTTATGTCAGTCTCTTCTATGAAATAAAATCAATGAAGCCAGAAAGAAAAGTCAGGGAGGTTAGTCAAGGAAGGCTAGGTACAGTACCTGCAGCTTTTGCGCCACCTGTTGGGCAGTATTTGCCTAGCAGCACTTTACATGCTATAAAGACCAGCCCTTTGCAATCTTGTAGCTACTGAATATATCAGTCTGGTAGTTACACAATCCAGCTTCCGGTTGAGTGGGGTGCAGATAAGTTTTAGTGAGTCTTCCCAGGTAAACAGCTGAGGTGTTCTGGCTATACGTGCTGCATTTTTATTGCATGGTGCATGTGACTTGAATGATTTTTCCAATATGTAACAAGACACTAAAACACTAAAATATGGCAAGTAAGTAACCATAAAGGTCTTTGAGGTCCATTCATCCACTCCTTAGGGCAATAAATGCACTTATATCTGACAAGGATCTTGTGAAAACAAGTCGGACAACTACAAAAATGTTCACCCAGACTAATGCACACTGACACAGAACTTGTATGGCAGTACATGGAGCATGTACAGTTTTTTTTTTTCTAGTAAGGAGCCATGTATCCTCCACACACTGCTGTAAACACTCTGAGACTTTATGTATATGGAGATATCCTTCCCAAAGAACTATACTTATTTATACGCCCAAATCAATTAATTTAACAAGCACTCAATCACGGGGAACTGCACCAAGGACAAACATTTATTACACCCGATTTCATATAGACAAATCAATTATACAAAAATATCCCAACAATTAAAATAATATAAAATTAAATTGTACCCAATTAAAATCAAGATGATATTATATTTTCCTATCCAACTCAATGTTGGTTAAAGAGGTATCTCTATAAGTGAGGAGGACAGGTAACCATCCAATCAAATATCCATACTATTATTCAGATTAAAATGACAAAACTATTGGTATTCCTGTTACGAGCCAATGTGTATAACTCGCGATCCACTTCACAAGGAGAATTACACAGACAATGATATTGTGTTTGCCCCTCCACCTCAGCGTGGGTAGCGTATGCTGTAGGTGAATCTATTAGCTGGGAAGGACAGGAGTCCACAACATCAAATATCTGCACTATTATCGAATCCAGATCATACAAGATCTATATACCAGAAAAAAATCCTTTTTGAGAGTAATGAATATTCAACGGTTGTTATTACTTCATATTCCCTTTATGTCTCTAGTCCATAATCATGATTCCAAAAATAAATGACATCTCAGCAATTCATAAATCAATGCGCATGATTGTTACTATAAAAATCAATATCCATAAAAAATCTATGTCCGTGATCAACAATGATAAAAATAAAAGTATAAGGATCCGATTTCATTTGTGAGTCGATATATAAGCAAATTAAATCTCTTGATCCTGATATAATTAATCGATATTCATTCACACTATGTGCATAATGTGTTCATATTCAATGTAGACAGTGGTATAGGTAGCAGTATAATCAGTTTTTGTTGCTATACCTTATATACTATGTATCTTTCTTTGTTGCAAAGAATAAAAATGTTACCACATTGTAGATTTCTCTATGATGCGCCTTTCACTTGAAAAGTGTTTCTGTTGTGAGTGAAATCCTCTGACTCCCCTTCTCGCGGCTGATGTATGCCCTTGTTTGGCGTCCCACATGGTGTCCCATGTGGTCGCACTGTGTTGATCTCCGATATAATGCGCTGTAAGCTTCGGATGTTTGCAATGGTTCAAGGGCCGCGCTGCTATATCAGGTGGCACATAGTTGGAATTTTACTTACGTAATTGTACTTTCTTTGAGTCCGAAGGCAGCACAGAAGGTATATTTCCCGTCCCAGTCACTCTATTATTGGACCGCCCACCTAGAAAAATCTAACAATTAAACAATTAACAGAATTGACAATACCTGAGGTACTCTATATGAGAAGCCAAGGCACTGCCCCAATTGTGTAATAACGTAGACCAACTCATGCAAGTAAAATTTATTGGGAGGGTTAGTGTGCTGCCTTCGGACTCGAAGAAAGTACAATTACGTAAGTAAAATTCCGACTTTCTTCTTCGTCCTGCAGCAGCACAGAAGGGATATAACATAGAAATTAATGGGGGGGGGGGGGAAGCTTTCTTTTACTGCTGACAACACTGCTGTGCTGAAGGCTGAGTTCTCAGCTCCATTGTTGAACCTGAAATGACGAACAAACGTAGAAGATGAAGTCCAGGAAGCTGCGTTGCAGATGTCTAAGAGATCAACTTGCTGTCTTTCTGCCCAAGATGTAGATGCTGCTCTGGTGGAATGGGCTCTTAATGGCTGAGGCGGTTCTTTACCGTCTAAGAAGTAGGCTTCCGAGATGGTTGCTTTAATCCAACGACCCAGAGTGTCTTTTGAGGCTTTCATACCCTTCCTCGGGCTAGAAAATAAAATGAATAAATTTTCTTCTTTCCGGATTTCTTTCAGCCTTTCAAGATAGCAAATTAATGCTCTACGAATGTCCAGTGTATGGAGTTTTACTTCTTCGTCTGACTTTGGGTCAGGGTAGAATACTGGAAGAACAGATTCCCTATTGATGTTACTTGAAGACGCAACCTTTGGTCTAAATGATGGCATGGTTCTAAGTCTGACACCATTCAGCAAAATTTTCAGATATGGTTCTCCGGAAGACAATGCCTGCAACTCCCCTAGCCTCTTTGCACACGTGATGGCAATGAGAAAAAGGATCTTGTAGGACAACCAGCTAAGGTCTACTTCGGCAATAGGCTCAAAGGGAGGACCTGTAAGTCTATTTAGAACCAGCGATAATTCCCAGATGGGCATAGGAGGTCTAACAGAAGGCCTCAACTTCTTCAATGCTCTAAAGAACCTCGCTATTAGAGCGTCACCTGCATATTGACCATCTGTCCAGGCATTAATGGCCATCATGTGAACTCTCAACGTATTAGGCTTTAGACCTTTTTGGTGCCCCTCTTGTAGGAATTGCAACTATTTTTCCTGCAACCAGGCTGAATTTTTTTTCCATAAATGGCCACCAATGAATCTATAGTACTACAGGGGAGGGAGGGGGGGCGGCCGCACTGGCCACCAATGTGTTAACTACAGGGGAGGGAGGGGGTCCGGCGCACTGGCCACCAATGTGTTAACTATAGGGGAGGGAGGGGGGGGGCGGCTGCACTGGCCACCAATGTGTTAACTACAGGGGAGGGAGGGGGGGCCGGCCGCACTGGCCACCAATGTGTTAAATACAAGGGAGGGAGGGGGGCCCACTGGCCACCAATGAATGGACAGTAATACAGGGGAGGGAGGGGGGGCCCACTGGCCACCAATGAATCTACTGTACTACAGGGGTGGGAGGGGGGGCCCACTGGCCACCAATGAATAGACAGTAATACAGGGGAGGGAGGGGGACCCACTGGCCACCAATCAATTTAAAACTGGGGAGTGAGGGGGGTGTGCCCCCTCCTGCCTGGCAGCACATGATCTCTTACAGGGGGCTATGATACGCACAATTAATTGTGCGGATCACAGCCCCCTGTAAGAGATCGGGTGCTGCCAGGCAGCAGGGGGCAGTCATGTACACAGTTCAAAGTATATTCTAACTAGAAGCGTCCCCATCACTATGGGAACGCCTCTGTGTTAGAATATACTGTTGGATCTGAGTTTTCACGAAGTGAAAACTCAGCTCTGAAAAAGCTTTTATGCAGACGGATCAGTGGATCCGTCTGTGTGAAAGTAGCCTACGGACGCGGATGCCAATCTTGTGTGCATCTGTGTTTTTTCACGAACCCATTGACTTGAATGGGTCCGTGAACCGTTGTCCGTGAAAAAAATAGGACAGGTCCTATTTTTTTGACGGGCAGGAAACACAGACCACGGATGCGGCTGCAAAACGGTGCATTTTCCGATTTTTCCACGGATCCATTGAAAGTCAATGGGTCCGCAAAGGAAAACGGCACAACGGCCACGGATGCACACAACGGTCGTGTGCAGGAGGCCTAAAATGGTTGTTTAGAAACCTTAAATCTATGATGAGGCGCCACCTGCCGTCTGGTTTCGGAACAGGAAAAACTCTTGAATAGACCCCTGAATAAACTTCTTTTTCTGGCACTCTCTCCAGAGCATCCATCTGTAGGAACTCCTGAAGAAGAGGCATAATTCTTGGATCTTCCGTGGAGTTTAACAGGAACCTTTCCCTTGGCTGATGATTGAATTCGAGTGAATAACTATTCTTGATGAGATTCAAAACCCAATTGTCTGAAGTGACACTCTCCCATTCCGTATAAAAGTTTCTTAACCTTGCGCCAACAGGGAGGGCAGGCCTGACGTCAGAATTTTGAACTGGAGGCAGGGGCCTCAGAGGTTTTCTTCCGTCCCTTGTCACGGCTGTATGTGAGCAACAAGAGTATACACAGTAAAAAGAGCTACTGACCGGACCCAAACTAGGGAGGATAAAGGGTGACCCCTGTCAGACCCTCAAAGCTCTCCCTATGCTGCTAAAGCACATGCCCGGATCCAAATGGCGGAACGAGGCATGCCCGCGTACCTAAGACTGATGACCACTGTAACCCCTACAATAGTGGAAGGGGCACGGCCACCGGTGCCCTGCTCAGTATATGGAGGGAACCGTGGCCACCTCAGATCCAGTCAGAAAATAACCAGGTACACAACAATGTCTGCACACTTAGCTGAAGGAGCTGCAGCCGCAGAGAAGACGGATCCAAGGACAGCTGGCAATATCCGGAGTGCTTGCTGCAGCAGAACACAGGTCCAGTGAACTGATAGCTACAAGTGAAGATACTCAAGCAAGAGCTACAACTAAAATGAGAAATATAATCCACGCCCTACAATAGGAGGAGGGGTGATTTAAAGGCAGGGAAATCAAACGCAGGAGGAACAGCTGGGAGGAAGGAAACAGAAAGTAAAGACTTCATCACAGGGGCGGAGAAACAGAGCAGTGAGAACTCCTCCAAGCTCTAGTAGTGACATCATCACAGGGGTGGAGAAACAGAGCTGTGAGAACGTCCCAAAGCTCTGGTAGTGACAGTACCCCCCCCTCTACGGGTGGACTCCGGACACCCAGGACCCACCTTCTCAGGATGAGCCCTATGAAATGCCCTGATGAGGCGAGTGGCTTTAATGTCCGACACCGGAACCCACATCCTCTCCTCAGGACCATAACCCTTCCAATGAACGAGGTACTGAAGAGAACCGCGGACAATGCGAGAGTCCACAATTCTGGAAACCTCAAACTCCAGATTGCCATCAACCAAAATCGGAGGAGGAGGCAAAGAGGAGGGTACCGTGGGCTGGACATATGGTTTTAAGAGAGATCTGTGAAATACATTATGTATCTTCCAAACCCGTGGAAGATCAAGACGGAAGGCAACAGGATTGATGACTGACAAGATTTTATAAGGCCCAATAAACTTGGGACCCAATTTCCAGGAGGGAACCTTCAGTTTAATATTTCTTGTAGACAACTAGAGTTGAGCGAACACCTGGATGTTCGGGTTCGAGAAGTTCGGCCGAACTTCCCGGAAATGTTCGGGTTCGGGATCCGAACCCGATCCGAACTTCGTCCCGAACCCGAACCCCATTGAAGACAATGGGGACCCGAACTTTTGGGCACTAAAAAGGCTGTAAAACAGCCCAGGAAAGAGCTAGAGGGCTGAAAAAGGCAGCAACATGTAGGTAAATCCCCTGCAAACAAATGTGGATAGGGAAATGAATTAAAATTAAAATTAAAAAAATAAAAATGAACCAATATCAATTGGACAGAGGTCCCATAGCAGAGAATCTGGCTTCACGTCAGCAGAGAATCAGTCTCTTCATGCCATAGCAAAGAATCTGGCTTCATGTCAGCAGAGAATCAGTCTCTTCATGCCATAGCAGAGAATCTGGCTTCATGTCAGCGCAGAATCAGTCTTCATGTCATAGCAGAGAATCAGGCTTCACGTCACCCACCACTGGAACAGGCCACTGTCACACATTTAGGCCCAGGCACCCAGGCAGAGGAGAGAGGTCCCGTAACAGAGAATCTGGCCTTATGTCAGCACAGAATCTGTCTTCATGTCATAGTAGAGAATCAGGCTTCACGTCACCCACCACTGGAACAGGCCACTGTCACACATTTAGGCCCCGGCACCCAGACAGAGGAGAGCGGTCCCGTAACAGAGAATCTGGCCTTATGTCAGCTCAGAATCTGTCTTCATGTCATAGCAGAGAATCAGGCTTCACGTCACCCACCACTGGAACAGGCCACTGTCACACATTTAGGCCCAGGCACCCAGGCAGAGGAGAGAGGTCCCGTAACAGAGAATCTGGCCTTATGTCAGCGCAGAATCTGTCTTCATGTCATAGCAGAGAATCAGGCTTCACGTCACCCACCACTGGAACAGGCCACTGTCACACATTTAGGCCCCGGCACCCAGACAGAGGAGAGGTTCATTCAACTTTGGGTTGCCCCGCAATATAATGGTAAAATGAAATTAAAAATAGTATTGAATGAGGAAGTGCCCTGGAGTAGAATAATATTGTTAAGGGGAGGTAGTTAATATCTAATCTGCACAAGGGATGGACAGGTCCTGTGGGATCCATGCCTAGTTCATTTTTATGAACGTCAGCTTGTCCACATTGGCTGTAGACAGGCGGCTGCGTTTGTCTGTAATGACGCCCCCTGCCGTGCTGAATACACGTTCAGACAAAACGCTGGCCGCCGGGCAGGCCAGCACCTCCAAGGCATAAAAGGCTAGCTCTGGCCACGTGGACAATTTGGAGACCCAGAAGTTGAATGGGGCCGAACCATCAGTCAGTACGTGGAGGGGTGTGCACAGGTACTGTTCCACCATGTTAGTGAAATGTTGCCTCCTGCTAACACGTTCCGTATCAGGTGGTGGTGCACTTAGCTGTGGCGTGTTGACAAAACTTTTCCACATCTCTGCCATGCTAACCCTGCCCTCAGAGGAGCTGGGCGTGACACAGCTGCGTTGGCGACCTCTTGCTCCTCCTCTGCCTTCGCCTTGGGCTTCCACTGGTTCCCCTGTGACATTTGGGAATGCTCTCAGTAGCGCGTCTACCAACATGCGCTTGCACTCGCGCATCTTCCTATCACGCTCCAGTGTAGGAAGTAAGGTGGGCACATTGTCTTTGCACCGGGGATCCAGCAGGGTGGCAACCCAGTAGTCCGCACACGTTAAAATGTGGGCAACTCTGCTGTCGTTGCGCAGGCACTGCAGCATGTAGTCGCTCATGTGTGCCAGGCTGCCCAGAGTTAAGGACAAGCTGTCCTCTGTGGGAGGCGTATCGTCATCGTCCTGTGTTTCCCCCCAGCCACGCACCAGTGATGGGCCCGAGCTGCTTTGGGTGCCACCCCGCTGTGAACATGCTTCATCCTCCTCCACCTCCTCCTCATCCTCGTCCTCCTCGTCCTCCAGTAGTGGGCCCTGTCTGGCCACATTTGTACCTGGCCTCTGGTGTTGCAAAAAACCTCCCTCTGAGTCACTTCGAAGAGACTGGCCTGAAAGTGCTAAAAATGACCCCTCTTCCTCCTCTTCCTCCTGGGCCACCTCCTCTTCCATCATCGCCCTAAGGGTTTTCTCAATTAGACATAGAAGTGGTATTGTAACGCTGATAACGGCGTCATCGCCACTGGCCATGTTGGTGGAGTACTCGAAACAGCGCAACAGGGCACACAGGTCTCGCATGGAGGCCCAGTCATTGGTGGTGAAGTGTGTCTGATCCGCAGTGCGACTGACCCGTGCGTGCTGCAGCTGAAACTCCACTATGGCCTGCTGCTGCTCGCACAGTCTGTCCAGCATATGCAAGGTGGAGTTCCACCTGGTGGGTACGTCGCATATGAGGCGGTGAGCGGGAAGGCAGAAGTTATGCTGTAGCGCAGACAGGCGAGCAGCGGCAGGGTGTGAACGCCGGAAGCGCGAACAGACGGCCCACACTTTATGCAGCAGCTCTGACATGTCGGGGTAGTTGCGAATGAACTTCTGCACCACCAAATTCAGCACATGCGCCAGGCAAGGGATGTGCGTCAAACCGGCTAGTCCCAGAGCTGCAACGAGATTTCGCCCATTATCGCACACCACCAGGCCGGGCTTGAGGCTCACCGGCAGCAACCACTCGTCGGTCTGTTGTTCTATACCCCGCCACAACTCCTGTGCGGTGTGGGGCCTGTCCCCCAAACATATGAGTTTCAGAATGGCCTGCTGACGTTTACCCCGTGCTGTGCTGAAGTTGGTGGTGAAGGTGTGTGGCTGACTGGATGAGCAGGTGGAAGAAGAGGAGGAGGAAGCTGAGTAGGAGGAGGAAGAGACAGGAGGCAAAGAATGTTGCCCTGCGATCCTTGGCGGCGGAAGGACGTGCGCCAAACAGCTCTCCGCCTGGGGCCCAGCCGCCACTACATTTACCCAGTGTGCAGTTAGGGAGATATAGCGTCCCTGGCCGTGCTTACTGGTCCACGTATCTGTGGTTATGTGGACCTTGCCACAGATGGCGTTGCGCAGTGCACACTTGATTTTATCGGACACTTGTTTGTGCAGGGAAGGCACGGCTCTCTTGGAGAAGTAGTGGCGGCTGGGAACAACATACTGTGGGACAGCAAGTGACATGAGCTGTTTGAAGCTGTGTGTGTCCACCAGCCTAAATGACAGCATTTCATAGGCCAGTAGTTTAGAAATGCTGGCATTGAGGGCCAGGGATCTAGGGTGGCTAGGTGGGAATTTACGCTTTCTCTCAAATGTTTGTGAGATGGAGAGCTGAACGCTGCCGTGTGACATGGTTGAGATGCTTGGTGACGCAGGTGATGGTGGTGGTGGTACATCCCATGTTTGCTGGGCGGCAGGTGCCAACGTTCCTCCAGAGGCAGAGGAAGAGGCCGAGGCGGCGGCAGCAGCAGCAGAAGAGGCCGAGGCGGCGGCAGCAGCAGAAGAGGCCGAGGCGGCGGCAGCAGCAGCAGAAGAGGCCGAGGCGGCAGCAGCAGAAGAGGCAGCAGGGGGAGCCTGAGTGACTTCCTTGTTTTTAAGGTGTTTACTCCACTGCAGTTCATGCTTTGCATGCAGGTGCCTGGTCATGCAGGTTGTGCTAAGGTTCAGAACGTTAATGCCTCGCTTCAGGCTCTGATGGCACAGCGTGCAAACCACTCGGGTCTTGTCGTCAGCACATTGTTTGAAGAAGTGCCATGCCAGGGAACTCCTTGAAGCTGCCTTTGGGGTGCTCGGTCCCAGATGGCGGCGGTCAGTAGCAGGCGGAGTCTCTTGGCGGCGGGTGTTCTGATTTTGCCCACTGCTCCCTCTTTTGCTACGCTGTTGGCTCGGTCTCACCACTGCCTCTTCCTCCGAACTGTGAAAGTCAGTGGCACGACCTTCATTCCATGTGGGGTCTAGGACCTCATCGTCCCCTGCATCGTCTTCCACCCAGTCTTGACCCCTGACCTCCTGTTCAGTCTGCACACTGCAGAAAGACGCAGCAGTTGGCACCTGTGTTTCTTCATCATCAGAGACGTGCTGAGGTGGTATTCCCATGTCCTCATCATCAGGAAACATAAGTGGTTGTGCGTTAGTGCATTCTATCTCTTCCACCCCTGGTGAAGAGCTAGGTGGATGCCCTTGGGAAACCCTGGCAGCAGAGTCTTCAAACAGCATAAGAGACTGCTGCATAACTTGAGGCTCAGACAGTTTCCCTGATATGCATGGGGGTGATGTGACAGACTGATGGGCTTGGTTTTCATGCGCCATCTGTGCGCTTTATGCAGAAGACTGGGTGGGAGATAATGTGAACGTGCTGGATGCACTGTCGGCCACCCAATTGACTAATGCCTGTACCTGCTCAGGCCTTACCATCCTTAGAACGGCATTGGGCCCCACCAAATATCCCTGTAAATTCTGGCGGCCACTGTGACCTGAGGTAGTTGGTACACTAGGACGTGTGGCTGTGGCAGAACGGCCACGTCCTCTCCCAGCACCAGAGGGTCCACTAACACCATCACGACCATGTCCACGTCCGCGTCCCTTATTAGATGTTTTCCTCATTGTTCCCGTTCACCACAATTTTGAGAATGGCAAATTTGGGAATATTTTTTCAACCCAGAAAAAAAAGTGTGCTTTTACGGTCACTACAAATAACTTGAGCAGCTAAAACAGTACAGATTTGCTTGAATAGAAATGTGAGACCTGTTTTTTTTTGCACTGTGTGACAGGTTAAGGTTTAATCTCAGAATCAGACTTCTATCTGCACGGTAGCGTGTGTCTTAGGTTTTTCTGAATGACACTATCAATACCTTCAATGTAAGATATCCTTTTTGGGATAGATTTCAAGTAGCCCTAAAATACCAGAAACTAGCTATTTTGAGAATGGCAAATTTGGGAATGGTTTTTCAACCCAGAACAAAAACTGTGCTTTTACGGTCACTACAAAAACCTTGACCAGCTAAAACAGTACAGATTTGGTTGAATAGAAATGTCAGGTCTATTTTTTAGGCGCTGGGTGACAGGCTCAACTTGCCCCTGATGTAATATATGGCCAAAAAATAACCACACTGTTGATGGTTAAATGCACTTGGGTGACACAGGCTCAGCCTGCACCAGATGTAGTATATGGCCAAAAAATAATCAGACTGTTGATGGTTAAATGCACTTGGGTGACACAGGCTCAGCCTGCACCAGATGTAGTATATGGCCAAAAAAAAAATCAGACTGTTGATGGTTAAATGCACTTGGGTGACACAGGCTCAGCCTGCAGCTGATGTAGGATATAGCACAAAATAACTACACTATCGATGGTTAAATACACTTTGTGATAGCTTGTGCTGGCGCACCACAAGTCACAAAATGGCCGCCGATCACCCCAGAAAAAAAGTGATCTAAAAACGCTCTGGGCAGCCTTAAAAAAGTGAGCAAGTCAATAATAGCACTTCAATGATCCACAGCTGCAGATCGATCACAGAATGAAGTCTTTTGGAGGAGTTAATCTGCCTAATCTCGCAGCTGCAACCTCTCCCTACACTGATCATAGCAGAGTGACGTGCGGCGCTACGTGACTCCAGCTTAAATAGAGGCTGGGTCACATGCTGCACTGGCCAATCACAGCCATGCCAATAGTAGGCATGGCTGTTATGGCCTCTTGGGCCAAGTAGTATGACGCTTGTTGATTGGCTGCTTTGCAGCCTTTCAAAAAGCGCCAAGAAAGCGCCGAATACCGAACCCGAACACGGACTTTTACGAAAATGTTCGGGTTCGGGTCCGTGTCACGGACACCCCAAAATTCGGTACGAACCCGAACTATACAGTTCGGGTTCGCTCATCCCTATAGACAACCACACAAGATCACCCACATTCAGGTCCGGACCAGGCACACGTCTCTTATCAGCCACACGCTTATACTTCTCACTCATCTTTTTAAGATTACTCTGAATCTTTTGCCAAATGGTAGACAAAGACGAGGAAAATCTCTCCTCAGGTAAACCAGAAAGAGACCCTCCCGAGAATGTCCCAAACTGTGGATGGAACCCATATGCACCAAAGAATGGTGACTTATCAGAAGATTCCTGACGACGGTTGTTCAGAGCAAACTCAGCAAGAGGGAGAAATGAACACCAATCCTCCTGGTTCTCTGCCACAAAACAGCGCAAATATGTCTCCAGATTCTGATTGAGGCGCTCAGTCTGACCATTCGACTGCGGGTGAAAAGCAGAAGAGAAGGACAGCCGAACCCCAAGGCGAGAACAGAAAGCCTTCCAGAACCTGGACACAAACTGCGTGCCTCTATCGGAAACAATATCAGAGGGAATGCCGTGCAATTTAACAATATGGACGACAAAAGGTTGCGCCAACGTTTTAGCATTGGGTAAACCAGGGAAAGGCACGAAATGAGCCATCTTGCTAAAACGGTCCACCACCACCAGGATCACCGACGTCCCCGAGGAACGAGGAAGATCCGTGATAAAGTCCATGGACAGGTGTGTCCAAGGACGGGAAGGTATGGGTAACGGGAGAAGGGAACCTGAAGGCCGTGAACGAGGGACCTTAGCGCGAGCGCACGTCTCACAAGCAGCCACAAAACCCTCCACCGACTTACGAAGAGCCGGCCACCAAAATCTCTGAGCAATGAGATCTACCGTGGCTCTACTCCCGGGGTGACCAGCAAGAACCGTATCATGATGCTCCTTGAAGAGTTTGTGACGTAGCTCAGGAGGCACGAACAACTTCCCAGAAGGACAACGGGCAGGTGCCTCAGTCTGGGCAGCCTGGACCTCGGCCTCCAAATCGGAATATAGAGCAGAAACAACTACCCCCTCCGCCAAAATGGGACCCGGGTCCTCGGAGTTTCCTCCTCCCGGAAAACAGCGAGAGAGAGCATCAGCCTTCACATTTTTGATCCCAGGTCGGAATGTAACGACAAAATTGAATTTGGAGAAGAACATACGCCTGGCCGACTCCAAGTATGCCAGATTCTTATGGTCGGTAAAAACGGTGATAGGGTGCCTGGCCCCCTCCAACCAATGGCACCATTCCTTGAAAGCCAACTTGATGGCCAACAACTCCCTATCTCCCACATCATAGTTTCTCTCTGCCGGGGAGAGTTTTTTAGAGAAAAAGGCACAGGGTCGCCATTTGGCAGGAGAAGGGCCCTGGGACAAAACTGCACCCACACCCACCTCGGAAGCATCCACCTCAACAATAAAAGGTAAGGAAACATCGGGATGCACCAAGACGGGAGCAGACGCAAAACTCTCTTTAATCTTAGAAAAGGCTGCAAGCGCCTCCTCCGACCAAGAGGAAAAATCCGCCCCCTTTTTTGTCATGTCAGTAAGGGGTTTGACAACAGAGGAATAATTCAAAATGAACTTTCTGTAATAGTTCGCAAAACCCAGAAAGCGCATCAATGCCTTCTGATTCTCAGGAAGCTCCCACTCAAGTACAGCACGGACCTTCTCCGGATCCATGTGAAAACCAGAAGCAGAGAGGAGAAAACCCAGAAATTGAATCTCCGATACCATAAAAACACATTTCTCCAGCTTGGCGTACAATTTATTTTCCCGCAGAATCTGCAGAACCTGAAAAAGATGATCCTGATGGGTCTGAACATCAGGGGAAAAAATCAAAATATCATCAAGATACACCAATACAAATTTCCCCATTAAATGGTAGAAAATACTATTAACAAAATGCTGAAAGACGGCCGGAGCATTCATCAGGCCGAAAGGCATAACGAGATTCTCGAAATGCCCGTTAGGGGTATTAAAGGCCGTTTTCCATTCATCCCCCTCTCTGACCCTGACCAGGTTGTACGCGCCTCTCAAATCCAATTTGGAAAACACCTTGGCCCCAACAATTTGGTTGAAGAGGTCCGGGATCAGAGGAAGAGGATAGGGATCGCGAATCATGATACGGTTCAGCTCCCTAAAATCTAGGCAAGGTCTCAGAGAGCCATCTTTTTTTTTTAACAAAAAAAAAACCCGCGGCCACAGGTGACTTTGAGGGACGAATATGCCCCTTATCGAGACTCTCGGAAATATAAGTTCGCATTGCGATTCTTTCCGGTTGTGAGAGATTGTAGAGGCGTGCTTTTGGCAGCTTGGCGCCGGGAATGAGGTTAATGGGACAGTCAAACTCCCGGTGAGGAGGTAGCTCCTGAACACCGCTCTCGGAGAACACGTCCGAGAAATCGGAGAGAAATGATGGCACAGTTTTAGTAGACACCTCTGCAAAAGTCGCTGTGAGACAATTCTCTCTACAAAAGTCACTCCACTCATTTATTTGCCTTCCTTGCCAATCAATAGTGGGGTTATGTCTAGTGAGCCAGGGTAACCCCAAAACTAGAGGAGAAGGCAATCCGTTAAGGACAAAACAAGATATATCCTCCACATGAGTGTCACCTACAGCTAGCCGGATATTGTGAACAATGCCCTTCAGAGATCTCTGTGAGAGTGGAGCAGAGTCAATAGCAAAAACAGGTATATCCTTTTCTAATGTGCAAACCTGAAAACCATGCATGGCTACAAATTGAGTGTCAATAAGATTGACGGCCGCTCCACTATCGACAAAAATCTCACAAGAAATGACTTTGCTCTCTAGCGCCACCCTGGCAGACAGGAGAAAACGGGAACTGCAGGTCAGAGGAAAAGCATCAATTCCTACATCAACTTTGCCCAAAGTAGCAGATGAAGCAGAATTTGATGATTTACCTTTTGAGGTTTTTCTCTTATTATCGCTCTTAGTACAGTTCAAGAATCTCCTAGACGGACAAACATTTGCCAAATGACCTATGCCCCCACAACAAAAACACACCATACTCTGAGGACTAAATCCTCTTTTATCAGGGGCAAGTCGACCTAGCTGCATGGGCTCCTCCTCAGAGGGGAGCGAGACAGGATGAGGCCCCTGCACACTGAATGAGTCCGCACCATTGCCCCTAGACTGACAATGGCTGGACAGAGAGGTCTTGTTTCTTTCTCTTAGACGCCTGTCAAGGCATACCGCCAATGACATGGCAGACTCTAAGGACGTTGGTCTCTCATGGAAAGCAAACGCATCTTTCAATCTCTCTGAGAGACCATGACAGCACTGACTCCGGAGTGCAGCATCATTCCAACCTGAATCAGCTGCCCATCTCCGAAATTCAGAACAATAAAGCTCCGCAGACAGTTTGTTCTGGCATAAAAGACGTAAGTTAGATTCGGCCAGAGCAACACGATCCGGGTCATCATATATCTGCCCCAGGGCCACAAAAAATCTTTCCACGGATCGAAGGGAGGGATCCCCTGATGGCAGCGAAAAAGCCCAAGTCTGAGCATTACCCCTGAGCAGCGAGATGAAAATCCTCACCCTCTGCTCCTCCTTACCAGAGGAGTGGGGACACAAGCAAAAATGGAGTTTGCATGCCTCTCTGAAGCGAACAAAATTCTCACTGCCCCCGGAGAACGTTTCCGGAAGTGAGACCTTTGGCTCGCAACAGACTCCATGAGCCGGAGCAGAGCCCAATGCTTGAAGCTGAGTCATAGATTGACGGAGATCCGCTACTTCCAAAGAAAGACCCTGCATGCGGTCAACCAGGCCAGAAAGCGGATCCATGTCAAAAAAGGACGATTTTGGTGGATTATAATGTCACGGCTGTATGTGAGCAACAAGAGTATACACAGTAAAAAGAGCTACTGACCGGACCCAAACTAGGGAGGATAAAGGGTGACCCCTGTCAGACCCTCAAAGCTCTCCCTATGCTGCTAAAGCACATGCCCGGATCCAAATGGCGGAACGAGGCATGCCCGCGTACCTAAGACTGATGACCACTGGAACCCCTACAATAGTGCCCTGCTCAGTATATGGAGGGAACCATGGCCACCTCAGATCCAGTCAGAAAATAACCAGGTACACAACAATGTCTGCACACTTAGCTGAAGGAGCTGCAGCCGCAGAGAAGACGGATCCAAGGACAGCTGGCAATATCCGGAGTGCTTGCTGCAGCAGAACACAGGTCCAGTGAACTGATAGCTACAAGTGAAGATACTCAAGCAAGAGCTACAACTGAAATGAGAAATATAATCCACGCCCTACAATAGGAGGAGGGGTGATTTAAAGGCAGGGAAATCAAACGCAGGAGGAACAGCTGGGAGGAAGGAAACAGAAAGTAAAGACTTCATCACAGGGGCGGAGAAACAGAGCAGTGAGAACTCCTCCAAGCTCTAGTAATGACATCATCACAGGGGTGGAAAAACAGAGCTGTGAGAACGTCCCAAAGCTCTGGTAGTGACATCCCTTGTCTTGGTAGCGGAAGCGAGACTTCTTTCCTTGCTCCTGTCTATTTCGTCCCTGAAAGGAAGATCTTCCCCTCTGAGTACGAAATCTAGTAGATCTGGGCCTGAAAGCTTGCGGAAACGCTAAAGCTTTCTCTTTTTTATTTTCTTTTAGGATCTTATCCAACTGGGATCCTATTAACTTTCCTGGTTCGAATAGGAGAGAAAAAAAATTGGATTTTGAGGAAGCATCGCCCGTCCAAGGTTTTAACCATATCGATCTTCTAGTTGAATTCGCTAAAGCCATGTTTTTGGCTGAGATCTTTATAACATCAAGAGGAAAATCACAAAGAAACTCTGCAGCCGTCTTTAGGGTCGATACTTGATCCAATAGTTTATGCCTTGATACAGGACAAAGCTCTTGCAACAGGAACTGAGGACATTGCTGTCTTCTGCAGGGAAGCGAGGTTGCAATGGGTTCTTTTTATGAAGGTGTCAGCTTTCCGATCCATCTGGTCTTTTAATAGAGAGGAATCATCTGACGGAAAAAAAGATCTTATGGACAGACGTGCAACCGCTGGATCGACTTTAGCCGGCAATTCCCACTCCTCCGGCAATTCCCACTCCTGTATAGGGACTTGAAGCGAGGTCCTAAGTCCAGGCGTTTATCGGGTCTCTTCCATTCCCTTTCCATAATGGTCTTTAAAACCAGATGAGCGGGAAGAAATCTGGATTTCTTTTTAGGGAAATAATCCAGGTTACCTTTATCTTGAACTAACTCTTCTTCATCATTAGTTTCAAGGCAGCGCTATACGCGTCTAATGAGCTTTTCTGCTGAGTCCTTTTTCAATAGGAAAAATTCTTCGCTGCCTGCGTCTGAATCCGAAGATTGGTCAGATTGAGAAAAAATAGCTGACGACTGCGACATGTCATCTGAATGATGATGATGATGGCTTTTTTCTTTTTTGCTACTAGAAGTAGAAGCCACTTTCTGCATATTTTCTTTAAACCAGGAAAAAAACACGTTTTCGCTTCTTCTGCTAATGTGTCCTGCGGGCTACAATCCATACAGATATTAGATACCGCTTCTGGTGATAAGGGCTGTAGACAAGTGATGCATAGCTTAGATCTTGCAGGCGTGCGTAACTTCTCTGCACAGAGATCACAGATGTCGTCTTGTAAATCGTCTGGAAGCGGCAATTTACAACCTGCACAAACCCGGTGCTTTCTCTTTTTATGGCTCTTCTGGCTCGACATCTGTAGAAAAAAACAATCTTTTATTTAAATGCACATAATAGAAAGAGGAGGCTAAGCAGGGCAGCAATACCTTTAGAGACTCAGAACTCGGCTGCCCGGCACAGCAGACGTGTGCAAACAGCCTCTGAGACTTTAAATAGGAACTAGAATTTGAATTTGCCGCCCAGCCACGCCCCCAATGTGATGACGTAACTCGAACCTGCACAGGGGAGAAGCAGAGCGCATGCACCAGGAGAACAAACGAAGCGGAGGCATAAGAGGAAAGCGCGCGCGCCTATACTTCAATCAAAGAGCCAGCAGCGCATAACAGAGGGAGATGTAAGTTAAACTCCTCTGAAAGCTTACCCGGAGCGCAGAATTAACAGAAATGAGCCAGGAAAGCACCGGCAGACAGCCCAATACTTACCTGGCTGTCACTATCTGTATACCGGGATCTAGATCAGCCAGGCAGACGCACTAGACACCGACCGGCGACCTGCTACAGGCATTACCAGGCATACGCACTGGTAGGCAAAAAAGCCACAATGCACTATAGCAGGTCTGGGCTAGGAACACACGAGCCAGACCATAGGAGCCTGAACAACGCAAGGCTCAAGTCCTTTCCAGGTGGGCAGCAAGGTGAGACCATCACCTGCTAGAGTAAGGACTAGAAAAAACACAATTGGGGAAGTGCCTTGGCTTCTCATATAGAGTACCTCAGGTATTGTCAATTCTGTTAATTGTTTAATTGTTAGATTTTTCTAGGTGGGCGGTCCTATAATAGAGTGACTGGGACTGGAAATATCCCTTCTGTGCTGCTGCAGGAAGAAGAAGAAAACAGTTATGCTGGGGGTCACTAGGGATTCCAGTAATAAAAGTAGTACCAAACGCGTTTCTGAGCGACAAGCTCCTTCTTCAGTGTCTCCTACTGGTAATTCACATATTGGTACATTTTATACTCTGAAAAGTGGGTTGGATTGATTACTCTCTAGAATTCTACTAAAAGATGGCATGGATCCTCTCTTTAAATCAATAAAAAATGTCCAAACAATTAAAATATGCCAAAACAAACCTTTTCATTTAGTTTTTTTTCTTTTAATCCCCTTATAATAAAATAAAAATTTTATAACAGAAAACAATACAAATGAGATAAATAATCTTATATAAACCCGTATCAATACTCTCCTTCGGGTATTTTCCATCTGGATAGTCTTGTAACTAAAAACTAAAATTTTAGCTGGATTCAATCATTCAATAATCCTTTTAACACATTTTCCTTCTTGGTAGATAAACTAAATAATACTTCCACATTATAGGGCTCCTCATCTGCATCATATATATAAAAAAAAACTTATATACGCTTTTAATGCGTTTTCAATGCGTTTTTTGTCAAAAATGTGTACTTTACCTGTTCTACTACTCAAAGACAAATTTTAGGCCATTTGACATTATTATGGTTGAAAACAAACTGGGCAGACATTCTTAACTGTTTATCTAGAACTCCTCCTATTAACCACTTAAGGACCACAGGTTTATACCCCCCTAGTGACCAGGCCCTTTTTTACAAATCGGCACTTCACAACTTTAACGGTTTATTGCTCGGTCATGCAACTTGGCACCAAAATGAATTTTACCTCCTTTTCTTCTCACAAATACAGCTTTCTTTTGGTGGTATCTGATTGCTGCTGACATTTTTCGTTTTTCTGATATTAATCAAAATAGACCGCAATTTTGAAAAAAAAAGCATTTTTAAATTTTTCTGGTAAAATTGTTCAAATATAATTACATTTCTATACAAGTTTGTGTCAGAATTTATTGTGCTACATGTCTTTTGATAAAAAAAAATCCAATAAGTGTATATTTATTGGTTTGCGCAAAAGTTATAGCGTTTACAAACTATGGTACAAAAATGTGAATTTCCGCATTTTGAAGCAGCTCTGACTTTCTGAGCACCTGTCATGTTTCTTGAGGTGCTAGAATGCCAGGATAGTATAAATACCCCCCAAATGACCCCATTTTAGAAAGAAGTCACCGCAAAGTATTCGCGGAGGGGCATGGTGAGTTCATGTATGATTTAATTTTTTTTTCACAAGTTAGCGGAAAATGACACTTTTTGAGAAAAAAAAAAATAATAATAAAGTTTCCATTTCTGCTAACTTCTGGCAAAAAAAATAAAATCTCCCACGGACTCACTATGCCCCTCAGGGAATACCTTGGGGTGTCTACTGTCCGAAATGGGGTCATTTGTGGGGTGTGTTTACTGTTCTGGCATTTTGGGTGGGGCTAAATTATGAGCAACCATGTAAAGCCTAAAGGTACTCGTTGGACGTTCGGCCCCTTTACGCACCTAGGCTGCAAAAAAGTGTCACACATGTGGTATCGCCGTACTCAGAAGAAGTAGGGCAATGTGTTTTGGGGTGTATTTTTACATATACTCATGCTGGGTGAGAGAAATATCTCTGTAAATTGACAACTTTGTATAAAAAAATGGAAAAAGTTGTCATTTACAGAGATATTTCTCACACACAGTATGGGTATATGTAAACATACACCCCAAAACATATTGCCCTACTTCTTCTGAGTACAGCGATACCACATGTGTGACACTTTTTTGCAGCCTAGGTGTGCAAAGGGGCCCAAATTCTTGAGGAATACCTTTAGGATTTCACAGGGCATTTTTACACATTTGGATTCCAAACTACTTCTCACGCTTTAGGGCCCCTAAAATGCCAGGGCAGTATAAATACCCCACAAGTGACCCCATTTTGGAAAGAAGACACCCCAAGGTATTCCGTGAGGGGCATGGCGAGTTCATAGAAGATTTTTTTTTTTGGCATGTTAGCGGAAATTGATTTTATTTATTTTTTTCTTACAAAGTCTCATATTCTGTAAGGTACCTGCAAAAGGTAGTGTCCGAAGTGGAAGTAGTGTGCTTGAGATCCAGGCAAAGCGTCGTCAGGCAAATAGTTCACAATCAAAATCCGGAGAAGAGTCAGGCAGGCTAAGGTCATTCACGATCTGGCGGCAAGGTACAAAATCAGCAGGCTGTAGAATAGTCGGGATATCAGGCAGGAGTTCAATACAAGGAAGATCACTGAAGTCAAAACACCCAGGGAAGAAATCCAAATAAACGGGCACTGAGTGATGTCCTCACTTCCTATTTAAAGGCTGTCCAGATTGAGAATTGTCCACAGCTGGCAGCAGGTGGAGCTAGAGAGTATGATGTAGTGTTGAACACAGTAAGGACATTCCCAAAGTCTAGATCTCTTCTGTAGCACAACAGGTAAGGCTATGGTTTAAGAGACCAGGAAGATCCCGGTTCGAATACAACCCGGGTCATGACATATTCCACTAACTTGTGACAAAAAATACAATTTTACATGAACTCACCATACCCCTCACGGAATACCTTGGGGTGTCTTCTTTCTAAAATGGGGTCACTTGTGGGGTATTTATACTGCCCTGGCATTTTAGGGGCCCTAAAGCGTGAGAAGTAGTTTGGAATCCAAATGCGTAAAAATGCCCTGTGAAATCCTAAAGGTACTCATTGGAATTTGGGCCCCTTTGCGCACCTAGGCTGCAAAAAAGTGTCACACATGTGGTATCGCCGTACTCAGGAGAAGTAGGGCAATGTGTTTTGGGGTGTATTTTTACATATACCCATACTGTGTGTGAGAAATATCTGTGTAAATGACAACTTTTTCCATTTTTTTTATACAAAGTTGTCAATTTACAGAGATATTTCTCTCACCCAGCATGGGTATATGTAAAAATACACCGCAAAACACATTGCCCTACTTCTTATGAGTACGGTGATACCACATGTGTGACACTTTTTTGCAGCCAAGATACGCAAAGGGGCCGAAAGTCCAACGAGTACCTTTTAGGAGGGCATTTTTAGACATTTGGATTCCAGACTTTTTCTCACGCTTTAGGGCCCCTAAAATGCCGGGGCAGTATAAATACCCCACATGTGACCCCATTTTGGAAAGAAGACACCCCAAGGTATTCCGTGAGGGGCATGGCGAGTTCATAGAAGGTTTTTTTTTGGCACAAGTAAGGGGAAATTGATATTTTTTTGTTTTTTCTCACAAAGTCTCCCTTTCCGCTAACTTGTGACAAAAAGTTCAATCTTTCATGGACTCAATATGCCCCTCAGCGAATACCTTGGGGTGTCTTCTTTCCAAAATGGGGTTATTTGTGGGGTGTTTGTACTGCCCTGGTATTTGAGGGTCTCCGCAATCATTACATGTATGGCCATCATTAGGAGTTTCTGCTATTCTCCTTAGGCCTCATGCACACGACCGTTGTTTGGGTCCGCATCCGAGCCGCCGTTTTGGCTACTGGGATGCGGACCCATTCATTTCAATGGGGCCGCAAAAGATGCGGACAGCACTCCGTGTGCTGTCCGCATCCGTGTCTCCGTTCCGCGGCCCCGCTAAAAAAATATAACATGTCCTATTCTTGTCCGCGCTTTGCAGACAAGAATAGGCATTTATATTGCCGACGCCCGTTCCGTTCCGCAAATTGCGGAATTCAACACGGGCGTCTTCCGTTTTTTGCGGATCCACTGTTTGCGGACCGCAAAAAACGGCACGGTCGTGTGCATGAGGCCTTATATTGAGCATACGGGTAATGAGATATTTTTTTTTTTGTTCTCTGCCAAAAAATGTGCAAAAAAAAATAAAAGCTGCGATCACTAATAAAGATCCAAAAAGCTCAAAAGTGATCTTTATAGCGCCGCAGCGATTTTACGGTGTTTTTGCAGTGATCAGAAAAAAAACATTTCTGTCACTGCGGTGGGGCAGACTGAACGCAAGTGTGTGCACAAGATCAGACCTGATCGGACGAACACTGCGTTTTTTGTAGAGCCTAAGGTGACCCTAATGTACTGATATAGATCTGATTGCGATCAGTCTTGATCACTTACAGATACTATATAGTACTAGTGCTGATTAGCGACAGCGATGACGCTAATCAGCGACTAATCAGTGACTGCGGTGTGGTGGGCGCTAACTACCTAACAAGTAGCTAACTAACTGGCGGTGATAAGGGACCCTTAGGCCCCATTCACACGTCCGCAATTCTGTTCCGCATTTTGCAGAACGGAATTGAGGACCCCTTTTTTTTTTATGGGGACAGACTTTGTCCCACTCGGATCCGGAATTGCGGATCTGCACTTCCGGGTCTGCACTTCCGTTCCGCAAAAAATATAGAACATGTCCTATTCTTGTCCGCAATTGCTGACAAGAAAAGGCATTTTCTATATAGTTCTGGCAATGTGCAGATCCGCAAAATGCGGAAAGCACATTGCCGGTGTCCGTGTTTTGCGGATTTGCGGGTCCGTGGATCAGACGTCTGAATGGAGACTTACAGGGGGGTGATCAATGACAGGGGGGTGATCAGGGAGTCTATATGGGGTGATCAGGGGTTAATAAGTGACGGGGGGGTGTAGTGTAGTGTGGTGATTGGTGCTACTTACAGAGCTGCCTGTGTCCTCTGGTGGTCGATCCAAGCAAAAGGGACCACCAGAGGACCAGGTATATCAGACGCTGTTAACAAAACAGCGTCTAATATACCTTTCTGGGGTTAAAAAAATTGCATCTACAGCCTGCCAGCGAATGATCGCTGCTGGCAGGTTGTAGATCAACTTGTTTACTATGCGATCCTGTGATCGCGCGCTCCTGTGAGCGCGCGTTCACAGGAAATCTCGGATCTCACGAGATGACGCCTATTGGCGTCACTGAGACCTGAGAGAGTCGCCACACTGACGCCTATCGGCGTTAGTGTGACGGCAGGAGGTTAAATAAGATGCCTTTATTTTCATCCATATGCGTATTTTTTAAAATATATGATGCAGATTAGGAGCCCTATAATGGGGAAGTATTATTAAGTTCATCTACCAAGAAGGAAAATGTGTTAAAAGGATTTATATAAGATTATTTATCTCATTTGTATTGTTTTCTGTTATAACATCTTTATTTTATTACTAGCTGAAGGACCCGGCTTCAGTCGGGTATATTTAATCTATTTCATTTAATGTTTGTGTGTGTCATTAAAAGATATCAACACTATCCTCTTTAACAGTGACATCTACAGCACCCCACCCCCAAAGCAGTGACCTCCCCCACAGTGCCCCGTCCCTTAAAATTGGACCTCCACAGCAGCCCATCCCCTTAACTTTGACCTTTACAGCAGCCTTCCCCTTTAACAGTGACTTTCACAGCATACCACCCCCTTGACAGTGACCTCCACAGGGGCCCGCCCTCTTAACAGTGGCCTTTACTGGATCGGGGGCATGTCCTTTTGAACAGCTCACTCTAGAACAGCAGCACTGTGCTGTCTGACTGGGAGCTGCAGGGAGAAAGTCACCCTCCCTCCCACCTCTGCAGCTGACAGAAGTTGATTTTTACCTTCATTTTTTCAATCCCCGTCGGACCTGGGGCCGGGGTTTTATGTCTTTTGAGGGTGGACACATTGTGGCAGGGAGTGTGTCTGGGCTCCTTCCTGCAAGAGTGACGCCCCTCTGGGCACCTTACTGGCTTATTTGCATACCAAATAAACTGGATTTTCGGAGGATAAAAACATCTATTGCTGGAACAAAGGCACATCTTGAAATAAGGTACTAAGTGCTAATAGGCCATGGCTTTACTTTAATAGCAATTATCCTTGTGACAGATTTCCTTTAAAGCTCTCCTACAGCAGTGAAGAAAAATGGCTGGGTCGTTATGGAAACCTGGAGTAAAACTGTGTATGTGGAGGCTGGAGGACCTGCGAGCTTCTATTGGCTGATAAGGGTCATGTGACCAACCTTCTATTGGCTAATAAATTTTTTGGGAATATATCAGGAACGGTACATCCTAGAGAGCTGAGACCTGGTCTAAAACCTTCCCGGACAACTGATGTACCTGTGTACCAAATTTCGAAATTGTAAATGAGACGGTGCGAATTCCTTTAGCGGACATACACACACATACACTCAGCTTTATATATTAGATAAAGGGATTTTTTTGAAAAATACCTAAATGAGAAAGTTTGTTTTGGCATATTTTAATTGTTTGGACATTTTTTATTGATTGAAAGAGAGGATCCATGCCATCTTTTAGTAGAATTCTAGAGAGTAATCAATCCAACCCACTTTTCAGAGTATAAAATGTACCAATATGTGAATTACCAGTAGGAGACACTGAAGAAGGAGCTTGTCGCTCAGAAATGCGTTTGGTACTACTGGTATTACTGGAATCCCGAGTGACCCCCGGCATAACTGTTATGTGCCACCTGATATAGCAGCACGGCCCTTGAACCCTTGCAAACATCCGAAGCTTACAGCGCATTATATTGGAGCTCAAAGCAGTGCGACCACGTGGGCGCTACGTGGGACGCCAAACAAGGGCATACATCAGCTACGAGAAGGAGAGTTGGATGATTTCACTCACAAAAGAAACACTTTTCAAGTGAAAAGCGCATCATGGAGAAATCTACAATGTGGTAACATTTTTATTCTTTGCAACAAAGAACGATACATAGTGTATAAGGTATAGCAACAAAAACAGATTAAGGCTACTTTCACACTCGCGTTTTGGGCAGATCCGTCATGGATCTGCAAAAACTGATCCGTTGCAATAATACAACCGCATGCATCCATCATGAACCGATCCGTTTGTATTATCTGTAACATTGCCAGGACGGATCCGTCTTGAACACCTTTGAAAGTCAATGGGAGACGGATCTGTTTTCTATTGTGTCAGATTGGCTCAGTTTCGTCAAGCGGACAGCAAAGCGCTGCAGACAGCGTTTTGGTGTCCGCTTCCAGAGCGGAATTGAGACTGATCAGAGGCAAACTGATGCATTCTGAGCAGATCCTTTTTCCATTCAGAATGCATTAGGGCAAAAATTATCCGTTTTGGACCGCTTGTGAGAGCCCTAGACGGATCTCACAAACGGAAAGCCAAAACGCGAGTGTGAAAGTAGCCTTATACTGCTACCTATACCATTGTCCACATTGAATATGAACACATTATGCACATAGTGTGAATGAATATTGATTAATTATATCAGGATCAAGAGATTTAATTTGCTTATATATCGACTCACAAATAAAATCGGATCCTTATACTTTTATTTTTATTATTGTTGATCACGGACATTGATTTTTTATGGATATTGATTTTTATATTAACAATCATGCGCATTGATTTATGAATTGCTGAGACTTCATTTATTTTGGAATCATGATTATGGACTAGAGACATAAAGGGAATATGAAGTAATAAAAACCATTGAATATTGATTACTCTCAAAAAGGATTTTTTTCTGGTATATAGATCTTGTATGATCTGGATTCGATAATAGTGCAGATATTTAATGTTGTGGACTCCTGTCCTTCCCAGCTAATAGATTCACCTACAGCATACGCTACCCACGCTGAGGTGGACGGGCAAACACAATATAATTGTCTGTGTGATTCTCCTTGTGAAGAGGATCGTGAGTTATACACATTGGCTCGTAACAGGAATACCAATAGTTTTGTCATTTTGATCTGAATAATAGTATGGATATTTGATTGGATGGTTTCTTGTCCTCCTTACTTATAGAGATACCTCTTCAACCAACATTGAGTTGGACAGGAAAATATAATATCATCTTGATTTTAATTGGGTGCAATTTAATTTTATATTATTTTAATTGTTGGGATATTTTTGTATAACTGATTTGTCTATATGAAATCAGGTGTAATAAATGTTTGTCCTTGGAGCAGTTCCCCGTGATTGAGTGCCTGTTAAATTAATTGATTTATAGATATTTCTTTTATTAATGGATGGTGGGGCGTCCAGATAACGGTGCACCTAAATTCAGAGACCAAACGGAAGAGTCGCTATATACAGGGTGGGCCATTTATATGGATACACCTTAATAAAATCGGAATGGTTGGTGATATTAACTTCCTGTTTGTGGCACATTAGTATATGTGAGGGGGGAAACTTTTCAAGATGGGTGGTGACCATGGCGGCCATTTTGAAGTTGGCCATTTTGAATCCAACTTTTGTTTTTTCAATAGGAAGAGGGTCATGTGACACATCAAACTTATTGGGAATTTCACGCGAAAAACAATGGTGTGCTTGGTTTTAACGTAACTTTATTCTTTCATGAGTTATTTACAAGTTTCTGACCACTTATAAAATGTGTTCAATGTGCTGCCCATTGTGTTGGATTGTCAATGCAACCCTCTTCTCCCACTCTTCACACACTGATAGCAACACCGCAGGAGAAATGCTAGCGCAGGCTTCCAGTATCCGTAGTTTCAGGTGCTGCACATCTCGTATCTTCACAGCATAGACAATTGCCTTCAAATGACCCCAAAGATAAAAGTCTAAGGGGGTCAGATCGGGAGACCTTGGGGGCCATTCAACTGGCCCACAACGACCAATCCACTTTCCAGGAAACTGTTTATCTAGGAATGCTTGGACCTGACACCCATAATGTGGTGGTGCACCATCTTGCTGGAAAACCTCAGGGAACGTGCCAGCTTCAGTGCATAAAGAGGGAAACACATCATCATGTAGCAATTTCGCATATCCAGTGGCCTTGAGGTTTCCATTGATGAAGAATGGCACCATACCATCAATTTTTTTGTTCCAACAGTCTTGGAGGGATCTATCCAATGTGGGTTAGTGTCAGACCAATAGCGGTGGTTTTGTTTGTTAACTTCACCATTCACATAATAGTTTGCCTCATCACTGAACAAAATCTTCTGCGTAAACTGAGGGTCCTGTTCCAATTTTTGTTTTGCCAATTCTGCAAATTCAGTGCGCCAATCTGGGTCATCCTCATTGAGATGCTGCAGTAGCTGGAGTTTGTAAGGGTGCCATTTGTGAGTAGCTAATATCCGCCGAAGGGATGTTTGACTAATGCTACTCTCCAGTGACATGCAGTGAGTGCTACGCTGTGGGCTCTTGCTGCATGAGGCTAGGACAGCCACTGATGTTTCTTCAATAGAGACAGATTTCATGCGTCCACATTTTGGCAAATCCAACACTGAACCAGTTTCACGAAACTTAGCAAGCAGTTTGCTAACTGTAGCATGGGAGATGGGTGGTCTCGTAGGGTGTCTTGCATTGAAATCTGCTGCAATGACCCGATTACTGCATTCACCAGACATCAACACAATTTTTATCCGCTCCTCACGTGTTAACCTCGGCGACATGTCAATGGCTGTAAACAAAGAGAAACTTGTAAATAACTCATGAAAGAATAAAGTTACGTTAAAAGCAAGCACACCATTGTTTTTCGTGTGAAATTCCCAATAAGTTTGATGTGTCACATGACCCTCTTCCTATTGAAAAAACAAAAGTTGGATTCAAAATGGCCGACTTCAAAATGGGCACCATGGTCACCACCCATCTTGAAAAGTTTCCCCCCTCACATATACTAATGTGCCACAAACAGGAAGTTAATATCACCAACCATTCCGATTTTATTAAGGTGTATCCATATAAATGGCCCACCCTGTACTTATATACATATAATATTCATTATTTATAGCCCCACACTTTCCAAGTCCTGTGAAGCATGCAAATATTTTTCTGACAGATTTGTACAGAATCCAACAGAACAAACTCTATATGCTTCTCATTTTTAAATGGTCAAACATATTTTGGGTCTTGCTGTAAAATACTTTAATATCTCCTTATGATGCTTTTTTATTTTGGATCAAAAAATTATCTTGATTATTTGATTTTCCCCGGGGTGGATCACTAGTCAGCCATTAAGGGTATGTACAGTGGATATAAAAAGTCTACACACGCCTGTTAAAATGTCAGTAAAAAAATGAGACAAAGATAAATAATTTCTGAACTTTTTCCACCTTTAGGCCTCTTTCACACTACCGTTTTTTTTTCTGTTTAGCAGGCCATTTTTTTGCGTTCCGTATACGGAACCATTAATTTCAATGGTTCCGCAAAAAAAAACGGAATGTACTCCGTATGCATTCCGTTTCCGTATTTCCGTTTTTCCGTTCCATTGAAAGATAGAACATGTCCTATTATTGTCCACAAATCACGTTCCGTGGCTCCATTCAAGTCAATGGGTCCGCAAACAAAAACTGAACACATACGGAAATGCATCCGTATGTCTTCCGTATCCGTTCCGTTTTTGCGGAACCATCTATTGAAAATGTTATGCCCAGCCCAATTTTTTCTATGTAATTACTGTATATTGTATATGCCATACAGAAAAACGGAACGGAAAAACGGAACGGAAACAGAACGGAAACAAAAAAACAGAACAATGGATCCGTGAAAAACGGACCGCAAAACACTGAAATAGCCATACGGTAGTGTGAAAGAGGCGTTAATGTGACCTATAAACTGTACAACTCAATTGAAAAATAAACTGAAATCTTTTAGGTGGAGGCAAGAAAAAAAAACAAAAGACAAAAATAATGTGCTTGCATAAGTGTGCACACCCTCTTATAACTGGGGATGTAGCTGTGTTCCGAATTAAGCAATCACATTGAAAATCATGTCAAATAGGAGTCAGCATACACCTGCCATCATTTAAAGTGCCTCTGATTAACCCCAAATAAAGTTCCGCTGCTCTAGTTGGTCTTTCCTGAAATTTTCTACACATCCTACAGCAAAAGCCATGGTCCACAGAGAGCTTCCAAAGCATCAGAGGGATCTCATTGTTAAAGGTATCAGTCAGGAGAAGGGTACAAAAGAATTTCCAAGGCATTAGATGTACCATGGAACACAGTGAAGACAGTCATCATCAAGTGGAGAAAATATGGCACAACAATGACATTACCAAGAACTAGACGACCTTCCAAAATTGATGAAAAGACGAGAAGAAAACTGGTCTGGGATGCTACCAAGAGGCCTACAGCAACATTAAAAGAGCTGCAGGGATATCTCACAAGTACTGGCTGTGTGGTACATGTGACAACAATCTCCCGTATTCTTCATATGTCTGGGGTATGGGGTAGAGTGGCCAGATGAAAGCCTTTTCTTACGAAGAAAAACATCTAAGCCAGGCTACATTTTGCAAAAACACATTTGAAGTCTCCCAAAAGCATGTGAGAAAAGGTGTTATGGTCTGATGAAACCAAGGTTGAACTTTTTGGCCATAATTCCAAAAGATATGTTTGCAGCAAAAATAACACTGCACATCACCAAAAGAACACCATACCCACAGCGAAGCATGGTGGTGGCAGCATCATGCCAAGGGGCTGTTTTTCTTCAGCTGGAACTGGGGCCTTAGTTAAGCTAGAGGGAATTATGAACAGTTCCAAATACCAGTCAATATTGGCACAAAACCTTCAGGCTTCTGCTAGAAAGCTGAACATGAAGAGGAACTTCATCTTTCACCATGACAACGACCCAAAGCATACATCCAAATCAACAAAGGAATGGATTCACCAGAAGAAGATTAAAGTTTTGGAATGGCCCAGCCAGAGCCCAGACCTAAATCCGATTGAAAATTTGTTGGGTGATCTGAAGAGGGCTGTGCACAGGAGATGCCCTCGCAATCTGACAGATTTGGAGTGTTTTTGCAAAGAAGAGTGGTCAAATCTTGCCAAGTCAAAATGTGCCATGCTGATAGACTCATACCCAAAAAGACTGAGTGCTGTAATAAATTCAAAAGGTGCTTCAACAAAGTATTAGTTTAAGGGTGTGCACACTTATGCAACCATATTATTTTATTTTTATATTTTTTCTTCCCTCTACCTAAAAGATTTCAGTTTGTTTATCAATTGAGTTGTACAGTTTATAGGTCACATTAAAGGTAGAAAAAGTTCTGAAATGATTTATCTTTGTCTCATTTTTTTTACATCACAGAAACCTGACATTTTAACAGGGGTGTGTAGACTTTTTATATCCACTGTAGCTGTATGGTTAATTTTTTACTTCTATAGATGACATTTGATGTTTGCACTTGATAGTGACTAATTTATTATTTTCTGCATCTTAATTGATGGTTTTATGACAGCTGCCAGCTTTCTTACACATTATTCTTAGACCTTTTCAACATTATTGGGATGACTCACTGCAGTGATCAGGTTTAATGAAGTTTTTATATAGTTAGCTTTATCGTAATTATCTGATTTCACTGCCATTATCTGGGTTTTTGGAACATCATACACTGGCTTATTTATGTCCCATGTGAGTCATTTTTATACACACGTGTTATGTTGTAAATTTTAATTAATATGAAATAAAATTGAATTTTATTTGTGATATCTTGGCGACTTTTGCAAATTTTTTCATTAGAAGGTATTCATTTATTTTCACCATGTAGCCTACTCTTACTCAATTACTTTGTTAGTGTATATTTTTTATATACCGCACTTTTATTTACTGGCAAAGTTGGTTTCATTGGTAAGGTTTTCTCACTTCACCTGTAAGCTGTGAACCAATACCCTCAACCGTTTTCCTTTCCTTTTGACAAATTTCTTGCTTGTCACAGCCCTATAAAAACCTTATCCCTTATCTCCGTCATATCACTGTGTGCTGAGCATAGGGAGAGATGTGGCAAGCACTCATGCGCTAGGGACAGTGTTGCTGAAAACAGTTTAAAAAAGAATGCTGGATAGGAAGAGAGCAGGGAGATTGTAGGGAGAGTTTTTTGAGACTGTAGGGAGAGCATAGGGAGACAGCGGGGAGACTGCAGGTTGAGTGTAATTACTTGGAATATGGAAACAGCGGCTCACCCCAAACACTCCCAAAGGCCAGGTGCTCACTCCACCCGAATCCAGAGAAAGTAGTGCAAAAAGTACAAATGATAGGAGGGCACTCAAAATATCCGGGACCACCAGAAAACAAATGTATATTACCACATTTAATATAAAAAGTTGTTGACATAAAATAGTACGTACATGAAATAAAATATACTGTAATACGGTACAAACGTAGTATAAATGTGCCCTCGTGGGCATAAAACGCCTGGATGGCACCAAGCCAGCAATACAGTGGTACCACACAAGTGATATACTGTAGTGGTCGCTCTTGCAAGCTGTAAACTCAGTCCTGAGTAGGTAATCTAGATCCCAGTGTGTTGTCCTTGGGCATCTATATTGCTGTTGGTCTATAGGTTAAATCACAATGCCATAGGTAGTGTAGCAATGGTATAACGATGAATATAGCCCCAAGGGGCAAAGTACATTGCCCCTCAAAGAAGCATGCATCTTGTTCAACTGCTGTCACATTCATAGTTAATCCGCTACTTTACTGATAAACTTACTAAGCCTCAGTATTAAAGGGCATTCTGATATATCGCCGAGTGCATCTTGTTCAACTGCTACAACATTCATAGATAATCTGTTATTTTACAGATAGACTTACTGTGCCTCAGTTTTAAAGGGCGGTCTAATATATTGCTGTGTGCATCTTGTTCAACTTCTGCAACATTTATAGTTATTCCGTTACTTTATGAGGATGAGCTTTGTGAGGACAGTCAGCAGTTACAGGCCAGCACAGACTTGGAGGAGAGGTCCACTGCAGACTCCTCTAGGCATGCAACTACCGATGATGACAGTCAGGTCGGAGCTCCTGGCCTTAAGTGACAACCAAACAAATTTAGATGATGATGTAGCTGATCGCACGTGGGAGCTCGGTGAAGAGGGGGCATCGTCATCATCAGGGGGCGAGCATGCTTGTGAAACTGCAGGGTGGAAGCGTGCCCATGAGACAGCAGGGTGGGAGATCTGCAGCCAAATGCGGAAAGGGGTACACCATCTGCTACTCGGGAGACTACCTGTAAGGAATACACTAGCAGTGCACAGGTTCTTAAAAGCAGTGGAAGGCAGGCATCACGCAGTGGTGGAGGGAAAATGCCATACTTGCCAGTGTGGGAGTTTTTCACTGAGTCGCTGGGGGTCCTTGTGGAAGCCTGTAAGATGTATGGGCAGAAGGTGAGGTGCGGGCAGGATGCTAATGATGGCATGAGAGCCCTGCATTAACAAATGGAGCATCACCATAAAGTGGCATGGGAAAACTGAGACACTCATTTAGTGTTACAGCCTGATGCAGCAACTGCTGCATCTTCCACTGGCCCGCACCCCCCCTCCAGCAGTCAGGGCTCGACAACATCAGCAGAAGGAAACTGTTGTTCCTTCCCATCTACTTCAATTTTGTCTATTGTTCCTGATGCTCCCTCCTTCTCCTACTCCTCGTCACTTGTTTTAACAGCAATCGATCACTAAGGAGATTGCAAAAAGAAGACAGTATGCGTGCACTCATCCAACGGCGCAGAAGCTGAACATGCTTCTGGCCAAGTTGTTGGTACTACAGTCCCTTCCTTTCCATGTAGTTGACTCTGCACATTTCAGAGAACTGATGGCTTGTGCCCACCCAATGTGGAGAGTCCCAAGTCGACATTAATTTTACAAAAAAGCTGTACCAACCCTGCACACGTACGTTGAGCAGAAGGTGGGTCAGTCCTTGGACCTCTCCGTGTCTGGTAGAGTTCATGCCAGCGCTGACATATGGAGTTATAACTATGGTCAAGGACAATATATGTCGTTAACAGCCCACCTGTCGTTCTGGGCCAGGCGCACCAGCAAATTGGCCAGGTGATGGCAATGCCGCCTCCGCGCTTTAATTGAGGGATCATTACGTCAATGTCTTCCCCTGCCTCCTCATCCTCCACTTTGTCCTCAACCTCCTGTCTAGGCACAGTTTACAGTGGTTCTCCCTTATATTATCTATGCAAAGCTAAGCGTTGTCACGCGGCTCTGCACCTGGTCAGCTTTTTAAAACTGAGCAACGCAGGGGGGAACTGCTCACCAACCATAAATAGGAACCATGGTTACTGATAATGGGAAGAACAGTTAGATCTTAAATTGAGAAGAGATCAGTGATAACTGACAAGACTGCAGAGATAGAAAGACAGCAACACATAAGGCATAGTAAATACATACTGTGAACTACTTATGAAAGTAAAACAACAGATAACATGTGCACTGTTAACCATAGGCTAGTAGTTCACAGTATGTATTTACTATGCCTTATGTGTTGCTGTCTTTATATCTCTGTAGTCTTGTCAGTTATCACTGATCTCTTCTCAATTTTAGATCTAACTGGCGGACCCTATAGGACACTTACATCTATCTATTGCGTTTCTTGTGCCTCTCTCATTCGATGTACCCTCACTTGGTTTATCTGACCTGATCTAATCCCCTTTTTTCTATCTATTTTTTGTCCTGTGTATATACTTTCTTGCTTATCTACCCTAGTACCTTGTGTACTATCCTCATGATGAATTTGTCGTAATAGGAGATAATTATGTGTACTATCCTCATGAGGAATTTTTCGTAATATGAGATAATTATGTATTGCGATATTTATTTATAATCTTATTATTTTTTACATTTATAGCTTGACAAAGGGTACCGCATTAGGACCCGAAATGTTGCACTAGCCGTAAATGTAATGTGTGTACTACTGCACAAATAAAACTTCAATAGCAATTTCATTTGGTGTGCTGTCTCTGCCATCTTTTGTGAAAAATTATACAAGACTCCTGGGGTGGAAGGAATCAATTGGAGACGGGCACCCACGAAAGCCCTATACACGAGTGCTGTGGTTACTCTTTTGATTGGAAGATGATGCAGATGACACTGACAGACCATGGCAGTATGCAGTGGAGATGGAGACAGGGAGGTCCTCTGAGTCCCTTGCGCAAATGGCCAGATGCATTCTGTCATGTTTTTGTAGTGACAGCTGCATTGTCAGGATTCGGCAGAGGGATGACTACTGGCTATCCACATTGTTACCCTTGCTACTGGTCACAATTTAAAATGGGGGCATCTTTTAGACCTTCTGAGAGGAATGCAAAAATGGACTATTATAGAGAATTGCTGTGTAGTTGGTTGGTCGCTGCCTACGAGCGCCATTGCGCGTCCTCAGGAAGGTCTGACCAGGGGAACCCTTTGCGCTCACGTTCCACTGCCATGACTTTTGTTGGTGGTAGTGGTGGTGGTTGGGGTGCAGGAGCAGCTGCAGCTCCATATGCAGCAACTTCACTCCAGAGTCTCTGATGAGCAGTTTTCTTCAGCGGCATACTTAAGAAACCACCCAGCCTCAGCAGCAGGACATGCAACAGAACCTCAACCAGCAGGTGGTGGCATACTTGGATTGCACCCTGTTACCCCTAATCCAAAATGTCCTGGACTACTGGGCATGCAAACTTGAATTGTGGCCGCAACTGGCCGAGTTTGTCATGGGCATGCTTTCCTGTCCGGCCATTATTGTGGCATCAAAGTGGGTGTTCAGTGCTGTGGGGGGCATAGTTACCCCTAAAAGAACTTACGTTTCCTCTCAAAGTGTTGAGAGACTAACCTTCATAAAGATGAATCAGGCGTGGATCAACCAAGATTTCCAGACACTGATGCAACAGAATAAATCATTCTGCCACTAATGATCATACTGTAGTGTACTGGCACACTGGAATATTCTGCAAAATGAGCCATTAATTCTGTCCACTTACTGCTGCCACCATTCTGATTCTGACACCCGCCTTCTGCTTTTTCTGCTATTCCTACAATGGGGCTTCTTGGCCTACTGATATGTACATGTAACATTTTTAAAAGGATATGCATGCCACTAGGCCTTGCTATCACACTGCTGCTGTTGGGTTCTGCTACTACTATGGGGCCACTATTGTTCCTGTTACTGCCACTGCTGTTGGCCCCATCCCCACTCTTTTATGGGGCCACTATTGTCCCTGTTTGTCCATGTTGACATCAAAGTTTATTTTTCCTTTCTTCTTTTCTGTCAGAAGAACAGAAAAAAAAGGATCCTGTATTTTGAGTATCCATAAGGCCTCTTTCACACAGTCAGTATTTGGTCAGTATTTCATCAGTATTTGTAAGCCAAAGGCAGGAGCGGGTCCCAAACACAGAAGAGATGTAAATATTTCCATTACATTTTATCTCTGTTTTGGACCCTCTGCTGTTTTTGACTTGCAAATTCTGATCACATACTGATGCCAAATACTGACTATGTGAAAGAGGCCATTAAAGTCCTGCAAGCAGAACTTTTTTCCTTGTTATAAAACTGATTTCAGATGTAAAAGGTCAAAACGGATGCAAATATAGCATAAGTCCTCTTTCACACGGCCAGTATTCTGTCAGTATTTTCCATCAGTATTTGATAAGAATTTGTAAGCCAAAAGAAGAAGTGGGTTCAAAACACAGATGAGATGCAAATATTTTCAATACATTTATATTTGTTTTGGACCAACTCCTGTTTTTGGCTTACAAATACCAATCAAATACTGATGCAAAATACTTACCAAATACTGACCATGTGAAAGAACCCATTTTTCCTCGTTAAAAAACAGATTTTACATGTAAATGTCCAAAACAGATGGAAATTGAGCATAAGGTCTATTTCACACGGTCAGTATTTTGCATCAGTATTTGATCAGTATTTGCAAGCCAAAAACAGGAGTGGGTCCAAAACACAAAAGAGTTGCAAATATTTAAATTACATTTTTTTCTTTGTTTTGGGCCCACCACTGGTTTGGGCTGACAATTACTTATCAAATAGTGCCTCTGCCTAATCATATTCATCCCACTTGGTGGTCCAATCTCAGTGAAGGCTTGGAAGTTAAAGTGCAGTGAGAGCGAGAAAGTTACATTTCTTTGTACCCGAGACTTAAAGGGCTTATACAAACCTTCCATATCGTGAAGGTATCCATGTGAGGTCAATAGAGATATATTGTGTGAAGACAGTACCTTTGGAAATGATATAATGTTTCTAGTCACAATTTTGGAATTTATGGTTATGAAAACTTATTTTCAATTTGGTGATCCGTTTTACTTAAAGCTGAAGGGGACTTTGATGGGGTCTTCTGCAGCTCCAAGTTTCATTAATATTTTTATGGACATGATTGTTTTATATGTCGACAATATTTTAGAAACTCTCATCTACTGTGTTGCTACTATATCACACTGCAGATATTTCATTTATGTTGTTTTTATATTTTTCATCCTCTCATATGAAAACATGGCTCAGATTTGTGAATGATGTTTTTCTGGCATGAAGCGCAAGTGAGGGGGAGCTGAATGAGTTTAACTTCCATTTGAATGACTGTCATGAACATAAAAAGTTCACCCTGGAATAGGATAGTACTATTGTGTTCTTTTTTGATGTAAAATTGATTAGGCAGGATGGTAAATTTGAGATAGTTTACTAAAAAAAAAAAAAAAAAAAGAATAATCTTCATTTTTCAAGGTACCATGTCCCACGTGTTCAATAACCTACCTAAAAGTCAGTTGGTGTTTGTAAGTAGATATTTGATACTGGACGTATCTAGATTCCACTTAAATACATGAGGGGAATAGAGAAAAGAGAAAGGAGCGCCCAATAGGGTAGTATGTTCAATGAAAATACAGAAAGAAGTGAGGAATCTGGAGGCTCACCTTATGGGGTTGTGCTAATATAGGCACAACCCTACTGTAAACTTGTGTAAATTAGACCTTTACACCAGGACTGCAGCCGCAAACAGAGTTTCTTTTAGATAGGATGTCCAGTTCCCCAAAGGATACTTGCAACGGAAGAGGTTTGGCGCAAAATCACCGGTGGAGTCTTATTAAATCAAATTATTTTTTAATTGAAGGTAGCGCAACATATAGGTGCAGATTTATCAAAACTATCTAAAATAAAAATTGTCTTTGCTGTCCATAGCAACCAATAACTATAAAACTTTTATTTTTTGAGATTAGAATATGAAATGTAAGCTGTACCGTGTTTGGTTGGGCAACAAAGACTATGGACGCAGATACAGTTAAGCCCTGCTCTGTCTCTCATTTGATTTTCTAGTAAAGGCCCTGGTCTGGAATTCTGTAATTCACTCTGCAGTAAAACTGACATATTAACTTTATTCTGCACAGAAAAGATGACAAATCTTCCAGGCACCACAAGAAGGGCTGTTTTCTCTTGGACTTTAGCTGTATGTGCCACCAAATGATGGGTCCTTGGTGCGTCACCACATGGTTGGGGGAAAGGGGAGTGTCAACGGTCGAGTAAAAAATTACCATTGTGGGGTACCTACAACTTTTTGATTACTTTTCATTTCTTTTTTTTTCTTTTTTATAAAAAATACTATTCTGTCAGTGGACAATTGTTTATGGAACAGTGGAACAGTGCTAAAAAAAAACTTTTACCATGTTGAATACTTTTAAACCCTTATAGATCGAGGGTGCCACTGAATAGTATCCTTTCAATGAATGGTTTTCAGAAAGTGCTGTCTACTTGCCAAGACTTTTTGGTTGCCAGGCCCTGGTGGTTATCACCAAATGCAGTCTACTTGGAGAAGAAGAGTTCAACACTACAAATTACATAAGTACATAGTTACATCATTAGTACAATGGAAAAAAGACACATGTCAATCATGTCAAGCAAGAGATGGGAGAGAATGTGAATAAGTCAATTAAGGAAAGGGGAGTTGGAAGCATTAATGTTATTTAGTTCTATGAATTCATCTAATCTATTTATGAAACCATCAAGTGTTCCTGTTGTGACCACCTCCTAAAGTAGACTATTCCACAGATTCACAGTTCTTATGGTAAAGAAGTCTTGGCGCCTCTGGAGACTGAATTTTTTCTTCTCCAGTCGGAGGCAATGCCCCTTGTCTTTTGAAGGGATTTTACATAGAACAGATTCATCATATTCTTTGTACAGGCAATTTAGATATTTATATACCGTATTTTTTGCCCCATAAGATGCACTTTTCCCCCCCAAAAGTAGGGAAAAAGTGCCCCTGCGTCTTATGGGGCGAATGCTGGCAATTTACATCGCAGTCTGCGATGCTGCAGCATCGCAGACTGCGATGTATTAGTGAGGAGGGTCTGTAGTAGGCGGGGAGAGCGGCGGGGCAGTGCAGGCACTGTACTCTGGCCCGCCGCTCAGTATGTACTGTATACGTAGTGTTAATAATCTAAACTGCGCTCCCCTGCTCCCCATGTGTACCGTACTTACCGGTACACATGTCACGCTCCTGTAGTAAGCCCTAGCAGCTAGCAGGCAGCCGTAACTCACGGAGGTCACGTGCCTGCTCCGCCTACTTTATGAATGATCAGATGGCCAAGAGAGGATAGAAGGCGCTCATAGGTGAGGGTAAACAGATAGATGTCCCTTCCCCCTAACCAAGATGAGTGAAATTACTCACCTGGTTTGGTTTGCACTGATTGTGGTGCAACCTTGGTGGAGGGAGGTTCGAAGTGTTGAGGTTGTCTGAGTTGGTGCTGCCGAATGGTGTCCAAAACAACCCTGGGCGGGGGCCAAACCGCCACTTGGGTGGGTATTGGAATATATAAAAACAGGTCTCGTCTGCACTGGATACGTGCTGGATACGTGCGGCGAGCCAATGGACTTAAGGCTCAAATCACAACCCGAGCTTGGATACGAGATTTTTTATTTTGAATAGTCTATTCAAAATAAAAAATCTCATATCCAAGCTCGGGTTGTGATTTGCGCCTTAAGTCCATTGGCTCGCTGCACGTATCCAGTGCAGACGAGACCTGTTTTTATATACTTTATGAATGAAGCAGGCGGCGCAGGCACGTGACGTCAGTGACTTAGCAATTTTTAGAAGCATTATACTTACCTGCGATGTCTGTGACCGGCCGGGCGCTCCTCCTACTGGTAAGTGACAGGTCTGTGCTATGAGCAATGCGCCGCACAGACCTTTCACTTACCAGAAGGAGGAGCGCCCGGCCGGTCACAGACAGCGAAGGTAAGTATAATGCTTCTAAAATTGCTAACTAACCATGGCAACCAGGACTGCAGTAGCGTCCTGGTTGCCATGGTTACCGATCGGAGTCCCAGCGATTAAACTGGGACTCCGATCGGAACTCTCCGCTGCCATCAATGATGGGGGGGGGGGATTTTAATTAGGAGGGGGGGCCCACTGGCCAGCAATGAATGTACAGTAATACAGGGGAGGGAGGGGGGGCCCACTGGCCACCAATGAATGTACAGTAATACAGGGGAGGAGGGGGGCCGCACTGGCCACCAATGAGTTAAATACAGGGGAGGGAGGGAGGGGGGGCACACTGGCCACCAATGAATGTACAGTAATACAGGGGAGAGAGGGGGGCCGCACTGGCCACCAATGAATTTAAAACTGGGGAGAGAGGGGGGTGTGCCCCCTCCTGCCTGGCAGCACCTGATCTCTTACAGGGGGCTATAATACGCACAATTAACCCCTCAGGTCCGTCACCTGAGGGGTTAATTGTGCAGATCACAGCCCGCTGTAAGAGATCGGGTGCTGCCAGGCAGCAGGGGGCAGTCATGTACACAGTTCGTAGTATATTCTAACTTGAAGCGTCCCCATCACTATAGGAACGCCTCTGTGTTAGAATATACTGTTGGATATGAGTTTTCATGATCTAACTCAAATCCGATGGTATATTCTAACATAGAGGCGATGGGGTGATGGGGACGCTTCAAGTTAAAATATACCATCGGATTGGAGAAAACTCTGATCCGATGGTATAATAGGGACTCCTGACTTTACATTGAAAGTCAATGGGGACGGATCCGTTTGCAATTGCACCATATTGTGTCAACGTCAAACGGATCCGTCCCCATTGACTTGCATAGTAAGTCAAGACGGATCCGTTTGGCTCCGCACGGCCAGGCGGACACCAAAATGACATTTTTTTCATGTCCGTGGATCCTCCAAAAATCAAGGAAGACCCACGGACGAAAAAACGGTCACGGATCACGGAACAACGGAAATCCGTTTTGCGGATCGCAAAAAAAACCATCTGTGTGCATGAGGCCTTACCCAGATGCATAACTTTACATTTTTCCACATTGAACTTAATTTGCCAAGTGGAAGCCCAAACAGTGATCAAGTCAACTTGTAGTTTATGGACATCTTCTATAGACTGCACTGTATTACATATCTTGGTGGCATATGCAAAAATAGAAACAGTGCTATTAATCCCATCCTCTGTATAATTTTTAAATAAGTTAAATAATAGGGGGCTCAAGACTGAACCTTGGTGTATACCACGTGGGGTACAACCTGAATAGAAATTATTGAGCACAACTCTCTGGACATCGTCCTTCAACTAGTTTGTAATCCAATTACAACTATACTTTCTAACCTATAGGCCTTATTATCTACAATTTGGAGTGCTGACCCCATCTTTAGTGTTGACTGTATGGCATCCATCACTGGCCTCAGTCAGACATATATACCTCCGACGGAAGCCAAGAACACAGCGTATACAGGGCCTTCATCATATTTTCTTCAACCATCCGTGCACTAGCTGAAGTATTAGAGACATTTACCAGAGAATAAATATTCAGACAGTCCCATTGAAGAATCTCATAATAAAGAGACATAAAGTGATAAAGTGCCTTTCACATATACTAAATTGCTACTTATGACAATCAATAAAGTGGTAAGTATAAACTTATCTTCTTTCCAATTGTTATGTAAATCCATCTAACCTTTTCACATTGGACTTTACATTCATTTTTTGAATGTTTTTGTTTTCTAAACTACATATAATACCTCTGACAAAATAACCGTTTATATAAAAAAGTAAGGCTTGTTTCAAATATGCATGAAACAGATCCAGCAAGCTTTAACGACCTTTAGAGCACAGATGGGGTGGCACTGCCCAAGTTCCGCTTTCAGAATAACAGCTCTCACAAGTCGGGTCCTTGTTCCCACTACAGGTGGTGCTCTGCCTCCAAGTCTTTTGCAAATGTCCTATGGAAGAAAAACACATAAGCGGCACTCACCAGAGATGGGTTTCTTTATTAAAAAATTCTCACATTACATCGATATAGGCATGGGGTGGATCAGCATAACGCAGGCATGTAACTTGTGACGACGGCCGTTTCGCTCCTTAGCGCTTCCTCAGGCCACTGACGTTCTGAAGTACATACGTCATCTTTATGTGCCGGTGCCTCCGTGCGCCGCATATGAATTCCAGCACGGAGGAGTCGGCCCAATACATAAAAACACATCCTAAATATATAAAATAAAATCAAAAAGGAAAAAATATAAAAAAAACAATCAAAAGGGTATGCTATTTACAAGAATACTCCCAAATAATTTCTGTCATTTAAACCCAATGGGCCCATACCGTAGCTCCGGATCGTAGTATCTTGCTTCCCTTCTCAAGAGCTCTCGATGTCTATCTCTCCCTTGTGGTGGGTTATGTACTAGCTCAATCCCTGCAAACCTTAGAACCTTGTTATCACCATTATGTTCAGATCTTACATGTTCTATTAGACGTGGACAACCTCTCCCTGTATTAATGGAATTCAAATGTTCCCTGAATCTCTCAATCAGGTTCCTAATAGTCTTACCCACATAGAATCTCCCACATATACAGTGGATATAAAAAGTCTACACACCCCTGTTAAAATGTCAGGTTTCTGTGATGTAAAAAAATTAGACAAAGATAAATCATTTCAGAACTTTTTCCACCTTTATAGTGACCTATAAACTGTACAACTCAATTGAAAAACAAACTGAAATCTTTTAGGTAGAGGGAAGAAAAAATATAGAAATAAGATAATATGGTTGCATAAGTGTGCACACCCTTAAACTAATACTTTGTTGAAGCACCTTTTGATTTTATTACAGCACTCAGTCTTTTTGGGTATGAGTCTATCAGCATGGCACATTTTGACTTGGCAAGATTTGACCACTCTTCTTTGCAAAAACACTCCAAATATGTCAGATTGCGAGGGCATCTCCTGTGCACAGCCCTCTTCAGATCACCCCACAGATTTTCAATCGGATTCAGGTCTGGGCTCTGGCTGGGCCATTCCAAAACTTTAATCTTTTTCTGGTGAAGCCATTCATTTGTTGATTTGGATATATGCTTTGGGTCGTTGTCATGGTGAAAGATGAAGTTCCTCTTCATGTTCAGCTTTCTAGCAGAAGCCTGAAGGTTTTGTGCCAATATTGACTGGTATTTGGAACTGTTCATAATTCCCTCTAGCTTAACTAAGGCCCCAGTTCCAGCTGAAGAAAAACAGCCCCTTGGCATGATGCTGCCACCACCATGCTTCGCTGTGGGTATGGTGTTCTTTTATTGATGTTCAGTGTTGTTTTTGCGCCAAACATATCTTTTGGAATTATGGCCAAAAAGTTCAACCTTGGTTTCATCAGACCATAACACCTTTTCCCACATGCTTTTGGGAGACTTCAAATGTGTTTTTGCAAAATGTAGCCTAGCTTGGATGTTTTTCTTCGTAAGAAAAGGCTTTCGTCTTGCGACTCTATCCCATAGCCCAGACATATGAAGAATACGGGAGATTGTTGTCACATATACCACACAGCCAGTACTTGCCAGATATTCCTGCAGCATCTTTAATGTTGCTGTAGGTCTCTTGGTAGCCTCCCAGACCAGTTTTCTTCTTGTCTTTTCCATCAATTTTGGAGGGACGTCCAGTTCTTGGAAATTTCACTGTTGCGCCATTGTCACCGCCAGTTCTGTGAGAAGGTCTGGCAGACGTTCTTCTCTACCTCTTGTATGATGTTCTTTGTTTTTAGTTTCACTTTCTCATCTCCTTTCCTTCTGCCATGTGTCACTTATTTAGACTAATCGTCTTCCTTTATATTCCCTCCCATACTGCCTCACTTTGCGGTTTATACTACTTCCTGGATGAAGTGTTCACTGCTGGAGGCTGCTTCTGCTGTTTGCTCAGATAAGTCCTTTACTTTATTGTGTTTCCTTGCTGGCTTGATTCTAGGTGACCCTGACTCTGGTTTTCAGGTGTCACACAGACTTAGGTACGTGGGCATGCAATCGTCTACCATCGAGACCCTTGCATGTGCATAGCAGTCAGGGAGAGCTCTTAGGGTTTTATAGGGCTCACCTATAAGCTCCTTAGTTTGGGATCAAGCCAGTCGCTCGTTTATTCATAAGTCCCAGCTATCTGCAAACTTCACCCGTGACAGCCATATTTTCTCCACTTGATGATGACTGTCTTCACTGTCTTCCATGGTATATCTAATGCCTTGGAAATTCTTTTGTACCCTTCTCCTGACTGATACCTTTTAACAATGAGTTCCCTCTGATGCTTTGGAAGCTCTCTGTGGACCATGGCTTTTGCTGTGGGATGCGACTAAGAAAATTTCAGGAAAGACCAACTAGAGCAGCTGAACTTTATTTGGGGTTAATCAGAGTTACTTTAAATGATGGCAGGTGTATGCTGACTCCTATTTAACATGATTTTGAATGTGATTGCTTAATTCTGAACATAGCTACATCCCCAGTTATAAGAGGGTGTGCCCACTTATGCAACCTCATTATTTTTTTTTTGTTTTGTTTTCTTCCCTCCACCTAAAAGATTTCAGTTTGTTTTTCAATTGTGTGGTACAGTTTATAGGTCACATACAAGGTGGAAAAAGTTCTGAAATGATTTATCTTTGTCTCATTTTTTTATAGCACAGAAACCTGACATTTTAACAGGGGTGTGTAGACTTTTTATATCCACTGTATATAAGATGAGGTATACCACATATTTACTCTTACAAGTTATTAATATATTCACTCTATGGTGCAAACCACCAAAAACTAATAAATCCCATTGTGGATTATATTTACAATAAGTGCAGTTCCTGCATTGATGGTTCCCAATAGGTACCCAGTCTCTCAACCATGTATCCGACCTTGGTTCTATAAAACGACTCCTAACCAATTTGTCTTTTAAAGTATGTGTGCCACAAATAGCAGAGCTGAAGCTAAGCTTGAAGTATATTTCATGGCCACTATGGAGTATATAGAGATGTGCTCTGGCACACAGCAGCTCTCTCTACTAGCCAATAAATGAAAGTGGCAGAAGTCAGGCCCCCACCAATTTGCTTTGATTACCTATTGTATGGATAGGTCATCTATATTTAAATTGTACCTTTCATTTCAGTTTATTTTTTATATTGTTTAGGGACAGTAATGTTTAGTAAGTTTGTAATATGCTTTAACCCCCCTGCCCAGACCGTTTTTTGCAAATCTGACTTGTCACTTTATGTGGTAATAACTTTAAAAACACTTTTACTTATCCAAGCCATTCTGAGATTGTTTACTCATGACTAGGGATGAGCAAACCCGAACTGTATAGTTCGGGTTCGTACCGAATTTTGGGGTGTCCGTGACACGGACCCGAACATTTTCGTAAAAGTCTGGGTTCGGGTTCGGTGTTCGGTGCTTTCTTTGGCTGCTTTGCAGGCTTTGAAAAAGCGCAATCAACAAGCGTCATACTACTTGCCCCAAGAGGCCATCACAGCCATGCCTACTATTGGCATGGCTGTGATTGGCCAGTGCAGCATGTGACCCAGCCTCTATATAAGCTTGGGTCACGTAGCGCTGCACGTCACTCTGCTCTGATCAGTGTAGGGAGAGGTTGCAGCTGCTGTTAGGGCCAGATTAGATAGTGATTAACTCAGCAAAAACTCTTAATTCAGTGATCGATCTACAGCTGTGGATCATTGAACTGCTGCTATTTAATTGCTCACTGTTTTTAGGCTGCCCAGAGCATTTTTATGTCACTTTTTTCTTGGGTGATCGGCGGCCATTTTGTGTCTTGTGGTGCGCCAGCACAAGCTGCCACCAAGTCCATTTAACCATCAATAGTGTGGTTATTTTTTTGCTATATCCTACATCAGGGGCTTGGCTGTGCTTGCTATTTTATTGAGGGGTAAAATACAATTGCCAAAATAGCAGTACCCTAAATCTGGTGTTTCAGCTGTGGCTAGCCAATTGTAATACTGTCTGCTGTCTGCCGAAGCACAGTTTTTGTTCTGGGTTGAATACAATTCCCAACTTAGCAATTCCCTAAAAAAAAAAAAATTCTGCTGTATCAGGCCAAGTTTAAATCGATCCATAAAAGGGTATATTAGATTTAAGGTGCGGATAGTGTCATCCTCAATAACTTCACACGCTACCGTGCATTTCCAAGTTTAATTCTGTCCGTAAACGTATACCTGTCACCCAGCGCCTAAATAATAGGCCTAAAATTTATATTCAGCTAAATCTGTGTTTATTGCTGAGGCTGGTCAATTCATTTAGTGTCCGCCAAAGCACAGTTTTTGTTCTGGGTTGAAATCAATTCCCAACTTAGCAATTCCCTAAATAATGTTTTTCTGCTGTATCAGGCCAAGTTTAAATCGATCCATAAAAGGGTATATTAGATTTAAGGTGCGGATAGTGTCATCCTCAATAACTTCACACGCTACCGTGCATTTCCAAGTTTAATTCTGTCCGTAAACGTATACCTGTCACCCAGCGCCTAAATAATAGGCCTAAAATTTATATTCAGCTAAATCTGTGTTTATTGCTGAGGTTGGTCAATTCATTTAGTGTCCGCCAAAGCACAGTTTTTGTTCTAAGTTGAATACAATTCCCAACTTAGCAATTCCCTAAATCAGTGGTTTCTGCTGTATCAGTCCAACTTTAAATCTATCCATAAAAGGGTATATTAGATTGAAGGTGCGGATAGGGTCATCCTCAATAACTTCACACGCTACCGGACATCTCCAAGTCTAATTCTGTCCGTAAAAGGGATACCTGTCATCCAGCGCCTAAATACTAGGCCTACAATTTATATTCAGCTAAATCTGTTCGCTACTGTTGTGCCTGTATTAGTGTAATACGGTACCTAAATAGATAGCCAGATAGTGTTAGGTGCCTGTAAAAAAAGGCCTGAATTTGAATTCAATACATTGGGCCAAATAATTTTTTTCTTATTGTGGTGAACGGTAACAATAAGGAAAACATCTAGTAAGGGACGTGGACGCGGACGCGGACATGGTCGTGGTGGTGTTAGTGGACCCTCTGGTGCTGGGAGAGGACGTGGCCGTTCTGCCACAGCCACACGTCCTAGTCAACCAACTACCTCAGGTCCCAGTAGCCAGCAGAATTTACAGTGATATTTGGTGGGGCCCAATGCCGTTCTAAGGATGGTAAGGCCTGAGCAGGTACAGGCATTAGTCAATTGGGTGTCCGACATTGGATCCAGCACGTTCACATTATCTCCCACCCAGTCTTCTGCAGAAAGCGCACAGATGGCGCATGAAAACCAAGCCCATCAGTCTGTCACATCACCCCCATGCATATCAGGGAAACTGTCTGAGCCTCAAGTTATGCAGCAGTCTCTTATGCTGTTTGAAGACTCTGCTGGCAGGGTTTCCCAAGGGCATCCACCTAGCCCTTCCCCAGGGGTGGAAGACATAGAATGCACTAACGCACAACCACTTATGTTTCCTAATGATGAGGACATGGGAATACCACCTCAGCACGTCTCTGATGATGAAGAAACACAGGTGCCAACTGCTGCGTCTTTCTGCAGTGTGCAGACTGAACAGGAGGTCAGGGAGGAAGACTGGGTGGAAGACGATGCAGGGGACGATGAGGTCCTAGACCCCACATGGAATGAAGGTCGTGCCACTGACTTTCAGAATTCGGAGGAAGAGGCAGTGGTGAGACCGAGCCAACAGCGTAGCAAAAGAGGGAGCAGTGGGCAAAAGCAGAACACCCGCCGCCAAGAGAGTCCGTCTGCTATTGGCCACCGCCATCTGGGACCCAGCACCCCAAAGGCAGCTTCAAGGAGTTCCCTGGCGTGGCAGTTCTTCAAACAATGTGCTGACGACAAGACCCGAGTGGTTTGCACACTGTGCCATCAGAGCCTGAAGCGAGGCATTAACGTTCTGAACCTTAGCACAACCTGCATGACCAGGCACCTGCATGCAAAGCATGAACTGCAGTGGAGTAAACACCTTAAAAACAAGGAACTCACTCAGGCTCCCCCTGCTACCTCTTCTGCTGCTGCCGCCTCGGCCTCTTCCTCCGCCTCTGGAGGAACGTTGGCACCTGCCGCCCAGCAAACAGAGGATGTACCACCAACACCACCACCACCTGCGTCACCAAGCATCTCAACCATGTCACATGGCAGCGTTCAGCTCTCCATCTCATAAACATTTGAGAGAAAGCGTAAATTCCCACCTAGCCACCCTCGATCCCTGGCCCTGAATGCCAGCATTTCTAAACTACTGGCCTATGAAATGCTGTCATTCAGGCTGGTGGACACAGACAGCTTCAAACAGCTCAAGTCGCTTGCTGTCCCACAGTATGTTGTTCCCAGCCGCCACTACTTCTCCAAGAGAGCCGTGCCTTCCCTGCACAACCAAGTATCCGATAAAATCAAGTGTGCACTGCGCAACGCCTTCTGTGGCAAGGTCCACCTAATCACAGATACGTGGACCAGTAAGCACGGCCAGGGACGCTATATCTCCCTAACTGCACACTGGGTAAATGTAGTGGCGGCTGGGCCCCAGGCGAAGAGCTGTTTGGCGCACGTCCTTCCGCCGCCAAGGATCGCAGGGCAACATTCTTTGCCTCCTGTTGCCTCCTCCTCCTACTCTGCTTCCTCCTCCTCTTCTTCCACCTGCTCATCCAGTCAGCCACACACCTTCACCACCAACTTCAGCACAGCCCGGGGTAAACGTCAGCAGGCCATTCTGAAACTCATATGTTTGGGGGACAGGCCTCACACCGCACAGGAGTTGTGGCGGGGTATAGAACAACAGACCGACGAGTGGTTGCTGCCGGTGAGCCTCAAGCCTGGCTTGGTGGTGTGCGATAAAGGGCGAAATCTCGTTGCAGCTCTGGGACTAGCCGGTTTGACGCACATCCCTTGCCTGGCGCATGTGCTGAATTTGTTGGTGCAGAAGTTCATTCATAACTACCCCGACATGTCAGAGCTGCTGCATAAAGTGCGGGCCGTCTGTGTGCGCTTCCGGCGTTCACATCCTGCCGCTGCTTGCCTGTCTGCGATACAGCGTAACTTCGGCCTTCCCGCTCACCGCCTCATATGCGACGTGCCCACCAGGTGGAACTCCACCTTGCACATGCTGGACAGACTGTGCGAGCAGCAGCAGGCCATAGTGGAGTTTCAGCTGCAGCACGCACGGGTCAGTCGCACTGCGGAACAGCACCACTTCACCACCAATGACTGGGCCTCCGTGCGAGACCTGTGTGCCCTGTTGCGCTGTTTTGAGTACTCCACCAACATGGCCAGTGGCGATGACGCCGTTATCAGCGTTACAATACCACTTCTATGAAAACACTTAGGGCGATGATGGAAGAGGAGGTGGCCCAGGAGGAGGAGGAGGAGGAAGAGGGCTCATTTTTAGCACTTTCAGGCCAGTCTCTTTGAAGTGACTCAGAGGGAGGTTTTTTGCAACAGCAGAGGCCAGGTACAAATGTGGCCAGACAGGGCCCACTACTGGAGGATGAGGAGGAGGTGGAGGAGGATGAGGATGAAGCATGTTCACAGCGGGGTGGCACCCAACGCAGCTCGGGCCCATCACTGGTGCATGGCTGGGGGGAAACACAGGACGATGACGATACGCCTCCCACAGAGGACAGCTTGTCCTTACCTCTGGGCAGCCTGGCACACATGAGCGACTACATGCTGCAGTGCCTGCGCAACGACAGCAGAGTTGCCCACATTTTAACGTGTGCGGACTACTGGGTTGCCACCCTGCTGGATCCCCGGTACAAAGACAATGTGCCCACCTTACTTCCTGCACTGGAGCGTGATAGGAAGATGCGCGAGTACAAGCGCACATTGGTAGACGCACTACTGAGAGCATTCCCAAATGTCACAGGGGAACAAGTGGAAGCCCAAGGCGAAGGCAGAGGAGGAGCAAGAGGTCGCCAACGCAGCTGTGTCACGGCCAGTTCCTCTGAGGGCAGGGTTAGCATGGCAGAGATGTGGAAAAGTTTTGTCAACACGCCACAGCTAACTGCACCACCACCTGATACGGAACGTGTTAGCAGGAGGCAACATTTCACTAACATGGTGGAACAGTACGTGTGCACACCCCTCCACGTACTGACTGATGGTTCGGCCCCATTCAACTTCTGGGTCTCCAAATTGTCCACGTGGCCAGAGCTAGCCTTTTATGCCTTGGAGGTGCTGGCCTGCCCGGCGGCCAGCGTTTTGTCTGAACGTGTATTCAGCACGGCAGGGGGCGTCATTACAGACAAAAGCAGCCGCCTGTCTACAGCCAATTTGGACAAGCTGACGTTCATAAAAATGAACCAGGCATGGATCCCACAGGACCTGTCCATCCCTTGTGCAGATTAGACATTAACTACCTCCCCTTAACCATATATTATTGTACTCCAGGGCACTTCCTCATTCAATCCTATTTTTATTTTCATTTTACCATTATATTGCGGGGCAACCCAAAGTTGAATAAACCTCTCCTCTGTCTGGGTGCCGGGGCCTAAAAATATCTGACGGTGGCCTGTTCCAGTGTTGGGTGACGTGAAGCATGATTCTCTGCTATGACATGAAGCCTGAATTTCTGCTATGGGACCTCTCTCCTCTGTCTGGGTGCCGGGGACAAAATATCTGACAATGGACTGTTCCAGTTTTGGCTGACGTGAAGCCTGATTCTCTGCTATGACATGAAGACTGATTCTCTGCTGACATGAAGCCTGATTCTCTGCTATGGGACCTCTCTCCAATTGATATTGGTTAATTTTTATTTATTTTATTTTTATTTTAATTCATTTCCCTATCCACATTTGTTTGCAGGGGATAAAACTACATGTTGCTGCCTTTTGCAGCCCTCTAGCCCTTTCCTGGGCTGTTTTACAGCCTTTTTAGTGCCGAAAAGTTCGGGTCCCCATTGACTTCAATGGGGTTCGAGTTCGGGACGAAGTTCGGGTCGGGTTCGGATCCCGAACCCGAACATTTCCGGGAAGTTCGGCCGAACTTCTCGAACCCGAACATCCAGGTGTACGCTCAATTCTACTCATGACACATTGTACTTCATATTTGTAGAGAAAACCACGCACACTCTTGAGAGTTTAGATATGCCAAGTGGATTTATTGTGAATCATACACTTTAAACTGTGAAGTAGGTGCCAGCAACATTTGCAATAATAAGCAAGTAAATGATTCTGCTGGTAAAATTACAAGATACTGCCCCAGTCGGGCGGTAATTGCTCCGTTTTAATGAAAATAATGTTTAGCCGTGAGTCATGTGGAGAGTTGCGATGTTTAAGACGTTTCAGTCATATGAGACCTTTATCAATAGATCGCTGAAAGTGTAAAACATAAAATGAGAATCTGAGGCATATAAATGCAAATCGGTGATGAAGAGACATTCAAACGAAATATGCAAGTCCAACACAGATAGGTAAATAAAAATAGCTTGTGAGACCATGCCTGGATACAGGTAAATCATAAAGGAGGACAAAATCGTACTATCTAGAGTAATTGAGCATATACTCATAAAATAAGAGAAAAAGAGGACAATGTAACGGAATGCAGCTGAACACAAGTGGTGGTAGGAAAGCGGTACACAAATATATGGTTGTACTCCTGGAATACTGTGAGGCCATAGAGATGGTTATAGGGTGTGAGGTGCCTATAGGAGTGGGGCCATAGAAACGGTTATGGAGTATGCGGTGCCTATGGGGGGGGGCGTATATGTGGGATAATGGTAAACACTGAAGTAATATGGAGGAGAGGCAAAAGGTGGGAAAGCGGTACACAAATATATGGTTGTACTCCTGGAATGCCGTGAGGCCATGGAGATGATTTGAGGTGCCTGTGGGTGTGAGGCCATAGAGTTGGTTATGGGGTATGAGGTGCCTGTGGGGGGAGCGCATCTGTGGGATAATGGTCAATGCCGCAGTAATAGGGAGGAGAGGCAAGATACGGGGATCGGGAGAGGCAGGGGTAAACTTACCAGGTAGAGTTGCGGAGGGTGGGACGGCTGCACGGCAGAGTAGGCAGGGAGCTGCCGGTCTAGTGTGTGGGTCGGGTTAAATACAAAATTGCACGCGCTATGAGACGCCAGGCTCGTGCAGGCTCCGGGCGGCGCATGCGCCGTGTAGTAGTATGTTGGGCCGCGGCCATCTTGGTGGAGGGAATGCATCGGACAGTAAGCTGCACATGCGCTGTATGGTGGTGTGGTGAGCGGCGGCCCTCTTGGTGAGGGGAGAGTGTTATGTAGCGCAGTGTGATGTATGTGAAAAGATGGGAGGGCAAGGTTACTGGTTAATGGCATGGGCAATGTATGCCTAATGTGGAGAAAAGGTAAGAGGGATGGAGTAAACATAGGAATGGAGTAGGTAAATAATACTACTAATAAAGAAATGGATTCAGCGGGTCTGAGGAGGAAAAAGAGACACCAAATGTTAGACACACCAAATCAACATCATATGAAGAGAAATCTTGACTTATATCTATATGAATAAAAAAATACATGTGTACAGAGCTCGTGTATTAAATACGGGATATAATCCAACTTGTGAAGAAATGGGGGCCGCAGAAAAGTCTGAATATCCAAAGTGAAGGGCTGTTATGTTGGAAAGACGTAGTATTCGCGGTTGAGGCCCCTAGGGGCCAGTGTGTCCCTGGTATGGATCCAGTAGGATTCTCTTTTTTTTTTTTATTCCAATATGGTTACCGCCCTGTCTGGGTCTGGTTACTCGTTCAATGACCTGAAAGCGCAGTTGGGATACATTGTGTCTTGCTTTTACAAAATGGTCTGGTAGTGGAAGCCATGTTTTTTGACAGCGTATGACATAGTGGGAATAACTGAGACATGGCTGTATGATGACCGTAAAATGTCCTGAAAAATGACCGGTGGAAGGGTACTTCTACTCGCGGTTTGCAGCGGCGTGTATACCGCAGCCCCTGAAGAAGCGAATAGCGAAACCCGGGTCGGGCATTTTTATGTGCAAGTTTGTAACTTATTCATTGTAAGTACAATAAATTCCTCACCTTTGAAGATACCGAGGGTATTGCACCATTTGTCTTATTCCTTTTGAAGGTCCGGTGTTTGGATTCAGTGGTTGGACACCCAGCACGAGATCTGTGGACTAGCAGGAGGTGTTTGAGATTCTCCTTTCGTATAACTAATACGTTTCAGCAATATCTGCCTCTTCCATTTGGGTTCGGAGCTTGGTCACAGTTGCTGGAGACTCATTACGTGATCTATGGACCCAGTGTCGGACTGGGGTGCCTAGGGCCCACCAGTGGGAGTCATTCTAGGGGCCCACCCTACAGCTGCCATAAACGGAAATATTACTTGTTCATTTTTTGGGCTTACATACATGAATCTTTGCAGTTTAGTACACAATGCAAAACAGAATGGTATTGTGCACTGCACGATATCAAAGTGTTTATCATTAAGCAACTCATTGTAGTTGATAATTTATCTGTTATTTACAGTCAGTAGTAGTTTGGATAACACTCACACATGGAAATTCCTTATCCTTGATGAACCACCCTTTCCCTCATACTAAACAATATCCAAAGTAAAGTAAATGTTTGTCGGCATCTTCAAATAGAAAAGTGTACTGGAGTAAATAGGCCACCAGTTACATGCCATCCCTATAGGGTCTTTCTCAAGTGTCTTGACCACTTGAGTAAGACCCTATAGGAGTCGATACGTGGTGGCGAACGCTGTATTCACTCCAGTAAACTTTCACACTACAACAAGTCTCAGAAAAGTTAGGTAGCCAAGGGCTACCTTTGTTGTATCTTCAATCAAGATGGCCGCAGCGGTCTCTTCGTGTGCAAATGGATGAGGCAAGTATGTTTTTTTTTTGTTTGTTTTTAACTGCCATTTCAGGGAAAATCGATTCAGCTTTGCAGCAAATCAAAATTTTCCTGAATTTCAAATCGAAGTCCACTTCGGATACTTTGGTTCGTTCAGCCCTAAAAGTGACCTAGCATTTTGCTAAGGGGTCTGCCACTAGTTTATGTTGCTCTTAGACACCATAAAACTGGTGATAGATGCCCTTTAAAAAAAAAACTGAAATACACCTATTTTATTTTCTATTTATGTGTCAAGTTTCTATCATTAAAACCAAAAGCTAGCTGTCAATACTAGATTACACCTACCCTGTATCACTGTATAACTGGCTATCAACTGAACCGGTGGTCTATGCAGTATTCTCAGGTCTGCGCTGGAAGAACACGTGCTCTGGTGAAGTCACTTTGCTGTTCACATTACACAGCATTCCCGTTAGTCCTAGATATAAGAATGCTTAATACTATCATTTCATTCATTGTAAAGAGGAAACTGTTCTGCATTACTTTATTTTACAACTGTTAAAGATGTGGCCTATATAGGGATTCTCTGGGAAAAAGATTTTTGGCAAGTGCCCGCAGCCTGCCTCTCTAAACAGATGATTCATGCTTACCTGCTCCCCACCACTTTGGTTCTCCACACTGCCGTCTGCATATCCATGTTCTGTTCTGCGCTGTGTTTACATCTGGCACAGTGTGGCCATAGTAGTATGCTCTGCTGCAGCCAATGACTGGCTTCAGCAGTGACATGGCCACAAGCAGCATGTCATTGCATGTCATTGGCAGAAGCAGAGCACTTGACTATGCCCATGCTGTGGTGCATATAAACATTGCGGGGAACGTAAAATGGACATGCAGGATCAGACACCGCGTGTGCGCAGTGAGGGGTAGGGAGATTTAACAGAACAAATGTCCATCAGATCTCCCTACCCCCCACACTATGCAGGCGCGGTGATCGGATGAATGTTCGGTTGAAGAGATCTCCCTGCCCGCTGATACACACGTGCGGTGTATCCCGACGGGAGTAATTAGCCGCGCGTGCGCACTTGTCCATCATTTTTCCCTACCCTTGAACGGCTGCAGAAGTTTCCCTACCGTCGTTGTGCGCCTGTGCAGCGCGGCACACCTCCTTCCAAAGCTGGGAACGTCATGTCCGGTGCGGCCGCGGCACAACAGGAAGTGACGAGGGTAGGGAAATTTATCGGGTAGGGAAATTCGTTAGAACACCGGCAGGTGGAGAAGAACATTTGCATATGGATAATGTCAGCCAGTTTAATAGGTATAATTGTGGTGACAGAAACCTTTTAACCCCTTAAGGACTCGGCCATATTTCACCTTAAGGACCAGGCCATTTTTTGCAAATCTGACCAGTGTCACTTTAAGTGGTGATAACTTTAAAACGCTTTGACTTATCCAGGCCATTCTGAGATTGTTTTTTTGTCACATATTGTACTTCATGACACTGGTAAAATGGAGTAAAAAAATGTCATTTTTATTTATAAAAAAAAATACCAAATTTACCAAAAATTGCAAATTTCCAAGTTTCAATTTCTCTACTTCTATAATACATAGTAATACCTCCAAAAATAGTTATTACTTTACATTCCCCATATGTCTACTTCATGTTTGGATCATTTTTGGAATGATATTTTAGTTTTTGGGGACTTTACAATGTTTAGAAGTTTAGAAGCAAATCTTAAAATTTTTCAGAATTTTTCAAAAACCCAATTTTTAGGGACCACTTCAGGTCTGAGGTCACTTTGTGAGGCTTACATAATAGAAACCACCCGGCGATGATCGGAAATACATAGGACGTACCGGTACGCTCTGTGTCCTTAAGGACCGGTACGCCCTATGTCCTAAACAGGTTAAGGGTGGGTTCACACTTGCGTTCTGGCATTCTGCTATAGGTTCTGATTATAATGGAACGCACAGACGGAATGCAAAACGGAAACCTTTAAGAGGCATTCTGTTTTGATCCGTCATAGTAGAAGTCTATGGGCAATAATAACGGATCCTGGCGACAGTACTTTGTTTTCCGTCTTGCATAACGGAGACCAGACCAGACCGTTATACTTGCCCATAGACTTCTATTGTGACTTATCAAAATGGAATGCCTCTTACAGGTTTCAGTTTTTCATTCTGTCGGGGTATTCAGTTATAAATGGAGCCTATAACGGAAAGCAAGAACGCAAGTGTAAACCCACCCTTATTTGCTTGTATACAGTAATTTTGGTACTGGCAATTGATGGTGCGGGCAGCAGGTGAGAATGCAAGACCTGTGCCCGCATCATAATTGCAACATAAAATGACAGCAAGTTGCAGAAAGGAAAACTACAACTCCCAGCAGGTCCCGATGGTTTGCATCTGACAAGGCATGCTGGGAGTTGTACTTTCCAAAGGGGGGGGGGGGGGAGGCAATAAAATGTGAATAATATTTTTAATTTAATAGTATTTTAACAGTTATTACTGGAATTTATGGTATTACCTATCTGGACTAGCCTGAGACAGAGAGCGTGACGTCCACTGCCTCAGCTCTATCTGTCTTGCTCACAGGCAGGAGGCAGCTAACTGCTGGGCACCCTCGGCACACTATAAACCCGCCGCTGCACTCTGCAGTCTCCAGGGCGCGGCGGGAAACCTTACTGGCTGCGTGCCTGCGCTGCGTAGGGATGCTCTGTACGGAGAGCGCAGCGCAGGCACGTCACGTATGAGGAGGCGGGGCCCACGAGCAGCGCTGCGGGGAGCGATCTGGAGAGGAAGCGCTGGGCACTGGCGGGCGGCGGCTATGGTAAGTGAAGTGGCGAGGTGAATGATCATGGCCTGGATCAGTCATCTCGCCACGCCCACTTATCTGACAAGTCTGAGGAATCATGCTCATTGAAGTGGCAGGCAGCGGTGCTGGCCAGCTGGAAGCTGGAGAGCTGCCTGCCGCACTCACTAATCATTATGAATGAAAATGCCAGGGGCCCACCGAGGGTTTACCCGGTTCCCCGGTGGGTCAGTCCGAGCCTGTATGGACCATTAGCAGGAGAACTGTAGTATCTCCGCAAGAACATTTCGGTTCAGTGAATCTACCTCTGGTAACTGGATGAGTTTCTTAGTTTTCTGTATTTGCAGGAGTTAATTACTGACATTTATTGTTTATTTAGAGCGCGGTTCCCGCACCTTTTTGTTTTTAGATATTTAGGAGACTGAACCTACTCCCTTAAGGGCACCGCTGCTGCTGTCCATTACTTCCATACCAGATAACATAATATATTTCTCATGGCTGGATGATAGCTATGACTGGGCAGTTAATGTACTGTACAAGGTTACAATCTGTTTAGAAAGGATGGCCAAAACCGGAGAGGGGGAGGGGTTTGCCTTTATGTAAAGTCTTGTCTAAAGCCGACACTCTGTGAAGATATAAGTGAGGGACATGAACATGTGGAGTCACTGTGGGTAGAGCTAAAAACAACAATAAATTACTAATAGGAGTTTACTATAAACCACCTAATATACCAGAGTCCACAGAAAATCTACTACTAAACGAGATAGACAAGGCGGCAAATCATAATGAGGTGGTTATTATGGGGGACTTCAACTACCCAGATATAGACTGGGAAACTGAAACTTGTATATCTCATAAAGGAAACAGATTCTTGGCAATAACCAAAGACAATTATCTCTCCCAACTGGTTCAGGACCCGACTAGAGGGACGGCCATACTGGACTTAATATTAACCAATAGACCTGACAGAACAACAGACGTGCAGGTTGGGGGACACCTGGGAAATAGTGACCATAAAGTAATAACCTTCCAATTATCATTCAAAAGAGCGTTTCTACAGGGAGGAACAAAAATACCAAACTTCAAAAAAGCTAAATTTAGCCAACTAAGAGAGGCCATAGGCCTAACTAACTGTGACAAAGTCCTCAAAAATAAAAATATAGCCACAAAATGGGATATCTTTAAAAACATCCTAAAATCTCATTGTGAGAGGTACATACCGTATGGGAATAAAAGGTTAAGGAACAAAAAGAAACCAATGTGGATAAATAGAACCGTAAAGAAAGCAATAAATAACAAAAAGAAAGCATATAAATCACTAAAACAGGAGGGTAGCACGGAAGCACTGAAAAACTATAAAAATAGAACATGTAAAAAACTAATAAAAGCGGCCAAACTAGAGACTGAGAGATTAATTGCCAAAGAGAGTAAAACTAAACCTAAAATGTTCTTCAATTATATAAATGTTAAAAAGTATAAATCTGAAGGTGTCGGCCCTTTAAAGAGTAATGAGGGGGGAGTCGCAGAGAGCGATGAGGAGAAAGCAAAACTGTTAAATATTTTTTTCTCCAGTGTATTCACTGAGGAAAATAAACTGTCAGATGACATGCAGAATGTAAAAATAAATTTCCCATTAAAAGTGTCCTGTCTGACCCAGGAAGAAGTACATCAGCGACTTAAAAAGATTAAAATAGACAAATCGCCAGGACCGGATGGCATACACCCCCGTATCCTAAGGGAATTAAGTAATGTCATAGCCAGACCCTTATTTCTGATATTTGCGGACCCTATACTGACAGGGAATGTTCCACAGGATTGGCGCATGGCAAATGTGGTGCCAATATTCAAAAAGGGTCCAAAAACAGAGCCTGGAAACTATAGGCCAATAAGTTTAACATCTGTTGTGGGTAAACTGTTTGAAGGTTTTCTGAGAGATGCTATCTTAGAGCATCTCAAGGGAAATAAGCAAATAACGCCATATCAGCATTGCTTCGTGAGGGATCGGTCATGCCAAACTAATTTAATCAGTTTCTATGAGGAGGTAAGTTCTAGACTTGACAGCGGCGAATTAATGGATGTCGTATATCTGGACTTCTCCAAATCATTTGACACTGTACCACATAAAAGGTTAGTATATAAAATGAGAATGCTCGGACTGGGAGAAAACGTCTGTATGTGGGTAAGTAACTGGCTCAATGATAGAAAACAGAGGGTGGTTATTAACGGTACACACTCAGATTGGGTCACTGTCACTAGTGGGGTACCTCAGGGGTCAGTATTGGGCCCTATTCTCTTCAATATATTTATTAATGATCTTGTAGAAGGCTTGCATAGTAAAGTATCAATTTTCGCAGATGACACTAAACTGTGTAAAGTAATTTACACTGAAGAGAACAATATACTACTACAGAGGGATCTGGATAGATTGGATGCTTGGGCAGATAAGTGGCAGATGAGGTTTAATACTGACAAATGTAAAGTTATGCACATGGGAAGGAATAATGCAAGTCACCCGTACATACTAAATGATAAAACACTCGGTAACACTGACATGGAAAAGGATCTAGGAATTTTAATAAACAGCAAACTAAGCTGCAAAAACCAGTGTCAGGCAGCTGCTGCCAAGGCCAATAAGATAATGGGTTGCATCAGAAGGGGCATAGATGCCCGTGATAAGAACATAGTCCTACCACTTTACAAATCGCTAGTCAGACCACACATGGAGTACTGTGTACAGTTCTGGGCTCCTGTAAACAAGGCAGACATAGCAGAGCTGGAGAGGGTCCAGAGGAGGGCAACTAAAGTAATAACTGGAATGGGGCAACTACAGTACCCTGAAAGATTATCAAAATTAAGGTTATTCACTTTAGAAAAAAGACGACTGAGGGGAGATCTAATTAATATGTATAAATATATCAGGGGTCAGTATAGAGATCTATCCCATCATCTATTTATCCCCAGAACTGTGACTGTGACGAGGGGACATCCTCTGCGTCTGGAGGAAAGAAGGTTTGTACACAAACATAGAAAAGGATTCTTTACGGTAAAAGCAGTGAGACTATGGAACTCTCTGCCTGAGGAGGTGGTGATGGTGAGTACAATAAAGGAATTCAAGAGGGGCCTGGATGTATTTCTGGAGCGTAATAATATTACAGGCTATGGCTACTAGAGAGGGGTCGTTGATCCAGGGAGTTATTCTGATTGTCTGATTGGAGTCGGGAAGGAATTTTTTATTCCCCTAAAGTGGGGAAAATTGGCTTCTACCTCACAGTTTTTTTTTTTGCCTTCCTCTGGATCAACTTGCAGGATAACAGGCCGAACTGGATGGACAAATGTCTTTTTTACTATGGTAGATTTGTGGCTCGATATCCTGTCTCTAATTGCTTGGGTGGTTTCGCCAATGTACATGAGACCGCAGGGGCATTTGATAGAGTAGACGACGAAATTGGAATCAGAGGTGAAGTAGTCTTTTATCGGGAAAGAGCATCCCGTGTGTGGATGGTATAATGTATTGCCCTTCTGCACATTAGTACAGCTGGCGCAATGTAGACATGGAAAAGTGCCTTTTTTCCCAGTCTCCAGACTAAGTTGTTTAGCGGCTTTTATTTGGCTTCCTATGTCTGCTCGTACTAAGTGGTCTCTGAGGTTTTTCGGTCTTTTAAGGCACATTAGTGCAGGTGATTGAAACTCTGTAATAAGGGGATATGTGCATTGTAATAGAGGCCAGTGTTTACGGATGACCTGTTAGATCTTAGGGACAATGGGATGGTAAGTGTGGACAAAAGCTACCCTGTTGGAGGTGGTGTGTGTCCTGTTCTCTGTTTGTGTAGTGTTTGTGATTTCATTGACCAGAAGATGGTCTGGATATCCCCGGTTGGCGATTTTATGTCGCATGATATCTAGTTGTGTCGATAGATGTGTAGGGTTTGAGACGATGCAACGTACTCTAGTGAATTGGGACTTTGGTAGGGATTTTTTAGTGGCTCTTGGGTGACAACTTGTGAATTGAAGTAGGCCGTTCCTGTCAGTGGGTTTTGTATATAAGTCGATTGATAGTGTACCCTTCTCGTCCTTCTGGACCAGTGTGTCGAGGAAGCTAATGGAGGTGGAATCATAGTGTAGAGTGAAGGTAAGTTCGGGCCTAATCTGATTGACAGATTCCACAAAGTGTGTCAGGGAGTGGTCGGAACCCGTCCAAATGCAGAACACATCATCTATATATTTATGCCAACATAGGGCAAATTGTTTGAATAATGGATGTTCATAGATATAGGAAATCTCGAACTGAGCCATGTACGTATTAACATAGGGTGGCGCCACATTAGAACCCATCACGGTTCCGCACTTCTGTATGTAGTATGTGTCCCCAAATAAAAAATAATTATCTTTTCAGGACTAGTGTCAACAGCTCTATGCAAGAATTGATGGAATTGGCGATTAGCGTTTGGGTTGAGGTTAGCAGTTGTCGGGTCGCCTCTATTCCTAAATCGTAGGTGATGGATGTGTAGAGGCTGTTGACATCTAATGTGACCAAGAGTGATGACGGAGGGATATTGGTGATTTCACGTAAAATATGTAAAAAATGGCCTGTGTCCAAGAGGAAAGATTTAGATTTGTGAGTCAGAGGAGTGAGAATTTTTTCTAGAAAAATTGAGAGGGGAGCTAGGATAGAATCGGTGGAGGCAACAATGGGTCTGCCAGGTGGGTTGATGAGTGATTTATGTATTTTTGGAAGAGTATAGAATACTGGAGTGACAGGATGTGTATTGATAAGAAAATGCTATGTTTTTTTGTCAATGGTTTGTGTCAGTAGGTATCTGTCTAGTGTGGTTTGTGTTTTGGACCGAATGGAGTGAATTGGATCTGATGTCAATTTGGAATAGGTCGTAGGGTGTCAGAGAGTTGCCGCTCAATCTCTTTAGCGTAATCCTTTTTTGTTCATAACTACGATGGCACCCCCTTTGTCCGCTGGTTTGATTATTATGTGTGGGTTGGTCTTGAGATTGTGTACTGCTGTTTGTTCGTCCGGTGTTAAGTTTTGTTTTGTAAGGTATATGCCTTGTTTGAATTCAGTTGTGATTTTCCGGATGTCGCGGTCGATAAGTGTGATGTATGTTTTAATCCCATGATTGGTTTTAGGGGGGTTCAAATTGCTGGGTTTCAAAGGCCTAATGTCCCTATTGATGGTTCGGGTTGCGGTGGGGTGATTGTTCCTGTGGTGTTGCTCTGTTCTTCCGAAAAGTGGGCTTTGAGTCTCAGGGTTCTATAGAACCGCTGAAGTTCTTGGTCTAAACCAAATGTATTGTGTGGTGGTATGGGACAAAAAGAGAGTCTTTTCTGTAGTACTTGTAGTTCAGATGCTGTGAGGGTGTGAGAGGAAATGTTTATGGTTAAATCAGGTGTCGTCTTACCTGTGAACGTGTCTGGATGGGTCTGTGATTTCCTCTTTGAGCGTTGCGACCTCCTGGTGGGTTTCCCCTTCCTCTGCGTGGTCCTAAAAAAGATGGTGGATAGGCTTCGCTTCCCGAGCTTGAAGAGTCGTAGTTGCGATTTCTCCTTGATGGTCTCGTGTAGTTGTGGGATGGGTATTCTACCAATTTGTATACTCTGTTAGAGGTATAGTCGTCGCGACTCTCTGGAATTTAATCTGTTTCCTTTCTTGGGTGGTGGTTCTTTGTTCAGTCAGGATATGGTCAACCCTGTTCTTTATGGCTGTGAAATCTTCGGTTGTGAGGATGGAGGTTAGTTGAGTTTCAATCGCACTCAGATTTTCCTTGGTTTTGGCTATGAAGAGTTGGAGGAATTCCAGGTTTAGTAAGATCAGATCGAGTGAACACTTGTTTAATATTTGTTGGAATCAGATTCTGAATTCTTTATCTTCTGAGAAGAGAGTTGGGCCTAGATTACATCTAAGGCCTCTGGGGATCCTGTTTAGTTTGTGGTATTCTGCTAGGGTAGCACTGTGTAACTCGTGTGCCAGTAATTTCTTGGATTCTTTTTCAAAATAACGTGCTCGGAGGTCCTATGTGGATGTTCTCAGGAAATCTCCCGACGTGGTCACTTGTGATAATATGTTCTCAGCTGCATTTGTGTCATACGCGTAACTTTCAGTAGACATCTGAGAGGAGGGTGTACAGGTTCCACAATAATTCTATAACGTAGGGGGGAGGAACTTGCACTCCTGGTGGTAGGGCGAGGTGCTGTGGTATACGGCAGAGCCCGTGTATATTTGTAGAGAAAACAACGCACACTCTTGAGAGTTTAGATATGCCAAGTGGATTTATTGTGAATCATACACTTCAAACTGTGAAGTAGGTGCCAGCAACATTTGCAATAATAAGCAAGTAAATGATTCTGCTGGTAAAATTACAAGATACTGCCCCAGTCGGGCGTAAAATTGCTCAGTTTTAATGAAAATAATGTTTAGCCGTGAGTCATGTGGAGAGTTGCGATGTTTCAGACGTTTCGGTCATATGAGACCTTTATCAATAGATCGCTGAAAGTGTAAAACATAAAATGAGAATCTGAGGCATATAAATGCAAATCGGTGATGAAGAAACATTTAAACGAAATATGCAAGTCCAACACAGATAGGTAAATAAAAATAGCTTGTGAGACAATGCCTGGATACAGGTAAATCATAAAGGAGGACAAAATCGTAATATCTAGAGTAATTGAGCATATACTCAGAAAACAAGGGAAAAAAAGGACAAGTAACGGAATGCAGCTGAACACAAGTGGTGGTACTTGTACTTCATGACAGTGGTAAATTTGAGTAAATATATTTTACTTTTGTATATACAGGGGTGGGCCATTTATATGGATACACCTTAATAAAATGGGAATGGTTGGTGATATTAACTTCCTGTTTGTGGCACATTAGTATATGTGAGGGGGGAAACTTTTCAAGATGGGTGGTGACCATGGCGGACATTTTGAAGTCAGCCATTTTGAATCCAACTTTTGTTTTTTCAATAGGAAGAGGGTCATGTGACACATCAAACTTATTGAGAATTTCACAAGAAAAACAATGGTGTGCTTGGTTTTAACATAACTTTATTCTTTCATGAGTTATTTACAAGTTTCTGACCACTTATAAAATGTGTTCAATGTGCTGCCCATTGTGTTGGATTGTCAATGCAACCCTCTTCTCCCACTCTTCACACACTGATAGCAACACCGCAGGAAAAATGCTAGCACAGGCTTCCAGTATCCGTAGTTTCAGGTGCTGCACATCTCGTATCTTCACAGCATAGACGATTGCCTTCAGATGATACGAGATGTGCAGCACCTGAAACTACGGATACTGGAAGCCTGTGCTAGCATTTCTCCTGCGGTGTTGCTATCAGTGTGTGAAGAGTGGGAGAAGAGGGTTGCATTGACAATCCAACACAATGGGCAGCACATTGAACACATTTTATAAGTGGTCAGAAACTTGTAAATAACTAATGAAAGAATAAAGTTATGTTAAAACCAAGAACACCATTGTTTTTCTTGTGAGATTCCCAATAAGTTTGATGTGTCACATGACCCTCTTCCTATTGAAAAAACAAAAGTTGGATTCAAAATGGCCAACTTCAAAATGGCCGCCATGGTCACCACCCATCTTGAAAAGTTTCCCCCCTCACATATACTAATGTGCCACAAACAGGAAGTTAATATCACCAACCATTCCCATTTTATTAAGGTGTATCCATATAAATGGCCCACCCTGTATATATGGATAGGGCACTCTCAGAAATCAAGGACCATGCAAAGATACAGGAAATATATTTATTTATGCTAAATATAAAAGGATGATCAACAATCAATAGCTTATAGAAGATAAATGATAATATATTAATAAAAGAATAGCAGCATAATAGATATGTTCGAATACACCACTCCTAAAACACCTGCTTGGTTAGCAGTGAATAAATAGCAGCAGAATACAAACAGTGAAATGCAAGCAGTAAAAAATAGCAGCAAAGTACGATCAAATGGGTAAGTGGCAGCAATATAATCGAATATGAACAATCCCAATAGCAATGACTCGATGATATACAAATCGGGTAAGCTGCAAAAATTCAAACTGCAAGAAAATAATCGGAAGTCAATAGTGTCCACTACTAGTAATCGATAAAAAAACTAACGCAGGGAGCAACAATATCCCAAGGTTCGGTAAAGTCTGATTCGATGGAAGCTGCATTAAAGGTAAACAATAATCGCTTGCAAGCTGTTAAGTAGCGGACGCCGCTACCCATCCTGTTTTAGCGGGACGCCGCTTTGTTCAGGAAAGTTTTCACAACTAAATCAACCATAATCAATGTTTATAGGACAGATTGGTTTTGGTGGAATTAAGTAAAGAACTTTTTTTTTATCGATTACTAGTAGTGGACACTATTGACTTCCGATTATTTTCTTGCAGTTTGAATTTTTGCAGCTTACCCGATTTGTATATCATCGAGTCATTGCTATTGGGATTGTTCATATTCGATTATATTGCTGCCACTTACCCATTTGATCGTACTTTGCTGCTATTTTTTACTGCTTGCATTTCACTGTTTGTATTCTGCTGCTATTTATTCACTGCTAACCAAGCAGGTGTTTTAGGAGTGATGTATTCGAACATATCTATTATGCTGCTATTCTTTTATTAATATATTATCATTTATCTGCTATAAGCTATTGATTGTTGATCATCCTTTTATATTTAGCATAAATAAACATATTTCCTGTATCTTTGCATGGTTCTTGATTTCTGAGAGTGCCCTATCCATATATATATACATTTTTCCATTTATCGAGTGAGTGTTCTCGTTAGGATAGGAGCACCTCTTTTTGGAGCTCCAGTTTCTTAGTGCGACATCTTATCCTACAATATTTTACTTTTATTTATGAAAAAATCCACAAATTACCAAACATATGGAAAAATTAGCAATTTTCAAAATTTTAATTTCTCTGCTTTTAAAACAGAAAGTCACACCTCACAAAATATTTATTACTTAACATTCCCCATATGTCTACTCTATGTTGTCATCATTTTGAAAATTTCATTTTATTTTTGTAGAATGCTAGAAAGCTTAGAATTTTAAAAGCAACTCTTAAAATTTTTAAGAAAATTTCCAAAATCCACTTTTTAAGGACCAATTCCGTCATGAAGTCACTTTGTGGGGCTTACATAGTAGAAAACACCCATAAATGACCAATTTTAGAAACTAAACCCCTATTCTAAACAAATTTTACAAAGTTTGTTAACCCTTTAGGTATTCCACAGGAATTAAAGGGAAATGGAGATGACATTTCTAAATTTCACTTTTTTGGCAGATTTTCCATTTTAATCTATTTTTTTCTGTAACACATCAAGGGTTAACAGCCAAACAAAACTCAATATTTATTACCCTGATTCTGCGGTTTACAGAAACACCCTATATGTGGTTGTGAAATGCTGTACATGGCAGGGCGCAGAAGAAAAGGAGCACTACATGGTTTTTGGAAGGCAGATGTTGCTGGATTGATTTTTAGTCACCATGTCCCATTTGAAGTCCCCCTGATGCACCTCTACGGTAGAAACTTCCAGAAAGTGGCCCCATTTTGGAAACTATGGGATAAGGGGATAGTTTTGTTGATATTTTGGGTTACATATGATTTCTGATCGCTCTATATTACACTTTTTGTTAGGAAAGGTAACCAAAAAATGGCTGTTCTGGCCCAGTTTTTGTTTTTTGTTTTTTTACAAAGTGCATCTGACAGCTTAGATCATGTGCTATTTTATAGAGCAGGTTGTTGCGAACGTGACAATATCAAATATATCTACTTTTTTGTTTGTTTGTTTCAGTTTTATAAAGCATTTTTGATGTTTTAGTGTCTCCATATTCTGAGAGCCATTATTATTTTTTTTTTTTTGGGGGGAATTTTCTTATGTAGGGGCTCATTTTTTGCAGGATGAGGTAACAGTTTGATTACTACTATTTTGAGGTGCATATGACTTTTTGATCGCTTGGTATTACACTTTTTGTGATGTAAGGTAACAAAAAAACTGCTTTTTTGGCACAGTTTTTATAAAAAAAAATTACAACATTCACCTGAGGGGTTAGGTCATGTGATATTTTTATAGAGCTGGTTGTTACAGACGTGACGATACCTAATATGTCTACATTTTTTTTATTTATTTTACTTTAACACAATAAACGCATTTTTGCAAAAAAAAAAAAAATGTTTTAGTCTCCATATTCTGACTGCCATAGTTGTATTTTTTGGCCGATTGTCTTATATAGGGGCTCATTTTTTGCAGGATGAGGTAACATTTTGATACTATTTTGGTACTATTGTGGGGTGCATATACACTTTTTGATCTCTTGGTGTTGCACTCTTTGTGATGTAAGGTGACAAAAAATTTCTTTTTGGCACAGTTTTTTTTACTGTGTTTGTCTGACGGGGTAGATTATGTGATATATTTATAGCAATGTTTTTTACAGAAGTGTCAATCGGTAATTTCTAACGATAATTTGTTTTCCCTTAGTCCTAACAGCAGCACAGATGGGGTTAACCACCCCCCATGGACTGGTAGGACCGGCAAAATTTTAATGAGCCCAAGTAATAATTAAACACTTAAACCTCCCCTATAAAGGAGGGAATCACCTCCAGCCCATTGTGTTATAGCAAGAAAAAACTAGTCTTAGGCCTCCTGCACACGAACGTATTTTCCGTGATCCGTGACCGTTTTTTCGTCCGTGGGTCTTCCTTGATTTTTGGAGGATCCACGGACATGAAAAAAAAGTCGTTTTGGTGTCCGCCTGGCCGTGCGGAGCCAAACGGATCCGTCCTGAATTACAATGCAAGTCAATGGGGACGGATCCGTTTGACGTTGACACAATATGGTGCCATTTCAAACGGATCCGTCCCCATTGACTTTCAATGTAAAGTCTGGAGTCCCTTTTATACCATCGGATCGGAGTTTTCTCCAATCCGATGGTATATTTTAACTTGAAGCGTCCCCATCACCATGGGAACGCCTCTATGTTAGAATATACTGTCGGATATGAGTTAGATCGTGAAACCTCATTTCCGACAGTATATTCTAACACAGAGGCGTTCCCATGGTGATGGGGACGCTTCTAGTTAGAATATACTACAAACTGTGTACATGACTGCCCCCTGCTGCCTAGCAGCATCCGATCTCTTACAGGGGGCTGTGATCAGCACAATTAACCCTTCAGGTGCCCCCCCTCCCTCCCTCTATTGTAATAATTCGTTGGTGGCACAGTGTGCGCCCCCCCCTTCTTCCCTCTATTGTAATCGTTGGTGGCACAGTGTGCGCCCCCCATTGGCCCCCCTCCCTCTATAGCATTAACAACATTGGTGGCCAGTGTGCGGCCTCCCATCTACCCCCCCCCCCCATCATTGGTGGCAGCGGGTTACTAGCAATAGTACAATAGTAAAAGATTCATACTTACCTGGGAGCTGCGATGTCTGCTTCCGGCCGGGAGCTCCTCCTACTGGTAAGTGACAGTTCATTTAGCAATGACACTTACCAGTAGGTGGAGCTCCCGGCCGGACACGAACATCGCAGCAGCCGGTATTCTACTATTGTACTATTGCTAAGTAACCATGGCAACCAGCGTCCTGGTTGCCATGGTTACCGATCGGAGCCCCAGCGATTAAACTGGGACTCCGATCGGAACTCCGCTGCCACCAATGATGGGGGGGGGGGGAGATGGGAGGCCGCACACTGGCCACCAATGTTGTTAATGCTATAGAGGGAGGGGGGGGGCGATGGGGGGCGCACACTGTGCCACCAACGAATTATTACAATAGAGGGAGGGATGGGGGGGGGCGCACACTGTGCCACCAACAAATTATTACAATAGAGGGAGGGGGGGGGCCGCACTGGCCACCAATGATATTTAAACTGGGGAGGGGGGGAGGGTCTGCCCCCTGCTGCCTGGCAGCCCTGATCTCTTACAGGGGGCCGTGATCAGCACAATTAACCCCTTCAGGTGCCGCACCTGAAGGGGTTAATTGTGCTGATCACGGCCCCCTGTAAGAGATCGGGTGCTGCCAGGCAGCAGGGGGCAGTCTTGTACACAGTTTGTAGTGTATTCTAACTAGAAGCGTCCCCATCACCATGGGAACGCTTCTGTGTTAGAATATACTGTCGGTTCTGAGTTTTCACGAAGTGAAAACTCAGCTTTTGAAAAAGCTTTTATACAGACGGATCTTCAGATCCGTCTGTATAAAAACTAACCTACGGCCACGGATCACGGACACGGATGCCAATCTTGTGTGCATCCGTGTTCTTTCACGGACCCATTGACTTGAATGGGTCCGTGAACCGTTGGCCGTGAAAAAAATAGGACAGGTCATATTTTTTTCACGGCCAGGAAACACGGATCACGGATGCGGCTGCAAAACGGTGCATTTTCCGATTTTTCCACGGACCCATTGAAAGTCAATGGGTCCGCGAAAAAAAGCGGAAAACGGCACAACGGCCACGGGTGCACACAACGGTCGTGTGCAGGAGGCCTTACTAGGGTGGGAAATTTGTGTGCTGCTGTTAGGACTAAGGGAAAACAAATTATCGTTAGAAATTAACGATTCCCTTACGTCCTACCAGCAGCACAGATGGGGAGATAGCAAGAAGAACCCCTAGGGAGGGCCATCATGCCTGGCAGAACTAAGAATAGTCTGTCCAAAGGCCGAGTACTCAGCTAATCTGGCATCTAGTCTATAATGGGAGATGAATGTTGATTCAGAGCTCCAGGAGGCAGATTTACAAATCATGTCGAGCGGAAGAAGACTCCTCTCGGCAAAAGAAGTAGCTACAGCCCTCGTAGAATGGGCTTTTACAAACCCCAGAGGGTCTAGAAATTGGGAAACAAAGGATTCTCATTAGCCTCCTTAATCCATCGACTGATGGATGGTTTAGACACCTTACGGCCTTTAAACTTATCGGCAAACAGGATTAGAAGATTTTCATCTTTCCTGAACTCCTTGATCTATCCACATAGATCCGGAGGCATCTCGAGACATCCAAAGGATGTATAGCAGGTTCCTCTGAGGAGGTAGAAGGTCTAGAAAGAACCAGGAGGGATATCACCTGGTTGATATTCTGGAAAGAAGGAACCTTAGGCCTAAAGTACGGGAGAAATCTTAAAAGGACCCGGTCTTGCAAAAAGAATGGTATAGGGCTCGTGTGCTGATAGAGCTTGAAGCTCAGAGACCCTCTTGGCCGAAGTCACAGCAAGAAGAAAAAACAAGTTTTCATGTGACAAACTTGAAATCTACCTCCTCCAAAGGCTCAAAGGGGGGATATGCTAACCCCCTGAGATATGGCAATATGGTGCCATTTCAAACGGATCCGTCCCCATTGACTTTCAATGTAAAGTCTGGAGTCCCTTTTATACCATCGGATCGGAGTTTTCTCCAATCCGATGGTATATTTTAACTTGAAGCGTCCCCATCACCATGGGAACGCCTCTATGTTAGAATATACTGTCGGATATGAGTTAGATCGTGAAACCTCATTTCCGACAGTATATTCTAACACAGAGGCGTTCCCATGGTGATGGGGACGCTTCTAGTTAGAATATACTACAAACTGTGTACATGACTGCCCCCTGCTGCCTAGCAGCATCCGATCTCTTACAGGGGGCTGTGATCAGCACAATTAACCCTTCAGGTGCCGCACCTGAAGGGGTTAATTGTGCTATCATATCCCCCTGTAAGAGATCAGGGCTGCCAGGCAGCAGGGGGCAGACCCCCCCCCCTCCCCCCTCCCCAGTTTGAATATCATTGGTGGCCAGTGCGGCCCCCCCCCCTTCCTCCCTCTATTGTAATAATTCCTTGGTGGCACAGTGTGCGCCCCCCCGCCCCCCCCCCCCTCCCTCTATTGTAATAAATCGTTTGTGGCACAGTGTGCGCCCCCTCCCCCTCCCTCCCTCTATTGCAATGACACTTACCAGTAGGTGGAGCTCCCGGCCGGACACGAACATCGCAGCAGCCGGTAAGTATGAATCTTCTACTATTGTACTATTGCTAAGTAACCATGGCAACCAGCGTCCTGGTTGCCATGGTTACCGATCGGAGCCCCAGCGATTAAACTGGGACTCCGATCGGAACTCCGCTGCCACCAATGATGGGGGGGGGGGGGAGATGGGAGGCCGCACACTGGCCACCAATGTTGTTAATGCTATAGAGGGAGGGGGGGGGGCGATGGGGGGCGCACACTGTGCCACCAACGAATTATTACAATAGAGGGAGGGAGGGGGGGGCGCACACTGTGCCACCAACGAATTATTACAATAGAGGGAGGGGGGGGGGGCCGCACTGGCCACCAATGATATTTAAACTGGGGAGGGGGGGGAGGGTCTGCCCCCTGCTGCCTGGCAGCCCTGATCTCTTACAGGGGGCCGTGATCAGCACAATTAACCCCTTCAGGTGCCGCACCTGAAGGGGTTAATTGTGCTGATCACGGCCCCCTGTAAGAGATCGGGTGCTGCCAGGCAGCAGGGGGCAGTCTTGTACACAGTTTGTAGTGTATTCTAACTAGAAGCGTCCCCATCACCATGGGAACGCTTCTGTGTTAGAATATACTGTCGGTTCTGAGTTTTCACGAAGTGAAAACTCAGCTTTGAAAAAGCTTTTATACAGACGGATCTTCGGATCCGTCTGTATAAAAACTAACCTACGGCCACGGATCACGGACACGGATGCCAATCTTGTGTGCATCCGTGTTCTTTCACGGACCCATTGACTTGAATGGGTCCGTGAACCGTTGGCCGTGAAAAAAATAGGACAGGTCATATTTTTTTCACGGCCAGGAAACACGGATCACGGATGCGGCTGCAAAACGGTGCATTTTCCGATTTTTCCACGGACCCATTGAAAGTCAATGGGTCCGCGAAAAAAAGCGGAAAACGGCACAACGGCCACGGGTGCACACAACGGTCGTGTGCAGGAGGCCTTACTAGGGTGGGAAATTTGTGTGCTGCTGTTAGGACTAAGGGAAAACAAATTATCGTTAGAAATTAACGATTCCCTTACGTCCTACCAGCAGCACAGATGGGGAGATAGCAAGAAGAACCCCTAGGGAGGGCCATCATGCCTGGCAGAACTAAGAATAGTCTGTCCAAAGGCCGAGTACTCAGCTAATCTGGCATCTAGTCTATAATGGGAGATGAATGTTGATTCAGAGCTCCAGGAGGCAGATTTACAAATCATGTCGAGCGGAAGAAGACTCCTCTCGGCAAAAGAAGTAGCTACAGCCCTCGTAGAATGGGCTTTTACAAACCCCAGAGGGTCTAGAAATTGGGAAACAAAGGATTCTCATTAGCCTCCTTAATCCATCGACTGATGGATGGTTTAGACACCTTACGGCCTTTAAACTTATCGGCAAACAGGATTAGAAGATTTTCATCTTTCCTGAACTCCTTGATCTATCCACATAGATCCGGAGGCATCTCGAGACATCCAAAGGATGTATAGCAGGTTCCTCTGAGGAGGTAGAAGGTCTAGAAAGAACCAGGAGGGATATCACCTGGTTGATATTCTGGAAAGAAGGAACCTTAGGCCTAAAGTACGGGAGAAATCTTAAAAGGACCCGGTCTTGCAAAAAGAATGGTATAGGGCTCGTGTGCTGATAGAGCTTGAAGCTCAGAGACCCTCTTGGCCGAAGTCACAGCAAGAAGAAAAAACAAGTTTTCATGTGACAAACTTGAAATCTACCTCCTCCAAAGGCTCAAAGGGGGGATATGCTAACCCCCTGAGAACTACTGATAAATCCCATTGAGGGATGGGTTTCAGTACTGTAGGCTTTAATCTTTCAGCTCCTTTAAGGAACCTTTTAATGAGCGGGTCCTGCGAAAAAGACTTGTTGAAACAAGCTGAAATGGCTGAAACGGCTGAAACTTGACCCCTCAAGGTAGATGGAGCAAGGCCTTTGTCACGGCCATCTTGCAGAAACTGAAGGATGATGGGGAGGGGCGGATCTGCAGACGCCACCTCCTTTGAGGAACACCAAGAAGAGAATATCCTCATAATCTGTGAGTAGGCTCTCTTAGTAGAGTCTGCTCTTGAATGAGACTTCGTTCTCAGGACCGACTCTGAAAGCCCTTCTATTCTGGGAAGGGACTGATCAACCTCCAGGCTGTCAGGTTGAACCTGTGCAGATCTGGGCAGAGGTGAGTGTCCCATGACACCAGGGTCTGCCGTGGGGGGAGCCTCCAATAATGTCCCCGACTCATCTGAATGAGCTGGGTAAACCAGGATCTCTTGGGCCAAAACGGTATGATGGCTATTACCGAGGCCTGATCCTGACGAATTTTCATCAATACCCTCGGTATCATGGAAAAGGGAGTGAAGATGTAAGCCAGCCTGAACCTCCAGGATATTGACAGAACATCTATTGCCAGGGAGTTGTCCTCCCTGTAAAGGGAGCAAAACCTCTCCACCTTGGCGTTGAACCTTGTTGCCATAAGATCCACCTCTGGCATTCCACACTTGAGGACTATCTGCTTGAATATCTCCGGATGTAAAGACCACTCCACTGTTGGAAGACCGCGGCTCAACCGATCCGCTATCATATTGAGGGAGCCTCGAATGTGGATCGCAGATAAGTGTGAAAGGTTCAATTCTGACCAATCCAGAATCACCCCTATCTCTGATAAGAGGGTAAGTGATCTTGTGCCTCCCTGCTTGTTGATGTAAAGTACCGCAGTCATATTGTCTGACTGGACTTTCACCGCTTTGCCCCGGATCTGAGGGGCAAAGTGAAGGAGGGCTAGCCGGATAGCTTGAATCTCGCGGAGATTGGATGAGAGGAGCCGCTCCTGAGGAGACCAGGATCTGTGCACTGGAGAATCGTCTAGATGAGCACCCCAGCCTACTTGGGGCGCATCTGTTGTCAATATGACCCAGGTTGGCTGGGTCATAGACTTCCCTTCTAAAAGATGGCTCCACCATCTGAGGGAATGCGAGTTTGCCAAGACAGGGAGCACAGGGAGTTCAGCCCGGCGGGGCTGTCATTCCATTTGGAGAGAACCTCCGACTGCAGCGGCCGGAGGTGCCATAAAACCCAAGGGACTGCTTACGCAGACGCTGACATGAGCCCCAACATCTTCATGAGAGTCCAAATTGGAACTCGCCAAGGCACGGATAGGAATTCTGCCATGTTCTGTATTCGGGATCTTCTTTCTGGAGTCAACCGGAGAGATCTCCCAACGGAGTCGATTATGAAGCCTAAATATCTTACTGAAGTCGACGGCTCACGTTCGACTTCTGCCAGTTGATGATCCACCTTAGGCGGAGCAGAAAAGAAATCGCTACATGAAGATGGTGGGTCAGGACCACAAAGGAAGAGGCTTTTAAAAGCCAATTGTCCAGATAAGGAATGATGGTCAGTCCTTGGAGTGCTAGCCGCCACCACAGAAACTACCACCTTGGTGAAAGTGTGAGGGGCAGAAGAAATGCCGAAGCGAAGGGCAACGAACTGAAGGTGTCTGGTGACACCTGACACCTGGACCGCGATCCTGAGATATTTCCTGGAAGCAGGATGAATCGGGATGTGCAAATATGCATCCTTGAGGTCCAGGGTTGCCGTCACATCTCCAGGATTGAGAACGTGAACCACGTAGATCAATAAATAAATAAATAAATAGATAGATGAATCATTATGTAATTCCTTGAATTGAGAGAAGACGTATATAAATGGTATGGACCACTATGGGATGAAAATATAGCGGAGTGGAGAATTATATGATATAGGAGTGGTATAACTGGGAAGTGGGTCTAAGCTTATTGTTAATATTGTGACATGGCTAAAATGATAAGCTGGACATGAAGAGATCGGAGTAATAGAGAATTATGGCTGCCGGTCTTACCTGTGGGGTCCGTGCTGGGGCTTGGAGCGCGGCCTTGCACGCCTGCTGGAAGGCGCGCTCAAAAGAGCAGGAGGGAGGGGGGCGGAGTCTGGGATTGACAGCTGCTCGGTCCGTCGGACCGAAGCTGTCATTGTGAACAGCGCATGCGCCGAGCGCTGTGTGAGATGCTAGCTCCCTGAGCAGGGATCGCTCACAGGGAGAATGTCATGTGTGGTGATAGCTAGATGGGGGAAATGAATGGGGGAGAGTGGTGTGGAGTGTATTGGAGACTAGAGGCTGGTTAGGTTGTATGGCTAGATAATTGGGCAGATGTGGACTGGATGATAGGGGAAAGTTATGATTTAATGAATTTATATGCTCAATTACTGATGGTGTGAGCACAAATGACATGGGAGAGCGTTAATGTTAGCCTGATGAATTTGTAACTGGTGGAGGGGGGATAGAATTGAAGATGAACTTCTCTCCACTTCTCCATCGGTTCCAAGCAGATCTGGACTCCTGGCATTGCCGCGATTTCTCATGGTTCGGCAGGTTCAGTATCCTGAAGCTGAACTTACTGCCAAAACTGCTCTACCTCCTGCAGACCATCCCTATCCGATTGCTGTCAGCCTACTGGTTGCAGATGAGACGCTGCTTCACGCGGTTTGTGGAGGCCCCAGACAGGCCACGGATAAAATATTAAATATTGACTAGGTCGGGAAGGGGGGGGGGGGGGGGTCTGCCGGACTGTAGGTTGTATTATTACTCCACGGCGTATGCCAGACTTCTAGACCTGCTGAGAGTGGACTCCACTAAGACATGGGTCCACATGGCACGGGACTCCTCCCCTACCTCGCTCTTGATGCTTCCTTGGCTGATCGGGTCGTCTAGCGTTTCTGCCCCTAGCCCATCTTTCATGGTCAATCATACCCTTGCGATACTTGCCTCAATAAATAGCCGCCTCTCCCTCATCGACGCTGCGGGTCCTCTAACTCCAATCACAGATCACCCTGACTTTCCGCCTGGATGCTCCCCTCGTCCCTTTCTGACAGGCACATGCCTGCGCCCTATCCGATTCTGTCACGTCCTACACGGGTTATCTTTGAAACCCCTGAGCCAGCTAATAGAACCCTCTGCTACTCGCTCTAGACACACTTTTGAATAGCTCCAACTTCAACACTTCTACTCATCTATTCGCAAAACCCATGTTTTATCTAGAACACTTACTGCGTTTGAACAAATGTGTCTGGCCCCATCGACGGTATTTAGAGACATTTCTACTATATATAACCTGCTCATACTGCAACACTCCTCCCACCTTCCCCCCTTTTGCCAGGCCTGGGAACGCGATTTGGGTGTCCAACTAACCCCTTCTCAGTGGAAGAGAGCCTTCCTCCTGACCCATAAGGCGCTGATTTCCACAAAGGCGCAGGAAACGAACTATAAGGTTCTCTCCAGGTGGTACAGGGTGCCCACTCTTTTACATAAATGGTTCCCGTCTGTGCCAGATTTCTGCTGGAGATGTATGTCGGAAGAGGGCACCATGATCCATGTCTGGTGGCAATGCCTTGCCCTGCATCCTTTCTGGGACTCGGTACACAAAATCATACGGACAGTGACAGGGATTCCTATACCCAATACTCATGAATCCCTCCTGTTGTTCATCTTTGACCTGACTATTCCAGCTTATAAAGCCTCCCTCTTGAAATACATGCTACAAGCCGCAAAAACGGTTATCCTCCGTCATTGGTAATCACCCCCCCCCCCCCCCCCCTTATTAACGGAGTGGTTTGAGGAGATTGCTCTCCACCAGAGGATGGAAGACCTTATCTGTATCACCCCACTGGACGTTTCCCGCTACATAAAGACGTGGAGCCCCTGGGAAACGTTCCGCACTTCTGACGGGTTGCAGAATGCCTATCTGTAGCAAGCGCACTTGTTTGTACCCTGCCTTCCCTCCCCCCCTATGTCCCTCTCTTTTCTTCTTTGCTGTTTATAATGTTTGCTGACATTTTATTTATTTTATTTTATTTTTATTTCTATGTACTGTCCCCATTTGATTTTGGGGTTGTACCCCTGTTGGTTTATACTGCTGATATTGTATCCTGATTGTCCTAAACTCACTGCTTAGTAATGTACACACTACTACGCATTTCTGTCTTGTTTTATCTGAAAATTCAATAAAAATTTTGAATGAGAAAAAAAAAAGTATACTTTTTCTTATTTTCCTCCTTCAAATCCTAGGTGTGTCTTATGGTGCGTCTTATAGTCTGAAAAATATGGTACTTCATTACTGTTAACAGTATCACTAACAAAAAGGAAAAAAAGTTTTATTTGAAAGTAATAACATGTTTTCCTACCTCAAAGCTCCCCTGATGTGCAGGTGGTAATTGGAAAGTAATTCAGAAGTTCGTTGCTGTTGATTGGAATTTGGGAAGCAGCCATTGGCTCCCACTCCATCCTCTCAACTTTATTTTCTACTGAGCTTTGCTTAAAGTGGAGGAGGAAGGAACATCGTAGTTTCCATAACAAATATTTCACAACCAGCATGTTTTGATAGTGTGATCAACAGTTTTCAAGTCAACCCGTGATCTGCATTTAGTGGAAAAGGATTCTCTTTGTGTTATAAATGGTAAGGTAAGACCTCGACTTCTATGGAAACTTCTCCCTGATTACAACAGACATATTTCATCTCACCTCTTAAAGTCTCTGGAATATTATTACTAAGTTCCAAGATCTGTCTAAGATGAAAATTCTTAGCCATAAAAGTAAATACACAGAGTGATTTTACACTACAAAACCTTTCATTCAGCATGCCTTATTTAGTTGATTGTTACATGTACTACCTAAAGTGGTTATCCCTATAGGATATGCCACTAATGTTCGATATGTGTGGCTCCCACCTCTGGCCCCCAAAGTGAATGATTGCTCCCGGCGCAAGCACATCCACCTTCCATTTAATTCTATGGAGTGCCGAAAATTGATGAGCCAGCGCTCACCTTCACCTATTTCTGGAACTTCCATAGAGGAGAATGGATAGGTAGCCGCCCACAACTAATGTCCGCAACCGGACTTTTAAACCTTCAGATGCCATTACCTCATACCAGCAATCTGTTTGGTCACTATATTATATGGCAGCTAGTTTTTAGGCTCTTGTCCCTTATGGCAATAATCCAGTGGCCATGTTTGATCCATTCACCATGTTCAGCCCACCTGGTTTTAACCCTAATACATTTTGAAAGCAGTACACCATTAGGTTCATAGTATGGAGGGATCCCGGACCTTATGGAGCGATTCACATGGGTTAAAATGTAATTGCTGTGGTCATCAGAGTAACGCAGAATAAAATTTCTAGCTAACACAACTTGTTAGCTAGGAATGATGAATTTGGGTCCGGGAGCGATTTGTCTGGTAATACTGTCGTAGTTCCGACCACAGACTATTGCAATAATGACGCAATACATTTTTTTTGCTAAAAGAACGTATTAGCTATGATGAATTTGGGTTGAGTTGGTGGAGTGATTTGTGTGGTTCAATCCGATAACCAACAAGACTCCTCCGTGCTAAGTAGTTATTTGACCCCAGGTTGTCCATGTCTAACATCTTCGAAGGACAAGTGGCGTTCAGCAATAACAGGTCTGCGATGCCCTTAAATGTCCAGGACTGCACGCGCGCCCCACTGAAGGGATCACTATGTGTCTACCCTTTGCCAACAGGTGCAGGTAACCAGCTCAATGCTGTTCGTCATAGGGATCGGGTTTTGCAATATGGACACAGAATAATTTTTGGGATCGGATTAGTGATGATGAATTTGGGTCCACTGCACCTTGTACAGTACAAAATATTTAACTAACTATATCATTAGGATACCAGAGTTTTTTGTTTTTTTTTGCGTTTCCATTTTTCTTTCCTATTTTCCGTGAGCCATAACTTTTTTATATTTCCAGTCACATAGCTGTATGAGGGCTTATTTTTTGCGAGACAAGTTGTACTTTCTAATGCCACCATTAATTATTGCATAAAGTGGGAAGCGGAAATAAATTCCAAATGGGGTGGAATTGGAAAAAAATGCAATCCCACCAACGTTTTATGGGTTTTGTTCCCACGGCTTTTGTTTACGGCAAAACTGACCCATGCCCTTCATTTTCTGGGTCAGTACAATTACAATTATACCCCATATGTAAAGTTTTTTTTATGTGTAAATAATGTAAAAATAAATTTAAACTTTGAGAATATTTTTTTTTTACATCACCATATTCTGACCCCCCCATAACTTTTTTATACTTATGTCTACTGAGCTGTTTAGGGGCTCATTTTTTGCGGGACAATTCATTGATATTTTATTTATCAATTTTTATTGATACCATTTTGGAGTGTGCATGACTTTTGGATCACATTTTATTTCATTTTTTGGGTAAGAGAAGCAATGACAAAAATTGGCAAATCAGCCATTTTGACCCTTTTTCCGTTACTCCGTTTGCTGTATTGGATTATTTTTTTTAGATTTTAATATCATGGGCGTTTTCAGTTGCGGTGATACCCAGGATGTTTATATTTATTGTTATTTAGTTTAGTTTTTTTTATTATACAGAAAGGGGGGTGATTTAAACTTTTATATTTTTTTATTTTTTATATATATATATATATTTTTTCATTTTTTATTATCATTTTAAGGCTCATAAATGATCTTATAAATGATGTTTTTTAATTTTTAATTTTGATCCATAAGCGATTTAAAAAATGACAATTTATTAGCATTTTGCTCATCTCTTATGTTGGCCTGCCATCTGGTGGCCAAAATAAGAATTTCAGCATTAAGGCTCTAAATTTCTTCATAGAGATTAAGAGTATTCAGCGCATGTACTGAAGTCCCGATTGGCCGTACAGGGCTTCAGTACATTCAGGTGCCGTGATCTCACTTGATCACGGCATCTAAAGCATTTAATTACCGCGATCGGCATTATTGCCGGTTGCGGTAATTAGCCAGAGGTCTCTGCTGTTTGTAACAGCAGAGACTTGCCGGCCATGATGCCCGCTGCACGCGCGAATGGGCGTCATGCTTGCACAGCGCTACCATACATGTACGGCACTGGTAGCAAAAGGGTTAAAATAATGAACTCTGAACGTGAAACACATGGCAATATATTACACCTGCAGCTATGTAACACAACAGCTAGCAGAAGCCATTCGCTGTGATAAATTTTGCTCCACTACACAATTGAACAGGGGGAAATATTTAATTGTGGCCTAATACTGACACTATGTAAAGCCTCATGCACACGTCCGTGGAACACGGTCCGTGAGATACCGGCCTGGATTCCTGCTGAGTCCAGGAGCGCAAGGCGTCATTGGTTGCTATGACGCCGTGCGCCCGCTGCTGTACAGTAATACACTCGTATTATCTACGAGTGTATACGAGTGTGTTACTGTACAGCAGCGGCGGCACGAAGCACATGGCGTCATAGCAACCAATGACGCCGTGCTCTCCTGCACTCAGCAGGAATCCAGGCCGGTATCTCACGGTCCGTGTTCCACGGAAGTGTGCATGAGGCTTAACACAACAGCTAACAGAATGCATTTGTGATGATCAATTAGGCTCCACTGCTCATTTGAACAGGGCGAAAAAATTTAACTGTGGCCTAACACTGACATTGTGGAACGCAACAGCTAACAGAATGCAATTGCTATGATAAATTTGGCTCCACTGATCATTTGAACAGGGCAAAATATTTAACCGTGGCCTAATACTGTTGTCATGTAACGCAACAGCTAAGGCAACTTTCACACCTGCGTTCGGTGCGGATCCATCTTGTATCTGCACAGACGGATCCGCACCGATAATGCAAACGCTTTTATCCGTTCAGAACGGAATCCGTTTGCATTACTCTTTAAAAAAAAAAAAAACGGGACCGTCCTGACTTACATTGAAAGTCAATGGGGGACGGATCCGTTTTCAATTGCACCATATTGAGTTAGTGAAAAACTTACATTGTAAGTCAGGACGGATCCGTTTGCCTCCGCATCGTCAGGCGGACACCAAAACACTGCAAGCAGCGTTTTGGTGTCCGCCTCCAGAGCGGAATGGAGACGGAACGGAACCAAACTGATGCATTCTGAATGGATCCTTATCCATTCAGAATGCATTGGGGCTGAACTTATCAGTTTTGGGCCGTTTGTGAGAGCCCTGAAACGGATCTCACAAGCGGACCCAGAAACGCCAGTGTGAAAGTAACCTAACAGAGTGCATTTGTTATGATCAATCAAACAGGACGAAATATTTAACCATAGCCTAAGGCCTCATACACACGACCGTTGTGTGCATCCGTGGCCGTTGTGCCGTTTTCAGTTTTTTTTTCTGCAGACCCATTGACTTTCAATGGGTCCGTGGAAAAATCGGAAAATGCACCGTTTTGCAGCCGCATCCGTGATGCGTGTTTCCTGTCCGTCAAAAAAATATGACCTGTCCTATTTTTTTGACGGACAACGGTTCACGGACCCATTCAAGTCAATGGATCCGTGAATAAACACGGATGCACACAAGATTGGCATCGGCGTCAGTGGTCCGTGGCCGTAGGCTACTTTCACACAGACAGATCCGCAGATAAATTCATTGGTGGCCAGTGGGCCCCCCCTCCCTCCCCTGTATTACTGTCCATTCATTGGTGGCCAGTGGGTCCTCCCTCCCTCCCCTGTAGTACTGTAGATTCATTGGTGGCCAGTGGGCCCCCCCTCCCTCCCCTGTATTACTGTCCATTCATTGGTGACCAGTGGGCCCCCCCTCCCTCCCCCTCCTAATTAAAATCTCCCCCCTATCATTGGTGGCAGCGGAGAGTTCCGATCGGAGTCCCAGTTTAATCGCTGGGGCTCCGATCGGTAACCATGGCAACCAGGACGCTACTGCAGTCCTGGTTGCCATGGTTACTTAGCAATTTTTAGAAGCATTATACTTACCTGTGAGCTGCGATGTCTGTGACCGGCCGGGCGCCTCATACACACGACCGTTGTGTGCACCCGTGGCCGTTGTGCCGTTTTCAGTTTTTTTCCGCTGACCCATTGATTTTCAATGGGTCCGTGGAAAAATCGGAAAATGCACCGTTTTGCAGCCGCATCCGTGATGCGTGTTTCCTGCCCGTCAAAAAAATAAGACCTGTCCTATTTTTTTGACGGACAACGGTTCACGGACCCATTCAAGTCAATGGATCCGTGAAAGAACACGGATGCACACAAGATTGGCATCCGCGTCCGTGATCCGTGGCCGTAGGTTACTTTCATACAGACGGATCCGAAGATCCGTCTGCATAAAAGCTTTTTCAGAGCTGAGTTTTCACTTCGTGAAAACTCAGAACCGACAGTATATTCTAACACAGAGGCGTTCCCATAGTGATGGGGACGCTTCAAGTTAGAATATACTACGAACTGTGCACATGACTGCCCCCTGCTGCCTGGCAGCACCTGATCTTTTACAGGGGGCTGTGATCCGCACAATTAACCCCTCAGGTGCTGCACCTGAGGGGTTAATTGTGCATATCATAGCCCCCTATAAGAGATCAGGGGCTGCCAGGCAGGAGGGGGCAGACCCCCCTCCCTCCCCAGTTTGAATATCATTGATGGCCAGTGCGGCCCCCCCGGCCCCCCCTCCCTCCATGTATTAATTTAATTGGTGGCCAGTGTGCGCCCCCCCGGCCCCCCCTCCCTCTATTGTATTAATTTCATTGGTGGCCAGTGTGCGGCCCCCCCCCTCTATTGTTTTAATATCATTGGTGGCCAGTGTGCGGCCTCCCCTCTGCCCCCCCCATCATTGGTGGCAGCGGAGAGTTCCGATCGGAGTCCCATGGGAACGCCTCTATGTTAGAATATACCATCGGATTTGAGTTAGATTGTGAAACTCATATCCGACGGTATATTCTAACACAGAGGCATTCCCATGGTGATGGGGACGCTTCAAGTTAGAATATCCTACGAACTGTGTACATGACTGCCCCCTGCTGCCTGGCAGCACCTGATCTCTTACAGGGGGCTGTGATCAGCACAATTAACCCCTCAGGTGCCGCACCTGAAGGGGTTAATTGTGCTTATCATAGCCCCTTGTAAGAGATCAGGGGCTGCCAGGCAGCAGGGGGCAGACCCCCCTCCCTCCCCAGTTTGAATATCATTGGTGGCCAGTGTGCGACCCCCCCGGCACCCCCTCCCTCCCTCTATTGTATTATCATTGGTGGCCAGTGTGCGCCCCCCCCTGTCCCCCCTCTATTGTTTTAATATCATTGGTGGCCAGTGGGCGGCCTCCCCTCTCCCCCCCAATCATTGGTGGCAGCAGAGAGTTCTGATCGGAGTCCCTGTTTAATCGCTGGGGCTCCGATCGGTAACCATGGCAACCAGGACACTACTGTAGTCCTGGTTGCCATGGTTACTTAGCAATATTAGAAGCATCATACTTACCTGCTGCGCTGTCTGTGACCGGCCGGGAGCTCCTCCTACTGGTAAGTGACAGATCATTAAGCAATGCGCCGCACAGACCTGTCACTTACCAGTAGGAGGAGCTCCCGGCCGGTCACAGACAGCGCAGCAGGTAATTATGATGCTTCTAATATTGCTAAGTAACCATGGCAACCAGGACCTGTAGTGTCCTGGTTGCGATGGTTACCGATCGGAGCCCCACCGATTAAACTGTGACTCCGATCGGAACTCTCCGCTGCCACCAATGATCGGGGGGGGGGGGGGGGAGGCCGCACACTGGCCACCAAGGATATTAAAACAATAGAGGGGGAGCCGCGGGGGGGGGGGGGCGCACACTGGCCACCAATGATAATACAATAGAGGGAGGGAGGGGGGGCCGGGGGGGGCTGCACACTGGCCACCAATGATATTCAAACTGGGGAGGGAGGGGGGTTTGCCCCCTGCTGCCTGGCAGCCCCTAATCTCTTACAGGGGGCTATGATAAGCACAATTAACCCCTTCAGGTGCGGCACCTGAGGGGTTAATTGTGCTGATCACAGCCCCCTGTAAGAGATCAGGTGCTGCCAGGCAGCAGGGGGCAGTCATGTACACAGTTCGTAGGATATTCTAACTTGAAGCGTCCCCATCACCATGGGAACGCCTCTGTGTTAGAATATACTGTCGGATATGAGTTTCACGATCTAACTCAAATCCGATGGTACAGTCTAACATAGAGGCCTTCCCATGGTGATGGGGACGCTTCAAGTTAAAATATACCATCGGATTGGAGAAAAGAAAGGCAGCGGGAGATTAGGGAAATTAACAAGTGGCTCAAGAACTGGTGTAGAATGGAGGGGTTTGGGTTCCTGGAGAACTGGGCCGACTTCACTGTCGGCTACAGGCTCTATCGTAGGGACGGGCTGCACCTAAATGGGGAAGGGGCAGCTGTGTTGGGGAAGAAGATGGCTAGAAGGTTGGAGGAGTGTTTAAACTAGGGACTGGGGGGGAGGGTAATTACACTATAGAAGGGGAAGATAGTGCAGATAGAGACCGGGGGCAAGGTAGTGGGACTGGGGGAGAAATGGAAGGAGGGACAAGAACAGTTCAGAAGGAAAGGTGTAGGGTAAAAAATATACATAAACCTCTCATATGTATGTATACTAATGCCAGAAGCCTGACTAATAAAACTGGTGAACTGGAATTAGTGATGTGTGAGGAGGACTATGACATAGTGGGAATAACTGAGACATGGCTGGATGATAGCTATGACTGGGCAGTTAATGTACAAGGTTACAGTCTGTTCAGAAAGGATCGTCAAAACCGGAGAGGTGGAGGGGTCTGCCTTTATGTAAAGTCTTGTCTAAAGCCCACACTCCGTGAAGATATAAGTGAGGGACATGAACATGTGGAGTCACTATGGGTAGAGATACATGGAGCTAAAAACAACAATAAATTACTAATAGTAGTCTACTATAAACCACCTAATATACCAGAGTCCACAGAAAATCTACTACTAAACGAGATAGACAAGGCAGCAAATCATAATGAGGTGGTTATTATGGGGGACTTCAACTACCCAGATATAGACTGGGAAACTGAAACTTGTATATCTCATAAAGGAAACAGATTCTTGGCAATAACCAAAGACAATTATCTCTCCCAACTGGTTCAGGACCCGACTAGAGGGACGGCCATACTGGACTTAATATTAACCAATAGACCTGACAGAACAACAGACGTGCAGGTTGGGGGACACCTGGGAAATAGTGACCATAAAGTAATAACCTTCCAATTATCATTCAAAAGAGCGTTTCTACAGGGAGGAACAAAAATACCAAACTTCAAAAAAGCTAAATTTAGCCAACTAAGAGAGGCCATAGGCCTAACTAACTGGGACAAAGTCCTCAAAAATAAAAATACAGCCAAAAAATGGGATATCTTTAAAAACATCCTAAAATCTCATTGTGAGAGGTACATACCGTATGGGAATAAAAGGTTAAGGAACAAAAAGAAACCAATGTGGATAAACAGAACTGTAAAGAAAACAATAAATGACAAAAAGAAAGCATATAAAACACTAAAACAGGAGGGTAGCACGGAAGCACTGAAAAACTATAAGGAAAAAAACAGAACATGTAAAAAACAAATAAAAGCGGCCAAACTAGAGACCGAGAGATTAATTGCCAAAGAGAGTAAAACTAACCCTAAAATGTTCTTCAATTATATAAATGTTAAAAAGTATAAATCTGAAGGTGTCGGCCCTTTAAAGAGTAATGAGGGGGGAGTCGCAGAGAGCGACGAGGAGAAAGCAAAGCTGTTAAATATTTTTTTCTCCAATGTATTCACTGAGGAAAATAAACTGTCAGACGAAATGCTGAATGCTGAAATAAATTCGCCATTAAAAGTGTCCTGTCTGACCCAGGAAGAAGTACAACAGCGACTTAAAAAAATCAAAATAGACAAATCGCCAGGACCGGATGGCATACACCCCCGTATCCTAAGGGAATTAAGTAATGTCATAGCCAGACCCTTATTTCTGATATTTGCGGACTCTGTACTGACAGGGAATGTCCCACAGGATTGGCGCATGGCAAATGTGGTGCCAATATTCAAAAAGGGTCCAAAAACAGAGCCTGGAAACTATAGGCCGGTAAGTTTGACATCTGTTGTGGGTAAACTGTTTGAAGGTTTTCTGAGAGATGCTATGTTAGAGCATCTTAACGGAAATAAGCAAATAACGCCATATCAGCATGGCTTCGTGAGGGATCGGTCATGTCAAACTAATTTAATCAGTTTCTATGAGGAGGTAAGTACTAGACTTGACAGCGGCGAATCAATGGATGTCGTGTATCTGGACTTCTCCAAAGCATTTGACACTGTACCTCATAAAAGGTTAGTATATAAAATGAGAATGCTCAGACTCGGAGAAAACGTCTGTAAGTGGGTAAGTAACTGGCTCAATGATAGAAAACAGAGGGTGGTTATTAACGGTACATACTCAGATTGGGTCACTGTCACTAGTGGAGTACCTCAGGGGTCAGTATTGGGCCCTATTCTCTTCAATATATTTATTAATGATCTTGTAGAAGGCTTGCATAGTAAAATATCAATTTTCGCAGATGACACTAAACTGTGTAAAGTAATTAACACTGAAGAGGACAGTATACTACTACAGAGGGATCTGGATAGATTGGAGGCTTGGGCAGATAAGTGGCAGATGAGGTTTAACACTGAGAAATGTAAAGTTATGCACATGGGAAGGAATAATGCAAGTCACCCATACATACTAAATGGTAAAACACTCGGTAACACTGACATGGAAAAGGATCTAGGAATTTTAATAAACAGCAAACTAAGCTGCAAAAAACAGTGTCAGGCAGCGGCTGCCAAGGCCAATAAGATAATGGGTTGCATCAAAAGGGGCATAGATGCCCGTGATGAGAACATATTCCTACTACTTTACAAATCACTGGTCAGACCACACATGGAGTACTGTGTACAGTTCTGGGCTCCTGTAAACAAGGCAGACATAGCAGAGCTGGAGAGGGTCCAGAGGAGGGCAACTAAAGTAATAACTGGAATGGGGCAACTACAGTACCCTGAAAGATTATCAAAATTAGGGTTATTCACGTTAGAAAAAAGACGACTGAGGGGAGATCTAATTACTATGTATAAATATATCAGGGGGCAGTACAGAGATCTATCCCATCATCTATTTATCCCCAGGACTGTGACTGTGACGAGGGGACATCCTCTGCGTTTGGAGGAAAGAAGGTTTGTACACAAACATAGAAAAGGGTTCTTTACGGTAAGAGCAGTGAGACTATGGAACTCTCTGCCTGAGGAGGTGGTGATGGTGAGTACAATAAAGGAATTCAAGAGGGGCCTGGATGTATTTCTGGAGTGTAATAATATTACAGGCTATAGCTACTAGAGAGGGGTCGTTGATCCAGGGAGTTATTCTGATTGCCTGATTGGAGTCGGGAAGGAATTTTTTATTCCCCTAAAGTGAGGAAAATTGGCTTCTACCTCACAGGGTTTTTTTGCCTTCCTCTGGATCAACTTGTAGGATGACAGGCCGAACTGGATGGACAAATGTCTTTTTTCGGCCTTATGTACTATGTTACTATGTTATGGTATATTAACTCCTGACTTTACATTGAAAGTCAATGGGGGACGGATCCGTTTGCAATTGCACCATATTGTGTCAACGTCAAACAGATCCATCCCCATTGACTTGCATTGTAAGTCAGGACGGATCCGTTTGGCTCCGCACGGCCAGGCGGACACCAAAACGACTTTTTTTTCATGTCCGTGGATCCTCCAAAAATCAAGGAAGACCCACGGACGAAAAAACGGTCACGGATCACGGACCAATGGAACCCCGTTTTGCGGACCGTGAAAAAATACTGTCGTGTGCATGAGGCCTTACGGTAATAGCCGAGCCAGTGCTTGGCTATTTTCGGCATTCCCATAGGAATGAATGGAGGGTGGCTGTACATGCGTGGTGCACCCTCCAGCACTTTGCGGGCTCCGTTTTAGGTATAGGTGCGGGTCCCAGAGGCCCCCAATCGATATGCCCCCAATGTCCAAGATGGGAATACCCTTTTAAACATTTTTTTAAAATACTAAAAACCCCTAGAAATTTGACAAGTATCATATTTGCCTTACATATTTTTTTTTCTTTCCATTATTTTAACATTTCTCTAATGTATTAGGGTGATTTTAGGTAGGTCCACTCTTCTGTATATTCAATTATATATCCTACCATACAAAGGGTTAAACAGCAGAGATCAGAGGTTTCTTTCTGCTGTTGGAACAGGACTCTAGCTGGAGCAAAGTGACCACTGCCTGCTGCTAATGATAATGATACTTGTCGTTGGTAGTCAACTGGTTAAACTATGTCTACTGTTTTAGAAGAACTGTGCAGAAAAAAACATAGGCAAACATGAATGTGAAAACACATTGAAGTTGCAGGTGTACACAGTGATGGGATATATGTGACTCCATTTTGTCTCATTTAGCCACGTGTATTACATTTGGTTAGTGCACTACAAAACCTCCCTTCCCCCTATGGAATGTGAGACACTTCCTTAAACTGTTTCAAGGAATCCATACATTCCTTAGTTTGAAAGTATGAACAGTCCAAGCCATATAAGGTCATCTGGCTCAAGTGTCTGCTAGCTCATGTGTATATACCTGATTGGTCAAATGCTGTTACTATGAGTCAGCTATTATGTTAATGCAGAGCTCATGTGTGACCATATTATAGGTCAAATACTAATGCTAACATATGATTGGATGTAAAGGAAGCTCAACCCCCTCTATTAAAACAGTTTGCCAGCTGTGAATAAACCAGAATGGATTGGAAATAGACATGTGTTCATGTGGTCAATCTAGTTCATTCTCCCGGTACCGGTATAGACTTAATTCAAGCTGATCGCCGAAATCTGAAGACAGGGACAAGTTAGGTAAAAGAGAGTAAATTTTCCTAACAGTTCTGGGGGCTCGGTTTCCGGGATTGGGAGGGTCCTCTTCAGGTCTACAGTGAAGGACATCAATTTTTGTCCTCTTGGACCTGGAGCAATGACCAAAATCCCATGATTTCAGTGATGCGATGTCTGGGACACGCAAATGTTGATTTTAAGCGGCTCATATCATTGAGTCCATATCGTTAGGTATAAAATGTTGATTGTAAGAGGCTCATTTGGGTCCGTATCGTTAGATAGTGCACTATATATAAGAATAATCTGTTCCGGGAACAGAAGGATACAAGCTTGAATTAACTCTTATGTATATATAGTATAAGTATTTTAGAAGTATTAAGATTATCTGTCTGTGTGAGATGTTGGCCGGGTGGTAAGTTTACGGTCGCATCCCGCTTTGAAATCAATCTGTTTCTATCACTGCCAACATGTAAACTTTGTTGCACGGTCTAGTCCCACAAATTATTTCCTAGTTAACACATGAGTAGACAATTGGGCTAGGGTGAGTGACAAGACACAGCAGAGTCAGGAAGTTAATTCATGGCAAGGGAAAAAGTGTTTCAGTGTTTGCAATTAGAAAGGGCTTGTGTTAAACGTTCAGAAATGAACTGGTTAAGTTTTGTTGCCCTAATGATCTGTGTGTGTTTAAATAGTGACGATTTATAGTCCTAGAATTAGAGATTACAGCACTAAAAGATAGACAGTTAATGCATAAGTGTATTGATAATTGAAGTTAGAGAAATGAAATGAGCAGCATTTCTTATTTCAAGATGGAGGATTTTGAATCCTATATAGAGAACAAAAAAGTTGCCATGAGGCATCCCCCCCCCCCCCACCACATCTGCTGTAAACTCCAAAATTTCACTTGTAGTTCCACAAAAGAAAAAAAAAAAACTTCTTCCTGTTCTGTCTGAGATGTGTTTTCAGAGAGAGCCCCCTCCCATCTCACCCCCCTCCTCTGCTCAGGAATTTCATATGGGGGTTGAGGGGGGAGGGGGGCTGCTAATTGGTAAATGCATCAGCAGAATGTGAAGATACTAACCTGTGTTATCTATAAAGATCTTCCAGACAGGGCTCCAGTATTGGATTAGAATGGTTTAAAATGTGCCTGCAGTGATGATGCTAATTGGAAGTGTCCAATCCTATCAATCTAAGGTTGCACCCATTCTAAGTCCTTATTCAGATATGAGTAAAAGTTTGAGGAACATGTGGTACAGCTGAACGTCTTGATGTATTGCTTTACTTCCCCTGTTTGAACACTCCTGAAATAAGAGACGCAAGACAAGAGGAAGTAGAAGGCGTAGTTATATAGAATAAGGGGCGATGTGTATAACACTAAATTAAAAAACTACATGGCATATAAGATGATTTGTTAATTTTAACAAAATGACTGTATGATTAACATGTATATTGTTTTACAGTGACAGACCATCAGCAATTCTGGGTGTGGTATGAATATCTGCTTCCCGGAAAGCTGTGTTTGTCTGTGCTGCAAATTTTGGAATGTAACAAAGAGATTGTGTGATTGGGTGAAAGATACATGATTCAGTGGAATGTGAATGGGTGTGGCTCTGAGTTGTATGTACGTAGCAGAGCTGTGTGTGCAATTCATATTTTATGTGTAAGGGCGTGGTTATGAGCTGTTTTGTGAAGATGAGTACATGGAAAAATGCATATGAATGCGTATGAAGTATGGTATTTGTTTTTAAATATGCGCATTAAGAATTTTATTTTATTTTCTTGGAAGTTTTTGGTTTTTTATTGGTACCAACAGCATTGATCAAGCTGTACATTTTTATTTCAATGAAAAGTTTTTATGGGCCCTTTGTGTGTTCATGTCTGTATTGTCAGATCTGTTTGTTTCAATGTTTGCAGTTACATGTTACATGTTCAGTGTTGTGCTTAACATCAGAGCTCTGCTCGTATGGACAGCTAAGATACTAATGGCAGAACAGAGGACAGACCAAAGCGTCCGACCAAAAAGGGTGGATTAGGTGACTCAGAATGAGAGGAAGGAAATGTGAGCCCTCTATGGGAATAAATGGGGTACTGACAAGGACATACAGAACAGATTCCTTACCAGTAGAAACCATTGACAGGGAATACATCACAAATACATCACAGATCATGTCATGTATTTAGCATTATACTAGATTGCCCAGTCAGCCTATTAGGGAGAGATTTGTTCATTAAGCTTGACTTGCAGGTATCAGCAAAGACTCAGGGCATAAGAGTACATTCAGATCTCATTCCAGTCTCTACACCAGTGCCACTGATTCTTGCAAACATACAGGACCACCCAGAACTTAATAACATTAACCCCGCATTATGGTCTTCAAATGAATATGACACAGGATTCATAGATTTGCACACATTACAAAGCTACTGTGAAACCAGGTGTCATCTCAGTGTTCCAGAAACAATACCTGCTGTAAAAAAAGAGAAACTTGATGGACTTAGGCCAATGATAAAGGAATTCCTACAAAAGGAAATCCTGGAAGAGGTGATTTCACCCTACAGCACGCCCGTGAATCCAGTGACAAAGGCAGATGGTGCTACCCGCTTTGTACAGGATTTAAGGGCCATCAACAACATCATTGTGCCTATAGCCCCTGTTGTACCTGATGTCACTTAATCATTATCTGCCATTCCAGCAGACGCTGTTTGGTTCAGTGTGATAGATCTGAAAAATGCTTTCTTTTCTATCCCAGTTGATAAGATAGCCAGACTACTTTTTGCTTTTTCCTTTGACAGACGTCAACTGACCTGGTGCAGACCCCAGGGATATGCTGATTCACCTGTAGTGTACAGCATAGTCCTCCAAGCGATGTTAGAGTCATGGTACATCCCCCCAAGGTTCTGTGCTGCTGCAATATGTCGGTGATTTATTACTGTGTAGCATGTCAGCGGAGGCCAGCATTCAGGATGGTTTATCACTGTTATAATGATTGTCAGGATGTGGTCACTAAGTGACACTTAAGAAAATGCAATAGTGTAAAATGCTGGTTGAATACTTGGGCTTTGTCCTCACAAAAGGTGAACGGAGAATCAGCGCAGAAAGAGTCCAGTCTATTGCGGGTTTGGTCGCCCTGCACACCAAGAAGGAAATGTTGTCTTTCCTTGGTATGATAAACGGTAGACAATGGATTCCTGATTGCTCCCACTATTGACAATGTTTTGAGGCAAGATTTGATTAAATGGTTTTCTGAAATGTACAATGCATTTGATTATTTGAAATGTTTACTCATGTCGAGCCCAGGGCTGGGCCTCCCTGACTATAATATGCCCTTCCACATGTTTGCACGCCAAAATTGTAAAACCATGGCGGGTGTACTGACACAAGAAAACGGAGGCAAGTTGCGTCCTTGTGTGTTTTTCTCAAAGGTAATGCCCACCCCTGTTCAAGGGATGCCGGCATGTCTGTGTTCTCTTGCAGCCTGTGCTATGATGGTAGAATTGATAAATTCTTTCACAATGTGACACTACACCATTTTGCACACCACTCATGATGTTGTAGGCCTACTCAAGGACATCCGCACTCAACACAGCAGGCAGCTGAGCTCATTGCACTCACTAGGACATGTATTCTACATGCTGATAGACCTGTCACCATTTATGCTGAGAGTAGGTACACACATGGGGTAGTGTGGGACCATGGTATGATCTGGCAGAGGAAAGGATTCACGGCAGCAGATGGTAAGGATCATGTCTCACAGGGCAATGCGCTGGCAGTTAAGATGGCGAAATGAGTGGCCAAATGCAACCTCACAGGTTTGTATAACCATTGGGAGATGCCATGTTTGGCACCTCCAACCCCTGAGATGTTGCAAATGCTTACTGATCTTCAGTGGTATGCCACTGAACAGGAACAGCAAGACTGGTGCTATCCAGTATTGCAGAAAATCCTGAGATAGGATTAGTCTGCGAAGAGGGGAGGTTGTGTATTCCCCAACACAGTGCTTCCATCTTAATAGCACATTTCCACAGAGTAGGACATAAACAGCATTGAGATACTCATGGGTAGGCCTTTCCCCACACCATGGGCAAGACGCCCCCTGGTGGTGCAGGAAGGGGACTTGGACCTGATCAGAGAGAAGTACTAATCTGATCAAAGTCCTCAGTAAAACTGAAGAAAACGTGACTTGTAAGTCTCCTTCTCTTTCACAGGAATCAACCCGTCCATTCCGGATAGGCGACCAGGTGATGATCAAGATCTTAAAGAAGGGAAAGGAACCAGGAAGTTTCACCTACGGACAACCCACCGAGGTAGTCGTGATCACCAGAACAGCAGTCCTCACTGAACAATCGCCCACGTGGATCCACGCCACAAGGATTAAGGTGGTGAAGAAAAGAGAGGTACTAACGGGGGCAGATAGCCCTGACCTCCAACGAGGCCCAGAGGTACTAACGGAGGCAGACAGCCTTGACCTCGAAGAAGATACAGAAGGGGTACTAACGGAGGCAGACAGCCTTGACCCCCAACGAGATGACGCAGTCTGGAAATTCCTCGAGATGGCTGAGATGTAGTGCCTTAATAATTGTAATTTTGTGTCTCCTACTTACTGTCCCATGGCTGTGGAACAGACAGATATACCTGAAAACAGAATGCAGAGGGGAAGACAGTCTATGCAAGACAAAGGAGAACTTATGGCTGTACCTGTCCAAAACTCTGAACTTAACTGACTTTTGTCTCCAAACCACTTTATCGGCATCTAACATTTTGGAGACATGTCTGGTAGCGGTCCCCACCCCACTAGATGTATGGACGGAGCTCCTACGTTCCCAATGGAATGACGCAGATATGGAGGATCATGATGTTAAATATGGATATGTAAATCCTTATCATGCTTGTTATGACTGTCCTACATATGAGACTCTGCAAAGTAATATGATAGAAATAATTACAGGTCTTGTCACAGCAGCAGAAATATGTTATAATTTCACCTGTGATGAGACACTATTGCCTCCCTGCATACAAGCAAAAATGCTGAATAAGACTAAACCAAATATTTGTGATAGAAATTTAGGTAGTTGTAAAAAAATAGTATCAGGAAAGAATATGCAATGTAATATTACAAAAACAGTACCGTTCCTAGACAAACATGTACCTCTACCAGCAGGATGGGTATTGGCCTGTGGGAATACTAGTTACACATACATACCGGCCAACATTACAGAGGGACCCTGTACAATAGCTAGGTTGACATTAGCAATGATACCACTATTCCCAGCAATGCAGACACGATACACGAGAGACACTTCCCTACAGTTACCAGAAAATTGTGATTATAATATGAATCTCCTCTCTAGATCAGAATATATGAGTTTAGGGGTATCTTTGATAGGACTACCAGGGTTGGCCATATATAACCACAGGACAATATCAAAACTTGCCTGTTTTATGGTAAAACAGATAAATGTCACTAGTGCAGTTCTGCAAGATATGCTGCTGGATATACAATCATATAAAAAGGCTATCTTGCAGAATAGGGCAACTATTGACTATTTATTGCTCCAGCATGGTGTAGGATGCTCAGCGTTCGCAGGGATGTGTTGTTTCAATTTATTAGATCACTCCCGTGGAATAAAAGATAAAATAGGCCAATTAGAGGAGATGAGAAAACATATAAAACAGGATGTTGACCAAGGTTGGTGGGACTGACTTTTTGGCTGAATACCTGACTTTGGTCAAATAAGGTATGTTTTAGGAGTAGCATTTGCCGTGGTCGCTGCAATAGTGGGTCTCTGCTGTTGTCTGCAGTGTGTGCCCTCCCTTCTAGCCATATGTCAAAAGGTGGCCGAAAGAGGGGTACACTCAACATCCCTCTATACTCCGGTAGAGGTAGAAGAGGTAAACCCAACCTCAACAAAGCCTGAGGATTATACTCCTGAAGGGTACATGGAATACCTAAAGGCTTACAAGCAAACCAAGGAAGAGCAGAGAAAGAACCATATAGTATATATATATATAAGGTTCTAAGAGGGGATTTGATGGGATATATGTGACTCCATTTTGTCTCATTTAGCCACGTGTATTACATTTGGTTAGTGCACTACAAAACCTCCATATTGCATCTCATATTGCCAGCCAAAGTTGTACAGAAAGATGCCTATGATTTATTACCTAGACAATGTGACATATTTCATCCTACAGATATTTGTCCCAGGTATAGCAGACACTGTGGTCTAAACAGGGGCGTAGCTAAAGGCTCATGGACCCTGGTGCAAGAGTTCAGCTTGGGCCCCCCTTCCCTCAGTGCTTTATGGCCAGGGGCAGGAAAGCACATTGCCTTCGTGCTGCCTAAGGCAAACATTGAAATGGCACCCCCCTGTACAAATTCTTCACATTACCCATTTCCCTCCAGCCAGAGGTGTAACTTGAACAGCATGCACTTTCTATAATACTGGTGTCTTCTTATGTGGCACAAGGGTCTTTGGGCCTCCTCAGGCTCCTGGGCCCTGTAGCGACTGCTACCTCTGCACCCCTTATAGCTAGGCCCCTGGGTCTAAATAAATTCATTCATATGAATTGAGTCTTTCTATCTGCAAATCAAGTCAATAACCTAGTCAGGAAAATGCAGGTACGAGTATGTTCATGTCATACATGTGCCGTACTTGAAGCATATTCTTGAGGTCCCAAGCTACCAGAGAGACTGAAAAATGTACTGGAAGGATGAGGTAAATATCATGTCATGTACTTACTCGTCTGTGCTCCTGTGCTTGCCATGGTTGCCTGCAATTGGTCTTCTTGCATCACATGCTTAGTTTGTGTTTCATTTGGATTCCTGGATTTCTGACCTTCTTCCTGTCCTTTGCTTCTGGCTGCTGATTTTGGCTCTAACTTTTTCTGCTTAGTATATTACTTTGCTCTTGTTTCTTCCATGGTTCTGACTCAGTTCTCTATTCTCTGGTTTGACTCAATCTGTCTGAAGTCCTCTTTTGTCTCCCCTAACTAGGTCCTGGTTAGGGACTGTCGCCCAGTCGGGTGCCGCTGTTTTTCATCCAATTAGGTAGTGACAGTGGTGTAGGTGGATGTAAGGTCTGCACTGTTAATCAAATATGAAAATGGGGGCAATCTGTAATACAAGCTGCAACTTTGGATATTTAGATAAGTACTGCAAAGTATTTACAAAGATTCTTAACTTTTTATGTATGTTATACCAACATAATACAAACTGGGGATACTAAAATCAAAACAAAAAAGTCTTTATTGAGTCTCAATTGAAATTAAAATAAGAAAGGATATGTTAAACACACAATGATGTATAAATATAGTCACTAGTACAGATGTGGGGTACAGCTATTGAGCTAGGGTAAATACTTTTAGCCAAGATGCCTAATTCCCCAAGGGCGAAGGGCTACACAATATGTACCAATGACACTAGGCTACAGCATCTACTGGGTATCAAAATAAAACCCAGCTATGCTGCAGTAGCCTATATTCAAATGACGCGACTGGCTACAGTATGTAGTCAATGACACACTGTAATTTATCAGTGTATCCCATAGAATGCTGGACATTTCACTCTTGCTGCTTATACATGTAGCTGGAGTCCAGCCAAACGCCCTTCTAGTCAGTCAAGGGTTACTGTTACAATAGTTGCCGCTAAATGCTTATTTCAAACAATGCTAACTATGTTTTTGCTCCCCATGCCGTGTCTCGACGCGTTTCTCAATCTAATAATTCCTCAGGAGCCCTACATCAGAAGCACAGTGTGGACTATTGAGAGATATCAGAGCAGCATTGCGCTACCCTCCATGTGTGTAGAGGCAACGCCTCGGCACTAGTGCGCCTGTGAAACTGGCCGCCAAAACTACGGGTATTTAAACACAAAACCTCTCCCATACCAAACAAGACCATGCCCACCCAGCATCAGGTGGTAGGAGCGAGATAGATAATCTGTGAGCGCTCCTCATCCCTACCGATGCTGGCTCCCAACATGAAGGACCTTGAAAGGGGACAATTCCCCCATTAGACCAGGGATCAAAAAGCAGATCATGTTATTGGCATTCTATAGTTGTACTGCTTTTTAAAATAGGGAACTAAAGAGGACAGACTTTTTTCTTTTCTTCTGCCGTTCATGCCCCCCCCCCCCCCTCCCTACTCAGGGGTTCTCGGCTATATTCAAGAAACGAGCAAACAAATAATTAGGCTCTATGAGAATAATCTCTTGGAATATTAGGGGCTTGAGTAGGGGAGTAAAGAGGGTGGCGGTTTTTGATGCAATACACAGATCTTTACCCGCTATAGTCTGCTTACAAGAGACACATCTGACAAGCGAAACGATAGATGGATTGCTTAGACCGTGGATACAGCACTCCTTTCACTCAGTCTATTCATCATATGCTAGAGGCGTGAGTATTTTAATACACCGCGACATAGACATTAAAATATGTAAAACAGATATACACTCACCTAAAGAATTATTAGGAACACCTGTTCTAGTTCTCATTAATGCAATTATCTAGTCAACCAATCACATGGCAGTTGCTTCAATGCATTTAGGGGTGTGGTCCTGGTGAAGACAATCTCCTGAACTCCAAACTGAATGTCAGAATGGGAAAGAAAGGTGATTTAAACAATTTTAAGCGTGGCATGGTTGTTGGTGCCAGACGGGCCGGTCTGTGTATTTCACAATGTGCTCAGTTACTGGGATTTTCAGGCACAACCATTTCTAGGGTTTACAAAGAATGGTGTGAAAAGGGAAAAACATCCAGTATCCGGCAGTCCTGTGGGCAAAAATGCCTTGTGGATGCTAGAGGTCAGAGGAGAATGGGCCGACTGATTCAAGCTGATAGAAGAGCAACGTTGACTGAAATAACCACTCATTACAACCGAGGTATGCAGCAAAGCATTTGTGAAGCCACAACACGCACAACCTTGAGGCGGATGGGCTACAACAGCAGAAGACCCCACCGTGGACCACTCATCTCCACTACAAATAGGAAAAAGAGGCTACAATTTGCACGAGCTCACCAAAATTGGACTGTTGAAGACTGGAAAAATGTTGCCTGGTCTGATGAGTCTCGATTTCTGTTGAGACATTCAAATGGTAGAGTCCGAATTTGGCATAAACAGAATGAGAACATGTATCCATCCTCTGATGGCTACTTCCAGCAGGATAATGCACCATGTCACAAAGCTCAAATCATTTCAAATTGGTTTCTTGAACATGACAATGAGTTCACTGTACTAAAATAGCCCCCACAGTCACCAGATCTCAACCCAATAGAGCATCTTTGGGATGTGGTGGAACGGGAGCTTCGTGCCCTGGATGTGCATCCCTCAAATCTCCATCAACTGCAAGATGCTATCCTATCAATATGGGCCAACATTTCTAAAGAATGCTATCAGCACCTTGTTGAATCAATGCCACGTAGAATTAAGGCAGTTCTGAAGGCAAAAGGGGGTCCAACACCGTATTAGTATGGTGTTCCTAATAATTCTTTAGGTGAGTGTAGATGAGGAGGGCCGATACGTTTTGATCGACTGTTTATTGGAAGGAAGACCATGGATAATAGCAAATGTTTATATACCACCACCTTTTAAAATAGATGTCCTATTAAAAATTCACGATTTTGTGTTTAAGGTTGAGGATAAACCACTTTTAGTTATGGGCGACTTTAATATTATCATGGATAGTAAAATAGATAGATGTAGGGTAGGTAACACTCAACATTTTTGCACGGGATCTAAACTAAAAAATATTACGGAGGAAATGGGTTGGATTGACATTTGGAGAATAATGCACCCTAAATTAAAAAAATATTCCTGTTTTTCAAAGACGCATAGGACTCTATCACGGATTGATTTAGTATTTACAAACAATAGAAGTTTGTTGGGTATAGAATCTGTTAAATATGGACAGAGTGGGATCTCGGATCACAATCCAATCATAATAAATATAAAAACACAGACGGCTAGGCCCTTCACAGCAGTTATTAACCCCTTTCAGCAGTCCCCCATTCACTAAAGGGGGGACTGCTAAAAGGGGTTAATAACTACTGTGAAGGGGAGACAGCTAAAAGGGGTTAATAACTACTGTGAAGGCCCCGATGGGGGTTTGCCTTCATTAGGTGCGGGCGTGGCTTCACAGGGCGTGATACAGTGGGCTTGAGCCCCGGATGTTTTCAGACCCTAGCAACGCCCCTGCTAGAGGCCATTACGTTTCAAGGCATTGAGGTTCTCAGGCCGTCCCCAAGAGGAGGTGACTTCGATCGAAGTCTTCATGGAAAAGAAGCCCAATGGATTTTTCATTTAAAAACTGTATGCCCCAATGGTCTTGATGAGCACATATCCTTTGCATGATATTTATGAACCAGGCTGGCGCTATCATGTATCCACAATCACAGGTATATATAGTGGGGGTAATAATAAACCCCTTGTTTTTTACATAACCGTTGTATGTAATGTGCATACCCTGATGTCATACATCTTTGTAGGTACATACCCTGAAGGCACATACCCTAATGTCATCATTCATGCCTTGATGTTCTACACACATAACGGGATGTCATACAATCAAGCCTCTAATATAAGTGCAGGAGGTGGCAGCTAACCTCTTTATATTTGGTTCCCACCGATTACACTAGTAGGCGATTGTGTTGACCTCTTTTTGACTACAGGGCAAGGGCATTTATGCTTATTTGCCAATATGGATACAGGAGATTCTTTTTCTGTATTTCTTTTTCTATAATGTGCAAAGGCATCGATTTCAAGTGACACTAATTTTAGTGTCACCCTGCCGATATATGGGACAAGATAAGAAAAAGGGCTGTAACATTATGTCCAACACTATGTCTCGTATGATACAGGGTGATTGCTTTTTCCATGATGAGTCAGTTCACATCATGCGCTGTTCTTCTAAGATGTACCTTTCAGTGCCGATGCATAAATGTTGAATTACAACACAAGTCTGTCCTCTTTAGTTCCCTTTTTTAAAAAGCAGTACAATTATAGAATGCCAATAACATGATCTGCTTTTTTGATCCCTGGTCTAATGGGGGAATTGTCCCCTTTCAAGGTCCTCCATGTTGGGCGCCAGCATTGGTATAGAAGAGGAGCGCTCACGGATTATCTATCTTGCTCCTACCATCCGATGCTGGGTGGGCGTGGCCCTGCTTGGTATGGAAGGGGTTTTGTGTTTAAATACCCGTCGTTTTGGCGGCCGCTTCACAGCCGCACTAGTGCCGAAGCGCTGCCACTACACACATGGAGGTTAGCGCCATGCTGCTCTGATATCTCTAAATAGTTCACACTGTGGTTCTGCTTTAGGGCTCCTGAGGAATTATTAGAATGAGAAATGCGTCGAGACACGGCATGGGGAGCAAGAGCATAGTTAGCATTGTTTGAAATGAGCATTTAGCGGCAACTATTGTAAAAGTAACCCATGACTGACTAGTAGGGCGTTTGGCTGGACTCCAGCTGCATGTATAAGCAGCAAGAGTGGAATGTCCAGCATTCTATGGGATACACTGATAAGTTACACTGTGTCATTAACTACATACTGTAGCCAGTCGGGTCATTTGAATGTAGGCTACTGCAGCATAGCTGGGTTTTATTTTGATACCCAGTAGATGCTGTAGCCTAGTGTCATTGGTACATATTGTGTAGCTCTTTTCCCTTGGGGAATTGGGCATCTTGGTTAAGCGTATTTACCCTAGCTCAATAGCTGTACCCCACATCTGTACCAGTGACTATATTTATACATCATTGTGTGTTTAACATATCCTTTCCTATTTTAATTTCAATTGATACTTAATAAAGACTTTTTTGTTTTGATTTTAGCATCCCCAGTTTGAAGTAATTATACAGTATATTAAAAGGTGATGCAAACTTAATTTGGCTAATTAAGCCTAGTGTGAGCTTATTATACCGACATACTGGTTAAAATTCTTTAAAATAATATACTGTATATAATGTATTCATTGTTGATATAATTGTCTGTAATCTAATCCTCTCAAACCATGGCTTCTCATGCCTATTAATCCAGTATAATGTGACAGAAAGCATTTATTTATGGGCCACAAAACAACCTAATAAACTAATAAAACTGTTGCAACCTACATGTTTTCAGCATTAATAGCCATAAAGATGCATTGGGGCAATAAGGTTCCAGGTAGCCAAAAAAAGGTAGAATAAGGCTACGTCTACACGACGACATTTATCGCGCAACATTTTGTTGCACTAATGTCGCGCGACAATTTTTATAATGGCAGTCTATGGTGTCGCACTGCAACATGCAACATGCTGTGACTGCGACGCAACAGTCGCAGAAAATCCATTTGATATTAATACAATAGAGGGAGGGGGGGCCGGGGGGGGGGCCGCACTGACCACCAATGAAATTAAAACTGGGGAGGGAGGGGGGTCTGCCCCCTGCTGCCTGGCAGCCCCTGATCTCTTACAGGGGGCTATGATACACACAATTAACCCCTTCAGGTGCAGCACCTGAGGGGTTAATTGTGCGGATCACAGCCCCCTGTCAGAGATCGGGTGCTGCCAGGCAGCAGGGGGCAGTCATGTACACAGTTCGTAGTATATTCTAACTAGAAGCGTCCCCATCACTATGGGAACGCCTCTGCGTTAGAATATACTGTCGGATATGAGTTTCACGATCTAACTCAAATCCGATGGTATATTCTAACATAGAGGCGTTCCCATGGTGATGGTTTCCCACGAAGTGAAAACTCAGCTCTGAAAAAGCTTTTATGCAGACGGATCTTCGGACACGGATGCCAATCCTGTGTGCATCTGTGTTTTTTCACTGACCCATTGACTTGAATGGGTCCGTGAACCGTTGTCCGTCAAAAAAATAGGACAGGATACACGGATCACGGCCGCGGATGACAAACGGTGCATTTTACGAGTTTTCAACGGACCCATTGAAAGTCAATGGGTCCGCAGAAAATCACGGAAAACGGAACAACGGCCACGGGGGCACACAACGGTCGTGTGCATGAGGGCCTAAAGATGCTGCCGCATGTCGCAGCTGTGCTGCATAGAGAAAACTCGAGGTTTTTGCAATAACATACAATTTTTTATGCTGTGTTTTCTTCCAACAAATGGAAAATCGACAGCAGACTTAAATTACATTAATGTAACTCTATTTTGTAATTAATGTAGTTTAGTTTTGTGTGTGTTATTTGCTTTTTTCCCTTTGTTGGAAGAAAATGCACCTAAATGCAGCTATTTGGGTGCAAAAACCACATACATTTTTTGTTTGTTTTATTTTGTCACATCCCAAGATGCAGCACAACCATGTGTGGCAGCATCTTTGCATACTGCCTGGCCCAAAAAAATGTCACACACTGTAATATTTTGTTGGACCACCTTTAGCTTTGATTACGGAACACATTCGCTGTGACATCGTTTCCACAAGCTTCTGCAATGTCACAACATTTATTTCTTTCCAGCATTGCATTCATTTTCCCCCAAGATCTTGTATTGGGAGATTTGGACTACTGTGCAAAGTCTTCACCAGGACAACCCAAAGATTCTCAATGGGGTTCAGGTCTGGACTCTTTGGTGGCCAATCCATTTGGAAAATGATGTCTCACAATTTGAACCCGATGAATCCTGGCATTGTCATCTTGGCATATACCCATGTCATCAAGGAAGAAAAAAAATCCTTTGATGGAATAATCTGGTCATGTAGTATATTCAGGTAGTCAACTGACCTCATTCTTTGGGCTCATAATGTGGCTGAACCTAGACCTGACCAACTGGTAGACTGTTACCTATTTGCTTATTTAACTTCAAGTGGTGACCTTTTTTTGGCCAGGCAGTATATGTCTCTGGTAAGAGAAATATTTAGTTCTCATGTTATCAGTTGTTTACCTCTCCCTCTTGCTAATTGCTTCAAATATGCTGGAGCAGCTCACAGAAGGATCATATTACATAGGTCAGTAGAAGTCTATGAAGACGGGAGGGGAGAGGAGTGAACAGGAGCTGAGTGAGACAGGCTTACAGGAGAAACAGCAAAGAGACGAAACCGCAAAGAGACTGCTGCAGCTTAATAGTAGGTTTATATCTCAGCCCTAGTGCTTTATTCATAACCATACAGGTTGGTACTTCTCTGTAATGTCCTCCAGGATCCTAGGGCTGCTTTTTAGTAAGATAAGGTTAGGAAGCAGATTCTCTTCTACTTTTGCTGTACACCATCTCTGAGAGAACTGCAAACTAGACATTCAGCATGCACATGGGAAAACTGCTACAAAATGTCAGATACAAGTCATTCAGTGGCCTGAAATAGTGTTATTCCTCATGTGCACACACTCTACTATTGATTAATGCAAAGTTTGTTGAATGGGAAGGCACATTTTAAAACCAGGTATGTTTACAAGTCAGTGTTGTAGGAGGAAATAGTATAACATTATATACATAAAAATAAATTGCTGGGGTGGGGGAGCAAAAAGAAAGAAAATATGTAAACAGAAATACTAACCAACCTGCAGAAATATACAGTACAGACCAAAAGTTTGGACACACCTTCTCATTCAAAAAGTTTTCTTTATTTTCATGACTATGAAAATTGTAGATTCACACTGAAGGCATCAAAACTATGAATTAACACATGTGGAATTAAATACATAACAAGCAAGTGTGAAACAACTGAAAATATGTCATATTCTAGGTTCTTCAAAGTAGCCACCTTTTGCTTTGATTACTGCTTTGCACACTCTTGGCATTCTCTTGATGAGCTTCAAGAGGTAGTCCCCTGAAATGGTTTTCACTTCACAGGTGTGCCCTGTCAGGTTTAATAAGTGGGATTTCTTGCCTTATAAATGGGGTTGGGACCATCAGTTGCGTTGAGGAGAAGTCAGGTGGATACACAGCTGATAGTCCTACTGAATAGACTGTTAGAATTGGTATTATATCAAGAAAAAAGCAGCTAAGTAAAGAAAAACGAGTGGCCATCATTACTTTAAGAAATGAAGGTCAGTCAGTCAGCCGAAAAATTGGGAAAACTTTAAAGTAAGGGCTATTTGACCATGAAGGAGAGTGATGGGGTGCTGCGCCAGATGACCTGGCCTCCACAGTCACCGGACATGAACCCAATCGAGATGTTTGGGGGGAGCTGGACCACAGAGTGAAGGCAAAAGGGCCAACAAGTGCTAAGCATCTCTGGGAACTCCTTCAAGACTGTTGGAAGACCACTTCAGGGGACTACCTCTTGAAGCTCATCAAGAGAATGCCAAGAGTGTGCAAAGCAGTAATCAAAGCAAAATGTGGCTTCTTTGAAGAACCTAGAATATGACATATTTTCAGTTATTTCACACTTGTTTGTTATGTATATAATTCCACATGTGTTAATTCCAAGTTTTGATGCCTTCATAGTCATGAAAATAAAGAAAACTCTTTGAATGAGAAGCTGTGTCCAAACTTTTGGTCTGTACTGTATATAACTGTAAGATCTATCTTGGATTTGGTTTACATTACATCTCCATAATTAAATATATTTCTTAATCATTCATGTATTCAGCCAATGTGCAACCAAACTTGTGGCTGACATGATGGAAAGATTCTAAATTTTGTCTAAAAGAATGTAATTATATTTGTGGATGTATTCTTTCACACAGGATGAGGTAGGAGGGAAAATGATCTTCATGGCATGAATGAAGAATATTTGTGGAGACATTCCTTCTTACAGAATGGGTGGGAGGGGAATTCAAGCATTACTATTTCTTCAAGGACTAAAAATGGACTACTAAACATTGCTATCAACAGAGAAACAGAATTTCTGTATCCATGACAGAAGTGAAACAAAACAGTGGCACAATTGTTCAATCCAAGGGGTATTTTATCCTTTTAAATAAACTTGTGCCAAATATGAACATTGCAGGAGTGCCAAGAACTAACATTAAACCATTCTGAGACAATGTTTTCATTTGCTGTCATGTAGGTTATACCATGTATTAGTGGGTATAAAATCACATGAGGTACATTTTGGAGAATTTGTAGCGAGTGGAAAATAAAAAATTTGAGACTGTGGCCTCAAATGTATTCATTTTAATATTACTATTACAAATCATTATTTACCCTTCATGTGTATAAGATACCTTTTAGTTGCATTTACACCTAAAATCTGCCATGCCTAAATGGTGTTCATTGATTAATGCAGGAAGCAGCTATAAACCACTTTGGGATTCTTCTCTCTGGCGAGACTATTACACAGCCGTTAACTCTTCAGGACATTTCTAAATGTCCTTGTAGTGTTAAACATGGGCTTCCTTTATAGTCAGTCTGCAAGCGTTCTTGGAACCACGGAGGAAGGGGTCATTTGTTACCCTCGAAAGGCGTCTGGTTTGACCCCCCAAAGGACCACTCTGAACAGTGATGAAGCCAGGAAGTTTACATTGAAGTATCGATTTTAGTTCCGTCTGCCGCGCGACAGGTGGCATGAATAAAGTTGCATCAAAGACCCACAAGTAAAACCTGAGGTCCGCATGCATACAGGCCGCTGGCGTGGGAGACCAGGGCGGAATAGCTCGTAAGACACCGGTCCGTTCTACTCCAAGACCATCGTCTAGAGCGATATTCAAGCACACACTTCCATACCTGGTAAGACTGTTTCATAATATATGCCGGCAAAAGACAATACATTCATACAGTACGCAGTCAACTGCGCTTCAGCGGGACACCGCTGACACCTAACTATAGCAGGACGCCGCTGCTACCAGTAGTTATGGTGAAGGAAGGACAAATACTAATATTTCAAAGCATCTCTGTTGGAGCGATTGCACATAGTAACTGACCCCATTGAATATTTTCTTACTTGTAGTTTGAAACATTTTGTACTGGAATCAGAGCCATTCATGCACATATTGAAGAAGGAAACAATGTTTTTATTGGAGATCAGACCAAGATAACATAGGCACTAAGCATTAGGTGCACTTTACTATTTTGTATTGGACTCTTTATTGTGTCTTATTGCGCTGCTTTGTATCATATTGCCGCTTTATATTTCTTATCATTTTCTACTGGACTGTGTTTTTATTAATTTTTATTAATTAGTATTTTATCCCTCATATGGGGTAGAAATAGGTCATATTTATTTATAATAAATCAGTGTTGGTCCCAAGATCTGAGAGTGCCCAGTTTCTCTTGTTTTGATAGCATTCTCTGTATAAGACCTGTCCATGGGGTTAGAAAATAGCAAAGATATATATATGTATAATTTACAAGTTTTACTTAAAGGTTATGTACAACTTTGGGGGCAAAATTTGGTCTTTATTACAAATATGGAACCTTTTTTTCTGTACAGGGCTGAGATGCTCTAATAGAGGGATATGAATTTTCTCTCTGCGCCTCAGGCAGCTAATCTGAAGGGCTCCTTATCTCTGCTCTCTGACATTACAGCTCAGTTCTTATCTTACTGATAAGAATGTGGCTTAAATAAGTGTTTATGACCTCTTAGTAAATTAGAGATAAGGGTTATAAGTAGGGATGAGCAAACCCGGACTGTATAGTTTGGGTTCGTACCGAATTTTGGGGTGTCCGTGACATGGACCCGAACCCGAACATTTTCGTAAAAGTCCAGGTTCGGGTTCGGTGTTCGGCGCTTTCTTGGCGCTTTTCAGCCAATCAACAAGCGTCATACTACTTGCCCCAAGAGGCCATCACAGCCATGCCTACTATTGGCATGGCTGTAATTGGCCAGTGCAGCATGTGACCCAGCCTCTATTTAAGCTGGAGTCATGTAGCGCCGCACGTCACTCTGCTCTGATCAGTGTAGGGATAGGATGCAGCTGCTGCTGTTAGGGCGAGATTAGGCAGTGATTTATTTACTGAAGTGATCGATATACAGCTATGTATCATACAACCTCTGCTATTCAATTGCTCACTGTTTTAAGGCTGCCCAGAGCGTTTTTCAGTCTCTTTTTTCTGGGGTGATCGGCGGCCATCTTGTGTCTTGTGGTGCGCCAGCACAAGCTGCCACAAAGTCCATTTTTAACCATCAATAGTGTGTTGTTTTTTTTTTTCTATATCCTACATCAGGAGCTTGTCTGTGCTTGCTATTTTATTGAGGGGTAAAATACAATTGCCAAAATAACAGTACCCTAAATCTGGTGTTTCAGCTGTGGCTAGCCAATTGTAATACTGTCTGCTGTCTGCCGAAGCACAGTTTTTGTTCTGGGTTGAATACAATTCCCAACTTAGCAATTCCCTAAATTAGTGGTTTCTGCTCTATCAGGCCAAGGTTAAATCTATCCATAAACGGGTATATTAGATTGAAGGTGTGGATAGGGTCATCCTCAATAACTTCAGACGCTACCGTGCATTTCTAAGTCTAATTCTGTCCGTAAAAGGGATACCTGTCATCCAGCGCCTAAATACTAGGCCTACAATTTATATTCAGCTAAATCTGTTGTTACTGCTGTGGCTGGTCAATCTATTTAGTGTCTGCCGAAGCACAGTTTTTGTTCTGGGTTGAAATACAATTCCCAACTTGGCAATTCCCTAAATTAGTGGTTTCTGCTCTATCAGGCCAAGGTTAAATCTATCCATAAAAGGGTATATTAGATTAAAGGTGCGGATAGGGTCATCCTCAATAACTTCACACGCTACCGTGCATTTCAAGTCTAATTCTGCTTGAAAAGGGATATCTGTCATCCAGCGCCTAAATACTAGGCCTACAATTTATATTCAGCTAAATCTGTTGTTACTGCTGTGGCTGGTCAATCTATTTAGTGTCTGCCAAAGCACAGTTATTGTTCTGGGTTTAAATACAATTCCCAATTTAGCAATTCCCTAAATTAGTGGTTTCTGCTCTATCAGGCCAAGGTTAAATCTATCCATAAAAGGGTATATTAGATTGAAGGAGCAGATAGGGTCATCCTCAATAACTTCACACGCTACCGTGCATTTCCAAGTCTAATTTTGTCCGTAAAAGGGATATCTGTCATTCAGCGCCTAAATACTAGGCCTACAATTTATATTCAGCTAAATCTGTCGTTACTGCTGTGCCTGTATTAGTGTAATACGGTACCTAAATAGATAGCCAGATAGTGTTAGGTGCCTGTAAAAAAAGGCCTGAATTTGAATTCAATACATTGGGCCAAATAATTTTTTTCTTATTGTTGTGAACGGTAACAATTGAGGAAAACATCTAGTAAGGACGCGGACGCGGACATGGTCGTGGTGGTGTTAGCTGGACCCTCTGGTGCTCGGAGAGGACGTGGCCGTTCTGCCACAGCCACACGTCCTAGTTGAACCAACTACCTCAGGTCCCAGTAGCAGCCAGAATTTACAGCGATATTTGGTGGGGCCCAATGTCGTTCTAAGGATGGTAAGGCCTGAGCAGGGTACAGGCATTAGTCAATTTGGGTGGCCGACAGTGGATCCAGCACGTTCACATTATCTCCCACCAGTCTTCTGCAGAAAGCGCACAGATGGCGCCTGAAACCAAGCCATCAGTCTGTCACATCACCCCCATGCATATCAGGGAAACTGTCTGAGCCTCAAGTTATGCAGCAGTCTCTTATGCTGTTTGAAGACTCTGCTGGCAGGGTTTCCAAAGGGCATCCACCTAGCCCTTCCCCAGCGGTGGAAGACATAGAATGCACTGACGCACAACCACTTATGTTCCTGATGATGAGGACATGGGAATACCACCTCAGCACGTCTCTGATGATGACGAAACACAGGTACCAACTGCTGCGTCTTTCTGCAGTGTACAGACTGAACAGGACGTCAGGGAGGAAGACTGGGTGGAAGACGATGCAGGGGACGATGAGGTCCTAGACATGGAATGAAGGTCGTGCCACTGACTTTCAGAATTCGGAGGAAGAGGCAGTGGTGAGACCGAGCCAACAGCG